>NC_049169.1:29435985-30059110 GCF_009769625.2 Cygnus olor | reverse complement strand
ACCCCTCATGAACCTATGTTGGCTGGGGCCAATGACTGCATTGTCCCCCAGGTGTGCTTCAGTAACTTCAAGGATCATCCTCTCCATAATTTTACCAGGCACTGACGTGAGACTGACAGGCCTGTAATTGCTAGGGTCTTCTTTCTTACCCTTCTTGAAAATTGGCACAACATTTGCCAGCTTCCAGTCCAATGGGACCTCTCCAGATTCCCAAGATCATTGAAAAATAATTGAGAGAGGTCCCACGATGATGTCAGCCAGCTCTTTAAGCACCCTGGGATGAATCCCACCCGGACCCATGGACTTGTATGGATCCAGGTGGAGCAGCAAATCCCGCACACGTTCAGGGTCGGTTGGGAGTTTGTCATTCCCACCATCATAGTCCTCCAGCTCAGGGCACCCTGGGTCCTGAAGCCCATCATCAGTGCTGAAGACAGAGGCGAAGAAGGCATTAAACATCTCTGCTTTGCCTATGTCATTGTCTGTGAGGAGACCTTCCCCATCTAGTAGCGGACCTATGTTTTCTTTGGTTCTCCTTTTTCTGTTCACATATCTAAAAAAACCTTTTTTATTGTCTCCCACAGACATGGCCAGCTTCAACTCTAGCTGGGCTTTGGCCACACGAATTTTCTCCCTACAAACACAAACAGCATCCCTGTATTCTTTCCTCATCGCCTGACCCTCCTTCCAGCAGCTGTACACTTTCTTTTTTCGCCTAAGCTCCAGTAGAAGTTCCCTGGTCAGCCAGGCCGGCCTTCTGCTCCGCTTGCCTGACTTCCGATATTTTGGAATCACCTGATCTTGTGCTTTTAGGAGGCAGTGCTTAAAGATTGACCAGCACTGATGGATGCCAATGCCTTCGAAAGCAGTTTCCCAGGGGACTTTGCTGACTAGTTCCCTGAGCAGCCTGAAGTCTGCCTTGCCCATATCCAGGGCTGAAGTTTTGGTGACAGTTTTCTGTTCGATAGAATAGAATAGAATAGAATAGAATAGAATAGAATAGAATAGAATAGAATAGAATAGAATAGAATAGAATAGAATAGAATAGAATTAGAGTATCCTGAGTTTGACCCACAGTGATCAAGTCCAATTCCTGGCTCCATACAAGACCACCCAAAAAAACCCAGACCTTATGTCTGAGAGCATTGTACAAACACTTCTTGAACTGCAACAGGCTTGGTGCTGTGGCCACTGCCCTGGGTAGCCTGTCCCTGTGCCCAACCACCCTCTGGGTGCAGAACCTTTCCCTAACACCCATCCTGCCCCTCCCCTGTTCCAGATCCATGCCGTTCCCTCAGGTCCTGTTGCTGTCCCCAGAGAGCAGAGCCCAGCGCCTGCCCCTCCACTCCCCTCGTGAAGGAGCTGAGGCCGCCATGAGGCCTCCCCTCAGCCTGCTCTGCTCTGGGCTGAGCAAACCAAGGGGCCTCAGCCGCTCCTCATAGGTCTTGCCCTCCAGACCCTTCACCATCTTTGTAGTCCTCCTTTGGACACACACTAATAAATTTATATCCTTCTTATATTGTGGTGATTGTTAATTAATCTGTTTATTTATCACTTTCTATAATGCATAATATATACAACAAATGAAAAATATATTACGTTTTATATGTTACTTACCTTACATTGTACATGATATGTATATATAGTTGTATGTATATGTCCAGTTATAGGGAAATAGGGACAGGAAGGGACAGAATGCCCTCTAGAACTCCCTCACAACAACTACCTGTCTGCAGAGGAGACAGCTTGCCTCCTTGAGGGGACTGCCTCACTGGTCATTGTCTCATTGATTGTAGAGGAAGCCTATATGTCTAACTTGTACGTAACTAAAATAAGGCAAGATGAATCCTACCATTAGTTTTCCACTTATTCACATACAGCATTTGTTTCCTAGGAGGGCTGCCTTAAGAGTCTAAATTCATGCTTCTGATGCAAATGATCATTTGCTTTACCCCAACATAGTGCCAACGTAGAGGCACTACTGATTATCTCAGTGTGAAATATAACATATGATAGATATACAGACCTGTCCTTTCTTTAAATGATATATTTCTAGTTTGCAAGCAACATCTCAGAAGCAAATATGACAGATGGCAACAAAAGCAAGTAGCCATGCTAAACCTGAAGTCTCATTATTTTTAAACAAATCTAGCAATGCCAAACTGTGGAGTCATTTTCAAGAAGCTCTTGCAATACAAGAGAAAAACAATTCTTTAGGACTGAAGAATAGGATTCTTTCTTAGCTAAGAACTTTGTTACTGAGATTTTTTAGTTTTCATTCTGAAGAAGCCACTTCCTCAGTGAGGACAACTCTCTGCCAACAGTTATGCTGATCTAAACTGTCTGATGATCTTTCTGGATGCTAGTAAGTGCTGAATGTTTCAGGACAAGTTTTCTGTCACAGTAAACAACTAGCCTTTTGGCCCAGAAGATTATTGCCAAAATTAAAAAATTTTCATTGACAGCTGTGACATTGCAATTGATTTCAGCAAGTTATGGCATTTCTTGCATAGAGAGCATTCTCCTCAAAGAAACTAACAGTGGGTGGGTAACAAGCATAAAGCTAAGACGTGGAAGAGAAGTAGTGTGAATAGTAATCCGATAGAGTCTGATATTATACATCGTAAGTCACACCCAAAGCTGTTACAGTCACAGGTTATCTTAGACTTTTTGCTGTCTGGGTTTCATAATTAGGAGGTAGTGATTCTTCATGTAAGGCTTTGTCTTCCCTAAGACTACTTTAAATGAGGAAATGAGATAGGCTCAATGGAAAGGAAATAATCAAAAGCTAATGACACATTAGATCAAATGTTGTTTCATGTTTCATTTTCTATGAATGGATATAGTGACAGGTCCACAGAGTCAGTGATACCATGAAAATGATTAATTTCTGTAGCTTCCAATAACTTCCAAGAAATGAATATTCCTACATATAGAAAAATAAACATCAAAGAATTATTATTTATGTCTTCAACTGTGAAAAAAAGACAAGCAAAAATATTTGTCTGAGTGCCAGAAATATATATATATATATATATCGAATAGTTACAGTGTGCATATCCACCTCCATGTTTAATATACATGTACTTTCAGATAGCTGTAAAATCTCTTTTTTAATAAAGATTCTCATAATTACATTGAGAGCTTTCAAGCTACTGTAATAACAATCTACAAGCCAAGCTCTATCTGAAATATTGTCATGACAGTCACCTGTAGCTTGATATAAGGCTCTTTAATATGACTACTTGTAGTATCTTCAAATAATCTGAACTTCAACAAGTATTCTCACCCAAATTGCCTTGTCATTGAAAAAATTCAAACTCCTAATTCCAACAAGGACTAGAACACACAGAAGCATAGAATCATTTAGGTTAGAAAATACTTCTAAGATCATCAAGTCCAACCATTAACCTAGCACTGCCAAGTCTACCACTAGGCCATGTCCCTAAGCACTACATATACACAGCTGTTAAATACCTCCAGCGATGGTGACTACCAACAACTACACTGGGCAGCCTATTCTAATGCCTCACAACCCTTTCAGTGAAGCAACTTTTACTAACATCCAACCTAAACCTCCTCTGGTACAACTTGAGGCCATTTCCTCTTGTCCTATCACTTGTTGCTGTGGAGAAGAGACCAACCCCAACCCACTGCAACCTCCTTTGAGGTAGTTGTAGAGACTGATAAGGTCTCCCCTGAGACTCCTTTTCTCCAGTTGTTTCAGTTCCCTCAGCCGCTCCTCATAAAACTTTTCTTTACACCCTTCACCAGCTTCATTGCCCTTCTTTGGACATGCTCCAGCACCTCAATGTCCTTCTTGTAGTGAGGGGCCCAAAACTGAACAAAGTATTCAAGGTGCAGACTCTGAATACAGAGAGACAATCAATTCCCTAGTCCTGCTGGCCAGGCTATTTCTGATACAGGATGCTGTTGGCCTTCTTGGCCACCTGAGCACACTGCTGGCTCATATTCAGCCAACTATTGACCAATACTCCTGGGTTCTTTTCCATCATGTAGCTTTTCAGCCACTCTTCCCCCAGCCTGTAGCGTTGCATGGGGTTGTTGTGCCCCAAGTGCAGGACCCAGCACTTAGCTTGTTGAACCTCATACAGTTGGCCTCAGCCCATTGGTCCAGCCTATCTAGACCCCTCTGTAGAGCCTTCCTACCCTCAAGCAGATCAATACTCCCACCCAACTTGGTATTATCTGCAAACTTACTAAGGGTACACTCGATCTCCTCATCCAGATCATTAATAAATATTTTAAAGAGAAATGGCCCCTATACTGAGCCCTGGGGTACACCACTTGAGAGTTCATCACAAAATATTCTCCCTTACATATGATGAAAAAATAATTATACAAATGTAAACATCTGAAATCTCAGTTGGCAGCAGAAAGTCAGTAACTGAACTCTGTTTAGCATTTCCTCAAGACAGTGCACAGAAATATACAGCATCAAAGTACCACAGTGCTGGATCACTTACTTTGCTTATCCAGTGACTGTTTCAATTGCTACAACCAGGAAACTGGAATGGGGCTGAAATTGTGCAGTAGGAGTGTCCCTCTCAGGAACAGGAACAGAATATGTCCCTAAGGTCCTGCCCTCAGAGTTCAAGTAAGGTTCAAAATATGGCAAGAATAGCATCTTCGTAGATTTGTGGAGCTCTCATCTCAGAACATATACACATATAGTCTTACATTAAACTATATTGAACTAGTAAGGCATAAAATATTATAAAAAAAAATTAGCAGTTGCGATGCAACAGCAGAATGAACAATGAAGAATTGTCATACCCAAGGTGTGTTGCTGAAGGAAGTTTTAAAATAATAGATATTGTTGCACAAGCCCTGTTTCTCTGCAGTTTTTCATAGAATCACTGAATATTCCAACTTGGAAGGGACACACAAGGACCATCAAGTCCAACTCCTGGCTCCACACAGGACTACGCAAAAATCAGACCATATGTCTGAGAGTGTTGCCCAAATGCTTCTTGAACTCCAGCCGGCTCAATGCCATGACCACTGCCCTGGCGAGCCTGTTCCAATGTCCAGCCACCCTCTCATTGAAGAGCCTTTTCCTGATATCCAACCTGAACCTTCCCTGACACAGTTTCAAGACATTTGTCGGGTCCTATTGCTGTTCACCAGAGAGAAGATATCAGCACCTCCCCCTGCATTAATACTTGTAGTCTGTTTGGAATCAGTAACCCAGTTTCCAGATATTGGGTTTGTCTTTTGATTTTCATAACTATTTAGGGACATACAGATATGAAAAAAAAATGCTAAATATTTCCAATGTAAATTCTAGCTCACTAAATATTTTGACATAAGACAAACCACTTCAGAATGTTCAGATCCTATTTTGTAAAAAAATAAAAAATAAAAAAAAAAAATTGGCTTGATGTTGTGAAAGATGGAAAGAAAGCTGGATGATTTTTTGCTAAAAGGAAGGCCAGCTGGGAGACTGTACTGTGTTTGAAATCATTTTGAACATTTACAGGTCATTTTTTGGTTTGTCCTGATCAAATCAGACTGGAATAGAAGTGCACATACAGGATCACCACTGGTGCTCTCAAAATGTTTTTCCTCTTGGTAGGTCCATGGTGGAAGTAACATACCGTGAAAACACCAAGACAGACCCAGGTGCAGCATTCCCTATGCCAGACTCTGCAGTTTTGCCTAATGGACATGCAGTGTGTGGTTAGTGCCAGCAACTAGTGTGAGCTTCCTTACTGGTTTTGTGGTTTCACTCTGATGGACAGCTAAATTCCACCACAACCGCTCTCTCATTCCCCCCTCCTTAAAGGAACAGGGGGAGAAAATATAATGGAAAGAGGCTCAAGGGCTGGTAAGGACAGGGAAATCACTTACCAGTTACCTTCACGAGGAAAACTGTCTCAGCATAGCAAAATTAATATAATCTGTTACCTATCACTAGCAGACTGGAGCAGAGAGAAACTAAAAGCAAACTAAAATCACCTCCCTGCCATCCACCCTCCTCTACCTCCTCCCCCTGAGTGGCATAGGGAAATGCGGAATGGGGGCTGCAGTCAGTCCCCATCATCGTTTCATCAACATTTCATCTCCGCCACTCCTTCACGGTCACTCTCTGCCCCTGCTCCATGTGGGGTCCCTCCAACGGGATGCCGTCCTTCCCGAAATGATCTGCAGGGGCTGACCACAGGCAGCAGCTCTCCAAGAACTGCTCCCACGTGGCTCCATACCACGGGGTCCATCCCCTAGGAGCAAACTGTTCCAGCACGGGTCCCCCACGGGCGGCAGCTCCCCCCAGACCCCCTGCTCCTGCAGGGGCTCATCTCCACAGGCTGCAGCTCCGGCCCGGGGCCTGCTCCTGCGGGGGCTCTCCGTGGGCCGCAGCCTCCTCCAGGCCACATCCACCTGCTCCACCGGGGGCTCCTCCACGGGCTGCAGCGTGGAGATCTGCTCCATGTGGGACCCATGGGCTGCAGGGGGACAGCCTGCTCCACCAGGGGCCTCTCCACAGGCTGCAGGGGAACTGCTGCCGCGTGCCTGGAGCACCTCCTGCCCTCCTGCTGCACTGACCTTGCGGGCTGCAGGGCTGCTTCTCACTCCTTGCTCTCCCAGCTTCTGTTGTGCAGCAGGTTTTGTTGTTGTTGTTTGTTTGTTTGTTTTTCCTTTTCTTAAATATGCTCCCAGAAAGGTGCAAACATCGCTTGTTGGCTCAGCTCTGGCAAGTGGAGGGTTTATTTGGAGCCACCTGGAGCTGGCTGTGATCTGACATGGGGCAGCTGCTGGGCTCTGCTCACAGAGGCCACTCCAGCAGCACCCCTGCTACCAAAACCTTGCCATGTAAACCTAATACAGCTGGCTAAGACACAATGTACATCCATGGACCTGGGACCACACAGAAGCACAGAAATTAAACCCCAGTTTTTACAGCCAGAGCAATCACTAGTATAGATGTACCCACTGAGTTAACCACATAATTGAAGTGCTCAGTGCTTTTCTTTTTACTGCACTGTAGTGAAGTGCAAATATTAATGGTCTATTAATTTATTGTTACACTTTCAAATAAAGTTAGGTGAATAACTTAACATTATGGTCTTTGTCTTAATAATTAGCATTGACTTCTTTTTATTTTAACATTTACTTTTTCTTTCTTTCTTGGAGCAATTGGAGATCTACAAAATGAAAAATAAAATTTTTGAATTAGTCGTCAGTAGTTCACATATCATTCTTCCAAAATAGTTACTATATAATAGAGTAATCACAGTAAATATGTCAGCAGAGAGACTGTTTAAACATCTCTAGGTGGAAAAGAAGGGCAAAGATGTTCAGTTTCACAACACTTTGCAGAGGTTCAACAAAAAAATCCAGCACCGTTTTAAAAAATAGACTAAAGCACACAAATACTGGCAAAGAAAAAAATATCTTTTTCCCATTCAAATGAGAAAAATAGAAATTGTTATGCACAATAAGGCAAACGAAACACTAAAGCATGGCAAAAATGATTTGAGAAGCAACTAAAAGCAAAAGATTACCCAATACACTTTTAAAATAAAGTATGCTTTTAAAATAAAATGACTGAGGGATAAAATGAGATCTTAGTAAAGGTCATTTCATATCTGGCTCATTTTTAACTGAGCATTTGTGTATACAAAACAAAATCAGATTAAGTGGGCCTCTAGCCAGGCCCACTGTGGTAGTTTTTGAATCTTAGGTAAGACCATTATGTGGTAAAGCCCTCAACACCTCCTGAAAACAGAAGAAAACACCTTCTGCACCAGAAGAAAAACAATATCTCTATTTCCCATTTGAATCAAGAAAAACAAAGCAAGCAGACTGAAAACTCAGAGTATGTCAATATTAATGGAAGTGGAGGGGAGGGGAGGGGAGGGGAGGGGAGGGGAGGGAAGGGAAGGGAAGGGAAAGGAAGGGAAGGGAAGGGAAGGGAAGGGAAGGGAAGGGAAGGGAAGGGAAGGGAAGATGATAATCAGGGTGAGAAACAGCCAAATCAAAAAGCTGTACAACTCAGCACCAGCTTGAGCACTCAGCAAACTAAAGCACCCTAACTCAGAAAAGTATCACTAGTACTATAGAATCTTAATAACTGTACTGAGAACACAACAAATTGTGTTTATAGCACACTAGAGCCAACAAAACATTTTCTGGAATTCCTGGGTTGGGAACTAGCCTTTATCATCATACAGTCATTAGATTGATTTCCAAGAAATCACTTCTTGCTTAAGAAATCAGTTTGTGTCCATTACCATAAAAAACAATGCTTCTGTTCCTAGAATATGCTCATTTTGACTGATTACTGAGTAGTTGAATGGCTCAGAGGGTTTTGAACACTTAATTGAATGAATATTTCATACAAATTCCCCATGTTACAATAATTTATCCTGCTAGCTATCAAATCTCCAAAGCAAATGTTCAGTTTTTACAGATGTGCAGAGCTGGCAAAAATGGTATTGACATGTTTTAAAAAATATTTAACTAGGGCCTCTTTCAAGACTTATCTTAATGTTTTGTTTTTTTTTTTTTTTTATATATATATATATAAAATGTCTTTAAATAATCTAATTAAACATAATATTTTGCATTTTTTTATTTCTGCTGAAGCATATTTTTGTGTAAGAACTCTGTTTTAGAACCATTACAGTTTTACTCCTATTAGAATTATTCAGATATTTGTTCAAGTTCCACACAGTTGTTATGGTAATCAATTTATTTTTTAAGGAAACAGTGAGTGTAGTACAGTCTGGGCATTATGTACATTAAATTGATAAAATGTCTTTATGTTGCAGAAGTAACACAAGGTCTTTTGGTCCAGTTCTCATTGCAACAGTTGTCAAACTGTGTGTCCAACTTTGTTCCTTTAAGCAAAAGTGTATTTTTCAGATTTATTTTAGCCTCTTTGTGCTCAAATATTTCAAGTATTTACATGCATGAATGTTTGTATGTCCTCTGAAGCTATCACTTAGCTCTGTTCTTGTTAAATAGAGGCATCGTAGAACATATTCAGTATTAAAAAAAAACAACAACAACAATAACAACAACAAAAACATATACTTGACATACTGAAACACCCACTGCACTTGTTCAGATTGTTCATGTGAAAAGTTAAATTTTGCATTCCAATTTTGTGCCTTAATTTTATGACATAAATAAACCTAAATAATTCTGTCTCACTGGTACTGTAAATATTAATACATTCTTTATAGCAATGAATTTTACTGTCATTAGCTGTTGAATGGATTCATTTTGGCAACTAATTGGTTTAGGTTTACTTATATCACATGAAGGTATCAGTACTCAGCGTAAGTTCAGAATTGTTTTTCATTTGGATGTTGTATACCCAAAAGCTCAGACATTAGGAAGATGTAGTGGAAATTAATTCAGTAATTCAGATGCGAAGTAGGTGTTATTTAGTTATGTTTTTTGTATGTTATTTTCAGTGAAATTAATTGGAGTTATGCAGTATTTGTAGGGACCACTCTGGTTCTTGGAGCTGATGTACATACCAAATGCTTTGATCACAAAACGTGTCTGAAGTACAGCTAGTCTAGCCAAAAGAAACCGTTGATTGCCATATAGAATATGATCTTAGGAGACCAAGAACAAAAGCCTTCCAGCACCAGATCTTTGACATTCTTGGCTCTTCTGTTTAAAGCAATTGAAGGCTGAATGCCAACTATTTTCTTCATTATCCTTTTCTTCTTGGAACTTATGTCCAACCACAGAGGAAAATGTGTGTCTGGGGTTTAAACAAATCTGTATTCAAATTTTTCAGGTAAGGTTTTTAGCATGTTTCTCTGTCTTTTAAAAGCTAGGAAATTATATCACCCACTTAGGTAATAGAATACGAGGCACAGAAATTTACATTTGTATTTTTACTACATTTTTCACCATATACAAGAAATCTGAGAAAAAGTGGGGAGACATGAAGTTAATGTATGCATTTGCATGTGTGTTTATCTGTATACGTGTATGTTTGACTGGTTACACAAATCAGTTACTTTTTATCTCCCTTGAACAAAGCCTTCATTTAAGAACATTATGTCTTTTAGACTTAGTAAAGTTCTTACATGTTATTAAGACACAAATCGCACCCAATAAATAAATAAATAAATAAAAGATAGTGCATGCCATCATTTCTGTGCATAAAATTTAGCTTTAAAGTGTTGATTTCATCTTAAAAATTTAAAGGAAATACAAAAATGAAACTCATATCAGAGTGGTTTACAGGTAATACAATACACTTAAACTTAAGATGGAAGTTGAAGCAAGGTGGAAAACAACCACCTTCATCTAGGAAATTAAAGAAATTGAGAGTATATTAAAAAATCATCTGAAAAAAAAGTATCAAATTCTGCAGTCCAGCCAAAAACTGAGTAAAAACTGTTGGTGGCAGTATGTAGAGGGAGAAAATAGTAACGATGCTATGGAGCTTCCCCAAATTCATGTCCCAGAAGGAATGCCTGACAAGACTGGACCAAGGAGATACTTGCATAAAGCTGAGTAAGACATAGTAGTGACTGAAAAGCAGAAACTAAAACTTAATGCCTAGGTGACATTAGTCATTAACTAGACATGCTTATATGGAGGATTAATTAACTCAAAAGAAAGATGGAATGGGAATCCAGCAACATCAAAGCAGGCAGTAAGAATGAAGAAAGTGAGAAAAGATAGCACTGGCCAGCTTTGCAGAGGAGGGCTCTCTTTCTAAGGAAGTTTCAAGACAGTAAATAAATTTAATGTGTATGAAATACTGGTGTGCTCTCTTCTTTCCCTCTCCTCATGACTGTTTCACAGAATTACATTTAAATGCCCAGCAAAGATTTTTTTCACAGTGTAGTATTAAGTGGCAGTAGGTATCACCACAAGCCTCTGTGTGGCAGAAGCAAACAGCTGGGTGTTAATAGCAGCATATCAGCAGCTGATCTGTAATGAAAAGTTCCCTAGAGTACCCACTTCCCAGCATTGTAAATGCAGCAATTTACATGTTGCTCAATTACAGTGTCATCCCTTATTTATGCATGCAGTCTTTACATGTTTTACATCCATGACTGATGATTTAGATACAACAGTACAATAAACATATTAAGAATAACAGATGGGTGGGTAGATTAGATTAGATTATCATTGCTGTCATTGCCATCAAAGATCAACCAGATAGACTTTGATCAAACAAGAAATCCACTTCCACTTAATTAGCATATCCTCATTCTTCTGTAGTTTATTGGGAAGTCTCCTGGTGCAATTTATTGTTATTAAGATGAAAAACTATGATGAAACCCTGAGAGTGCAGGCATCATCTGCTCTTCTTTTAGTATGCTTCCTAGGACAGTCAGACAGATATTTTTTTTTGTTGTTTGTTTGTTTGTTTTTTTTTTGTTTGGTTTTTGTTTGGCTGGTTGTTTGTTTTTTGTTTCTTTGTGATTTTGTTTTGTTTTGTCCCAGATAGTCTGTCTCTGAATCAAAATCTATCAAACAACTGCTCTGTCTCATTGATGGCTCTGTCTATTGATGGCTTCCATCAATACAAAATTCCCCTCACCCCCAAAAAGAATACCCTCCCAAAAACAACCAAATCACACACCAAACAGGAAAACAAACTATAGCTTAATCTCAGACACTTAGAGATGTGAAAGACTTCCTTTGGTTCATTAGAAGAAATAATTCAAAATGTCAAGTAGTGTCTTTTACAAAGAGGTTTGCATGATTATTCTAGCTAGCATGTTAAAACTTTTGGGCCCTTCAAAGTCAGTAACCTCAGTATCTATGTTTCTTGTTATAAAGTAACTGTCTTCTGCTGGTTCCCTGCTGGACCACTAACCATGTCAAAGAAGTGAATGCAGAGTTGTCTGTAAAAGCCTTGATGAAATTATATAAGGTTCTAGCACAAGGCTATGTCATACTTCCAAATCTAAATCTTGTCAACTGTTCTAAGTTGGCAAAAATATACAATCATTTCTCAGGATGTGTCATATTTTTTCTTCATGCAACCACATTTTTTAACTCTATGGCTATTGATATAAGCTAGGCATAGAGATTTCTTTAATAGAGATTTATGTGGTTCTGCTAATGCTTTAATCTTTGCTTCCATGGTTTCCTCTCTATCATGTCTTCCTGTTAGAAACCTGTCAAACAGTCTCATTCATTTCATTCTCACATTCCCTATGATGTGCTATGATCCTATGTATGTTTAATAAATTGGTTGTATGAGAGTGAGATATCTCCTCAGAAGGGGTGGAAGAGAGCTTTCATATCAGGCAAAAGATAATTTCTGTCTGTCTCTACAGTCACAAACATATACACTCCATTTTCAACTAATACATCTAGGTAATGTATTTGCTTCATACTAAATGATGCAGTAAATTTGCATCAAATATTCTGTGAAACTTTCCATCTTTACCCCTTCCCTTTCTGTCATAAATATTGATGTATCAACTTGTCTGAACCACAGACCTACCTTGAGCCAAAACTGTCAAGCTGCAAGAGTTCATTTAACTGAGGATTTCTGCATTAAAAGCTATATATTTTTGATTTTTGATTTTTTGCTTTGCACTGGTTCTTTGTGTGTTATAATGAATTTAATAGTGTCTACATTTGCGTAAATATGTTTGTAAGATATTTCAGAACTGTCTGCCTCTTCCTCAGATTCCTGTACGTGAACTGTTTTTGTGTTAGAAAATACTGAGAAGGTGCGGATTTGATAATTTGAATAAAGAATATATGCCAGGCTAGAAATTTAATGCTAGATCTAGTGGACTTGATCAGAGCATCAGCTGTATGCTATTGAACTGATTAAGCAGGAGTTGCACTCATCTCTCCAGAAATCAGTAGAGAAAACAACGTGTAGAGAAAGGCTGTACTATTATGTTCAGAGCAACGTGAAACCTAGTGAAAAGTACAGGGAACTATCAACAGAAAAAGAATCACATTTCTAATATTTTTGGAAAGGACTTTCTTTTTGTTATAGCTCTAGAATATTGAAGGTGATGAGACTCTAATACAGAAATAGGCTTTTTAGATTTTCTAGGGAAGATGTAGTACCAAAACATTTTCAATATTTACATTAGCTAAGCCAGCAAGAGAACTGTACTGTAAAACTGCTCCAGGTAACTTTTGCATTATGCACACAACTCTTTCATGGGCTTAAAGAGATAGTTTTATAACTACCATGTGTTAAATTGCTACAAGTGAGAACTAATAAAATAAATATCAACATCAACAAAGAAAGGTAGGTTCCTGTTGATGTAACACAAAATGATATTTATTCTTTGCAGGTAAAGGTACTTCTTCAACAGTTCAGCATAATGAACTAATTTTCTTTGCTAAATACAGAAGGTTCCCAAGGCTGCTGACTGAAGTAATACAAAGCCCCTCACTATTGCTGAAAAGCAACACACAGAATTACCATTTTCACCTACACACTATATTGATGACCCTAGCCTAATCCATGTTACATGTTTATTCCCCTAACAACGTCTGAATATCAAAAACTTAATGTAATCAATCTGATTTTACTTCCTTTGAAACCCACATACCCAGGGGTTTAAGAGAAAGTTGAGGATGAGAGCTAGAAAACCCACAGAATTAAAACCCTATTGCTTGCCAATGCTTTTTCAGTCTTGGGTATCCAATCTTCTTTCTAACCATAGCAATTGGTAAATGTGATACTGCTGGTATTTTAGTTAAGTTAATATGAGAGCCTCAGGATTTTTAAATATGAATATTCATTAGAAGCTGAGATAACCACATATGATAAACTTTGAAGCCTTACTATAATTTTATTACTGAAAACAATAAAAATGGTAGTACTACCTACCACTCAACACAATAAACTGTAACTTCTCAGGGCCTCTGCTTTTCCAAATTAATGGTTTTGTTTTCATAGCATTTTTCATTCAGTTGTGCAAATTCTTCTTCTTCTTAGATATATCTATGGTTGTTTTTTATGATAAATATGTGAATCTACTACCGTGAAGTCATTCTTTTTCTCACTCTCTCTTTTTGCAGATAGCACTTTTTTTTCTGCCCAGAAGCAGACAATAAATGGAGGAAAAACAATGCACTAAATTCATTGTTTCTCTTTCCTCATTCCAAAATTCAAAAACAATGGAATAGTATTAGGCTCTGAATTCTTTTGCCTTTATTCCGTATTTCAGTTACACCTTTCCTACACATAAATCCTTTTCTCCACACCAACTATATACACCTGTATGAAAATTTTAATAAATTGTATAACAACCTTAATTTCAATAACAAAAATAAATATATTGGTGATAAGGCAGCAGGCACTGTCCTACCACTTGCTAACTCAGCACAGATAAATGCAATAATAGATAAGAACCCAAACTTTATCCCATCCACAACAGCATACTACACAAATGCTCATTAAATAAATAAATAACCCCTTTAACAAATAAGCACAGAGATAAGCTCTCTTAATTCCAAAAATCCTTTACTGGAGTTATTGGCATATAATATATGCTGCATGAAGATAAAGCACTTAACTCACTGTCTCCCTGAACTTCTGTTTTTTGAGTAAATCCATAAACAAGATAAAGGCTTGGTTTCAAACATGAGACTTGTAGGTTTTGCAGGGAATATACTCTACTAATTTTGAACATAAGCTGATGAGAGCAATAAGTCTAATTGCATTGACTTTGAACACCATAAATTGTATGCTAGAACAAACAGTACTGAAGTTAAAACTCAGCAATCTGTCATGAGCTTTCGTAAGAGTGGTTGTGGGGGTTACATTGTTTGTTATATTATATTGTCCTGAATTGTAGGGAGTATTACATAAATTTCTTTAGTTGTACCTTTCTCATCCCCATTCTATACTGGATTTATATGCTTTCACTTTACAAAACTGTTAGCAGTTAAATGCCCCTATCTTTATTTGCTAGTTGCAGTCCAGAAGGGTCCAAAATGTTTTGAATTTTTATATATATTTTTTGAGATTAAAAAAAAAAAAAAAAAGAACCATCTTCTTCAACATCACAACAAAAGAAGAACATTAGTTATTATACCAGAGTATTTCTAATGCACTTTGCACCCAGATCCTTGTGATAGTGCACTGACTATGTCAGTAGGTGAAGAATGACTCTTCAGCATGAGTAATAGCATTGGACCCAGGCCATGGTTTTGCTATCCTGACCCCCAATGTAAGTAAATGATCACAGAACACAATTAAAAGTGGAAGGATTAGGCTTTTAATATCTGTGAAGTTCTTGGAAGATAACTGTTCACTATGGCTATGTTCTACTGATTGCAAGAGTCCTATTAAAGTACAACCAGAGATTGAAAACGGTTTGAGTGTTATTGCCCTTGGTCAAATACTGTCATAATGCTCAGTAGAGAAATACCTAGTGTCTTTCAAATATTAGCCTGGAAGTAAAAATAGCATTTACATTAATTTTGTTCATTTTTACTATTTAAATGTGGGCTTCTCCCAGTTCAGTATGACAGACTTTTACAGCACTTAAAATAATGATCTGTCCACAACTCCTCATGTAAAGAACTGCTTTTCCAAGTTGCAATTCTTTCCAATACTCTGTAAGCGTATTCCTCTCATTCTCCCACTTTCCCAGCTGTTTCATCTGAAAGTAGAAGTCCACGATTACTAGCAGCAGCACTTGGACAACAAGGTGATTTAAGAGCTTGCCACCACGAAAATGAGGAGATTTTACTCATTCCATTCCTTTTCTCCTCCCTGTTCTTATTTTATGAGTATGGTGCTTGTCAGACTGCCCTAAAAGTTAATCTAGTGATAAGGAGAAGACAGGAAAGGGAGAGGGAAAAGGAAAGGGAAAGAGAAAGGGAATGGGAAAGGGAAAGTTAATGGAAAAGGTAATGGAAAAGGGAAAGGGAGAGGCAAAAGGAGAGGGAAAGGGAAACGCACTCCAAGGGCCAGAAATGAATTAGCTCATGGAGGCTTCTTATATTTTCCAAAGCTGATTTCACTGAGCTAACAGGACAGTGTGAATGGGACATGATGGGGTTGCAAGGAGGTAGAGCTTGTGAAAAAAGAAGATGCAAAATCTTCATTCTTTAAGGTGGCAATTAAGTAATTAAGTAATTGGAGTAATTAAGTTGTTCTCGCTGTTCTCATGAAAACACAGCTTTTGACTTCCATGACCTATTTCTACGACCTGTCACCATCCTCTTCATGTTCATAAAGAAATATCTAAATCACTCTATAACAGCCCACATATTCAGCCAGACACTGAACTGCACTAAAAATATGTTTATTCCAGCTTTCTGAATATGATAAAATAAGCATATGTTATTTTTAGAAACATACAGGCATCTAGAGATACGTTATTCTACGCTAATAATAATAATAATAATAATAATAATAATAATAAACTTTGGTGCTTTGGTGATCCATCATTTCTGCATTTAGGACCAAAAAAAACAACCAACCAACCAAACAAAAAAATATTCTCCCCAATCAACACATCCATCTACATGATATGACCATGTAAGAAGCCTATTATCTACAAAATTGAGCTTATACATAGCTTCCTCGACATCTTCCTGTCTAGGTCTTAGATTCTCCGTGCAACATTCAGTTGGCTTCAATACATTCAGAAATTTAACATCAACCAGAACCCATAAGCAGAAAACTGACATTTCTCCAAATTTCCAAACCTTTTTTCATTTCTCCAAACTTTCACACTCTCACTGTTGTCCGTAGCTTCATGCCCGGTGCATCATGCCAATAAGCAGAGTCAGAATCCACACGAAGCTTTGGATCAGGCCAAGGAAATAAGAGAAAAGATGAATGAATCACTAACTCTGATTTTTTTCTTTTTAAAATTATTTTCCTTCCCTTTGTTTTGTTTTGTAATCTCTTGACACCCAAATGTCTTCATCGTGTGCATATCCTTTCAGTTTTAAGAATTATATAGCATAGTGACTGCTAAAGTTAAAGAGTATGTCATAAACCTTAAACACTACTGCATGTCAGTTCATATTAAACACAAGTGTTCAAAAATTATTTAAACAATATTGTCAAAGTTCTTAGCTGAGACATGGGCTACAGGACATATCGAAAGAATACAGGATGCTGGCAAATACAATGGAAATCTGGCACTTCTCAGTGATTACAGATTGAAGCAAAGGCTTTTAGCACACACTTTAGGACAATTAACATTGTACAGCAATAGAAATAAATACAGCTGAAACATTCAAAATATGCATTTTATGCTTTATGAGGTATTTGAAAGTCATCTACACATGGTTTCTCAGCTCTTTTTCAGTGTTTGTGAAAAGATAAATAACTAATTAAATGTGCTGGTAAACAAGACCAGTAGCTGGCATTGTTATGTAATGGTTAGTAAGATATGATTAAAAATCTAGATTTCAAATTTCAGCTCTTGGCTTGGTCACTGACATTTTATGATACGTCATTTGCTTTGGTTCAGATTATCTACCTCTAAACAAGTAAAATAATATATTCCAAGGCATAGTGCTTCAGAACAGATCAGGGAATTAACTAATTGACATGTGTGGCATGTTATAATCCTTGGAAGTATACAATATACTGTTAGTGTGAAATATTATTATTCTAGTGAGGGATTCCATTGACTGATGGTAGGATGCACAGCCATGGAGAGCTCTTCAAGTCAATGCCTCCCATGGGTAACTATGTGGCCACAGTGATCATTAATGACTTTAAAAAATAAAAATAAAAAAATCTCTACTTGGAGAAATAATTATGTATTTTTCTTTTGCTTGCATTCATAATGATTGAGATCTTTATTATTTCTAGAGTGGATGGCCCCAGAAATCATTGTCTTATGCTAGCACACAACAGTCAAAGCTATGGTCTAATAGGCAAAATTATCACTTAGTGTTCATCACTTAAGGGAGAAGAGAATGATTATGAAAATGTTCAAGAACTGAACTACAGTCAGGAGTAATCAGATCAAGGCAAACAGTGTAAAAAATACCAGTATAAGTCAAAATTTTGGAAGTACTCTTGATTTCTCTTTGCTTGGAACAGAGGTAGTTTCCTAATGCAGCTTTATATACAGTAAATTCTGACTATTTGAAGTTTTGTGAAAGGTGGCTGTTGACACAGGCCTTTTCCAAAACCACATACTGATCTTCTGGCCAATGAAACCTGTAACACTCCAAACAAACAAGAACATAAGAACACTAAATAAGCCTTTAAAAAGAAAAAGAAAAAAGAGAAAAACCAGAAGCTTTAGCTCTGATATGTATCTAAACCGTATCATCTACATGGTGGAATGCTGTGTAGTGTTGAAATACCACAGAGGTTTCCAAGTGCTTTGACTCTGATATAGAAATAGCTCCGGACGGATTTATTTGTGGAACAGAAACTTCTTTGAAGCCAACAACCCATAAATAGCTCTTTATTTCTCACAGAAGGATTCTGGTGCTTAAACTGTCTTTAATGAGGAAGTTCAGGTATCTCCATGAGTTATTATGTGATGTTAACAGACTTCTAGACAAACCCAGTATTTGAGGTCTTATATTCTGCATATATATCAGGGTTTATGATCCTGATACACACGTATGTAGATATTACAACATCTATATATCTACATATTGTGAATATGCTGTTGACTGAATTTTTACAGTGTCCCTTATTGAAATTTTAGGAATGTAAACAATTTGTTACTTTTGAAAAAGTGCTTAATATCATAGTATAATGCCTATTAATACATTCCTAATATTACCACTCAATAGCTGCTTAGTTATAATTTTCAGCATTTTGATCTCATGCTAAATGGAGCCCTTCATAACAAAGTACTTCACCATTCACCAAAGTTCACCATTATTGCTCAATGTTCAGACCATAGGCTATTCTTTCCATCATTCCTGTGTTGTGTTGTTTGAAAGTGTTCAAGGTTACCAGAAGGAAGTAATGTTTTTCTAAATTACCAGGTAATGGAATCAGGTTTGCTGTCTGCACAGGTTTTATCTTCTTTGACCAATGGGGTATGGATTACCTTCAGCCCACTACCTAGAGTGAGAAGATAAAAGGGACCTCCCCATCTTGCCCAGAAAAGCCTGGTAGAAAAGACACATCAGAAATGATGTGCAAATACACAGAAGTGTGAGTACCGGAAAGGGTCTGTCTCTCCTCAGCAGGCAACTTGTGTACCAAGAGATGCACAATTAATCCCAATATTTTAAAAAGAGTTATCAAGATGGTATATGCTTGATTCCTTTGTATCACAGCAAGTGTGCAGTACCTAAGAAAATGAGATTTGGTCTTTTCAACATACAAGGACTGCAGAGAATTTTATACTTTCATAATTATTGTATTTCTAGGAGAGAGAAAAAAAAAAGAAAACAATTTTTCCCATCACACTTTCAGTTTACCTCTTTCAGGGATACAAATCAATGTCATACATACTTGTTATGTGTTGTATATCATTGCTGCAGTTGCTTTACTTACAGAGTTTTACTGAAATAGGAATTATTGTGCACAGAATATATCAGCAGAGTTTGAGATCAGGTCCACAGACAAAGATAAGAATTTGTGTTTTTTTCTGAAAGAAACTACTTTCGTGTCAACAATGTTTTTATGATTGTTTTGTACTGTGAGAAGAGGGAAAACAGAAAGTATTTTAAAATAAGAATATGGAAATACATTTATAAATAGGAAAAGGGGGGTGGCATTAAAACATAATCAAAAATCTATGAAGTTGGCAGGGATTTTTTCAGTGATTTCCCTGATCATTAGTTCAAGCCCCGGACAAACAAAACAGAATTAAAAACAAACAAACAAACAAACACAACAACAACAAAAAATGTAGAAAGGAATTAGTGATCTAAATGACAAAACAGACTAATAATTCTAACAATGTAACGTGGACACTGTTTCTTACAGTCATGTTTATCCGTAACAGGTAGGAAATACAATTAAAAGAAAGCTTTGATCTGTAAAGAAAAACATAAAAATTAGCTAGCAACTTATTGAACTACTTGCTAAAAATATCAGAGAAGGGTTTTTAGACAATTCATCACTAGAAAATTGGTTGTCAGTGAATACAATAATCTCTTTCAACAAGAACAATATACTTATTAAAAAGTGTAAATTGCTTCTAGAACACAATTTTATCCATGTTAGTTTGAAAATACTAATCTTTCATGGGCACTTTTCTAACAATTACTAAATTAACTTTACATAATATATTCCAGACTATAAAGATTTTTAGAATATTAAGTGAACAAATATATATTAATTTATAGTAGACAATATTTGCTTTAGGAAGTAAAAATCACAACAT
Organism: Cygnus olor; assembly: GCF_009769625.2. Taxonomy (NCBI): domain Eukaryota; kingdom Metazoa; phylum Chordata; class Aves; order Anseriformes; family Anatidae; genus Cygnus; species Cygnus olor. Next base: position 30,038,837 of record NC_049169.1, on the reverse strand, counting down.
GCATTAATCCTTTCTGTCTGTGGTTCATGCCTTCAAAATTGCAAGAACTTTATTTAATTATTCAAAATCTACATTAAAATAATCAGCATGGCCTGTATAAAATGATAAACTCTTCCAGTGTAAACAGACTCCTATGAGGATAACAAGACTCTTCCTCAAAAGGCAGTAAGATGCAAATTTCCTCTTTCACATTTTCACCCAACCACATGGGGTAGGAGAGGCAGAAGCTAGCACAGGTGAAGCCAGCATTTTAGGATTGGGAGACAGTTTCCAACAGTAGCTGAAACTATCCAGAGCAGCAGGGACAATCCAGGCTCATTTTAGGATCCTACATTCCCTCCACAACTGCCACCCACAAACAGAAACTATAGCTTGCTGTTGGCAACTGAATTTCTGCAAATTAGTTTCCCTCCACTGATGCCTTACCTTGTACCACTTCCTTCTTTACCCTCTGGATTGTCTCTTCCGTCCTTAAGATGCCCTTTGTGTTACTCCCTACAGTACGCATGATTAGTAGCGATTCACAAAGCATTATTAAGATAATTCACTTTCCCCCAAGAGATAAAACTCCTGAACTAGAGGTATAGTCTTCTCATGTATCTCTTTTTTTTTTTTTTTTTTTAAAGAAAAAGAACAAAAAAGGTAGCATTTAATTGCAACTGTGGTAGTTAAGACTGATTGTGTTTATCACCTGGGTCTGATGCTGTCCCCTGCACTGTGATTTGTAGCTGTGTACTGATTGATCTACTGAGCTGTGACCTGTAGAGTTAATATGTATATTTTTGTACTGAAATAGCACAAAGCCTCTGAACATAGAGGTACATGGACCTATATGGGACTTTAACGCAGTTCTGGGATGATAGTTCATGGCATTTCTGCTCTTCCAAGAAGTCTACTATTTCTGGTGAGTGTGTCTGGTAAAACTGTACTAGCTATACGTCTACACAGTACCTATTCTTAAAACAGATCTGTGCTTCCCTGAGCAGATTAACTACTATGCATCCTTGCAATTTCTGCTCTTCTGGGTGAAAATCCTTGTACTCACTCACATAAGATAAGGTTCAGTCACTCTATTCATCACATTTTCTTGCCTTCCTTAGTTTGGCTTCTTTCTTTATATGTTGAATTTGAAGGTTTTAGTATTTTATTTATGTGCTTATTAACCAGCACAACAGGTGGGGATTCTAAGCACTATCAGAATAAGAATGAAAGTAAAAAGGAATATCTTGCAATCCTACACAGAAACCTTTAATTTCTTTACGATTTATATCCATTCCAACTTGTATGTCTGGTTCCCTTAGGCACATCTGGAAATTCTTCTTTTAAAGTATTTCTGTACTGAGAAATCAAAGCAACTTGCCCGGCAAGCAGCTAAATGCATACCATGAGCAGGCTATTGATAAGAAACTGGTAATTAAATAGTATAGGTGATACAAAATGAATATATAAAGCACTTAGTGGTTCATCAGACATTCAAACTAATGTGTATCATTTGCATTAAATGCCACACTTCTAATAGGTTTAGCTTTAAGTTCCAAGCTGATTTACTGTTAATACTTATTACCAAGAGATTTACTGGTAATATTCCAATGTTTGTTTTAAATCAATGGGCTTATGTCAAAGGAAAAAAAAAAAAAAAAAAAGAGGCAATTTGTCAGGGCTTTACAGGCTAGTTTAGTTTTACATGGAACTAAGCAAAGGACTGGAGTCTGGTGTTACTTCCTTTGAATTGCAAACTTCCTCTTTGGAGGAAGTACTTTTCTGTGTGATGGCTGACTTTATGCAACAATTTCAATGGAAAAGATGCTTAAGCCTCTCAGTGCTTGCTTGGCTACTTCCCAGCAGTGTTCATTCAGACACCATTGTATTCATATTCAAGCTCTTTGTGACTTAAATCTTAAATTTTGTGTTTAAGCTACAGAAATGTTTTAGACTAAGGAAATGTCTTATTGTTCCTTGTTGCCTTAATTTTTGAAGACAAAAGGCTGGAACCCCTTCTTTTGTAAATATTACTGGCATAGAAACCCTAGAGAACTGTATACTAAGATTAAATGAAAGAAGCTAACATTCTGTTTCAGGAAGGAAAGACTCTTATATGTTTAATTCGAGAACAGAAAGTAAAGAACAATATTGTTTCTCTTTCTTATGGTCCTGCCCAAAGATATGGAAAAGATGGAGTCATACTTTGGTTTTGTTTTAAAGCCTATGAACAGTCAGTGTCACAACTCCATGGCAAAGTGCAAAATAGAGGTTTTGCTTCTAGCACTGGTTTTCTACAAGGTTGGACTTGAATCAGGTCCAGCCACTGCAAATACCAGGACAGGGAGGAGTGTTGCAGGATGAATTTTCCTTCCTCAGTTCCTTGAGCTCCATAACAGACACTGGACAGAGCCTTTAGTGCCATTTTACTACTTTGCACATCCATATGGCTTTTTTTTTTTTTAAAAAAAAAAAAAAAAAAGGTGAGAAAGGGGGCTGGATTAACTAGTTAGATGCATGGAGATCACATCTTTCAGACAGTTGCCCATTTTGTCCCTGTCTAGCACTAAAACAGAGGCCTTGAAGAGATGGTATTTGGAGGTAGTCTGTTTTCTCTCTTTTAGCAATCCTTTCTGACACCTGTCATCAGCTAAGGAACATCAGCTGCCTCCAGTGAAAGCTATGTAAAATACTGGTTAACCCGAAATATAAATCCAAACTGGAAAAGACATAAAGTAGGGTTATTAAGATGTTCAAGGGACCAAAAAGCCCTCTGAGAGAAGACTAAAAAAAAAAATGTTTGTTTTGCTTAGCCAAATATAGAGACATGAAGTATGTTATGCACATTACAGTGTAATCACCATGTAAATTAAACAACAGTGTGGGAAGCTGGGAACAAAATGACCATATGCAATTTAAAAGAAAGGTTCTAAACCTCAGAGGGAAGAGGTTTTCTTCTGAAACAACTTGACAGTAGTAGCTATGGGAACAAAAATATTCCTGCTGAATTTTGAAGTTGAGTATATGACTAAGATCATGAAAATGCTTCTGTTACTAGAAGACTGGGTTTGGCAATCCAGGAGAGTCCTTCTAATCCTCTGCCTTGTGTTCCTGTGACTCAAAGGAAAAATTGTTTCACAGAAACTGAAAGAGACCACAATGTGAACAGCAGCTCTCACCTTGCACCATTGCTGCTATGGAGAAGAAAAATAGTAGTAGTACTGGGGGATTGCTCAGCCACCAGGTCTGGCAAAGTGAGCACACTTGCTCAGATAATAACAGACACAGCTAAAGTATATCTCCCTCAACCTGTAAATCTGTGCTTGGCAGATTATAGGCTTCATGGCATTTTTGAGAGGCAACAAGCAATTCCAGTTACTTAACATTTTATCAAATGAAGAGGGACATTTCTTTAAGAGAGATACTTTTAAAGTGTTGGCTGTGTATAATTGTCCATACATCAGAGATAGCAACTTGTTATTACAGCCAATGGCACACTAATCATTTTCTGGTAGCAAGGAAAAGCAAAAGCCCTTCAAACAGACCTTTCATGAGATGACTTAATACAGCAATAAATACAGACAGAGGAAAATGTAGCAAATCAGACAATAACATTTAAATGTAATCTTATGCAAACTTGAATTCTGCTCTGCACTAAAGACCTCCCAGTAAGCATACATTCCTACTAGGTAGGAGGAAAGAGTCTTAAGCAATAATCAGGCTTATGTGAGATCCATATTCCCAGTAAAGCAGGTGATAAGAGTTTTGTGATTATTGCAAAGCATAAGAAAACAAATGGAAGGTTCCTTCTGTAGAATTTATATATCTTACCGCCTCTCCATTCATTATTAGTTACTCTCAGCATTATGTTACTAGACAAGAAGGAAATGGTCCAAACTAACATAGATCAGCTATATGAAATATGAAAATAAAGGAGATATAATTAATCCATTTAAAAGAATGATGGACTTTTTTTTTTTCCAAAAATGTATTTCCTGAAGCATTCTGGGCATTCAGAAGTGTTTGTTTGTTTGTTTTTGTTTTTTCCCCCTATTTTGTTGTTTCTGTTTTGTTCTGAATAGAGATATTACAGGTTTTCAGTCCCAGGCAGAGGCAATTCCAGCTTCTAAATCAACATTTCCCTAGATTTCCCCCTCTGTACTCATTGTCCCCTTATTGTTCTCTGTTTTATGCTGATAATTCTGTTTTTAAACTTATCTTTGTCTGCATTTAATGTGCCTTCACTGCAGGGAGTACTTAATCATATTTATCATACCACTAGAATCAAAGATTATAAGGGTAAATGCCTGTAAGGGACATGCTAGGATTTAAACATTGGCTGTCCTGTTATTTAATGACAAGCTTAGGAGCACTGTGTGCTGTATAGCTTAGGTCCCTTAATGATCACTGCTCTAACAATGTGAAATGGCCTCCTAAACAGGCGTAAAATGTGCCCAATTGGAGGCCCTTCAATCCAAGGGGAGGCCTTCACAATCATTCAAGTCAGTGCCAAAACCTAATAGATTCAGTGGAATACAAATGCATCCTTGAAATTTTTGTGAAGATTGAAACTGAAAATAAAAAATGCCTAGGGGTATAAATGAATTAAAACAGAAGAAAATATTTGCAGAAAGAACAGAAGCCTAGACTTACTCTTGTATTGGGAGGTAGCAAGGACTGCTCAGCCTAGACTTTGCCTTAGAGATGAGAGCTATCAACTGGCTGAGTCTGATGATTCTGACCAGTCGAGATCGAATAATTTTCAGTTAAGATTTTTCACCCTAATCCTAATGGGATCACTTACCCTACTACATGCTTTTACTGAAATATGGGGAGGAAAAAAAAATATATTTTTTTTTTTAATGTAACCTTTTACAAAATTATTTTTTTCTGAACAGAAAAAGAGATTAATTAAATGTTTCTGAAAGCATTTTCAGACATGATACAGTCAAAGCAAGCAATTTATAGTAAGAGTGGGAACTGGGACTGAAGGATAGCCCATGGCATACTGTACAAAAAATGAAACAAAACTTTTCCAAGTTGAAATTTTCTTCACAATTCAACATAATGAAGTCCTTCAAGATTTCCTAGGCTATAGTCTACTGGGTGTTGCCATCTGCCACTTGCTAGAATATTTCAATAGAAGTACTTCAGGAAACCTCTTTCAGTAAGTATTTCATTAAATTGTAACATGAGGGTACCAAGAGATATTACCAATAGGATGTTTGTTTAGTTTATTAAAAAATATAATGGGCTGCACATATAACAAACTTCAGTGATGTCTCTACATTAGGACTTTGCCATTATGCTCTCATGCTTCCAATGTCCTTCACTGAAAATAATGTAAAGTCTACTTTTAGTCTGAGACATGCAGCAGTTGCTGAAATCTGACGTTCATAGGTCAGATCACCAGAAAAACATTGAGTGTTACTGACTTTGTTTGCTAAGAACACAAAACAAACCAAAATGAAATTAAAAAAAATAAAAGCATTACCAATCATACTGCATTTAAAAAGTATATATTTTTATGCCTCTGTAATATATTAAACAAAATGTATTTGTGTTTACTCTTATTAAACAAAAAGTGTTCACTTCTAAAAGTAAAAAATAAAATAAAAAAACCACTATCTGAAGTTTACACAAAGAATATCTGAAATAACACATGAAAGAGAAATACCTTGCTGCTGAAAAATGAATGACAGGGACAATCAGTAATTTCTTTCACATGTGCAATAGTCTCATGGTGTTTGCTTCATTGCTGTCCTACACCGCCAGTGCATGCATTTACACCTGCTCAAGGGGGATGCTAGACCATAACCTTGCACAAGAAAGAATTTCTACAGACAGAATAGACACCTGGCAATACCAAGAAAATATCTTGGCCTTTCTCACATTGTGTACACAATTTCCATCTCCTGTTGAGTCCTAAATGATGCCAGTCCTTTGTGTTCTCTCGCATTCTCCAGCAACCAACTCCTTCCTACTTCTGATAACACCACTGTTCTTGTTGGTAAATTGTAGCTCTAAGCAGAAATCCAGCAGATTTCTAGATATCTTAAAAAAAAAAAAAAAAAGGGGGGGGGGGGGGGGGGGCAAATGGCCAGGACCCACATTTCTGCCAACACTGGCAGCTGTAACTATCCATTCCCCAGACTCCCATTTTCCATGTGATTTTTTTTTTCCATGTGATTTTCACATTCACTACTTCCCTGGGTCTTATGTCCCGCTCTCTCTTTATGTAGACACCTCCCCAGACACATTAGGAATTAATAGTGTGAACTGGAGGTGTTCCCACCTTCAGTTTTCATTCTCCTTGCAGCCTGAGCATAACTGATCAAGAAGCAGAAATGCTGATGCAGCTTATGCTTGCTTGAAAAGGGAGAAAGCAGCCAAGTGTTTCAAGTCCGTATTAGCTACTAAGAGGAAACAGAGCTACTCATCAGACAAAATTAGAAGGAACATCTAGCCATGAAGGAAAAAATGAGTAAACCAAAGACCTATTGTCTAGTCTCAATTCCTATAGTGAATTTCATTTCACATGAATTAAAAAATGCAAGGTCAAACATCATGGACATTACAGGCAGAGAAGAGCACGTTACAAAATTATTTTGTGTTGTGGAGAAAAGGTGGAATTTTTCTGCTTGTGAAGTTTTGAACAAACCAAATACTGTAGATAAATATATATATATATATGGGGGGGGGGGGGGGGGGGGAGAATTTATAGTCTTCAGAGAATGTATGGCAGCTGTGCAAAATTTTTGAAAATCATTTTTTCAAATTAGATATCTAATGCAGAAGTTGCGTAAAACATAACTTTATCTCCACGCATGGATCACAACTTTACTCATCCTTTCTCTTTAGCACAGTTGCTTTTTCCTTTCTTCCAAGGTTATTTTCCTACAGAAGACAGCTTGAAGGGAGAAACCAGTTCATGGTTCCACTCCCACCAGAGACTCCTGAGAATGGCTGCTATGGGAACCACTGATGATGGTTGTTCTATCCTTATTTTTGATGCTTACGAAAGACACTCACTATCCATAAATATCCTGGCTTCCTGTCAAGAAACCATGAAATAAGGATTGTTCAACCTGTCATGAGCAATTAGGCTTTCTCCCACTGTATTACGGAACTTCTGTTCTAAACAGTGAATTTCTGTTCTGACAGTGGATGTAGCTCTGCAGGTCTCAGGTTGCAGCGAGTGCCTGGGGCTTCCCATGAAGCTTGAGTTGACAGTCATCTCTTCTGCAGAAGGTGTATTGCTGCTGATGGATGAGTCATGTCACCAGGTCAAAGAGTTATCGAGGAAATAAGCAGGCTGTGTAGCATTCATGAAGATGAGCGAGAGATAGATAGGATGTTCCCAGAGACCTTACAGCTTCAGGAGTCTCACACACACACATACACACACATTGTGGTGGAGATGCAGGTGGGCTCTGTGGCATGTGAAACAAAGTCAAGTCTATAGATGATGAAGACTGGAATGTGTCACTCCTTGTACAAGGAGAAAGGCTTTTGTTCCTCTTGAAGACTTGGAGTCAATGAAGCACAGGAAGTATGGACTGGACAACAGATGGTGAGGTGGACTGAGAACTGGCTGAATGGCAGGTCTCAGAGGGTTGTGATCACAGAATCTAATGGGAGACTTGTAAATAGCAGTGACCCCCAGAGGTCAATACGAGGTCCAGTATTGTTTAACTTACTCATCAGTGACTTGGATGAAGGGATAGAGTGCCTCCTCAGCAAGTTTGATGATGATACACAACTGGAAAGAGTGTTAGATACCCCAGAGTGTTGTGCTACCATTCAGAAGAATCTCAACAAGCTAGAGAGATGGACAGAGTGGACCCACTTGAAATTCAATGAAGGTAAGTGCAGGGTCCTGCACCTTGGGAGTAATAACCCCATGTGCCAGCAGAGGCTGGGGGCTGACCTGCTGGAAAGTAGCTCTGCAGAGAAGAACCCAGGGGTCCTGGTGGACAACGGGTTGACCATGAGCTAGCAATGTGCCCTTGTGGCCAAGAAGGGCAACGGTACCCCGGGCTGCACGAGAAAGAGTATTACTAGCAGGTTGAGAGAAGTAATCCACCCACTCTACTCAACCACGGTGAGGCCTCACCCGGAGTGCTGTGTCCAGTTCTGGGGTCCCCAGTACAGGAGACACAGAGCTCCTACAGCCAGTCCAGCAAAGGGCTACTAGAATGGTTAAGGTACTGAAGCCTCTCTCATGTGAGGAGAGGCTGAGGGAGCTGGGTCTGTTTAGCCTGGAAAAGAGAAGGGTCAGGAGGGATCTGATCAATGTGTACAGGTATCTGAAGGGAGGGTGTCAAGTGGATGGGGACATACTGTTCTCAGTGATGCCCAGCAATAGGATGAGAGGCAACAGGAAGAGGCACAGGAAGTTCTGTGTGAACATGAGGAAAAAATTCTTTACTATGAGTGTGACTGAACACTGGATCAAGTTTCTCAGACAGGTTTTGGAATCTCCTCTCCTGGAGATATTCAAAAGCTGTCTGGACACAATCCTGTGCTCTAGCTGATCCAGTTAGAGCAGGAAGGTTGGACCAGATGATCTCCAAAGGTCCCTTCCAACCTCAACCATTCTGTAATTCTGTGAAACCTATATCTCTTACAAAGCATATGAAAAAACCTAATGTTCTCACTAAGTTAATGTTCTGTTGAAAATACCCTAAAGTGTTCCATATTAATAAATTATGTTACTGAATAAAAAAGGCTATCTGAAATGAAGCTTGACAAAAATAAATCTATTAATATCTAGTGTGTGCAGGTAGGTGCAAGAAATAAATTTTATATCACCTCATTTGTGATGGGCAATCAAAAGTAAGATTAAATCAAAGTGTCAAAAGTTAAAATTAACCTTCCTAAAGGAATCAGTTATGCATCCTTTATATTGTCAACATCTAAGCAGGATTCATCTCTCATGTGTAAAAAGAAAAAGAGAAGCACAAAACCAGCAAACCACTCATTTAACAATTGCTTTTATGTAAATGTATATCAGCATATGCACTCATGCACAAGAACATACACACCCAGTGATAACAGCATCTATTCCTGTCACATAGACAAAAATGATGTCATTATTAACCATCTGCACTTGAAGTGTATTTTCCATTCATACACAGAAGTTATTCGTACTGACAATTACAGTACAGCCCTTCTAAAAGCTTTTTAATCATTTCTAAAGGTTTATAAGAAGCCAGACATTCAAGGGAGCCATGTTTTCAACATCTGATTTCTGAAAATTCTTCCCAAACTTAAGGCTACCTTGAGAACTTAAAAGAGGTAAAGATCTATTTGGCTAAAGTACTACTATTTACACTGTTGTGTAAGTTTTATTGGAGTATCACTTTGCTTAGATCTGATATTTTTTATTATTATTATTCTCTTCAGTGGTGTTAGGGAGTTTAATGAAGATTCAAGAAAAGATTACCTAAATTCTACTGAATTTTGATTGTAGCAACTTGTGACATCCTAGCACTTCTTGACATTCATCAGTTTGCCTTTCTATATTTCAAACCAACAGCTGTATCCAGACAAAAAAATTATAAACCAAAGTCAGGAGAATTGTTGTAAACATAAAAGTTACACTATATTATGTCAATTTGCATGGCAAAAGGGTATACAAGCATTATCACAAAGTCAGGAATAGGGCTCGTTAAGTATTGCAAAATGTTATCTCTGAATATTAATTGATTTTTAAAATTAATCTACATAGTTTCATATCCTTTTCAAGCATACTTCCTATTAATATTCTAGCAATGAAGTTTGCTGCAGGTTAGAAATTCTTTGTAGATCAATGTGTTTCCTATTCAAGGTCTGAATAAATAAATTGTACTAGGTGAAATATTCATGGGAAGACTTTTAGCATTCTATTATAAAAGTCAGTTTGTTATTCTGAACACACATAGAGAAAACCCAGATTTGGATCCTTTATTGTTATGCCAATCACTCTATAGTATTCAACCTATATAAGTGTAGTGAACAGAGAGTGCTGAACAGCAAAAGCATCACTTTCAGGAAAGTCACTCATGATGCATCCACTAATTTTTTTTTTTCCCAACTGAGGAACTGCAGCCACCACACAGGCTGTCAACAAATCCTGGTGACAGTACCCAAAAGCCTACCCACCTGGATAAAGGATACCTCACTGTATGTGCCCAGCTGGAACTGATTAGATGAATTGATTAGAAGCTAGATAATAAGTTAACACTTAATTCAGAAAGCAATGAAGAGCCCCTCAGAAGAAAGACGTTACTCTGATCTCTAAGACCATGTTGATGCTGTGGTCTGAGGAGAGGAATTGCCACGTGTAGAAACTGAGCTGTCAGCCACAGTCAGGGTGAGCCTCCTGTTCGCAGGGGTCATCTGGACAGGCTGGTGTAAAGCACACCACAGTGGCTGAGCTGTGATTTGTGCCTGGTCTGTGTTTGCAGGACAGGAGTCGTCATCCACATGCTGTATTTGTCCTGCCAAGCAGATCAAGTTTAGATTGTGTGTCAGCGACTGCACTGATTGTGCTTGAGTAGCTGCCTGCTGTGATATCCAGAAAACTGTTTCATGACAGAAGAGCAGGTGAAACACAGATAAGGTCGACAACAGCTGGACTAAGTGTCTCAGTCCACAAAAGGCTTAAGAGAACTCTTTTATCCCTAAGTCAACAGGGACCCAAAGCCAAAATACCAGAAGAAAATCCCAGTTTATTGCTCACAGGAGACTGGAACCAAGATTAAGGAATCAGAAGGGTCTAATCCATCACTATAATGGATTACATGCTGCTAAACTGGCAGCGTCTCCCTACATTATTGTGGAAAATGTGTAGACTCAAACTTGCCATTTAGCACAAGGACTCAGGAAATCCAGTCTTAAAACCTTACTCAGCTGCATACTTAGCAAAGCTTTAGGTGGTTCATTTGAGGTAAAAGCACAAAACAATGCAGGCATCTGAGCTCTGCCTGTCTTCCCTTGTAGGCCCACAGTTCAGACCTTGATATCCTTAACAGACCAGCTTAACTGATGTGGACTTCATCAGACTACACCTAGGTCTTTTCAGAGTAGTTTACATCTGAACTAGTCACTCTCAGACCTCTTTTAGTCCAGCAAAATATATTTTGGAAGTGTCTGTTTCTGTCCAGCGACTAGCATAGGATGTCTAACTAACTAGGGCCAGTTACACTTAGTAAGCAGCTAAGTTACAGGCACCATCATCTCTTAATGCTTTTGCTGCCTGCCTTAAGCAGTTTCCTGTTCAGTATGCATCTGTTGAAGGCATTACTCTTTAGTGACAAAATAAGCACAAAGACAGGCAACAAAGATGCTGAATGTAGGACTGAAATGACAAAGCAGCTTTGCATCATAAAGGCAGGTGGTTAAAACATTGCTGTTAAAATGCCCCTTTGTTTCCATACTTCTCAGTTTGTGATCTGTAAAACAGTCATGATGCACTTCTCTACCTTTTAGGAACCTTGTCTGTATAAATATTGTAAAGAAAGCAATGTCATCAAGAAAGAAAAACTCAGATAGATATGGTAAGTGGACACAGACAGATAGTAACAAGCCATTCTCTATCAATAAGTCTGTCTGCATTTCCTAAATTAAAATTAAAAGCCTTTTCAGTCTTCAGTAATTTGAACAGTCTTTAAGAGGATAACAAAAAATTCTTTTTTAATTTTTTTTCCATTTTAGTGAGTTCAATCTAAAAAACCATTCAAGCCCAGGTCCCCAGAAGTATTTAAAGGTGTAATGCATCCTGAATCAGACAGAGCTTCCTTTGAGGAAAAAGGTCCAAGTTATTTTTTAGACATGTTCAGCAGAAAAGTAACTTAATAATTAGCAATGTGTTACTTATCTAACTGTAATGCATTGCATTGAAAACAATAAAAAGTGTTAGCCATTTTGCAGTTAGCCATTTTTCTGGGCATGATTAGATTGACTAAATGTTTGTATTAAATGCTGCAATATATTCATATTTACCAAGCTGAAGGCGCACTTTCAAGGGTTGCTGCAATATCAGTTGTCTAAATGCCTTCTCTGAAGCATGTAACAGAGATGGAGAGGCTGAGCAATTTGCCAAAGGTCACAGCATGGTCAATCCATTTTGAGCTCTTACACAAACAGACTTTTTCCAAAGGCAGAACAGTGCAGTTTTCTTGTAATATACATTATTTTCCCAATTTGCCAGAAATATGTTAGAAATCAGGATAAAGTAAACAGTTTTTGTCTAGTTTCAGAAAATGGCTAAAGGATATGTAGGCAAAATGCTACACTGGAAATGAGTAACTGCATGGCAGTGTGGATACAGGAAGAGAAGACACTCCTGGGACCACAGAGGTCAGGCCAGTAGCTATTGCTGGGGGGAGAGAGACAAGAAGAATTTAGGAGAAGGGAGAGAGTGAACTCCCACCAAAGAAGGTCATATCTCTAACAACATGAGAGTAAGACCTCCAGCTGTGTGTGTCTAATCTTAATGCACAGAATAAAAGTATATTCCTTAAGTTCTCCCATTAAGTTTCCAGCACTCATTTCAGTAAGAGCACTTTACACCTACAGTGTTTTGAGGTGTTGTATTCCTGCCTACTTTCAGTTGCCTTGTCCATTGTATTGTCAGTTTTCTGTCCTATGGGTAATCTCATCTTCTGGCATTTATGCTTCCTTTTGAGAAGACACAAAATTCTGGAATATTCCCTCCCTCTGGAGCTGTCAAACACTGCAGAGCAGCAGACTTTAAGGGAAAAGGTAAGTGACTCTGACTCTCTCCAGAACATGATCAAACAGAGCTTGTCTAAGGAAGAAAGCAAAATGAAAGCTTCCTGAGAGAAAGAAAGGCAAAATAAATTCATAAAACCAGGTACATACTTTACAAAACTTCACAAATCATTCAGAAGTTTCTACAGTCACAAGGAGCTCTGATTCATTTTAAGAATGTTGGCAAGTTCTCCTAAATTGATTTTTTAATTTTGCACCAATTTTCACTAAGATTCTGTTAATTTTACTGCCGTACATATTTCAAAAACAAAAAAGAGCTGTTTGAGGCCTTTCCCTCTGCTATGGCTCAAAGAGAATCAGGAGTACCAGTGTTTATCGGGTTTTCTCAGAGGTTTCTTTGTCTTAACAGGGATAATACATTGACCTCACAGGTCAACTCCATTCACCTCCACAGTTTAGAAACCCTGAAGACTCAAGAAAAAGAAAAACAGAACTCTTTAATCCTGTCATATCATACAGAAATCACAGTTTCATGTTCAGACATAACTAGGTAATTTTCTTTCAAAAGGAAGAGAGGTTCAGTATATCATGCTTTCCAAAATAAGTCCACTGCTTTATTCACTAGTAACTGCTCTTTTTGTTTTATCATTGGCAGTTGCAATGCCAAATGATTTTAAGAGCTACAAAGCACAGATGCATTAGAAGAAAACACAGGATGGCCTCTTCATGTGGTCCAAATGCAAAAAGTTTGCTTTGAAATGACTTTACTTCTACAACTTCTTCAACAGCAGAAATTGAAACCAGCTTGTAATGTACCCATTACACTTACCAACAATTCCTGTCCTAAATTACTTCCTTTCAATCTCAGTCAAGTCAGTTAAATTCTAACTCACAACATTAGGTCAGTTATAATGCTAACCCAAGATTTTTGCTTTCAGGAGGGTAGTTGATTCTGCAAAGCATTGGAAAGCTCTACAGAATCCATGAAGATCTTTTCTGGCTGTTGTACCTACTGCAGTAAATACCTCTTGACCTTTTTACGCATACAATAGTGAGTGGGTATGTGTTGAAAATTCTCTTTTTCTTGACTGGGGATTGAGTTGGAGGATATACAGACCACAGTAATATTTATTGGAATATATTTTATTAAGTCAGTGTTGTAATAAGCAGATGAGTATTCACAGGGTACATCTGATTATTCCCTCCCACTGCTCTCACACATGCACTCTCTGTCACATGCGTCACTCACAGCCCTGATGTTTGCTCAGCAGTGCAGGGCTGCAGTGGCATGCCAGTGGATGCAAGGTGGGTGTTCAGAAAATCTCTCACACGGTGCCTTGCTCCTCCGTGGCACGCACAGTCCTTTTGCCTCTGACTGCACAGAGCCACCACTGTCACCATGGATGTGGTCTGACCTGCACAGCTCTTTGCCAGTGCTAGCATGTGACGGCGGTTGCATACACACTCAGGAAACTCTGGGTCTTCTTCCCTTTCTTGCAGATGTAACAGCACCACAAGTCTCCAGTACACTTTCACACATTTCCCTTCATCTCATGCTTTTCCTCTCTTTAGCCAGCTCTTTCTCATCCATAGATATAGGTAGGACATATTCACACTTGTTCACACAGAAGGGGACTTCAAGATACATGAACGTACACATTTTCATTCTGACTTCAGTCTACTCTCCTCCCTTTACCAGAAGGGTCCCATAAAAGAAATCATGTCTTCTTTAGTCCCTGTTAATATATTGAAACAGATGGCAAACCTAACAGGAATTAAGTATACTTTGAAGGGGGGACTGCCAGGCTCCTTACTTTATCCTTACTCACATCCAAAAGTGTCAGAAAATAAAACACAAAATTTGGTGGCAAGCACTGTATTGTAACAGACAGAAAAATTGTCTCTTGTGTTACATTGTACTGTTTGTGATTAAGAAAAACTGAGCCCAAGCTGCAGCTGGTGTTTGACAGAGTTGCCAAAGTTCAGTGTCTGGCCCATTGAAAAATAAATATTGCTGATAGGTCCCCGCACAGTAATCTGAAATTATTGCCCTGAAAATTTTGGAGATGATAATGTGAAGCGAGCAAAAAATGCTTGGCTGAAACCAAAGCACAGTGGATTTTCTCAGGAGAAGATATCAGAAAGGGGGCCACAGCTTCATTCGTTAATCTGACTGCACCAAGCCACTTGGTACAGTCACAGCCAAACTGTCTCTTCAGCCGTTTCCTTCTCTCTCCCTTTCCCATCCAGGTAGATTGTGAAGTTTCACACCCAGAGAAATGGATTGGAGAATGAGCAATGAAATAAGTAATGTAATTTGGTGCTTATTGTCACAGAAGAGACAGCATGATGTTGGCTTCTTCTGTGTTGACAGCAAACAAAATTCAATTACTGTTTGGGTATGATCAATTATTGCCAAACTACCTGCCAAGTCTATTTGCTCTGTTGGCACAAAAAGAGCAATTCCTCCAGAAAGGATGTCAAGCATTCCCATGGTAAAAAGAGAAGGCAGGAAGAGGAGAAACAGAGTGTTAAGAAGAGGTACTGAGTGACAATAAGACCATTTTAGGCCATGGTTTTGCTATGTATAGCCCCCAAAGTGTGACAAAGAACAGATCCCAGATGGAACTGAAAAGGCTACCAGCTGTGCTTCACAGGCGCTCTACAGCACCTAGATAAAAAAATGCCTTGCAGCTGGTCAGTTGAAAAATCACTGCAGTGCTCAGCATAAAATGTCACTGATACTCTATCACTACCACTACAATTTGCATACACAACAAACTTTCTCTGAGCCTTTTCAATTAAACCAGGAAAGATAAGCCAACTGCCTGTGGAAAAAGGCATTCATGTGTACTGATGCTTTTAAGAGTCTATTTCTCTATTCAGTAGCACAGGGCTACCAGTCTACTCTATTTACCTATGCAAATATATTTAATCTTTATTTGTTAAATGACATAAAGTAGCAAATATCTAGTAGGGATATGATTATATATGAATATATTTTAGTAATCTTGCAAGTGGTGATTGCCATGTAGCTCCTGCAGATTGAGAGAGTGATTTTGTTACAGGATTGATGAATAAAGAAACCAGTGAGAGTCCAGACAAAGATGGGAAAATACAGGTACTTGCCTATTTCTCAATTTGAAATCAAGGAAGGGATTCAATTCTGTATTATTTTAAGGTAATAAGACCTGGAGAACATAGGCAAATCCACGCTTTCTCAGGTCATTATATGCAAATGTATTATAGTAGAAGATCCCCAATCTGAGAACTAGTTCTATTGCAGTTGATGCTCATCTGTGTTTTCTGTGTGCATACCAAGTATGAAAAATTATATGAAAATTGCAGGCATGTAATCATACTATTTTGTCTGACTTCAACCTATGACATATAAACTTTAGAAAATGTCAAGGTTTATAACTTAGAACCCAGAAAAATATTATTTATTGTACTGAAGCTCTGCAGAGCATAATGCAAGAAAAAATGAGCTGAAAGCATCATTAAGCAAGTAGTAAATAAAAAGGCAATTTAACAAGATCAATTATGTAGTAAGTGGAAGTAGACCTACTGTTCCTTTCACTTTCAGCTTCTCACCAGCCCCAAAGTTGTCCTTCCTGTGTGCTTACTTCTGTCAGGCAGTTATTGGAAAGATACTAATGCTGCGAGGCCTGGAACAGGCGCTGATGCAGTGATATTAGGGTGGGTGATCTGTAAAGTCCAGATTTTCTTCTGCAAGCCAAGGACACCTTTCCCATCCTTCTGACTGCAGAAACAGGTTTCACGCTTGTGGTGTGGCCATAACAACAGGTTTTGCTTTTCTGATGTAGACTACAGTGGCCAAATGCAGGGTGTGGTGGTTTTACTCATCTGGGCAGATGAGCTCCACCACAATCACCCTCTCACTCCCCCTGCTCAAAGGGAAAGGGGGAGAAAATGCAATGAAAAGAGCACAAGGGTTGAGATAAGGAGATCACTCAAAAATTCACTCATGGGCAAAACAGTCTCACCATAGGGAGATTAATATAATTTATTACCTATTACTAACAAGCTGGAGCAGTGAGAAACTAAAAACAAACTAAAAACACCTTCCCCCCATCCACCTTCATCCTACCTTCTCCCCCTGAGCAGTGCAGGAGAATGGGGGCTGCAGTCATCCCTCCCATGGGATGCCGTCCTTCCCGAACTGAGCTGCAGGGGCTGACCACAGGCAGCAGCTCTTCAAGAACTGCTCCCACAAGGCTCTGTACCACGGGGTCCATCCCCCCGGAGCAAACTGCTCCAGCACGGGTCCCCCACGGGTGGCAGCTCCCCCCAGACACCCTGCTCCTGCGTGGGCTCCTCTCCACGGGCTGCAGCTCCGGCCCGGGCCCTGCTCCTGCGGGGGCTCTCCATGGGCCGCAGCCTCCTCCAGGCCACATCCACCTGCTCCACCAGGGGCTCCTCCACGGGCTGCAGCATGGAGATCTGCTCCGTATGGGACCCATGGGCTGCAGGGGGACAGCCTGCTCCACCAGGGGCCTCTCCACAGGCCGCAGGGGAACTTGTGCTGCATGCGTGGAGCACCTCCTGCCCTCCTGCTGCACTGACCTTGCGGGCTGCAGGGCTGCTTCTCACTCCTTGCTCTCCCAGCTTCTGTTGTGCAGCAAGTTTTTCGGTTTTGTTTTTGTTTGTTTGTTTGTTTGTTTTCTTTTTCCTTTTCTTAAATGTGCTCCCAGAAAGGCGCAAACATCGCTCGTTGGCTCAGCTCTGGCAAATGGAGGGTCTATTTGGAGCCACCTGGAGCTGGCTGTGATCTGACATGGGGCAGCTGCTGGGCTCTGCTCGCAGAGGCCACTCTGGCAACACCCCTGCTACCAAAACTTTGCCACTTAAACCCAATACACAGGGCTTCCCAGCAAGTACCCTCAACAGCACAAATTGCATGATTCTCAAACTGTATTATCTCTCTTCTTGTTTTCTTGAAGATCCTTTTTACCACCCTTGTACTTCCATTTTTCCACCCCTGATCCCAAAGATACAACCCACTGATGACTACTTTATCTCCATTGTTCCCAATTTCAGTATGTCTGTTACTTTGGCAATCTCCACCTTACATGATACCATTACACTGATGCCATACTTACATTGATACCATTTTATTATGAACTTCTTTCTTCTGAGGATTTTAATTCCCAAAAGATCACCGCTAGTCCCCCCAGTTATCTGTGAAGTTTGTCTCCCATAGCTCCCCAGCATACAACGTCATGGCGCTACTTGTATCTTTTGTCAGGTTTTCACTGCTAATGTCATACCCATCACTTTCTTAAACTGTGTCCAGTGTTTTTCTACAATCCATTCAGTTACCTTAGCTATAGCACTAATGAATTCAAACACTAGGTATGGAATTACATGTGAACAATACATAGTCTGTATTGTGTTGTATATGTATATTGCATAATGTATTTCTGTTTGCAGAGGATCTCAAACTACTCTACTATATGGAGCAGAGAACTCCAGTTTGTATTCCTGTTGTGTGTTTTATTTCCATTAAACTTCTAGTTCAGGCTTTATGGCAGCTAAAAGAAAATACAGGATAAACTATAATATAGGAGATACTGAGAATTTATTCAACTGTACTAAAGTATAACCTCATCCATTGATGCTATTTCTATGGTACATGAGTTAATTGCATTTGCAAAAGGTAATAAAGAAAACAAGCTAATGCTTTAACAAAGCAATGACTTTTATGGAAATATGTTTCAGATAATCAGACTCCACTGTAAATCTTTTAACAGTGAAATAATTCAATTTCCACTGCAGTGCCTTGAAAAAGAAAATGATAATATGCAACAATGTAATGCACTTACCAAAACAGCAGAACATCCATGCTGGGCCAAACAAAATATCTGTAGATGTAGATATTTTAAAATGTAGATATTTTATATAGACTTTAGTAGTAGACAAATTATGGTTGCTTTTGCAAAGTAAGTGTGAAAACAGCACAAATAAATGACAATTCCTCATTTTCAGCAATTTAAAGCTTAGGGGCTTCCTGGGTCCATCCTTGTATCTTTTTTTCTGTGTATGTTTATGTCAACAGGCATTGATGGATTTTTTTTTCCCATGAACTAACTCTTTAGGGGGTTGAATCAAATACTTTCACCATTGCAGCTTGTGCATAATATGATAATGTCATGTTTCCAAACTTCTGCAGAGACTAAAGGGATCCTGAATCAGGGGGGAAATAATATAGTAAGTTACTGCATATAGTAAGTCATTTTAAAAGAAAAAGGCCTCAGAGTAATACCAACAGTAAAGGAAAATTTTTCAATTGCCTTTTCCAATTCCAAAATGTTTGTTAAATTTTTAGTTGCATAACAGATTACACACAACTTAACCTAACATTTTATGCTGCTTGCACAATGTAAAATAACTATTCATTGTCTTTATTAATTCATCATATGGTGACAGAAGGAAAAATTGGTTCATTTGAAGTTATTTTAAAAAATCCTACAGTAATAGTAGTAATTTCCTCCCCCCCCTCCCCCCAAAAAAAAAAATATTAAAAAAATATATCGAGCATAGTCACTAAATGAAAGATCTTTATCCCAGAGATCATTTACATTGGAAAAGACTTCTAAGATCATTGAGTCCAACCATTAATCTAGCACTGCCAAGTCTACCACTAGGCCATGTCCCTAAGCACTACATATACACAGCTGTTAAATACCTCCAGCGATGGTGACTCAACAACTACCCTGGGCAGCCTGTTCCAACCTGCCTCACAACCCTTTCAGTGAAGCAACTTTTACTAATATCCAACCTAAACCCCCCGTGGCAAAATTTGAGGCCATTTCCTCTTGTCCTATCACTTGTTGCTGTGGAGAAGAGACCAACCCCCACGCTGCTGCAACCTCCTTTGAGGCAGTTGTAGAGTGATAAGGTTTCCCCTGAGCCTCCTTTTCTCTAGTTCCTTCAGTTCCCTCAGCCGCTTCTCATAAAATTTGTTCTTTACACGCTTCACCAGCTTTGTTGCCCTTCTTTGGATATGCTTAAGTACCTCAATGTCTTTCTTGTAGTGAGGGGCCCAAAATGAACACAGTATTCAAGGTGTGGCCTCACCAGAGCTGAGTACAGAGGGACAAACACTTCTCTAGACCTGCTGGCCATGCTATTCTGATACAAGTCAGGATGCTGTTGGCCTTCTTGGCCACCTGAGCACACTGCTGGCTCATATTCAGCCAACTATTGACCAATAATCCCGTGTTCTTTTCAACCTGGCAGCTTTCCAGCCACTCATCCCCCAGCCTGTAGCATTGCATAGGGTTGTTGTGCCCCATGTGCAGGACCCAGCATTTAGCCTTGTTGAACCTCATACAGTTGGCCTTGGCCTCCAGCCTACCCAGATCCCTCTGTAGAGCCTTCGTACCCTCAAGCAGATCAATACTCCTGCCTAATGTGGTGTTGTCTGCAAACTTACTGAGGGTACACTCAATCCCCTCATCCAGATCATTGATAAAGATATTAAAGACAAGTGGCCCCAGTACTGAGCCCTGGGGGGCACTACTGGTGGCGGTCTTCCAACTGTATTTAACTCCCTTCACCGCAACTCTTTGGGCTCAGTCACCCAGCCATTTTTTTTACCCAGTGAAGCATATGCATGTCCAAGCCGTGAGCAGCCAGTTCCTCCAGGAGAATGATGTTGGAAACAGTGTCAAAGTTTTACTAAAGTCTAAGTAGGCATCATCCACAGCCTTTCCCTCATTCGCTACATAGGTCACCTTGTCACAGAAGGAGATAAATACCATAGAATAAGAAAAAAAGATTATGGGATAACATGGAAAAAGGGAACAAAATTAAGTGAAATGAACAGGAGAAGCTGAGCTCCTCCATGATGACAGAGTTATAATGTCATGGCTTGTGGGTCAAAAGTCATTACATACACCCCCCACATGCATACACACTTAACAGAGATACAGAGAGAGAGAGAGATGCTGAAATAACATTATTAAGAATACAGAGGTAAACATTCAAACATGATGATTTTTACAATGTTATAGTGAGTTTTACTTATTTACACATCTTGTTTTTCCTAAAATAATAGAAAAAATAGAAAAAAAAAAGTGGGAGATAAATGTTTATTCGTAGGATCCTTTCCTGTTTTATCACAAAATCATAACTTTGCAAATAGAGGCAGAAGCCTGTGGTGATAGGAAAGATGCCTTGACAATTAGGGCAGCCAAATAGTTCTTGTTAGACTTGTAATAGGTAAGTAGTAATTATCAGGTCCTCTATACCAGTGGTTTGACTTGAAAATTGGATCCAAAGTGCTCAGCTCTCACAACTCTGACAAAGTCAAAGGCAACCCTGCTTTGTGTAAAGAGCTCTAACAAGTCAGGTCCTATTTGGTATCTGGGATGACTTGCTTAGGGAAGAGTTTGAAGTTGTCCTGTGTGCAATAACAAAGCTGGTTAATTGAGGTCCCTGACCTTCCCTCACTCTGACTGTTTGAAACCTCCCCCATAACACGTTTTACTACCCACTCAGTTAAGCTGATTCAGCTGTGCCTGTGTATTCATGCTGTGAGCCAGACCAGTGAAATCATGGGTATTAAATAATAATAACACTTTTTTGGCGGGCATTCAGTTTTATCTCTTTGTTTCTCACCCTGCTCATTTCCATCAGCAAGCTTACAGTGCAGCTTCACAAACTGCTGAGGGTAGGGTCGGGGGCTGGGATTGACTGACTGCACTGGGAAGGGTGGCAAACTGGTGTAATAGTTTAGCCACTAGAGAAACTGCACAGCTTAGAGACACCTCACAGCCCAGCTCTGGCAGGGCTGTTATTGACACTGAAGCCAATTAGCCCTGCTGGGCTCCAAGCAGTCAGATGTGGAGCCAGGTCAGCCACTTCTCCTTCACACCCACCAGTGCACCAGTGCTCCTGCTTCTAAGGAGACAGTTCAGAGACACCCGCACCAATATCCCGCATCACTAGCACACATAATGCAGGGTTGGCTTTCATTTTTTTCGCTCTACAAGTGAAAGGCTTTTTTTTTTTTTCTTTTTTTTTCTTTTTTTTTCACTGTGCTAGAACAACTGTGCTGCCAAGCCTGAGCTTGCCATAGAGTCAGCTCTGGCCGTGAGGTGCTCTGCCTGCTCCAGACAGAGCCTGCTTGGACCCATGCTGGCTCTTACACATCTCCACAGCCATGCAATGCTTAATCTGCAACCCAAATAATCCATCCATGGAGAAGTGGGAGCTGAAACTTAGTTAACTTTTTTAAAGCATTTAGTAACACTGTAGAGATGGATTCTTTGAAAAACCCAAGAGGAAATTAATGGTTCTGTCCTCAGTGCATAATTTTTATGCTTTGCTGTAAATAAGATGTCCAAACGTGGGCAAAAACAGGAAAAAGCAAAGTAGTGGGTACTTGCTTTTTCTAGTTAGTACAGTCCATCCTGTATCCTGAATGAAGCAGAGCTCATTTTTTTTTTTTAGGGAAAAAAAATATAAGATAATCAACTTTCTCATGACCTGGGAACAGATAGAGGCAAGTGAATATTTTTGCAGACAACCTTAGTTGTGGTACCCTCTAACTTTTAAGGCATCACCATAGCAACCATGATGAAGTTCCTTATATATGCTGTTTCCTGATTTTTATAAATTTATATAGACAGTCCCAGATTCTGTCATTCTGTTTGTATTTGCATAGCTAAGAGAGCAATATCAAGAAAAATTTTAAACCACGGGAGATTATGGTCAGCCACACTAAGAAAACTGAAATGAAGAAAGAGTTTCAAAAGCAATACAGAAAACAAAACATATCTTCATTTAAAACATGCATGAAGAACATGTTAGGGTTGGTTGTGCTGGCTGAACAGAGAACAAGGGAAACAGATATGAAAAAAATGTCTAAGCATGAGGACAATTATATATGGGCTTGAATAAACTGTTTAAATTGATGAACTACAGTCAGAGTGACATGAGTCATAATGACAGATAAAGAAGATATTCACTCTGGAGAACAAGTACAAGAGAATGTTTTAAGGCAGAGATATCAGGATTAATAAATGGGTTACTTTTGATGGGGAGAAAAGTGTAGACCTGTGAGACAGTAGTAACACCCAAGGAGAATGGGACAGAAAGATTGGAGAGGCTGGCAGTTTCTAAATTGGTTCACTAGAAGTTAGCTAGTGTGTCTATAAATAGTCTTTAAAATTAAAACAGCCTGATTCTGAAGGTAGTGAGCAGTGGACATTCCTACAGATTCTGACTGAACTAACCAGTATCTGGGATTTCTGCATCTAGCTAGGGCAGGGAATCAGTAAGAAAATTTTGAAGCCTTTCTCAGGTTTATATATTTTTGTTCCTAAGCTTCAGTCATGTTTGCTTAGAGAAAATTTTCTGTGGTCTTGAGAACAGATTCTCCTATCCAATAGGCAGCCAGAACTTCTCTTTCCATTAACTCAGTACAGTATCTAAATTTATGATTTCTATGGTTATAGTAATAACAAATTCATCAAGTATTGTGCCAGATGTTGAAAGTTATGGGCTAGTATTTTGAGGAGATACATTATTCTCATGCTTAAGGATCCCTTGAACCAACAAATGAAAAATATGTGGTCAGTAGTACCAGAGGACATCTTGCCAATTGTTAATGGGATTTTGTTTACAGCCCTGTGTATCCATGGCCAACAGTATGTGACTCCCTTTGTTAATAATCTGAGAATTTTTTTCTGTGATATCTGTTTTAAATCTGCTTGAAGATAATTTGATATTTTGCTTTGGGGAAAAAAAAAGAAAAGATAAATTACTGAGTATAAGAATATGATCAAATGGTATTCTTGTCAGAAATAATGAAGTATCATACTAAATACTTCAGAAAGGCCCCGTGATATATTCTGCTCCCATGTACATTCACCCTACCGTCACAGGCACAAAAAGCCATTACACATGGTGAGTCACTCTATATTTCTATGATCATAGAGAACATTTTCTACAGATATTCAATAACCTTCCAAATTACATATTTCACAGAAGTAGGTCAAATTAAGTAGAGATTGAAGACTAACATTTCTGCAAGTATCTAGCCATTCAGATTTTATCAAGATAATACCAAAGAGAAACATTCTGCATATTAAGAATGGGTTATCTTTTTGTAATAAAGATCTTAACATTGCTGTGTGTAAAGCAAAGGCCTTTTCTCTGGTGACCTCTTTTTAAGTGTCTGCTCTTGGTGTCTTCAGTTCCTGTTAACTCATGTTGTACAAGATCAGTATAGGATCTTCTGAGTCAGTGAAGATGTTCATCAGATCTGCATTAAGGTGGAAGGAAAACAGTGAGAGGAATGAACTTAGGGATTCCTCTGCATGTTGAATCCTCTGCACATTTCTTCCCTGTCTCAAAAATACACTAATACTGTGCAGCTAGGCCATATCAAAGAATCTAATAGTGCATGCCTTTTGATGGCAGATTGGCATCTCTTCTTTGTTTCTTACTTCTCTTAAGAGACTTGATTTTCAGGGGGTTTACTTGTTTGTTTGATTTTTTTTTTCATTTGGTTGGTTGGTTGGTTTTTATTGTTTGCTTTTTGTTGTTGTTTTGTTTGTTTATTTGTTTGTTTCTGGTGCATGAGATCACAGGAACATATACTGCAGATTTGTATCTACCTTTAATTTACATTACATTATTCATTGACTGTTTCATTCCCCATTCACATTTTCTTGTAGAGCTAAACCAGTCCACAGTTAATAAAACCAGTTAATAGTAGATTTTGCTTGAATGCACTCACCTTGGAAAGATGATGTTACTTGCTTCAAATAGATATCACTGCTGGTCAGACACAATCCTCATGTCAGAATAAGAATTTGGTGTCCCAGGCAGATCCAGCTGTGGCTGCCATCACTTGACTCAGACACAGGATCTACAGAGGAAGACTTCAGTATGAAAGGTTTTATTTATTTATTGTTAACTCTAAGGCATTCAGATACCTTCATGATCACTGTTTCATAAAGTAGACAAAGACGTTTAAAATCAAAAAAGCCAGCAATTTGTCTTTTGGCAGGTGTGCACTTAGCAATGAAAATAAGTTTTGATTTCAGTACAGTGATACTAAATTTAAATGGAATCACAGTTAAATTAATTACAATTTATTACAAAAGTGATTAAATTATTAAATTCTTGTTTTTATGTGTTCTTGCATTTATATTTTCACAGTAGTGCTTATGGGAATTTAGCTATACAACTCCTGTTACTGCACTGAAAATTTATTCCTTGGTGTATTATCTGGTAGTTTCACTAAATAAATCCTTGAGTTTTATGGGCTCCAGTATACTTTTTTTTTTTTTTTTTTTTTTTTTTTTGTCTGCTCTGCATCCAGTTTATTTTTGGCTGCTGGGAATTAATTTATAAAAGAAATACTACACAGACACGTAGCATGCTTAGATGTTGAAAGTCTTTTACTGTGGATTTCATTGCTTCAGTGGGTTTTAAAAAAAACATTTATTAAATGTAGTGTTTCATTGAAGGAAAATCACAAGATACAAGAGACAGAAATCTGGCTCTCCTAAAACTTAAGCAATACACTTTGTTAAGATCCCCTGGTGCCCTCTCCCAGGCTTATCACTGATCTGATAAAGTGGTGAGGATCCATCAGATCCCCAGAGGAACTGGTCTGGAGTAGCATGTGTGTGCATGCACACAGGGAATATAATTTACTCTATTGCTGGGTGGTGGGCAGCATCTCTACTGAGTCTGTGTGTGGCCCACATCCCACAGGCAAGCCTTCATACATTCTGTGAAAGCTGGCTGTAAAGTTTCAGGCACAGTCCTTGGATATTACGGCCTCATGTGGACTGTCTGGTGTTTATTCAAAAAAATAAATAAATTAAAATTATACTCAAGAACTCCATTTAATTAGATATGGAATTGAATAAAATCATCAACACAGCAGCCTCCAAAGTATTTGTTTTGTTAATAAATTCCATTTGTTTTATTCTATTCTTCCCATTTTCAGCTTCAGTATAGTACTGAATGCCTTTTGTTGTGTCTCACTTGTGACCTAACTCATTTAATTTCCTGAATAAGCTACCAAATGAGACACCTCAGGCAGCTCAGAGCTATTTTTACCAGCCTGTCTAGAGATGCACACACACAGAGCACTTCACCAGTTACCTTTCAGTGGCAATTTCAGAGAGTTTTTTGTATCCATAAAGGCCATGTGTGTGATTCAATTTTAAAAAGATTTCTGAGCACTGATCTTGTTATGCCCATCAAGATGCAGGCAAGCATCTGTTGTAACTACACTTTAAACTGGCTCTGCTTCCTTTGTAACTCTCACCAGTTTTTTTTTCTCGTGGCATCTCTTTGGATCTCTGGGAAGGGACTCTGCTGCCAGGAGTAACAATGCTGTGACTGATATGCTCCTGATAGTGGGGAGGGTCTCCCCTGTGGTGAGGGGGCTTGTAGCCACCTTTACCCTTTCACTTTTTCTCCCCTGCCTACACATCTGCCAGCAAGTTCCCCTCACACTGCATCCCCACGCTGAACAAAGCAGGGAAGCAGTCAGGCCAGGCCTGCATTTGCTTGTGGCCTTTTCTCTCTCTTGTCTCTGCTCTGAACTCTCAGCCACCTCGATGTATTTCAACACTAGAAGTCTCATTTACATGCATGTTTCACAGCAGCTCAGCATCACCCTTGCATTTCTCCAGTTTCCAGGGCTGAAATATGTGTTTGCTTCGGGAGTGGAGAGCAAGCATTTCCAACAAGGTTATCGTTCTCCACATAGGTCCTGGTGTTCCTTGTTAGAGACAGGCAGACAATAACGCACTCTCTGGTTCCCTGTCTCACACAAATACATGTCTCTTGGTACTGTCACATGCCATTTGAAGCAGTGAATTTTCTCCACAGTTCTCTTGAAAACATATTTCCACTAATTTGTTTTAATTAGTTATCTGGCACATTTTTACAGATTTTTCTCATTCAAGGCTTACCTATAGGTAAGGTTCAACAAGGCCAAGTGCCGCGTCCTGCACCTGGGGCGCAACAACCCCAAGCAGAGCTACAGGCTGGGAGATGAGTGGCTGGAAAGCTGCCTGGCCGAGAAGGACCTGGGAGTATTGGTTGATAGTCGGCTGAATATGAGCCAGCAGTGTGCTCAGGTGGCCAAGAAGGCCAACAGCATCCTGGCCTGTATAAGAAGCAGTGTGGCCAGCAGGTCTAGGGAAGTGATTGTGCCCCTGTACTCGGCTCTGGTGAGGCCGCACCTTGAGTACTGTGTTCAGTTTTGGGCCCCTTGCTACAGGAAAGACATGGACGTGCTCGAGCGAGTCCAGAGAAGGGCAACAAAGCTGGTGAGGGGTCTGGAGAACAAGTCTTACGAGGAGCGGCTGAGGGAGCTGGGCTTGTTCAGCCTGGAGAAGAGGAGGCTCAGGGGCGACCTTATCGCTCTCTACAGGTACCTTAAAGGAGGCTGTAGAGAGATGGGGATTGGTCTGTTCTCCCACGTGCCTGGTGACAGGACAAGGGGGAATGGGCGAAAGTTGCGACAGGGGAGGTTTAGGTTGGATGTTAGGAAGTATTTCTTTACCGAAAGGGTTATTAAGCATTGGAACGGGCTGCCCAGGGAGGTGGTGGAGTCACCATCCCTGGAGGTCTTTAAAAGACGTTTAGATGTAGAGCTTAGCGATATGGTTTAGTGGAGTACTTAGTGTTAGGTCGGAGGTTGGACTCGATGATCTTGAGGTCTCTTCCAACCTAGAAATCTGTGTCTGTGTCTGTGTCTGTGTCTATATGTGGAAGTCCTGTCCTGTGTTATCATTCCTGACTGTTTTATAATAAATGGACAGCATATTACCAAATTCATCCTTCAGGACAGTGTCTCCATTTTCTTTAAGTCCTACTCAGTGCAGCCTGGATAATAAAATCAGCTTATATTGCTATACAGTGCATAACTACAACATTTATTAATCCCAAATATTAATTTTACTATTATAACACTAGATATCAGATATCAGCACCCTAAGTAATTACACCTGAATTTTTAAACTATTATTTTTCCAGACAACATAATTATTCACAGGTTATTACATAGCACAGAGGATTTGTCTTTGTCAAATACATTTTTTATTTGCTAGCTTTTACCACTCTCAGTAGATCTGATTGCTACCATGCAGAAGAATAGAAAAAAGTGGATAAGTGAATGAATTTCCTTTTCATCCTGAGCTTGAAAATTCTTCAGGCAAAGCTATTCAAAGTACAGATAAATTAAAACAATTTGCTCTTTTCTTCCACTTCAGAAATTAATGCCTGTGTTCTTTGTTTAGCCCCTATTATTCATGTAATGGCAAGTTCTAGGTCACTGCATACAGGCAGCTGATATTCAGCAACTGATCTTAGTGGGGCTTAATTGGTTGTCTGTGAAAATTGTATGTTTCTTGAATAAAGAACAAAATACATTCCGACCAGCAAATCCTTGTTTTCCAGAAAAGCAGCTATGAGGGTGAATTTCAACAAACACAATGATCAGTCGTGTTGTTTCTAATTTAATTTTTCTTTAGATATAACTCAATTTTTAATAAAATTTATGGAAATAGCTGCCATGGACCTCAGGGATGAATGCATACAGTCTCTATTCCTTCACTTGGAACTCATTTGTCAGATTATTTTTTCAGGTGTTTAGATTCTCTACTATGATATGATCTCTTGAAAACTCCAGTCTAAAGCTGGTATGACAAAACAAAACCAAAAATGTCTATACAAAGCACAGGCGTAATTTAATTGCAAAAAGCCAGCATAAGCATATTTATCTTTCCTGACTCCATATTCTGGAATGCCTCTGGAAGCCATAGTATCTCCATAGGGTAGACTTGTTTTGCTGGCAGGGCAGCACAGGTATAATTAATTTCTCCACATTCTTTTTTGTTTGTTCGTTTGTTTTTGATTTTTGTTTTCGTCCAAACCAAACATTAGACATTATAACCAAACATTAGACATTTTAACCAACGTTATTTTATAAATGTCTCATTATAGCTAAATTGAATCCTTCATTTCAGTTGAAGTACATTTCTTGCTACCTCTTCTGTTGAGAACTGCAGATCCTCACCCTGTATATCATCAGCAGCAAAAACCATTCTCTCATTCTATATCCAGGATTTCCTTAAGACTTAGAGCCTGAGTGACAGATCTAAGAGACAGCCTGTCCTATCCATTTGCAAAGATAAAACCCTTACATTCTGACTGGATTTTTTATTCTATATAAGACAGATCTCCCTACTAATAACCATAGAGATGCTGCTACAAAGATTTGGCTTCTACTCTGTCAAATATTAACCATTACACATCTCTTCATCTATTTTCCCTCTCTGTTCTCCTCTTGTACTGTTTTAAATATCTCTCTCTCCACTGTCACTAGTCTGTATCGAGTCTTGCCTGTAATTTTTTCCTTCACTGGACCACAGTTGCATTCATGTCACACACCTGGCAAATTTTCAAGAGAACATCTCTGTGTTTATCTCGATGCTCCCCTTTGTCACTTGGGAGGAGTTACATGTACAAAACTGTATTTGTCTTTGCCCTCTTTTAGTAAACCTTATTTATTTGTTTGTTTGTTTGTTTATTTATTTTTAATCCAATTGTCTGAAAAAAAGAGAAAAAAAAACCAACAAAAGTCAAGCAACAGATATGGTAACAAGACCAGTTGTAGTACTGCATGGTCTTATTCGGGTGCTTGTAGCTATCTGATGTTTCATCCTTTGCATTTAGAATACTGATTCTTTGCAGAAAAGACCTTTTGATATTTTTTTATTAGCTTCTAACAGCGGCATGCTAGCTTGTGAGCAGAACTGATGCTAATATAGATAATAATAATAACAGCATCAACAACTTGCTCTGGGAAATAATCATGCACAGAATGCTCCTATGATTGAAGAACTGCAAAAATAAACTTTTTTCTCTCTTTTCCCTTACAGTTAACTCTGACCTGTCCCCTGTTTGCACTATATGTACCACAAAATTAGCTAAGGTGTTGGTTCAGCACTTACATATTGGTTACAGTCACACTATGAAACCACTATGAGTTACACACATTTTTCAGGCTGTCTCATCTACACCCCATTGATCTTGCGTACAGTAATGAGACATTGCAACCAGTCGCCTGTGCTGTGACTGAATGATGAGCTGGAGAGTCTGCACTACAGAGAAGTCCAGCACGAAGAATAAATAGCTCCAGCAGATCAGTAAGCCACAAGCAATAACCAATGAACTCTTCCAGTGTATGTTTGCAATTATTTCAAATGACTCTCCAAGGTAATGTGAAATGTGTTTTAAGTAGAATTTAGAAATCTAAATCCAAATGAGATATCTGTAAGAACACTGATTAACCTAAGAATGTGTAAGTGTCCATGAGTCCATGTAGAATTCATTATCTAGATACCTTGATATCTAAAGTGTCCATAAAGGTTTAATCATATATAGTTTGGATCTACAGTGTCAATATTTACTGGTCAAATCTCTTTATGATCAATGACAAAGAATACGTAGGGTACAGTTCACTTAAGCTGTTTTAGGCATCAACATTAGGATGAGATCTATTATGTAATAGCAGAATTCACTTCACTGACCATTCACTGTATGCTTACATGTTTGCTCCGATGACTCAGACTCCTATACATTCACATTTTTATTAGGAAATTTAATTTGATGCCTGTTGCACGTGCCCTAATTCACCTTCTTGGAGTGGTTCAGCAGTTTTGAGTGTCTCACTTGTACTTTAGGTGGTTTTTAGTTCAGCACCAGACCTACATTCCCCAGGTGAGTAATCTAGTAGGCACAGTCTGAAACCATCTATGCTACAGGGACAGCAAAAAGCAGACTGCTGCGGATAGAAATTTGTGATAGAAAATTGTGTCATGCTAATTCCAAGGCATGATTAATGTGCACAAGTAGAGAAAACTGTTTCACATTCTGAGGTTTTGTCAAATTTAGGAAAATAATTTCCTGCTGGATTAGTACAGTGCTTCCTTACCATGATGACAGGTGTGAACACCCTCTGAATCACTGCATTTGTTCTGGATAACCACATATTTCATGCTCATTTGTGACTTCCATACCCAAAGCATGGCATCAAGGAATGGTAACACTCAAGCTAATACTTGTTGTGGATTTTGGTGCTGAAACCTCAGAGCTCAATGTTTTGTGATGGGAGGGCTCATCTACTACAAACAAACTTAGTCACGATCAGGATTATGGAACAGATGAAATTATTTGAGAGAGCAGAAAAGCCCTCATGTGAAACTAACATAAGGCAGTACAATTTTTGTCCTATTAGAAATAGAAAAATTTGTGATGCCATGTGCCCATATGCTTATAAATATATGTTACATCTGTGTAGAATTATCTTTATTTTGAAAGCATTTATTCAATAAAACTTTTCTCATTACGGTATGCCCACCTTCTCTATATAGATTTCCATAGTTGTAGTACTGTCTGGTATAATATTTTGAAACTACAGATGCTCTAATAGCAAAAATATATATTTTGGGACACCAGAAAGTTGATACAAAGTCAGACTTAAAGCGATACATTTCATTTTTTAAAAATGATGATGTCTCCTGTGAAAATTTCAAGAATTCCAATGTATTTGATTTTTATTTTTTGTTCATATTGGAACAATCAAGAGATAGTGGCACAGATACTACAGCCATAAAGCAAACAGCACATATCTTATTACTGGGAGTGCAAATATTGTGTAGGATTTACATTCACACTTTCTGAGACAGCTTTTGCCTGAGGGAGCTCTCAGTTATTCGAGCTGTATTAGCTCCAAGGATCTAAAATGAAAGCTAGAGATGGGGATAGCATAAGAAATATACACTACTTCTTCCTGTACCCAATGATGGTACTGTGGAAATACTGGCAAGACTGTTGAAAATAAGCACTTGCTTTGCACCAGTATTTAGTTTACTATGAGATTACTATATATGGGGGACAGATGCATTTCCATTTACAACCGGCTTTCATCAGCACAAAGCAATGCCAACAGATTATTCTGCCTAGGAAAATATCTCCATCTTTATCACTCACCTCCTAGAATTTAGTTTTGCATTTAGAGAAGTGGGAAATAACCTGTTCATGCTCACTTTTCAAAAAATGAATCAAACATATTGGAAAATACAAAATATGTTGTTCACAAAAGTAATACAGCATATTTCATCTGCTGTTTTAGGAGCAGATCATTACCCCTAGGGAATTAGTGCTTACAGAGGGGAATCTCGAAGGTCATTTCCCTGGGATATTTCTGCTCTGAGAGTGATACTTTCTCCCGTGCAACTGAAATAAAAATTCCAGTGGGAAAAGGATGTCACACAGGAAGCCTCTTCATTACTCATCGTAAATGTCAAAGATTCCTGTTAAGCTACAGGGGACCAGAATCCTGGGAAAAAAAGAAAAAAAAAGAAAAAAAAAAAAGACTTTGGAATGGAGACTGGAGACAAGGGACAAGGGCTGGACAAATCATTCAAGGCACTGCTTTCTTCACTATGTTTGCAGAACACCCGTCATCCATGCGGTCAAGAAATGTGATCAACATATTATCAGATTTGGTGTGTTTTGAAATAAATGTTTACTCATTAAATTGTTCAGGAAATGTTTATGTTTGATAGTAATCAAAGTCCAAATTTTTTGAGGTGGATATTCCATGCTGTGGAGGTTTTGGATCTTACGAAAAACATAAAATAGTAAATAATAATAATAATAATAATAATAATAAAAATAAATAAAATAAAATAAAATAAAATAAAATAAAACAACAATATACAACAAAATAAAAATAAAGAGGAAAGGGAAAGGGGAAATGGAAAGGGGAAAGGGGAAAGAGAGGGAAAGGGAAAGGGAAAGGGAAAGGGAAAGGGAAAGGGAAAGGGAAAGGGAAAGGGAAAGGGAAAGGGAAAGGGAAAGGGAAAGGGAAAGGGAAAGGGAAAGGGAAAGGGAAAGGGAAAGGGAAAGGGAAAGGGAAAGGGAAGGGGAAGGGAAAGGGAAGGGGAAGGGGAAGGGGAAGGGGAAAGGGAAGGAAAAGGGAAAGAAAAGGACAAGGACAAGGACAAGGGAAAAGGGAAAAGGAAAAGGAAAAGGAAAAGGAAAAGGAAAAGGAAAAGGAAAAGGAAAAGGAAAAGGAAAAGGAAAAGGAAAAGGAAAAGGAAAAGGAAAAGGAAAAGGAAAAGGGCAGGGTGGGAAGGGCAGGGCAGGTCAGGGCAGGGCAAGGCAAGGAAGGGCAAGGCAAGGGAAGGCAGGGCGAGGTGAGGAGGGGCGAGGCGAGGTGAGGAGAGGAAAGGGGAAAGGAAAAATGTAACAGGCAGGAAGAAATAAAAAAAGAGACTGAAGAAGCAGAATATTGACTGTAAAGGTGCAATGATTTGAGAGGAAGTGAAAATTAATAAGTAGCTAGATATTCCTCATTATAGCAAACTTGCAGGTGTCTTCCATCTACTATAAAATTCCTGAGAATAATGTCTAGTGATAGCAGGTACTCATTGAGTTGCCCCACCACATAAGATTATCAGACTAAAACAGACAAACTTCTGACTGGTACAGGAAAATGGCTAATAAAGGAAGAATGTCATTAATCACAAGCAAAATACTCTTCAGCAAGGTGATTTTCTAAATCATTCATTTTAGTGAAAGTACTGAAAACTTTAGATTGAAAGCCTGTCAAGGGACAGACTTGTAAGATCTGTGAATCTCATGAAAAGGTTGTCTACAAAAAGTATGGAGGGGGAAAGGGAGAGGTGAAGGAGAGT
This sequence comes from Cygnus olor, assembly GCF_009769625.2. NCBI lineage: Eukaryota > Metazoa > Chordata > Aves > Anseriformes > Anatidae > Cygnus > Cygnus olor. The sequence continues at coordinate 30,005,364 of NC_049169.1, read as the reverse complement.
TAACTAGATTTGTGCCTTCATTCATTTCTGTGGGATACTCAATAAATCTTCATGTTTATTAATTTCATCAGAATGGTCTGCATTAAGTAATTCAGTCTTCTCTCTTTTTATCAGAGGAGATGTTGATGCTCACATGAGCATCATGTTGATGCTCTCTGATCCTTGCCATTTGTTGTCACAACCAGAATATCTATTTTCTGACTGGATTTTTCACTTTTTGTTTAAATCACTTAATACTTGGATATATATAGTCTCTGGCATTGAGGTGGTCTGGGTGGTCCCTGTCATTAGTTTTCAACTGAAAGAAACAAATGATGTAGAGCAATGTAATAGGCTCCCTGACAGCTACAATCTTATTTCAGCAGCTCATATTCTTTGCATTTTACTCACAAGGTCCTATTTGAATTCGTTAGTGAACAGTCATGCATTTAAGTACAGTTTGTTGTCTAAGGCATATAATTTCTTTAAGCTCCTACTAAGATCATTTTCTATTTTGGTAGACCACAGAGGGTATAACCTCCGGATAGGAAGCTTGCCTTAGGAATGACATTGTGCTTATACCTACAGGAAACAAACTTTTCTCTAAATTGAATAGCAGGGTTATAGTCCCAGTTTCATTACAAAATCTTGACCATTAATGCTTAAAAATCGCTATTTTCTATGCACCTTCTCACTGTATGCAAAGATTCAGCCACAGAATAATCATGTCCTTCAACAATCATTTTCAAGAAAACTCAGCAACAACAGACAAGAAACATTTGAAGAATTTTATTGTATTAAAAAGACTGAATTTAGTTCAGACTAGAAAGACCTGGGTGATACACAGACTCAGATGTTTAACATCCTGAATCCTACAGTAAATTTAACATTTTATATGTACCTGGGATGTATATGAATGTGAGCCTCTTGGGTCATTCAGTCCAGTAGTGTACTACTGCAGGCAATTATGTCATGACATATACTATAGTAATCTAAATGCAGCATGACATTTTTGCATCCTTTAGGGATGCAAATTCCAGGGGTTATTCTAGATTTGCCCATTAGGAAGTTATCCTGGAATGGTAAATTGTAGATTCTCTGTCCTCTGCTCAGAGGCCACTCAAAACTGATTCACTGATGCCCTACAGCTAACCCCTCTTCTACTAAATGAAAAGCTAGCTCACTTTGTTTCGATTCTGCCAAGGGAGTGAGCCTACATGTGTTCATGGACTGTGAGTAAGTCAGTGAGTGAGTGAGTGAGTGAGTGAGTGACCCCTTGTATACATGGGGTGATAAAAGCCAAGTTACCTTCTGCAGAAGGAGAGCAAGTTAGCTCACATTTACCACCGGTAAGGAGTGGCTTGTTAGCACACTAAAGATATCCATGCTTTTATAACTCATTAACTGAGGATGATTCAAAGTAGCTCATCTTGAATTTATTTAAAATATTTTTACTAATCTGACCTTTTGAATTTATAGACTTGTTTCAGATTTGGGTCCTTTTCAGTTGGGTTAAGCACAATGGAATCATCGAATCATAGAATATCCTGAGTTGTAAGGGAGACAGGGAGGATGATTAAGTCCAACTTCTGACTCCATGCAGAGCAAACTAAGAGTTAAACCATATATCTAAGAGCACTGTCCAAACACTTTTTTGAATGCTGACAGGATTGGAGCCATGACCACTTCCCTGGGAACCTTGTTCCAGTGCTTGGCCACCCTTTCAATGAAGAACGTTTTCCTAATATCCAATTTGAACTACCCCTGACAAAATTTTAAGCCATTTCCTTGCATCCTAGCACCAGTAACCAGAGATCAGCACCTGTCTCTCCACTCCACATCATGAAGAACCTGTAAACAGCAATGAGGTCAACCCCCAGTCTCCTCTAATCTGAATAAACCAAGTATCCACAGCTGTTCCTCATAAGTCATGGCCTCTAGTCCTTTCACCATCTTTGTTGCCCTGCTTTGAACATATTCAATATTTTTATATTCTTATATTGTGGGTCCCATAGCTGCACATAGATCTCAAGATGAGAATTCAGTGCTGAGTATAGCAGGACAATCGCTTATTTCAATCAGTTAGCTAAACTGTGCTTAATGCACCCCAGGTATGGCTGGCTTTTTTGATCCCCATGGTACATTGTTGACTCAGGTTAAGTTTAGGATCAGCAATCTGGTATCTACCTTAAAGTGGTGGTTTGTGTTCCTTTATAGGGAAGTTTTTTCAGAAACCAGCTCTCTGATGGTTAGACATTCGTTTTCAAATTTCCACTTAAATTTATTCACGATGAGTTATCCTTCTTTTTTCTTGGGCTAACATTTCCCTTCATCTTAAGTAACGTTTATTCCCCAGTGCATTTACAGATAGTAGTCTTGTCCTTTCACAGCTTCTGTTTTACTAAACAAGATGAAACTCATTTAGTCTCCCCTTGTGTACTAGATTTCCTTCTCTGATACAGCTAGTAGCCATTCTTTGCATCTGCATTCCAAATTCATCTGCCTTGGACATGTGTACAAAGTGTACATTATTCCTGGTGAAAGTTCAATATGGTCTTTTAAGAAGGAATTATGAGCCCCATACATGGTAGAATGTCCTTCCTAAAGCAACTTCAGATAAACTGTTTCAGAACCACACTATTAGTAGTTCATAAATGTCTTGTGACTTTTTAATATACCTAGGTGATTGTCTCCCTGTGTTGCTTCTGCTGACTGATCTCACATCTAAATGCAAAAAGTCATAGTTTTAATTTTTCTTGATGAATTTCAATTAACTTCTACTAGCTCAAGAATATCTAACTTTTCTCATACAATAATCCACTCCTTCTATATTGACAGTGTCCTTGAATTTGTCATTGTCAAATGTCAGTAATGCAAAGCAGTTTTGACGTCAATATTTTGAGCTGAGAAGTGAACTACTCACATTTCCTCACTTTATGCCCTCTTTTCATCACAACCCACTATTTTCTTGTCTTTAACTAGTTTCTAGTTAAAGCTAAAGTTCTAGTTAAAAGAACTAGTTAAAACTAGTTCAGTTAAACTAGTTAAGTTAAAAGTTCTAGTTAAAACTCCTTTCATATTCATTCAGCAATTTTTCTACCGATCACCATAATCTCATATTTAACTGCTTTCCTACAACACTGTATGAACATTTTTATTTTTTTATTTTTTATATATATCTTACAAGAACAGGTACTGCATTAAAAAAAAAGAAAAAGAACAAGAAAAAAAGAAAGAAAAAAAAGATTTGCTTGGCACTCCTACCCTGGAAATCTAATTCCTTTTATCCTATTTTCTGTTCATGCAGGTGCTTCAGTAAATTCATCCTTCAATTCCTCCTGTTCTGTAGCACAGCATACTATGAAATCAAACTAATGGAGCCATCATGGGCATATCTGGTGATAACAAGATTTATTATTATTATTATTGAAGACATAATTTCTTTTTTTTTTTTTCCTTTTTATAAGTGATAAGAAACTGAATTTGGTCTTCCTTACCTTTGCAGGAATACCATACTAAATATCTCAAAAATGTTTAGGCTCATTTTTTACCTCCACTCCAAGATGCTCCACTGTTTGCATTTTAACAAAGATTTTGTGTCAGACAAGCGTGCGTAAAGTACTAGAACTAAATTGATGTTAACTAAACTCCAAACAGTTTAGTCAGTATGACTTTTACCTTCCCAGTCATGCAAGACTCTTCTGTCTTGTGATCATCAAGATAACTCCAAGACTTACAAGATCTGAATATATAAAAAGAAGATATCCAATAAAATTGACTTCATTTGGCAAAAAAAAAACATATTGCACCAAAAAAAAAATTATCACCAGGTGTAATACATTTGAATGGCAAATTATGGGATAATATTACATATTAACAAAAAATACACTTCATCATAAATGCCATACATGATCAGGCAACACTGAAAAATTGCATCCTAATAATCCAAGATTTGTTAGATCTTTTAAACTATGAAGAGGCATTCAAGTTAACAAGTATACTTTAAGTTCATTATTTACAGTGAGGTTTATAATTCAAAAGAACTTTGATGGCCTGACTTTTTATCTAACAGATACCAGATTTTGTCTATGATCTAATTCCATTGTTATACTTGGTTTACTTGGTTTCCACACTCACACACACAATCAAAATCAAACTCATACACGTCCCCGTCATCAGTGTTTTTAAGGATAAAATGAAATCACAAGTCAAGCAATCACTCCATGAAAAGAAAGATGTAGAAGAGCCTGGGGAAAAAAAAAATGAGAGAGAGAGAATCTGAGTTTTATTTTTTAATTGACTGGTCATCTTAAACATGAAATTAGTGTCTATGATGAAAGGTGTAGTAAGATTACTACTAGACACAGAAGAGGTGATTTTAGAGAGTTTTGAAAGAATAGGTTGAGTTTATGCTGTGCTACAATTCAAAGAAATAAAGTCACTATTTGCCTGGTATAGAAAAGCATCTAATGGAGTAACTGCCACCAGACCATCATTTCTTTTGTCATCTGAACCACACAGACTATGTCAAGATACAATGGCCCTATCATCCTCTTCATTTAATTTGGTTTACATCAAGACAATAAAGCAAAAATTCCCAGTGCTAACTTGCTCAGCACAGTCCATTCAGCTATATGTGGAGGCTGCTTGTTGCCTGTACATAGCTACTTTTGTATTACTGGCATAGATACTACAAATAGGAAGGATATCATAGAATTATAGAATCATGGAATCATAGAATAGTTTGGGTTGGAAGGGACCTTAAAGATCATCTAATTCTAACCCCCCTGCCATGGGCAGGGACACAAAGCCCCATCCAGCCTGGCCTTGAACCCTTCCAGGGATGGGGCATCCACAGCTTCTCTGGGCAGCCTGTTACATTGCCTCATCACCCTCTGAGTGAAGAATTTCCTCCTAAGATCTAATCTAAATCTCCTCTCTTTTAGTTCAAAGCCATTACCCTTTGTCCTATCACTACACTCCCTGACAAAGAGTCCCTCCCCAGCCTTCCTGCAGGCCCCTTTTAGGTACCAGAAGGCCACTATAAGGTCTCCCTGAAGCCTTCTCTTCTCCAGGCTGAACAACCCTGACTCTCTCAACCTGTCTTCATAGGAGAGGTGCTCCAGCCCCAAATTTACCACAGTGATGATGTATTCCTGAGTCATGCCCAGGAAAGGGAGCAATGTTTCAATATTAGTCCTATAATATGCCCTATAAAGTTTGGAGCAGCCATGATCCTCCTCAATATATATTAGTGGGTTGATGTGTTTGCTCCATCCTTGCTCCATCCAAAGATCCTTGCTCCATCTTTCCATGTGGAATCACCTGGTTCCACTTTGTGTGGTGTACCCCTTGGTTATACCATGTCAGAGAAAATCTTTGGGACAGATTCATGTGTAAAACAAAAGTATATTTATGAGCTTCTCTCAGGTTATTTCCCTTTATACGAAAAAGTCCACAAAACTTTGTAGGCCAAATAGAATATTTTGTATGGTTGTCAGCAGTATCTCAGTAAAAACTTATGTCAGTTTGAGGTGTCTATTGTCAAAGTCCCTAGTACAGACAAATATATACTTTAATTTCTTGGAAGTTACATATCAGAAAATATTTTATAAATGAATAAAGCCATCATTCTCAAGGCATATAGAAGAGAAATGAGATAATTTTGTTTCCATCAAATAATAAGAGTATAAAAATGCATAGTAATATTTATGTCCAGAAAGACATTTCAATATAAAAAATTTAACCATTTTGGAAAATCTATAGGCATGGAATATATGAAACGGGAGAGAATTACACTGACTTGAACATCAAATTTAACTTTCCATTAGCTTATGTTGATGATTAAATTATGCTGATGTGAGGGTTATTGTGCCCTTGAGCCAAAGTTTAACAGTCCACTTACAGTCTAGTAATAGAGATTTTAAGAAATGATGACTCTGTCATACTGCTGGTGCTATAATAGGTATATTTGGATGGCTGTTCACATACAAATGTATTTAATTTAAATGAACATCATATCAGTCATGATCTGCAACACATCTCAGATTTTTCTGGCACTTTATCAGGTTAAATTATATATAAATTATAAATACCGTGAATATCAACAGTCAAAGTATTATTAGTATAACAACAACAGAGACAGATAGCAGAACTATTTTGTTAGTTCACTGTGACCTGTAACACCATTGCATTTTGGTATATTAATGCCAGAACTTGTCTTTCCATTTTCACTTTTCAGAAATTTTTGCATCATTCTTAAAACGCAGTGTAATGCAGAACCACTGATCTTTGTTGAGAGATGACATATCGTGTCCTTCAAAACATATAGTTACTGACTGCATGGTCTATAAGGTCCTGAAATAAGGTGCTCAATGTTAGTAATTGTCATATACTAATAATTTAACTTTAATATTAGAAGGTTTTTAAAGGTTTTTTAACACCCTAGATCTGAGACATTTCATTCAATTCACTTGGTTTGACACCCTACATGCTTGTGTCCCACTCTAGTTACAGTTCCCTTAAAAAAAAACTCCAAGGCAAAATAACAATGACTAAATTCAAAACTACATCCAGCAGCAGGTACATGTCTTAAAATAAAATCTATTTTCCTAAAGACATTTTCTGCTTTCTCTTGTTTCCAAAATTATTATATATATATATAATATATAAAAGGTCCATCAACTCACAGTTTTATTAACAAAGCTGTAGATAAGTAACAATGATTCCTTGTCTAAGCTCTTGCAAAATTTGTCAGACATTAAATATAAGAAAAGTGTTTCTGCATAAGGAAAATCACAAAGTTTTCAGAGTAAGCCAAACTATTCCTTTTATTAAGTGCAACATTTGCTATGATCTGCCAGCACATCAGGGAAAATAGGGCTAATGTCATATTCTAAGTGTGCTGAATAGCAAAGGATATATGTGGAAATATATTATTTTTAAGTTTCTAATCTGCACACCTCCTTGATCTGAGAATAAATAAATATATGGAAGAACAGCTGTGGATCCCAAAGCTCTTCAATTAATTAAAACATCACTAAGAACATTAAAACAACATGTTAGCTCATCTCAATATTCTCCCTCTGCCAGCGGCTAGATGAGAATTCCCGGAGTACAGGAAACACAACCTGTACAAAGTGATTATTTCTAGAAAAAAAGTAATTTCGTATCTTCAGCCAGAGGTTGTGGTTGAACCATAATGTTAAATGTTCTCCAATGGAGCTCTACTTTATGAATTTCTTTTTGAACCCATTTATACTTTGACCTCCTTGAAACCTGTGGCAATGAGATCCACAGTTTAATAATGGTGAAATAGTGACAAATTGTTCCCAGTTTACCTTCTACACACAATATATGCTCTTATAAACTTCCATTGTCTTTCCCTTTGGCTCTTTCTTTCCAATCTGAAGTCTCCTAAACTACTTTGTCTTTCTTTACACTTAAGCTTTTACAGCACTTTGTGGCAATGAGTTCCACAGTTTTATAAGTGAGAAAGGAAATATTTTTTCCCAGCTTTCTTTTCTATACAGTTTAAAAATTTGTAGACCCTTTTGTTATCATGCTTTAAATTGTCTTTTCTAATCTTGCCTTTTCATAGGCAATTTTCCTTTTTTAATAGGAAGTTGCTTCAAATCTTTCTTAAACTTAGCTACACTTCTCTGTGCTTTTCTTAGTTCTTTTTGATAAAGGAAAACCAGAACCTGAAGAGGTTTTTAGCTTAAAGTCACACCATAGATTTTTAGTGGCATAGTGATTGTTCTATTTGCCTTCATTCTTTTTCAAATAATCCTAAACAGTCTATTTACATCTCTAACCATGGTGCTGAGCATTTCAGAGAACTATCTAATAAGATATTTTTTTTTCTCTCTCTTCTTTTTCTGAGTGGTTTTAAGTAATTTAAAGCCTGTCATTATGCATACATTTTTTCCCCATGTGCATTGCTTCCCACTTATCCACACTGAATTTCATTTGCTATTTTTTCACCTAATCATTCAGTATTGTGAGACTGCCCTGTCTCTCTAGGCAACCAATTTCAGTTTCTACTATAAGAATATTGTTTCAGAGACAGGTAACAAGGATCAGCCATGCATACCCATTTTCATATGAGAGGAGCCAGTTATTGTCTCATTTGACATCACTCAAGAACCAATGATAAGGTGCATACATTTGTGCTCTTTAGATCTTTGTACGTACCTTTATGTCAAGAGTGATATAAAATACAGTTTGATATAAACATATTTTTTTATTCAAATGATACTTTACAATCAAATATACGCAACAAGTTACCAAAGCCGGGATGAGGAAGGATTTACGTCTTACTGCGGCAAAGTTTATTTGGTAGCAAAGTAGATGAAATGACATCTGATTTAACAAAAACACATTAGCATTTCCAAGGCTGTGGATTAATCCACTTCGTTGGATTAAGAGACATGACAAGCTGTCTGCCTCTTCTAGAAGGAAGACTTAAAAATGTTTTGGGGAAAGAGATTACATGTCTGGAGCCTTGGAGGATTTCAAAGGAGAGATTGGCTATAAAACCTAATATGCATCACCAAGACAGGGTATTCTCTAATAATGCAACATGACGAGAATGATAAGCAAAAACAGAAAATCCCTGACAATCATCTTGTCTGGGCAATTTATCACAAATCACCTAAATAGGAATAAAAAAAAAGAAAAGCAAAAGCAAAAGCAAAAGCAAAAGGAAAAGGAAAAGGAAAAGGAAAAGGAAAAGGAAAAGGAAAAGGAAAAGGAAAAGGAAAAGGAAAAGGAAAAGAAAGAAAAAGAAAAAGGAAAAGAAAGAGGAAAAGGAAAAGGAAAAGGAAAAGGAAAAGGAAAAGGAAAAGGAAAAGGAAAAGGAAAAAAGTTGTTTCTCCCCTTAACATTAAACCAAGAAAACAAGTAAGTTAAGCATAGTTTTTCTTTTATTTATTTTCCTCTTTCTTTTGTAAACTTAGCAGCTGTTTTGCCTCTTTTGCATGTTTTAAACAAAATCATTTGTTCTGCATTTTATTTACCGTGGTTTGAGTTAGTTTTAGGATAGTATGAAATACATCTGGTAATTGGGTAACAATAAGGTATTCCACCCACAAAAGTGCAATAAATCTATAGACTAGCTTCCTAAAAATGCTCATGGTAGGCAAATGCCTAGTCCTCCAGGATATTATTCCAGGTTTCCAAAGCACAAAAAAAAGCGTGCCCATTTTCAACCATTTAAAGTAGATAGAGGAATAGCAACTGGGGAATCAGGAGAGGGATAACTGTGTCTTGTAACTAGAGGAAACCAAGATGGTTTCCTTTTCCTGGGATTCTAACTGTACCTTGAAAATGTTTGGAAATTTCTTCAGCTGTCCTTTATGATCATGTATGAGAAACACTTCTTGTGGAAGAAAACTATTTATCATTACATTTTCAGAACAAACTTCTGTTACCAGGGGAATAATACAAAGTTTCTTTATAAAATAACTTTCCTGTTTCTTCCCATATAATTGCATACTTCCCCTCTCTAAAAAAGAAATTGAGTATAAATAGATTCTATACATAGTGGTTTAGAATCATAGAAATATAGAATATCCTGAGTTGGAAGGGGCCCACAAGGATCATCGAGTCCAACACCTGGCTGTACACAGGACCACCCAAAATCAGACCCTCCAACAGGTTTGATGCTGTGACCACTTCCCTGGGGAACCTGTCCCAGTGCCCAACCACCCTACTGGTGAAGAACCTTTTCCTAACACCCAGCCCAACCCTCCCCTGATACAGCTCCAATGCTGTTCCCTTGGGTCCTATCACTGGTCACCAGAGAAAAGAGCTCTGTGCCTGCCCCTCCACTCCCCGCATGAGGAAGCTGTAGGCCGCCATGAGGCCTACCCTCTTCTCTGGGCTGAACAATCCAAGTGAGTTCAAATGTTCCTCATATGTCTTCCCCTCTAGACCCTTTGTAGCTCTCATTCAAACACTCTCTAACAGTTTTGTGTCCTTTTTATGCTGTGGTTTAGCCATTGACTCTCATTTTATCCAACACTGTAAAAATCTACTTCTTCCAGCTAAAAAGCTACCCTTTTCTTGTGATCCTTGCACTTTGTCTTTGTTTACTTATCTCCACCTGTGCCCTTCCAGGTTCCCTCAGTCTCTTACCATTACATCTACAAAGATATGGAGACTGCAGCTGGAGAGGGGATAGGAACACAGTTTATACTAAACATTCAGTACAACTGGTATTTGGAAATTGACTGCAGCTGGTAGGAGAATGAGGTAGATCAAATTGGTTTGATATTATAGAGTGATATTTTTATATTTTAATTAACTGAGACTTGCAACTAGGAAAGAATAGGAGGGTGGATGAGAAAAGAAAGAAAATAAAATACCAGTTTGCAGGAAAATATGAATAAATAAGATTACTTTTCAGATTCTGTATTGTAAAGCAGGGGATTATAACAAGATGAATTTGAAGCTAACAGGAAACATAAACAAGACTTCAATTATAATATATTTGAAATGACCCTTTTATCCTGGAGTCTGCAACAGAGAGTAATCTGTCAATCAACAAAGCTAATTTTAAGAGGACATTCTAAGTATTACTATTATTTAATGTACCTTGTTTAATATCCGGGTTTTTCACCAGAACTAATATATCATGGGTCAGATTCCATTTCACTGCACATGCTGAGTAATCATTCTTTACTTACTGAGTAGTCACACTAATTTCAAGGGGACTACGTAGCAAGATGATAGCCAGTATAGGTCAGACCTGACTAAATGTTTTTATCTTTCCATCTAGCTAAGATGTTAAATTTAATACAGCAAAATAGTTATGATTATGCTCAAAAAACTGCCAGTACTCTGTTAGGATGTTTTATACAAAGAGACACTGGCATATTTCAAGGTTAAATTGTGGAGATCACAGACCAAATTATTTCCATCCAAATTTAGGCATGTACAGGAGATGATTAAATGTAAAACCTGACCATCCACAGCTTCTATTTTAGTCACTGTGGGATGATTTTAAAAAGGGCTGATTCAGATCCAGCGTAGTTGTCTCTCTTTACATTTTTTTTCAGTGTGATAGTACAAATTCCCAGCTATATCAAATGATGTCTGCTAAAATCCATGGAGGGACATTCTTTCTCTTTAGTATATTAAGGTTTTTTTGTTTTGTTTTGTTTTGTTTTGTTTTTTAATAAATAACATTTCTCATATATCACCATTTTCAGTATCATAAGGTAATGTTAAACCTTATCCATAATATTAACAGTGAAATATTCTAATTGCCTAACTGGTTTGTTACAAGAAGTTCCACTACATTTAATTTATGTTTACAACAAATTTTCCACCTAGATATTTGAAGGAAAAAAATCCTTCAAGATGTGTTCACAATCATGACCCAAAGAAGAAGCTCAGATGACCCATTTTATTTAACTATCTATCCTTTAATTTAATTTATCTGGGTTGAGTCATTGATCATCCCTCTGACCAAAGGGGATATGGTCTTGATTCATTGATTCCGGAGTTTCCTAAAGCAGTGAAAAATAATATTGTTTTAATAGACTTAAATAAAGACATAAAAACATGCTGTGAATATTCACATGTATAAAAGAATTTGTGACTACAGACTAATGGTCGCAATTTTTGTTTGTTTGTTTGTGTTTTCTGGAGTGTCTGGTAGATGAAAGGCTTGACATGAGCAAGCAGTGCTTGTCTGCAGCCCAGAAGTCCAACTGCATCCTGGGCTGCATCAACAGAGCAGTGGCCAGCAGGTCAGGGGGTGTGATTGTCCCTCTGTACTCTGCCCTTGTGTGGCCCCACCTGGAGTCCTGCATCCAGATCTGGGGCCCCCAGCACAAGAAGGATGTGGACATGTTAGAGAGGGTCCAAAGGAGGGCCACAAAGACAATCAGAAGGCTTGAGCACCTCTCCTATGAAGAAAGGCTGAAAGAGCTGGGGCTGTACAGCCTGAAGAAGAGAAGGTTCCAGAGGTGATCGTATTGCAACCTTCCAATACTTAAAGTGGGTTTATAAAAAAGATAGAGAGCAACTTTTTCCTCGGGCATATAATGGTAGAACAAGGCAGGACGGTTTTAAACTTAAGGAGGGGAGATTTAGATTAGGAGGAAATCCTTCACTCAGAGGGTGGTGAGGCACTGGAACAGGTTGACCCAAGAAACTGTGAATGTCCCATCCCTGGAGGTGTTCAAGACCAAGTTGGATGAGGCCCTGGGCAACCTGATCTAGCAGGTAACATCCTTGCCCATGGCAGGGGGGTTGGAACTGGATGACCTTTAAGGTCCTTCCCAACCAAAGCTGTTGTATGATTCAATGATATTTTCCAAGTTAACATTTTTCTTTTTCTATTTCTTTTTCTTTTTCTTTTTCTTTTTCTTTTTCTTTTTCTTTTTCTTTTATTTTTTCTTATTCTTCTTTTTCGTTTTCGTGTTCTTCTTCTGCTGCTTATTCTTCTTCTTATTTCTTTTTCTTTTTCTTTTTCTTTTTCTTTTTCTCTTTCTTTTTCTTTCTTTTTCTTTTTCTTTCTTTTTCTTTTTCTTTTTCTTTTTCTTTTTCTTTTTCTTTTTCTTTTTCTTTTTCTTTTTCTTTTTCTTTTTCTTTTTTTTCTCTTTTCTTTTTTCTTTTTTTCTTTTTTCTTTTTTTCTTTTTTCTTCTTTTTCTTTTTCTTTTTCTTTTTCTTTTTCTTTTTCTTTTTCTTTTTCTTTTTCTTTTTCTTTTTCTTTTTCTTTTTCTTTTTCCCCCACACTGCTGTATTTTTATCCTTTTAAACTTAAAGTCTTGCACTTACAGTCTTGCACTATATCTGTGTGCCTGGCTTGTCCTCACATCAAGGTTTCTGTAGAAATCAGACATTGTGAAGTGCTAATGTTTTTCGGATTGACTAGACTTGTTTGAAACTAGCTTTTGAAATGATATTTGAATCCAAAGTTCTTCCATTTCTGTAAGGTAGTATTAGTGTTTATGCCTTGATTACAAGTGTGGGATTTTCTCAATATTTCTCAATTTGTAAATTCTTTGTGGCAGAATTGTTATTCTTTGTTCTGTGCGTATCTTCACAAATATTCAAATTATCATAGCCATTTGTTATGCAGGGTCACCCCAACCCCTTTTCTAATTACAGAGTGATTGCAATTGTTTTGGACGTGGTGAAACATATTAATTCAAGTAGCAGCAATAACAAAGGTGTTAAAAGTATTCTTCAGTATGCTCAAATGGGGGTAAGGCATAGTGTTTTACTACTCTGTAGGGAGTTATAACAAGTGTTTTAAAGTAAAGCTGCAGTGAGCAGTTCAGCAACTATCTGAACTCCGGAGAACAATAAAGTGCTTGTAAACTCACTTGAATAAGTTCAAAACCTAAAGGAAAATAGCAAAAGTGAGAGAAAAAATTGCTCTCCAATTGCTACCTAAATGTTCGCAGATTATCCTTGTGTTTAGAAAACCAGTTCACGTTATCCATGTCACCTAGTGCACCTTCTAACTCTTTCACTTTAGACTTGAATGAAAACAAACGTTTGCAAACATTTGCACAACTGGAAATGTAATTTGATACATCATGTTATAATCCCCGGAGACAATTCAGTGATAGCAATGTCCCAGTACAGTGCATAAGCTGACTTTTCTTCCCCTTTTGATCATTGTGTTTCCATCTCTGTTGACATACAGGACAGATATCGGACACATACAGGAAAAAATTGTTTTGCACAGATACACAAAACTTATTAAAAAGGCAAAAAATTAATTATGGGTTAACCCCAATAGGCAGCTAAGCTCCACCCTGCTGCTCACTCACTTTCCCCTGGCAGGCTGGGCAGAGAATCAAAAGGGCAAAACTGAGAAAACTCATAAGATGAAATAAAGACCGTTCACTAAGTGAAAAAGAAAAAAAAAAAACAACAACAACAAAAAAAGAACAACAACAAAAAAGATGAAACATTCAAACAAACAAAACAAATAGAAACGTGTGATGTAAAAACAAATGCCCACCATCAACTGACCAATGAACAATGTCTAGCCAATCCTTGAGCAATGGAAAACCCTGGCAAGTGCACACACTCACAGCAAGTATAATTGCTGACCTTGACATTGTATGGTATGGAATATGGACACGAGCCAGTAGTGCATGTTTGCAGCCCAGAAGGCCAACTGCATCCATCAACAGAGAAGTGGCCAGCAGGTCAAGGGGAGTGATTGTCCCTCTGTACTCTGTCCTTCTGCATTGGAACTGGATGACCTTTAAGGTCCTTCCCAAGCAAAGCCATCCTATGATTCAGTGATATGATATGAATATCCCACACTGATCAATTTAGGTCAGCTGTCCCAGCTTCTTTCCCTCCCAGCCTGTTGTCTACCCCCAACCTACTTGTTGTGGGGAGCAGAGTGAGAAATGGCGAAAGCCTTGACTGTTTGTAAGTACTTTTCATCAATAAAAAAAAAAAAATAAATAAAAAAAATCAGCATTTTATCAGCACTGTTTTGGTAACAAATCTAAAACACAGCACAGTATGGGCTGCTAGGAAGAAAGTTAACATCCACACCCAGTACACTAATTTATTTGGACTTTAGCATAGACTAATTTTGCATTGAGTATCTAATCTCTTGAACAGGGTAGTTGCTCACTGTCTGGTAGCTATGGGAATCTCCATTACAAAGTTTATTGCAGGAGTATCTTCGGATATATTGGGAGAGACTCTCTAAACTACTCTTTTGCTTATAATCTACCTGACCTTGGCCTGATATGGCTACTCCAGAACACTAGAACACTAGAACACTAGAACACTAGAACAGAACAGAACAGAACAGAACAGAATAGAATAGAATAGAACAGAATAGAATAGAGACTTTTGCAGAAGCATAGAGTCACATGGGTTAGAAGGGACTTACAGAGATTATCTAGTTACATCTCCCATTCATTGCAGGTCCACCTAGAACAGGCTGCTTAAGGCCTTGTTCAATACAGTTTTGAATATCTAGATGAAGAACATACAACCTTTTTGGCTAAACAACATTTGACTTCCCTCATTATGAGTATCTTTTACTGATGTCTAATCAGAATTTCCTGTGTTGAATCATTTGACCATTGCCCCTTTCATTATTACTTTGTACATCTGTGATGAGTCTGTCTTGTCTTCTCTGTACCTCCTACTATGTGATCAAATGTAGCAATAAGATCACTCAATTTTGTCTTCTTAAAACTTTATTTCTTCTCAAACTTCTTGGTGGCCCTCTGTGGAACTAGGCGGTAAGGTACTTCTTGTACTGAGGAGCTCAAAACTGGATGCAGTACACCAGATGCATTTGCACAAGTGTTAGAGTGATAGGAATAATCGCTGACCTTCATCTGCTGATTACTTTCTTCCCCAGCACTGACTAATATCATTTGCTAACTCTCAACACTCCACAGTGATTTTCTACAAAGCTGTTTTCTAACCAGTCTATACACAGTTGCATAAGAGGGTTATAACTTTCCAGGTGCAGGACTTCACAATTGTCTTTGATGAACTTTCTGAGATATGTGCCAGCCTGTTTCCCCAGCCTTTATAGCTCTCCCAGCACACAGTAGCCCTGTCCTAACAAATAACAATGTTATTTTCCTACAGAAAATAACAAAATAATAGTCTAGAAACTTGCTAAAATCCCATACCATGCCCAGGCCACTAAACAAATTTGTTAAATACCATCAAATCCAATATGAATCTCTGAGGGATGCCACCCATCATGACCAGACACCAGCTGAACTTTGGATCTCCTAACTCAGCATTTTGATTCCAGAAATCTAGACAGTTTTCTACCTAGTTATACAGTCAACATGGTTCTAAGGATACTATGGGGTAACATGTCAAAGATTTTGCTAAAAGAAAAGCAAACAGCATCAGCTGATCTCCTCATGTAAACAAAGCCAACAATCTCATCAAAGAAAGATGTCCAGTTCATCAGGCATGTTCTGTCCCTTTAAAGACACAAATCCATAAACCCACAAAGAAATCATCTGATTATTCTTTCAAGCTCATTTTTGGTGTTCTCCAAAATGACAGGTAAAATCTAATGAAAAGAAAACATTAATTTATTTCAGTTTCTAGTCATTTTGTTTTATTTAATTGCCTTTTTATGCATAGGCTCCCACTATAATATTGGCAATTATGTCATTAAAAAGATGCAAGTAAATTATGATATGTGAACTATTTATTTAAAGTTTCTAATTGAAAAATATTATCATTATTTCCACTAATTATAAAACATGCAATTAGTCCTATAAAACTGATTAGTAATATGCCAAGAAAGATTAATGAGCTTCAATATCTTGCAGTATTAAAACAGATGTATATTCAGTAAACTTAGTTAAATACTTGCTACCATCTTGGAAATAGTTCATACCAAACATTAAAGTGTTATCACATTCTAATGAATAAAACGACTTTTTTTTTTTTTTTGTCTCTCTGCAATAACATTTCCTCATCTTTTTTAAGTATTTCATCAGCAGTATAAAGCAAATTTTGGAAGTTTTAAATTAGGATTGAAATTCAAAAGTTTCCACTACAACCCCCATCAAGAAGAATCTTGTAAAAAGTCATCTTGCTAAGATTTTGTGTTACACTGGAGAACTAAGTGACTTATAATTTACATTGCCTAGTGTAAGCAAAAATGCTTGTGTCTTGAAAAAACAAACAATCAGCCATCTAACATAGTGAACAATGATGGCTGAGCTGTATTCATAGATCTTTAAAATTTGGCTTTTGATAATTAGTAAAAAAAACTGTAACCCTAATATTTTCTAGTGGAAACAGATCTTTGCAGGGTAAGAATAACTCGAGAAAACTGTTTTAGGCTAGGATAGAGAAGACTCTTTCTAATGAATGATAATCCATCATTCTTCAGTTTAGTTAACGTGCACCCAAAGGTGAATAGAAGAGAATATTCTAGGGAGACTATTGGAAGGGACCTTCAAAGATCGTCTAGTCCAAATACATGACCACATCAGGGCTAAACAAAAGTTAAAACATATTAATAAAGATGTTGTACATTTGCCTCTTGAACACTGACAGGCATGGGGCATCAACTATCTCTCTAGAAAGCCTGTTCTAGTGTTGCACCACCTTCATGATAAAGAATTTTATTCCTTGTATCCCCTGATGCAGCTTTGAGCTGTTCCCACGCATCCCATCACTGGTTACCAGGGAGAAGAGACCGGCACCTCTCTCTCCATTTGAGAGATTAAGAAATTTTGAAGAGGAGAGCATAATGGTGATTTTGGTTATAATGAAAATGTTAAATATTATTATATGAAATAACAGACCTCTTTATTCAAGCTGCTGTTTTCTGCCAACATTTTGCTATTAAACATTTCACTTCCACATACACAGATACTATTTTGACACAAACTGAAATAGATAGTTGCTGACATTTAATTGATAGTTACCTTGTCTTTAAGCAAGTGTTGGTTTTATTTGCTTAACTATAAAGATCACCTTTTCTGTTATCCATTCAACTTAAAAACAGTATAAAACTGTAACCAACATACAGTAGCCAATAACCTTCTGTGTTAATTTCCCATAATATGTTTGAATATCTGCAACTGTGCTCTATTATCAGTAATGTCACAGACCACTATAAGTTTTCCTCATATATATATTTTTATACAAAAAATAAAAAATAAAAAATAAAAAATCAAGTATTTGAAACTCTGAAAATAAATTTAAAAACTATTACTTTTATTTCCCATTAATATGTTTTGGCATAGGTATTTGTCCAGTTTTCTTAGTTCCTAAATCACATCCAATGTAAAAATAAGTCCGTTTCTTATGAGATTTCTAAAATCCTATAATTTTTTTTGGTTGAAAATTTTGACATTTTCTGAAAATTAGATTTTGGTAACAGTTCACTGTAGTGTGCATATGCGCACAAATGTGCACTTTTACAATACAGTTGTAGAATTTCTCTCATAGTAGGGGAATTTGCTGTTACTGTTCTTTTCCTCATTCATGAAAGGAAAGTCATGTGCAGCCATAGAGAATTCCATATCTTGACATACAGGACACTTGTTCTTTGATTTAGAAGTTGATTTTCTTTTTTTTTTTTTTAAATCTGCTTCACTTTATAGAGCACTTTAAAAATGTGTTTCTAATTCATGTTACACAGTTTCAAGTGAAATTACTTTTCACCTACCAGCTACATGAATTTGTAGAGAGGGCTTCCTAATGTCCTAAGTACATGTACATAATTTTGGTGTTCAGATTGTTTGAAACAGGCAAAAGCTATTGTTTGCTGGCCAAAAGTTGAAGAGGTTAACATACAACATGTTTCATTGAGGAAGCTGGTGTGCTTGCTAAAACATTTACACTAATGATGGGACCAGGTATTGAGAATTTTTTTGTACATTTGTACTTTATGAGGTTTGGATTTCTCAGTGGAATTGAACTACAAAGGCCTGAAATATATTAATAGCAGTTTCCTTTTAACCCTGCAGTGGTAATCAGTGAACACCAGAGGGGTAGGAGAGCAAGAGTAAAAGAAAGAGAAACTTGGAAACAGTAAATTTCTGTTCTTCCATATTGGTTCAAAGCAATGCTATATGTATGTATGGAATAACTGTTTATTAGGTAGATACAGACAAGCTCTTTTTAAAAATTTCTCACAGAGAGAGAATTAGAGTTAGGCAAAAAATATACTGAATTGTAAGTCGGGTTAGTAACACTACTTATTGGAATTGCTCAGCTTTCTGCAAGATGATCTGAATCTAACGTACAGCTTTTACCAAAGCCAAAATTGAAGACTCATGGTAAAATTTTACAAAGTGTCAGGGATTTTGTTTATTTGTTTGATGTAAATTTTGATCATGAATCTGAACTTTTCAAAGAATCTGAGGAAAATATGCATTTCAAAGCTTAAAAAAAAAAAAAAGGAAAAAAAAAAAAAAAAAAGGAAAAATCCTGATAGTTTGGAGTCATCTGTACTCCTCTTCAAAATGACTAGGTAAGGAAAAAAAATATCACCATATAGAAAATCAATTCAAAAGTCTACTGGTAAATTCTCAACATGTACCTCTTTTCCCACAGGCACTGTCTAGTTCCTTCTCGCTTTCCAGTAGCAGATTTTTCTAAGCTATGTCTTTAACTCTACTCTATTTTTACAGCCTTTGAGGAAATAGGACTGCTTAACAACTTTTAATTTGCCACTGAGGGGAATAGAGAAAGGGTAGATTTAGAATTGGAAATCTAAATTTAGACATCCCTGTTGAATTTGCTATACAGACAACAGAGGTTTAAGCTCCCATTATAATCAATGATGATCTAGTCGATACATGTAGTAGAGTCTAGAGATAGATTCAGTTCCTTCTGTAGTGTATACTAGAAAGAAAAAATACAGGCATGTAGTGCTGTCTGAGGTGTTCTGTTCCAGGATAACTGAGGCACCCATATGATGCTGCCACTAAAGGCTCTACAGAATACCTACGCCCTTCTGGCACAGCAGCTGGCAGGCAGGTAGACCCAATCACAATGAAACAAGACACCTGCATTTAGTCAGCTGAATCCAATTTCATTGTCTGATAGGATCTATCAATTTTCTAGAGCCTCTGTTCAGTGGCTTAAACTTAGGTTTTTCTGTCAATTGAGGTACTGCAGCTATATAGAATCATAGAATTATAGAATATCCCAAGTTGGAAGGGACCCAAAATGGTGATCAAGTCCAGCTCCTGGCACCACACAGGTCTACCCCAAAATTCAGACCATATGACTAACAGCACAGTCCAAACGCTTCTTAAACTCTGACAGGCTTGGTGCCATGACTACGTCCCTGGGGAGCCTGTTCCAGTGTGCGACAGCCCTCTCAGTGAAGAACCTCTTCCTGATATCCAGCCTGAACCTCCCCTGTCACAGCTTGACTCCCTTCCCTCGGGTCCTATCACTGGTCACTAAAAAGAATAGATCGGCGCCTGCCCCTCCACTCCCCCTTGTGAGGAAGCTGTAGGCGGCGATGAGGTCTCCCCTCAGCCTCCTCTTTTCCAGGCTGAACAGGACAAGTGACCTCAGCCGCTCCTCTAGGCCCTTCCCCATCTTTGTCGCCCTCCTCTGGACACTCTCCAACAGTTTAATGTCCTTTTTGTACTGTGGTGCCCAGAACTGTACACAGTACTTGAGGTGAGGCCACACCAGTGCAGAGTAGAGCAGGACAATCGCTTCCCTTGGCCGACTAGCAATGCTGTGCTTGATGCACCCCAGGATACAGTTGGCCCTCCTGGCTGCCAGGGCACACTGCTGGCTCATATTCAGCTTGCTATCAACCACAACCCCCAGATCCCTCTCTGCGGGGTTGCTGTCCAGCGTCTTGTCACCCATTCTGTATGTATAGCCAGGATTGCCCCTTCCCAGGTGTAGGACCACCACCCCCCCCCCCCAAAAAAAAAAAAAAAAAAGTGTTTTCTTGTTTTCAGATGGAATTTCATGATTTTCAATTTGTGCCATTACTTCTCATCTTGTCAGTGGAAACAACTGAAGAATAGTCTAGCTTCTCCTTCTTTATTCCCTCCCAACAGATATTTATGGACATTGACAAGATCCCTTCACCCACCTTGAATCTTCTGTTCCCCAGATGACAGATTAATATCATCTATGCAGTTGATTGAGTCACTAATTGTAGAATCATTAAATGTACAATGTGCACTCAGCTTCCTCAGCATCATCTTGGATGCTCTAGTCCCTTGACAGTCTTCTTGGCCCTGTACTACATTTGCTCCAGCAAGTGGATGTTTTTCTTATAATGGGGAAAAAATAACTGGACACAGTGTCCTGGTTTCAGCTAGGATAGAGTTAATTTTCCTCCTAGTAGCTGGTAGGGTGCTATGTTTTGGATTCGGATGAGAAGTGTTGATAACACACTGATGTTTTGTTGCAGAGCAGTGCTTACACTAAGCCAAGGACTTTTCAGCTTCTCTCTCTGTCCTGCCAGCGGGCAGGCTAGGGGTGCAGCAGGATCTGGGAGGGGACAGACCCAGGACAGCTGACCCAAACTGGCCAAAGGGGTATTCCATACCATCTGACATCATGCTAAACAATATAAAGGGCTGGCTGGCCGGGGTGAAGGGGCCGGCTGCTCGGGGATAGACTGGGCATCGGTCAGCAGGTGGTGAGCAATTGCATTGTGCATCATTTGTTTCGTACACAGTAGTAGTAGTAGTACTATTATCATTATTTTTTTTTCTTTCCTTTTCTGTCCTAATAAACTGTCTCTATCTCAACCCATAAGTTTCATTTTCCTGATTCTCTCCCCCATCCCAGAGAGGGAGAATGGAGGGTGAGCAAATGGCTGTGCGGTGCTTAACTGCCAGATGGGTTAAACCACAACACACAGCATGTGTGCCATATGGCCAGTACACAGAGATTTGATGGTTGGAATTGATGATCTTGAAGGTTTTTTCCAACCTAGATGATTCTATGATTTCAGAGAGGCATCCAAGCATGCTGATTGCCCAGAATAGGCTTGAGAACTTTCCCCATATGGTTTCCCATAAGCTTTTGAGTCATTTCTGCTAACCCATGCAAATACCCAGAATACCGTAGAGCATCTCAATAACCCAAAACTCTTATGCTTAAGCAACTGCAATCTCAGATCTCTGTTCATTATCATTGGAAGCGAAACAGCTGGAGTAGGATTCAGTTCTCAAAATATGCAGCCATGTTGGTTTCCATGAGACATCCTAACTATCTTACAGCTGTAGCTTTAGAAGTACTATATGTAGCCCATAAATCTACTGTTGTATCTACCAACACAATGCAGGTGCTTCTGTTAACACAAGATCTGCAAAATGTCTCTGTTAGCCAAATTAATTGTGTCTCCCAGACTGTATGTAGACATCTTATTTCTATGGTCATTTTAGAGACGAAGTCATCTTCTCATAGGCATCTACACCCATCATATTCCTATGAGACATCTACATGGAGTTCACAGGAAACCTGTCCCATTATGGACCGGTAGCTAAAGACCAGGTTAAATTTTCTAGAGTACCAAAAAGGGCACTAAATTCATATCTGTGAGCAAATGAGTTTTGTCTGTGGTGATTATACCCCAGAAGGTAATTCATCTCACCTAAATTAATCACCTAGCAGCGTATGGAACTTTAATGACTATATGTCCTACACTAACCATAGAGAGACCTAAAGTCTTTTAGGTGGATCTAACTAGATGATGCGGACAGTGTGAATCCATCCTTATAAAATGGAATGCATATTTTTGGCCAGCAAATATGTCATACTACAGCTCAACTACACCACATAGGTATTCAAAATAGTTTCCCTAAAGCAAATGCAGTGTTTCTCCTACTTGTGTGTGTGGAAAACATGGTCAGAGCACAGGTATTTCTAGCTGTTTTCTAGGCAATCATTACCAAATGTACAGAAGTACCCTGAAGGTACTAGTCCCATGCTTACTGGTGTCTGTTTCAGTGATGTGGAAAGATATAATGGTAAGTTAAAACTCTTTATCTACCAAAATCTTTCTCCCTCAAAAATCAGAAGCAAAACATAAGCTCAGAAATTTTTTAATAGTCCATCTTTTATATTAATTAACCAAAGTTTTAGATCAGTTGTACCACTTCTCAGTCTTTCTATGACAGGGTAATAATCAGGGGTCTACTTTATATCAAATTATATATTATTTGATACCTAGAGTCATATAATAATCAATAGACATATGTCAGCCATGGCTACTGCAAGGTTTTGTTAATTGGATTTTTTGATGCTTTGCTGTAAAACACAATAATCGATAAAAATATGTAAGGAAACAATGGAGGTTTTGCCAAAAATTAGGAAATTAAGAGTAAAATAAGTAATATATAGGAAGGATGAATTATTTGAACTTGTCATACATATACACTTACTGAAGTTCTGTACATGAAAGATAACACTGAAAATAAAAATGAAGTTACACTAGAAATACTCTAAGGTATCATAAGAGTTATTTGGGAAGAAGAGGTCATAAAAATATCTATTGCTTTTCTAAGCATATCATGGTATGGATGCTATACAGTCTGCTTTATAATAAATTTCA
The DNA here is from genome assembly GCF_009769625.2 of Cygnus olor. Classification (NCBI taxonomy): domain Eukaryota; kingdom Metazoa; phylum Chordata; class Aves; order Anseriformes; family Anatidae; genus Cygnus; species Cygnus olor. The sequence goes on along the minus strand of NC_049169.1, from coordinate 29,982,340 downwards.
GCACTTTGGAGGGATCAAAGATACATGAAGAAATGCAATGTCATTGAAAGAGAACCTCAGCAGAGTTAGAACACTGATCACTGAGGACTTAAGTCATCATCTATGCAGTTGTTTGAGCCACTAATTGTAGAACCATCAAATGTATGATGTGCTCCTAGAAGTATTAAACATCTCCTCATACTGGCTGTTGAAGGGACTTGAAGTCCATCAGTCACTCTTAGCAATGTAATCTAAACATAAAGTGATGGAAAAAAGAAGGTGGAACCCAGTACACTACTAGGTAAATGCTCTAGCAGCACATTTGTGAGTTTTCTGGTGCTCCTGAGAAGCAAGCTAAAAATGCATCTAAGGAATATGTTAAGTACATAGAAAAAATCGTAAACAAACATTACTTAACTTCTACTTATGGTAATTCAAAGTATTCAAACCATTTCAAAGACCTCTTTGAACCTAGACCTTTAATTGTGCTATAAACACTTACTTTCCATTCAAAGTTAAAGGAAAACATTTATATTCTAATGAAGTAAGAATGCTGTGTGATCCACATGAAAAAGCACCCTTGAAAATACATTCTGAGTTGTCCTATGTAACACATAAAGCTGCACAGTCCATCATTAGACATTATATGTGAAAGACAATAGCTGAAGATATTAAAATTTAAAAGGCACATTTGCAGAGAATATGTAATGAGTTCAGGAAAGATGATTGCGGTTAACTATTGTACAGAACATGTGTAATGAAAAAATCAGAACATATTTCAAGAAGAGACAGAAAAGAGTATATTAATACTCATGAAATCTACATGTCAGCAGCACAGAAATCAATGAGATTAAGCAAAAGTCAAAAGGCAGATGTAAGGGATTTCAAATGCAGATACAATAGCATAAATGAAATAATGTACAGACTTTTAAAGCAAGAGGAGCAAGTGAATCAAAAAGGTGGAAATAGTTGGCAGCTGTAAGTTTGTAAGCATAGTGAAAACAGAATAAATTATTGTTCTTTCTACACATAAATTAAATAGATGAATTAAATAGATAAATCCTAGATAGATTAACTTTCGGATAAGAGGTAGGGAGGAAATGGAGGTAATTAAGAAAAAGACAAATAAGGAAAAAAAAAATTAAATACCTTTCTAAAGTAAGGGAAAAAATCTTCTATAGACTGAGTGTATTAAAGTAGACCTTCAATAGTCCATATTGTTCTATTACCTACTTTGGACTTAGGTCCTGACAGAGAAAATAATCTAGTTGGAGAAATTAAAAAAAAAAAAACCTCTTTCCCCACTAAGTGATGTACAATGCCTTCCATCCTGGCGTTAAAAGTGTAAAATGACAGTTCATTTTGCCTCTTTTTAGTCCACATCTGTAAGGATATATTTTTTATGTCCAAGGATCTATTCAAAAAAAGCTGTATGCATCCTGAAAATAACAGGATAGCATTAAAAAGAAGATCCTTTCCTTTGCATATGCAAAGTAATTGGGGGCAAAACTTTAAAATAAATAAATATATACGTAAATAATGATCAGAATGGTGATGTCAGGAAAACTGAATTCTTTTCTGTCCAGAATTGACAAGAACTGACTAGATTAAGTGTCTTTACTAATATCTAGGATAGAGAAATTCAACATTTTTTCCCAAAGATCTGAGATTTTACATGAAAGAATTTTAGAGGACTGATATATGTAAATATAACCTTATTAAAATAATAATGTATTAAAAATAAATTAATAAAAAAAATAAACAAATGTTACAAAGCAGTTTCAGTCAATCATACTGCTTTTGACCAGCAAAATATCCCAAAAACTCTGCCTAGTCATAAATATTTCAGCTACTTTCACTGTAGTATGATACATGATATGGCAAAACGAGTGCATTGGCTGCATGCTGCTCAACTGTAACAACATAGGTAATCCATAATATTCATCCAGAGGACTTCCCAGACATTCAAGGGTAGATTTTAAATAGACGACAGGCAAGCTGGGCTTTTGATTTTACTATGGGTATTTGTGCAAGTGATAGACTGGGTCAGACCCTGCTCCAAATGAAATCAAATGAGGAAAGTCCCTACTGTTTAAGAGACATGAGATCAGGTCTACAGAAAGCATTTTGTAACAGTGGCATGTCAATGTGACAGCTGAAGCAGAAGCTTTTTCATCCAATTTTGAATGAGTTCTCCAGTCTTCTGGAAAGGGTTGATGTCATGATAGACAGATTAAAAATAAATATATAAAAATACAGAATGATAAATATCTTATGGTTATACTCAGAAAAGTAGTGCAAAAGCTGTAGTGCAGCCTGAACAGAAGAGGAAAATTCATTTAGTTTCTTTTAAATACACAGAAATTTCTAATGCAACTAGGAAGCATACAGAGGGTTTACACAGGTGAAACTTTTCACCTTACTTGTGGAAATCAATCAGACTTGTTAGTGTCACTGATAAGCACCGTCCTTAAGTAAAAGGGAGTTGAGCAGCTTACTCCTGCTTCTCTATTATACAAACTTTGTGGATTGAAGTCCACAGGCTTGGTATGAGAGGCTGATGAAGGAGAGAGCCTTGTGTTGGCAGGACAGTCCTGTTTTGGTGGCAGAACGGAATCTTGAGAGCCACAGTGCCCAGACTGAAAATTTTTGCTACATTATTCATAAAAAGAATATTAAAGTTAATACCCTGAATAAAATAATGAGCTTAATGAAGTGCATGCTAAACATATATGACTATAGTACTCAACTCTTCAACAAAATCATGTTAAATGTCACCCCAGAGAGGGAACAGATAAGGTTAGGATATAAAAGAGTGTTAGGAGTTAGTGTAAAATAGTGTTAGAAAAAAAAAAAAAAGTTAAAGTGAGGAAGAAAGGAGAGCAGGGGGCAGTTGAGAAGCTGTGCTCCTTTTCTTCTCCTCCACCAAGACAGAGATGCCTCCTTGGTAAGCTTTGTGCCTTCACCTTTTGGTGAGGAATACCCAGGATAGAATTTTGCTAGTAATGTTATTATATATTAGTGTTATTGCAGTAAGTGTATTTATCAACAGCAATTCTGAATCCGTTATATCTGACGCTTAATTAAATATGTTCAACTTTGTGAAACTGTCTCAGTAAAAGTCCTTGGCAGGACTCTGAAAAAGGCAAACATTTGAGTCTGGTAAGTTCCCCTTAACAGGACATTACTGAGCTGATTTTAATTGTTTCTCCCTTTTTTTTTGGTTAGCTGATCAGAAGAGCCACAAAGATCAGTATGTAAGTCTTCTACATAGAAACCATTGATAGACAGGTGGTATGTCCTGCATTGCTAGAAAATGATGTTACACAAAATTCTCAAGTTCACAGCTTCACCACCAAAGATCGTTCTATGTCTATATTATATTGTAGATAATTTCAATTGTAGCATTTCAATTTCAACATACTCTGAATTTTTTGTTTCAGTGGGGTCTGGGCTCGCTAATGTAAGAAACCGAGCTCTTGGGAAACAAGCTGAACCCATGGCAAGTCTTGGTTTGAATGAAATAGAATTCATCTAGCTATTTTTAAAGAATAAATGGCTTATTTCTAAAATCCTGGCCCACAGAGGTAATCTTCATCAGAACAGAAATCTATTAGTTCTGAAATGAATGCTCACTTTAGTAAAAGCCTTTCATCAGCCTGCACTCAGGAATTAAAATCGGTGTAAAAATTCAGACTTTGGTGGGAAACCTATAGTGGTAAAGGTTGCAGACTTTCTCCACCTTTCGTTTGTTTGTTTGTTCGTTTGTTGATGAATTTAATTTGTAGTATAATTTGGAAGACACATTCACTGTTATGTTTTGGTTCCTCCATGCTTCAGCAGTGACAAAAAGCAACTTTGAAACCACCTTCTTTGGCAAAACAGCTATACACTTATCTTATGTGACAAGTTGTGGTAGGTTTGCAGTTGCTTTTTGTGCTACTGAAGTCTAGTAATAAACCTAATCCTGTGTTTCCAGTCATTCCAACAGTTCCAGGAACTGTATAACAACAGCTGAAGAGATCAGATGAGATCTGATGACTTTCTGTTTCTTCAGAAAAATATAAGCTAAGCAGTAAAAAAATATCTGCCATCAAACTGGCAATGGAACCAGTTCTTATCTCGATATCTTTGATGGGAAAACTTACTGAGAATCTTAGAAAAGTTTTCTATGAATCATTGTTACTTTGTCAGTAAATGAAGAAGGTGCTATTCAATAAGCAATTTTTAAAGTACCTTTTTCATGATAAGCCCTTAAACTAAGATAACATTTATAAGTATTGCATTAATAACAATTCCTAGAAGTCAGCTTCTGAATAAATTATCTCTATTATTACATGTTATAGAGAAAATGACTCTGAAATACTCAATAAATGATTTAGTGGCAACCTTTAATGATGTAATTGAAGGAATGACTTTTAAAGAGTTCTTAATCAAGAAAATTTATCTGGAAACTCCAACTTCTCTATGAGTCCACCTCCTTCTTGTCTTACCATAGAACCAGTGCCATTCGAATGCCTAGGGCAGGCACATAAGTTTTTTGCCAGGCCTTCAGGAAACCTGAAGGGAACCTCTGGTTCTAGACACCACATAAGGCATGGGACAAGATGATTACTGGGTGATTATTTTCCTTGCCTGAGATCCCTATCCTCATCAAATGAACCCCTAGAGATATAATGGACTCCTGAAAATTATGCTCTGCCCTGTGCCCTTGTGGACCACTCTGGACTTTTGCATGCCTCTTTTAAAACCATGTTCTAGTTTGATAAGATTTGCCTCTTCAGTGAACAAATTTTTGCAGCAAGGTGTTGTTCAAAATAAATAATGACTGTGACCAAATCTGTGTTTGAATTAATCTATGCTTGCTTTAGCAACATTTTTTGTGTGCCTGTGTTGTCATTTGAAAGACAAAGTGCCATTTTTTGAAAGATTCAGCTTATGTGTATAGGTTTATGATGTATACCATGGGTGTACACAGCTAACATCTGCACATCTGCACACACTCAAAGCTGGTAAAAAAGCGATCTGCCCAGGATAGCATGGCACCATGCCTGTACCAGCTGAGACCAGATGCAGTGCCATACTACTATTGTATGGACAAGATTTTAAACTCCGAGTGCTATCAGGTTGAAATAATATGTGTCTGTTATATAGAGCAAAAATATGCTTTTTGTTACACAGAAATCATACTAGATATGCTACTACATATCCCTACTGCATTTTTTTTTCATTTGTAATAATACCTATTAGTTAGATTATGACTTAAAATTAATTTAAAACTTGGGGCCTTTTAAGAATTTTGACATCTGTGCCAGTCTTTATTGTGTCCCAAATGATCATAGGAATTGAATAAAACAGATGTTTAGACTTCCTGTCATTAACATGCATTGAAATTTTGTGCATAAGCTATATTTGAGGAAATTAGGTTGTAATTTAGCTTCTCTCTGATTGCTATGATTACATAAACTATAGACAGGTCAGGCTAACAGCACATGTAACTCATCAGTGTGACTACTGTGACAACATAGGTAGTAGCTAGTCACCCCTATCCTCTTTTAAAATGAATTTGCATGCAGTAATTCAATTTGCTTTAATGAATGAGAGCTATTAAGTTGACAAGAATTCTGATTTGTAGGCTTTTCATTCAACTGTTGCTGCTTTTTAAAGGTTTGTGGCCAATTGCTTTTTGGGCACTCGGGCATGAATAACACTTTGCAGCACTGTTGCCTTGTCAATATTGCTTAAATTAGTCAGCATCAGAGAAGGAACTGAAACAGGAGCACAGGGGAAATCCTTCAATGCAAGAAATGATAATAATGTGAGATATTACAACTGTCTTTGCACTCCCTATAAACCACAGATTACACTACAAGCCTGGCGAAATAATACGGGGACAATGAAAACAAAAAATCAGATTAGGCCCACTTTGAACTACAAACATGTAGTGGGTTTACGTGGCAAGGTTTTGGTAGCAGGGGGCCACAGAGGTGGCTTCTGTGAGAAGGATCTAGAAGCTGCCCCGTGTTTGGTAAGGGCCCCACTGCGGACCAGAGCTGAGCCAATAAGTGAGGTTGTTCTGCGCCTCTGTGAGAGCATATTTAAGACAGGGAGAAAAAACGCTGTGCCACACAGCATCTGGGAGAGTGAGAGGAGTGAGGAACAGTCTTGCAGGCACCAAGGTCAGTGAAGAAGGAGGGGGAGAGGTGCTCTAGGCACCGGAGCAGAAGTCCCCTGTGGCCTGCGGTGAGGACCATGGTGAAGCAGGCTGTCCCCCTGCAGCCCATGGAGTACCACGGTGGAGCAGGGTTCCACCCTGCAGCCCGTGGAGGAGACCACAGTGGAGTAGGTGGACCTGCACCGATGGAGGCTGCGGCCTGTGGAAGACCCCTGCCGGAGCAGATTCCGGGCCGGACCTGTAGCCCGCGGAGAGGAAACCACGCAGGAGCAGGTGACCTGGCAGGAGCTGCTGCCCATGGGGGATCCAGGTTGGAGCAGTTTGCTCCTGAGGGATGGACCCCGTGGTACGGACCCATATCTGGAGCAGTTCTTGAAGAGCTGCTGCCTGTGGGCAGCCCATGCCGGATCAGTTCAGCAAGGACTGCATCCCGTGGGAGGAGGGACCCCACAGCACAGGGGACGAGAGTGACCGAGAAGGAGCGGCAGAGAAGCAGCGCTATAGACTGACCATAACCCCCGTTCCCCTGCGCCGCTCAGGGGGGAGGAGGTGGAAGAGGGTGGATGGGAGGGAAGGTGCTTTTGGTTTCCTTCCTTTGTTTCTCACTTCTCTAGCTTGTTAGTAATAGGCAATAAATCTTACTATCTCCCTATGCTGAGTCTGTTTTGCCCGTCACGATAATTACTGTGCGATCTCCCTGTCCTTATCTCAACCCTTGAGCCCTTTTCATCGTATTTTCTCCCCGTTCCTCTTTGAGGAGGGGGAGTGAGAGAGCGGTTGTGGTGGAGCTCAGCCGCCCACCCAAGTCAAACCACCACAAAACACTAAAATAAACTGATGGCCTTTTTGTTACCAGTATCACAGGAATTAAGTGAGCACTTCTATAAAAAGTTTGTTTTTCTTTAAAGGTCATTAGGTTGGCATAATCATAACAGCTCCCCCATTGAATTAGCAATGTTCATTTCCATTCTAAACCAAATTTTCATAAAATTTTGCTTCTCAGATGACATAGAATAACTCAGTCCATTTAGATTTTTCATGTTACATGATACATTGTTATGTGGGCTTTTCAATATATACTTATTTTGTATATACATTTACTATGCATTATGTGTAGCCGTTTATATTACACATATGTGACTCCATATTCAATATTTATACATTAGGTGAATTCAAGCTGGAGATGAAACAATTAAGACTTTGTTTCTATTCATTGTATATATTTTCTGTGAGGGAAATATTACATTTAATTACATTCTGAGAACTTAGACTGAATGAAGTAGTTATCTGGGAGACTCAAATGAAAAGGCTGATGCTTATATAGTTAGCTACTGTTTGATAGTCCAGATGGTACTATTAATTATTATTAATATCTATATAGTACCATGAACATAAGTTCCACTGTACAAAAGACAAATTTTCTGTGCTGTGGAGATCATAATAACAAGCTACATAAACAAAACAAAGACAAAAAAGGAGGTGCATGGGAAGCTGTGGAGAGAATAGTGATAAGAAAAATATAGGAAAGATTGCCTAAAAAATGAGTACTCTGAAAGGGTTTGAAGGAAGAGATAAAGGTATATGGTCTATTCACAGGGCTGCCAGAGACCTCTTTGGTCACTTCCCTGCAGACAAATCAAACATGAAATCACTTTCATATACTCTCCAAGTTCTATCTTTAAAGCATATGGGGGTGAATTGCCCTCAGTATCTGTGACTGGTTGACCCAGAACTGCTCTCTGAGAGTTAGAACCTGTCTTCTCATTCCAGCTTCAGCTTCCTCACAGCCAGCTTATAGCCACTTGTTCCCATGCCAGGCTGATCCTTTATGTTAAAAAACAGTTCACTCTCACATGCTTGCCCCCACTGATATACAGTAACAATATCTTCCCTTAGGTTTCATTTTGCTGGATTAATCTCTTAAAGTCTTTTTCTGAGAGATATGCTCTTCATTCCTGTGCAAGACCCTACAACCCTTCTCTGCAGCTGTTACGATTTCAATTCATCTTTCCTTAATATGTGGACCAAAATGGAACATGATATTAGAGATGAAATCTCACTAGGGCCTTTAAAATGACAGAGAGGTTTCACTGTGTCAGTTCAGCTCCTGAGAGCACCTCTCCTGATATATCATAGAACCACCATAGAATTTTCACAGTCATTCCTCTGTGATAGGAGATAGCCATTCTGCAATCCTGTCATTAGCTAGTACAACCACTCATTTCCCAGTGGCAATATGTCCTAGCGGAAATTCTTATTGTTACACTGTCCATCAGGACACCAACAAGTGGACAAAATCAGCCTATAAGAATGCTGTCATCTGTCAGTGATGCTATAGCCCCCAACAAAACCCTCAGAGTGGGCTGATGGCTCTACATACTGCACACATCTACTGCAGAAAGATGGAAGAGTCTGTTTGTCCAAAAGTATCATTGTCAAGGGACAGGAGGAGCTCAGAGTTAAACAAAAGAATCATTGAATGCAAATTTCTGTTACCATGATACTGATCCATTTTTTCCTGACTCTTTAGTAATGAGTTTTCATTGCTTGCTGGATTCCAAGCATTACTTCAACCAACATGAATCCTTCCTTTTTATTACAGGTTTGTGTATTTCTTTGTTTCTTTCTTAAGGAAGCATTTATTTCCTCCATTGGGTCTCTGTCTCTTCTTTACAATTTTCTTCCTATAGCTAGGGACAGATATTTGAGAAAACTGTTTCTTAAAGAAATAGGCTCTTAGACCCTTTATCTAGTTCCCTTCAATAATAAATTCCCTCAGTGTATCTAATCATCTCTGTTTAATATTGAATCTTAGTTACTGATATGCTGCTCTGAGTCTTTCATTTGATTTGCACTCAAATCCAAATTTTAGAGTGGGTACTTTTAGCAGTCAATGCTTTATCACAGTAAAATTTCTATTAGATTTTTACACTGGTTCCTTCCCCTGCTGGTTTCTCAGATTTTAAGCCTACTACTTCAACTAGCTCTGCTGCCTCATTTAAGGATATGTTGCTCCTATACTCCCTCACACACTTAACTGTAACGCTTCTCTCCTCTTCACAGCACAGGATCCCTAACAGTCTCTGTAAGCTAGAAACTACAGCTACACTATCCTTACCATAATGCAACCAAGTCCTTGAGTCTTACCTTTGATACAGAAGAAACAGGAAGAGACCAAGGAGAGCAAAGGAATATAATATGTTCAGCATGGTTACAAGTCTGTACATCAAGTTGATGTCAATGCTGTCACCTACAAGAAATAAAGAGATGAAACAAGATTGAGAGGGAAATTTTGTAAGGCTAAACATCTAAGCAAACTTCTAGACAGGAAATTGAAAACAACTTGAGTATTCCATGTGAATGTGGTTCTTCCACATGAAAGTAATAATTCAAACTGTCATAAGTAAAATGATATGTAGTAAGACTATGACTGCCAGTGATCACTACTTCACCATCTTGTTTAGAACGTCCTTATATACACATCTAAGTGTTGCTTACATGTGCAAATATGGAATCTGTCCATAAATAGATCGTTAACCCTCTAATGAGATTTAGGCAGAACATTGCAGGAAGTCATCCCAACCAGCCTTGGAGTGGTAAGCCACACCTACACTTCTACTTATCTAGCTGCATTTCCGGTGTATCAGAGCATTTCTTAAATGTTAACGAACTTACTTTCTGTTACTTCACTGTAAAGCCTCTCAAGTATCAGTCCAGTGCCTTCACCACAGTCTTCTATAAATCAGGTTAGATTTTGAAGAGCTCTTTCAAGCCTTTGCTTATAATTCAAATGGGTCATTTAAAAAGCATAAAAATATCAGTTAATTTAAATATTTGATTATTTGCTATCTTGTTTCAGTTAAGGTCAAAAATAGAATCACCAAATTCCTGAAAGAAACATTGTAATTTTATTCATCATTTGATCAAAAAGGTTCCTGACATGCTATGTTTACAGTGTTCAGCACTGTTGTTATATGCATACACTGTTACTGATTTTAAGGGTCAGCCTTTGCTATTAGGTTTATCTGTCTGTGCCTTCCACTGTGCCACCCAAGGGTTATAACTAAATCTTTCAGAGATTTCTAAAAAGCTGTTTTGAGACCTGTGTAGTAGGATGTGTTAAATTTCTGTGTTGCAAACAGAACAGTACTAAATACTGCCTCCAAAAAAAAAAAAAAAAAAGGCTTTTTTTTGTACAACTGTGAAATATTGAGCATTTCTTTTCCTTATCAAAAATATATGTATGTATCTATATATGTGTGTTATGGTTTTAGCTATGATAGAGTTAATTTTATTTGTAGAGATTTGTATGATGCTGAGTTTTGTATTTTTGATGAAAATAGTGGTGTTAGCACAACAGTGTTTTTAATTGTTGCAGAGCAGGGCTTACACAGAGCCAAGGGCTTTTCTGCTTCTCATGCTGCCCTGCCAGCAAGGAGGCTGGGGTTGCAAAAGAAGCTTGCAGGGGACAGAGCCAGGACAGGTGACCCAGACTGACCAAAGGGATATCCCAAACCATATCATGGCATGCTCAGCAATAAAAGCTGGGATAAATAAGGAGTAAGTAGGGGACATTCATAGAGATGGTATTTGTCTTCCCAAGAAACCGTTATGAGCCCTGCTTTCCTGGAAGTGGCTGAACACCTTCCTGCAAATGGGAAGTAGCCAATGAATTCCTTATTTTGCTTTGCTTACACACATGGCTTTGCTTTACCTAATAAACTGTCTTTATCTCAGCCCATGAGTTCTTGCACTTTTACCTTTCCAATTCTCTCCCCCATCCATCGGGGAGACAGAACAAGTGGCTGTGTGGTGCTTAGCTGCCTGCTGGGGTCAAATCACAGCACTATATGCACTTACTTTCATATCTAGATCATGCTGCCACCACTCCAAATGGTGAAGAAATTCAATTAGGCCTTCCTCTAAGGATTATCCAAGGGATACTACTAGGGAACATGCTCCCTGCAGAATGCATTAGTTTATCAATTCTTGATTCTCTTTAAGGGAAGAGATTTCTTCTAGGGGATTTGGGAAGAAGACAGACTCATGGTTTAGGCCAATGTATATGGATATTTTGGCTTCTTTTAATTTTTTGTTTATATTACCTTGTCATGGATATGTCTTTAAAAAGTAGCTTGTGTTTGATCCTTACTAAGAAAAGCAGTGGATAAAATATAGCCACTTCTATGAAAATTTTGAATCATAGAATGTCTTGGGTTGAAAGTGACCTTAAAAATCACCTAGTTCCAACCCCCCTGCCATGGGCACGGATGCCACCCACTAGATCAGGTTGCCTAGGGCCTCGTCCAATCTGGTCTTGAACACCTCCAGGGAGGCAGCATCCCACAGCTTCTCCTTGCTTTCATTCATTCATGAAAACCAGGATTTATTTGATTCTATATTTATGATTCCAAAACAAATATACAGGTTATGCTGTTTCCACTTCCTTCACAGAGTAAAATGTTGAGTGTTAGGATGGATCACTGGCAATGATCCTTCTGTTCCTATTATTAGTTATTATGCAAAATAGTTCCAGTAAGTAGCAAGAGAACTGTTAAACCAAACCATTGTGCTTTTAATTTTTATGGCCCAGAAATTTACAAATTTATAAACTTTCAGTACATTTTAACATTTGTGAAAATGTTAGTGAACCAAAAATTTTCCAGAACAGTTTACCATGGGAGACAAACACTACAGCTGATACAGTTAAAACATCACCAATAATGGCCAAAGAGCTTGGTCCAGCTAGGCCCTTAAGTTTGAGGGCCTTCTTTGTCAAGTAGCTAGTGACCTGTGTTTTCCACAGAAAACAGAAAGTGTTGCCACTGTGAGTAACATGGTTTTGAGTGAATGCCAGTAAAATCTTTGTCACCACAAATTTTCTTTCTTTTTATTTAGATATACATAAATATATTTATGTGGGTACATACATTCACACAATTTTAAAGCCTTAGAAGAAAGGTTTACACTCCCAAAAAAAGGGAAAAATTGTAATATTAATTAAATTTCTTGTTGCTTTGTGACAACAACATGATGGACTATTTTTATCATGGTGCTAATATATAGTGTTGCAGCATTACAATGGCTTGCATATAGTTATCAGGTATTAATTGCCATCTGTGAAAAAGTAATTTTATTTTGTGGAAAAAAAAGTAGTCAATGTATCATGTCACACTCTATTTACATTTGTAAAGTACATTGTTGTCAACAAATTCCAAGTTGAAGGAGAAGTTCAGGAGGTATTTTATATAGTTAACCATAAAAAATATATTTTTTTTTCACAGTAATAGAACACAGTGTTTTTCTCCACTTGCTCTTTTCTTATCATCATTTTTCAAATAAGAGCTGTCATTTTAAAATCAAGCTCTGTAATAGAATGGCTTTACATCTGACATAAAACTGCTTTTCACCTAAAATAGGTGAAAACACGTATTAGGTGTTCTAATAAAAAACACAACATTTTTCTAGAAAAGGATGAGGCAGATTAGTTTTGCAAAGCTCAACTGTCATGAATGAATTTTGTTATTGTAACAACAAACAAAAAACAAACACTTTAGATGTAAAATTTTGCATTCCAGTACTGTATTATTTATACGTACATTGACATAATTAAGCAAAGGTGTAGAGGTATCTGGATATTTTCTTGAGGTTAGTGTTTTCCCAAACCACTACATTACACAGGGATACTACACAATATTTTCAGTAGCTCCAATCAAAACAGCTACATATAAAATGTCAGATTGCTCTGTGCATGCAGTGATTGAAAACAAAAAGCATGCATGTGATTCATCTGCAATGGACAGTAACACTTCTTTGTTCATTTCTCATGCTGGACAAAGGCCCGTGATTTAGCCATACAGATGATATCATACTTTTCAGGATATTTAGCAATTGTAGCAACAGATGAGAATCTTAGGGTTCTAGAAGATCAGATTGGATCTGTAAGTACAAAGTGTCTTATGCAGTGTCATAAAACATCATACTGAAGTTCAGGCACTTTCATTCAACTTAGCACATTTAACTTAGCACATTTCCCTGTCTCAGATTTCTTTCCTCCCCTCTCCTCAATTCATTTTTCTAATTTTGATGTAAGAATTTTATCGGTGAAAAAACGAAAGTGGTAAACATGAATCTCCGAGACAAATTACCAGGTTCTATAGCATGCTGAGCTTTTTTTTTTTTTTTTTTTTTTTTTTTTTTTTTTTTTTTTTCCTGACCATAAGCTTCACTTCTTTGGTGAAGTTGCTTGACATTATGCCCTAAAAATGGAAACTTATCTTTTACGGATTCAATTGCAGACTTCTTTGCAGGCCTCCTGTTCAAGTCACTGAACTTGAGTAATCTACTGCCAAATCTTTAATATATGTGTTTGAAAGATGGGGCATAATCGGTCACACATTTTTACGTGGGGATTTACTAAATATTTCAGATAGGAATGTAGGAAGCTGGTATTTTGCACAAGAAAATGCTAGCTGATAAACCATGCTTAATAAAAGGATATATATCTTTACAATGGAAGGCACTGCTTCATGGGAAAGGAGTGCCTTCCAGGGAAAGCAAAATCTGTATCTTATGAGAGTTTTCTCTGCACCTATGCAAGTGATTTGCAGCACTCCTGGCTGGTTTTGCTTCTAATATCCTGCCTAATGACAGTAAGCTAGCTCCTTCATGAGATACATCTGTGCGAGAGTGTGAACATACTATAAAAGACATCCAATTTAACACAGATTTTATTTTGTTGTTGATGATGATGATGATGGAATTCACTCTCCATTGTATTTTAAGCTTCTTGCTATTCTCCATTAGCTGTGACAGCTATTTTTTAGTGAAAGTATTGATTCCAAATTTTCATCTTTCTCTAAATCATTTTTCTTCTAAAAGAGATGCCTATTTTGAATCCCATTCTTCCATCATCCTCCACTTCCCTCTTACGGCAAAATGAAAATTATACAAGTGTGGGGGAAGAAACAACCAAGAAGCCTTTGCACCACAGTCCTTCCAATGAACACTGGAAGGAGACCAAAGAACTTTTGACAGAGTTCCAGGATGTTTGATTCACTGATTCAAAGAAACAAAAATACGGGCCATTTCCAAACAGTACAGTAGCCTGATTTGTTTCACCTGCATTTAGAAGTGCATTGTGAACATATTTATATGTGGGAGGAATACAGCCTGATTCAAGACAACCCAGTAAACTGTCCATGAAACTGCTGCATGGGAAGGTCCACATTTGATGGACATGAGCCATGTCAGCTTCACAGTAGTGAAACTACATGAGGTACATCACAGAAAATAAGCCCTCCTCAGAACAGTGTTTTCTTCATTCATGTAAAGGCCTTTTCAAGAACAGGTGCAATTTCCAAGTTGGTAAGAAGAGAAAACGTTCCTTCCTTAGGAATATTGCTCAGCCTGATGTGTATGTTATTACTCTGCTGAGTTAAAGAAACTGCATCACTTTACAGTGGTAATGCTCTAGCTAGTATGGTCAGCCATTTCTGTCCATTTCATTTCTACATTCTTTGCTTGGTTCTAATTGCAATGTGTCTTTATTATTTCTCCAAGTATTTCAAACTACCTTTCTGTCAATTAAGATTGAATGTATTCCTCTTTATTTTTAAGCTATGCCTTTCAGTCTGATTATAACATTTCTGAAAGCTTAAATTTATAATTTTTATATGATTATGTCTTATGTAACTTTTTGGTTCAGTCTAATTTACAGAGAACAAACTTAGTCTCCTGTCAAATAAAAAGTATCTTTGTTGGCATCCCTTGTGTTGAATTATTTTGTAAAAATGAAGTTTTTAATAAAATCTTGTGGTGGTTAGGCTCATTCTTTCTTGTATCTCTGCAAAAGTTTATGCAAACTAAACCCAGTTTGCAATGCTATTTGGAGTGGACAGTCACTAACACTCTGCATTTTTACTTATTTCTGCTAAGATTTTTTTTTTTTATCTCTCAAAAACAAATTGTAAATCATTAACCATAAAACTAACTCTTAAGAAAAGCCACATACATTCAGAGTCAAATTGCTAAAATGTTTATCTCACAATATGACTCCTGTCCAACTATTCTGAGTAATAATTATGCTGAGTATATTGCTGCTTCTCTACAAAGGCTTCAGAGCCTTCTTCCATGACTCCCATGGGAGCAGTATGGACTTTATTTCTGTGGGTACCAAATAATGAGGCCCTATTGCTTAATTCCTTGTAGGATAGCACCAGCAAATTTTAATTCCTCAGTTCTTTAGATATACATTTATTAAAAGGGGAACAGAACTAATCGAGAGATACCATGTTATATAAAAATCCAGTGAATTTTAACGGGGTCTGAACTTTCCCCCAGTATGCTCTGATCCTTCTAGAGCTCAATGATGGGTGCAGTCCACTTCCCTAAACATTATAATCTTTCCATATCCACTATCTCTTGCAAACCAAAGCAGCTTGCAATACAATTAGAGAGATGAAGGCCATTATAGAAGATATCAAAGCTGTATAAATGTATCAGATTGAAACTATTTCTACTTATTTTCATTACAACAGTCCTGCACCTGTTCATAGATAGCATGATGCAAAAATGACTGTTTTCTTGAATGGTTTTCCCTAAAGAGATCCATGATTCTCAGACCTCATTTTTGTTTGGAGCAGTTACCATCGAATCAATTACATCTTCATTGTTAGTGATTTTCTTGTTGCATCTTCAGATCCAATTAAACAATCATGCCTTTTCAATTAACTACAATTACCTTAATTAGATGAGAATAACAACAAGAAAAAAAAAAAGAAAAAAAAAAGAAAAAAAAACTTCCAAAGTTAATCAAGTTAGCATCTCCTTATTTACAGACTGCAATCAAACCTCTACATGTTTCGGTCCAGTTTCCAACTTTAGCACAAACTGACCTCTTAAGAGTTTTAAGAGAACAGTCAGCCCAGTTTGGAGAAAGAAATCATGTAACTTCTATAACACTTAAAATTGAAACAGTCTCTGACAAGTAAATGTAAAGCAGGAAACTTTTCTAGACAAGGAGAAGTACCAACTCTAGAGCTGAGTTCTAGTCTCTGGAACCTGCTATTTATCCCTCTGTCATATTCAGGAAGATGCCTTGTACCATTTTAATTTCAGGTTAAAGTTATTAAATCATTTACAAATATGAAAGTAAAGCTTATTTCAAATGAAAGGAAAAAAAAAAAAACTCAATAGCAGACTGAAAGTACTGTAGTCCTAGATTCACCTTAAGTGTCTATTCTAGTTAGACTCAAACCCTTCCAGATCTTGGACATTTTGTCCATGATAATAGCTTACTTCACACATTTTTTCCGTCAACCCTAGTCTGTGAACTGCCACTTCCTTACCACTTTTTATTTTTCCTTCTACAGCATGCATGACTTTATCATTCATATCCCAATATTCTCTACGGTAAACTACTGCAATCTTTTCAGCTGTCTTTTTTTTTTTTTTCTTCTTTCTAAATATTTAAAGCACAGTTTTGGCTACTTTTGACAGCCACTTCCCCTGGAATATATAATTTTTCTTCTACTGAGTTGCCTGGAAAAATGACTTCCAAAACCTCTTCCAAGGATGCTATTGATAACACCTGTGTTTTTTCATATTAGTAGTAGCAGTAGCAGTAGCAGTAGCAGTAGTAGTAGTAGTAGTAGTAGTATAAACAGACTAAAAATTATATTTATTGGGGAAAATTAATCCATTGTGCAAAATATAATTTTTCTTCCCAAGGTAAGGTTTCCTTCTTCACATCGGATCAAAATAATAACAAGGCACTTTGAGCAAATAAAAGAATAATAACATTAAAGCGCGCACACACACACACACACACAAACCACTCTTTAATAAGACATGTTTTCCCTAAAAAAAAAAAAAAAAAAAAAAAAAAAGGTATGTGTATATATATAAAGAAAAATGAGCCATGGCCATGCTTACCAAAAGAAATTAACAGTGATGACCAGTGATGACTACAAAATATACTATGGTCATAAAGACAATGCAAGAATTCACACCAGAGAAAAAATAAATACAAGATTAGATTTTCTAGTCCCTCTCTTACTAGATCTATATTGAAACTGAGGTGAAGATAAAATTCTTTATATAAACTTTTACCATTGAGCAGACAATTCTCTTCAGTTTCAGATGGCAGTTCGATGGGTAAATTTATATGAAAAAGAAAAGTTCTTTGATGATGATGAAAATGATTTAGAAGAAGGAAACTGAGAAGAAAGAAACAAAGATAATAGAAACAGATGAGTACAGCTAATAAAAAGGGAAAGATTAACTGTCTTCCTTTAAAAGATATTCAGTCTATTTTAAATGAGAAAACTAGATTCTCTGAGCAAGTCAAACAACTCTAATACTGAAGCTAGCATGTTAGAAAAAATAAGATTGTTAGCACAAGACTGATGGTTTTGTATAAAATTTGAGATTTCCATGTATTGCTACAAGTTGGTACTATATGATCCTAATCTTTATTTTAAATATAAAATTCGACTCTCTTCTACCTTCATAGGTTTCACATCACTGTCATCTCACTGAGACAACAGAATAACTGGTACTCGGTAATTTTTTAAAAAAAAAATAAATTTTTAGTTAATAAATATAGATAATTAGATGAGGACTTGGACATAATTTTTACATTAACACATATTTAAGAGTAATTTGCTTTGAATAAAAATAATTCCACTTTGATTCAGTCCTAGAGAGAGTTTGGTTTACAGTCTCCATCCTCACTGAAATTCTGTATGTTGTTTGCTGTTTGCTACTTCTATGTGTCAGTTTATGGGAAAATAAATTATGGTTTACATATTCTTAAATAGCCATCTGATTCTATGGTATATTTTTAATGCAATAAGTGTTACGTCTGGGTGTTCATTTCTGTTCTGGAGCACTAGTGCAGCTTGGGAATAAAGTCTTTATTCACCAGCTATGAATTGATTCATTTTTTAGGACAGTACTGGAGTGTGTGAACTAGATTCATTTTCAGTGGGTATTAAACTGGAAATTCTGCTTCAGAAGTACCTCAAATTCTTTCAAGCATTTTATGGAACCATGTATCCAAAATAACAACGGGTTGCCAACACACTGTACACTCAGTGGGGATGTTCAGTTCATGACATAATCCAAATCTAAAATGAAGTACAACCCCAAAGTAAAATATGGAGTAGATGGGTCACAGCACCAACCAATTCTATATATGGATCAAGTCAGATGAAGTAGATCACTATCTAACAGAGACATAGCTCAAGTTGTGGAGTATTTGGACTGATTAGTTGGATATGAGATTGTCTCTCCCACTATAAACTGAAAAAAAAAAATAAAAAAAAAAGGAGTAACATGAAATGTCATCCAAGGTGAAACTAATACGTTATACCTGTAACACATATTTCTGTGGAAACAGTAGTGCATACTGACATTTGTGCATATCCATAGCCTTGTAGACTACGTAATTCTTATGCATGGCTTTTGTCTCCTTTTTTTCCTAGAGAACAGCAAATTCCGTTGCTGGCACTGAAGTTGTCTGAAGTCAAACTAAATATTTGCCAACATCTTTTCACCCAGGATCGATCAGGTCCTTACAGCATGTCCCATGGCCAAAATTGGGCACATGGCCAAAATATAGCACAGCTTATAGCATACTAAAGCTGCAGAATTTTCAAAAGATGATTTTATTATAACATCCCAACTAGTGTGTTATAAGTGTGTAATTTCCCTCAGTCAAATATCATTCTTGACAAAAAATTGGATGCAAGATTGACACCATATGGATGGCCTTATGAACACTGAAAAAGTAGAGAAAGCCTGTAAAAAATACATTCTGCATTCCTGAGATATTTCCTTCTTTTATGTTTGTAGAGAAGCTTTACATGCCTTAAACTCCTTTCATTTTCAGCATTTATAGCTCACTACTAATTTATACCAAGTATTATTTTTTTAATAACTCAAATTAAATACAGTTGTATTCAGGAATTTCTTCCATATTAGTGTATGCTTTTCTTGTAGGATGGCAGGAAGAAGATAAAAATCAGTCCCTAACCCAATTTTAAACAATTTGATGCAATTTCAGAAGTCTATTCTTTGTAACTTTCTCGGGACTAGCTTATTGGAATTACTTTTATGCACTTATAATTCAGTGAAGGAAGAAACTGAATTAACTTTCAGCCAGTTTTTCACTTTTCTGTGTATCTAGAACTCCATACATGCGTGGCTACAAACTGATGTGGTAACCTATTATTCCCACAGAGTAAATATGTATGAAAATAATAAAAAGAATATATGAAAAAAAAAAATGTGGAACATTCATTTACTTTAGTGAAGAAAAGGATTTCTAAATACTTTCTTACCTACAAGAACAGATGCTAACAACAATTTCTTTTGCAAATGTTAATTTTCTTTAGTTTTTCCTCAGCTCAGGGTATTCTGTTAACTATAACAATGATGAATTAATAGTACTGGTTAAAGTTGCTGTAAAATCATTCTGGTTTAACACTGATAGGAAGCTAAGTACCACACAGATCCTCTTCCCCCACCCCTGCTCACCAGGGTCGGGGAAGCAGAGGGTGGGAGGGTGAGAAATGGGAAGAAGGAAGGAAAAAAAAAAAGTCAGAGTAGTTTATTGAGAGAAAAAGCAAAGGTTGTATGGAAGTAGAAAGAGAAAATAATTACCCTCTACTTCCTATCAGCAAGTGATGTTCAGCTACTTCTTGGGAAGCAAGGCCTCAATATGTGTAGCAGATGCTCCTGAAGACAAATGCTTTCATATTGAGAGTCCTCCTGACTCCTTCTCCTCAAACTCACCTCCCCACCCCCACCCCCAGATTTTTGTTGATATTGGATGAAAGGCCATTGGAAACTAAACTGAGACTTCCACATGTATTTCAACAGCAACCAAACTTCATTTTTCATTGTTTCCTCAGAGTAATGGTGCACTGCAAGAGTTCAATCTATAATGTTTCCCTTTGTGTTTTATAAGATATAGCTCTCGATGGTGATATGTGGAAGTGTAAAATATATCTTCCACCACCAAAAGCTGACTAAAGAAATTTGGTCTATGACATACCTCAAACCTCTGTGCTTATCTGAGAGCATCATAGAGCTGTAGAAGTGAGCTTGCTTTTTCAAGTTTCTTTACAGCCTCTGAAAAAAGGCAAGTACCAAGTCTGTTTACTTGTTTGGTTTTTGTTTGTTTCCAAATACATTGCTTCCACAGCTCTATTTTGGGATCTGCATGCCTTGTGTTACATTAATTGAACCTAATTTAAATCTACTGAAGGAGTTCAGAATCAGACTTTTTCTTCTAATACTCAGTAAGCAACAGTATAAAATCCCCTGACCTACAACTGCCACTTTCATAGCATCTATCTAAATTCCTAGACTAGCAGGCACTATAGAACAAGTGTTTACTCTCCAGGTGCTTGATCACCCAAAGCTGATTCTGAGTGTAGAGGTCTCAAACCTTAATCTATTTTGTGTGTGTGTGTATGTGTGTCTATCGAAGCTGAGGAGCCCAAATGGTGAGGCAAGCATTCAAAAAAAATAAGAAAAAATAATTAAAGAAACCCAAGGCCATGAAAAAAATGTACCTACAAGACAGTACTACACAAAGACAAGTGAAATCAAGGAAGTCAAGATCCAAATAATGCAGGAATACACCTAAATTTTTTGGTGTAAAATAATTAGGTTGCCTATACAATCCAAGGTGAAATTTTACACTATCCATATCCACCTAACAGGAACAGAAAGCTCAATGAAGAGGCTGATACTACGATTTCAAACTAGAACATACACATATATATGCAAACACACATTGCTCAAAGCTATTTAGCAGCATGGCTTCTCATTAGCAACACAGAAATCACAAGAGTACCTCTCAAACTCTTGTATGTGCTTTCAAAGGCATCAAAGGTTCATATTTCTGTCAAGACAGAAAGAATCAGTAACTGAGATCTAGGAGAATTATTTCCTCAAATACATAAAACAATGAGATCATTTTGATCAGTCAAAATTAATATCCACCTTTCCACTCCATCTTAGCTATATCTGAAACTAACAAACAAACAAAAGAGCAGCAACTAACTCAATGAGAGAAAAAGATCAGTAATTCTAGTTTTCAGCTCAAACATTGTCTCTGAAACTGTCCCTGACTAAGTAGGTTTAATAATTCTAACATCCACCGTTTCTTTTTCTTTCCCTGTGTAGATGGAACACATGTACTGTTTCTTTCCAAGGACATACATATCATAGTTTCCATGGCACAGTTTGTTTAAAGTATAAAATGCATTTGGCAACACTTCAAACAGCATGTCATGCATTTCATCTTTCAGCCATTCTGAAAAATGAAGTGCATGAGGTCTGGTAATGATGAGGACGTTTTTGTATATCGTTCATTCAGGTGAAAACTGAAAAGGTGAAATCAAGTGTATTGAGATTAGGAAATGCTGCAGTGGTTAGATGTAATCAGAAAGACAAAATGTCACACCTCAGACCCATTTTTGGGTCATTTAGAGATCAAAAGATGGCCCAGTGGAAGATAAAATAGATAATAAACCAAAGCATTTTGACTAGTTTTGACTGGTTTGCAATTGCTAAAGATTCAAAATAAAATTTTCATTGTATTCACTTTCCTTTTGGTTCCATTTTTTTTTTCTCAGTGTCTGCTGTTTAATGCAGGCTGTGTGCCAAAATCATCTTAGAAAGTCTGCTATGCCAGATGTCACCCTTTTGCCCTTTTGCTCCATCTGCAGATTTTCTTTTAACAGCATTTGAAGCTAAGTTAGTGAGCACACATTTTCCAGTATAAGAGGCATTATGAATAACACCTTTTGTGTTTCTGAATAACACCCACAAAGTGCAAAACACATTATATATCAGCTACATCAACTATGTCTTCAAAAAAAAAAAATTTATTATTAACCCTTAGCTACGTGGATAGTATCATATGCTGTCATTCTTTTAAATATATATAGCGGCTACAAGGGAAACTAATAGGAATAATAAAACCCTACAAAGATGGATTTTGCAACATTAATTTGTCCTCTATAGGACAAAGATGAGCTATTTCATTTTAAATGCTTCTTGTAGGTTTGAGCTACTTGTATGTGAGAGGTCTACTCTTATTTCTAAAGGAGAAAACTCTTCCTGTCTGAATTCTTCACGTAGGAATAGGATTTATTTTCTAAGGTCTTATTTCTTAAGCTATGAATTTCTAGAAATCAGAAGTGCTCCTTGCATTTCAAATTATAAGCATGAATAAAAATATAGTGTTTTTCTTAAATAAAAATAAGGCACATATAAACTAATTTTGTCAGGACTCTCTCCTTCTCCAAGTGCTTCTCCAAGGCAATAATCAAATGTTTGAATATTTTTAAATAGTTTCTTTCTCTGTTTGTAAAAGATACAATTTCAAAAGCGTGTTATAATTTAAAAAATAAAAATAAAATCTCTATACGTTACTGTACATCTGGCTCCAGCATAGACCCAAATTCACTTGGTTTGGCCACTGCACATGCCCATTATGTGTTGTTAAGAGGAAACTTATGGGGTTTATCTGTTGCTTTTTTTTTCATCAGTTTGGGGAGAGATTGACTGCTATGTTTCACTTTTTCTTTAGGATGAATCATTAAAAAAAAAAAAAAAAACATGAAATGGAACAAAATCAAACCAAACAAACAACAACAAAAATCAAAAATAACACCTAACACAAAAATTGGCTCACTAGGATGTAGGGACTGTAATTTGAATAAAATATTGAAAACCTCAGAAAAATTAAACTGATCAGTAACTCTGCTATTGTTCCTACCAGGTCATGGATTCAGTGGTCTGAGCTAAGTGTCCAGACTCCCTTTATACTCAATGGGGAGAAATGAGCACTTTAAAGGCATGTATTATCTTAGCTTAAAGTCTCACTACAGAGCAGAACAATTATCTGTATAGATGCTTATGTGGATTGACTAAAACAAAACCTACACTGACTAGCTCATATGTAGACATCTACATGGCAATGTCCAGAGCTAAGTGTGAAAACATTCATTCCTGCCCTGGGACTCCCATAAGCAAAGGAAAACAAATCAGCAACCACAGTGATGCGTTCACCAATATCAAAATTGAGGTGCCAGGGAAAATGGACTGCCACACATATATGTAGCTGGGGAAATTAGGACACCACAGGGTTAAGAATTGTTCAGCACATGTAAATTTCTGGGTAAGTGCTGAAAACATCAAATCACCATCTCTTCCTCTTTATGGAAATAAAATCTGTTACCCTCCGTTGACATAAAAAGATGACTTTACACTGACTAATTTCAGGTTGAAACATCTATACTGCAGGTGTCTATAGGTACAATGAATGTTGTTCAAGTTGGTGTTCAAGTTAAACACAATGAACTACCACAGGAAATCTTTCCATATTGACAACAGCAGGAGCCTGAACAACTAGTGTAGACAAGGTGAATAAAGAAAAGTGCAAGGATTCTCTCCCTGCATTTCCCAGAAGCTAGCCTACTTGTGATTTATTCACAGCATTCTTCTTGAGGAACTGGAATGCTAAAATAGGTCACCTAATACTATCTAGAGCCAGTATTTATAACTTTTATAGCAAAGGTTGTGTTTAATGTTCTATGGCATTTTCCATAGATACTTACATATCAACACTCAGTGATCAAATGCATTTAAAATCAAATATAAGTTGTGTCAAAAAGATTCATCATTTATACAATAACAGTAACATAATTTTTACTGAATAATAAAATGTGTGTTGTTCACCTCTTTAATGAAATGAGACCCACTGCAGAATGGACCCAGTACAGAACACAAGACCATCCAGAATGTACCAGCAAGGTTTCCACACAGGTGTGTAAAACTCTCATTTTGTTCTTTCTGTTACTTTGATTTTATTTTATTTTTTAACATTACTTTTGGACTGATATAAGAAAACAGTGACATATAGAATAGATATGTAAAAATACGTAATTTACACAATGTTTGAAAACTGGGCCTTCATCATGAAAATAAAGCTAAATTTAAGTTCTAAATAAATAGAATGCTGATGTATTTACTTAAAACAAATGGGTACATTATTGATGAAATTACATTCAAAATAATCTCTTTTCTACATCCATCTATGATAAGAATTATTGAGAAGTAAATGTGTAGAAGATCTAACATGTAAATTCAGATTTATATATATATATATATATATGATAATCAGCACTATTTTTCATTGTCATATGTACCCTTCCTTATTTTTATATTGTTCAAAAATGTGAAAAGTTTTTGAAGGTTTTCAGTGAACTCTGCTTTGAAAGTAGATGTGATAATTAGCTCTTGGAAATCTTGTTTTGAAACATGAAAAACAGTTTAATAGAGCAACAGGTAGTTGAAAAAAAGGTCAGACCACTTCTGTGCCCACTTTGTCTTTCTTTTTGTAAGGATACTCTAGAAAATGAAATACAATAGAACACTACCCTGCTAAGAATAAATGTCAAAGTCATATCTAAAGGAAGAACACCAAACTTTTCACTGAAGGCCAGCTGCCAAAATGCAAATGAACACCTACAAGGAAATATTAGACAATTCCTTTTAAAAGTAACAAGACAAATATGATCGTAAAGGTTGATGTCACATGGAATGCTCATTGATTTAAACTGATATATGTTATATGGTAAGGCACAGAATCTTGATTTTAGTCTTCATGAATAGGAAAATTGTCTCTTTTCCACTTCTAGTATTATTTATTTCTTATAATACTTGCTAGGCTTTGCTAGTGCTTTGTTTTCTGTAAACCTGTCATATTAGATGTCACGGATATGTAATGCTGGTCGGCTGCCAGAATGCAAATTCACATCTACAAAGAAATATTGGACAATTTCTTCTTCCCTTGTAATTTTGCATTGTCACTATTGAACAATGTTGAATATTTGTCTGTCCACTAAATCTCAGGTCATTATTCTACAGAAAGGTTTTTTTCTATATTGTCCTTCCCACATCATCTTCTCCTTCAGGATTTTTTCTATATCAGTTGTAAGTAAAAACATATTCTTAAATCAGGTTAAAGATTAAGACTTTAAAACTTAACTGAGATATATTCACATGAAGTCATGCAGCTAATCATTCCACATGTTTCTGGAATTTGCCTGAAAACTTATTCAATAATTATTTCTTGGGAACATTTAAATGTCTTTACAATTTTTTCCTTTAAATCTCCCTTATCTTTGTCTTACTGTAAGTAAATCTAGCACAGGTGTTTTCATTTTGTTTTGTTTTTAAAAGCATCTGTGATAAGAAATTCCTAGCAATACAGATGATCACACTAAACTTCCAAATACAGAGTAGCATCCTTATGAGGCCTATTTTATATTATTTCAAGTTACTGTTGGTGTCTGTCAAAAATCTTCAGTTTAACAGTCAGTTAGAAGTTCTTACTACTGTCCAGTTCATACAAAAGAAAAAGTCTGAATATCTGAATCATTTTACTTTTTAGGAATTGATGCAATATTTTTTCAATTTGCTGTTTTAGTTACTAAAAAGCTTTAATTCTGAATTACTCTTTTAGTCACCTGAGGTGTAGGTGTATTTCAAAGGAACAGGTGGCTCATCTAAGAGCTTATTTAAGGTGGAATATGGCTCATCTAAGAGTTTATTTCAAGAACATACTCTTATTGTGCCTACATTATTTAATGGCATATTCTTATACCATTATTTATTCATTTTTTTACTTCTCATTATGCTATCAACTTTGTTTACTGTATTAGTAATTTTCAATCAAAAATATTGTCCCAATTTTGTCAAACCATTGCTGAAATTTAATTAGGCTTTTGCCTCCCTAATAGAAAAACACAAATAGAAAATAAAATTAGAATTAATAATATTATATTGTGTATTATAATTATTATTAATAAAATCTGCAGCAGTTGTGTAGAGAAAAAGAATGGGGTGCCTTGGAAGATTTGAAGGAAATATATATATATATATACATATTAGGATATTTGACTAGTTGGCATACAGCTCCAGTACATTCAATTTACAGTATAAAGTTTCACATTACGATGTGTTCAGTTATATACAAAATTTTAAAATAATCTCTAAATTGACTCAAGGCAATAGAAATAATTAGAAGAGAGAAAACAGCATGCAATGTGTATCTAGCATTGTTTTACCAGGGAACTGGAACGGTGTTCCTCAAACATTGCACATATACACAAACATGTATTTAGACACACACAGCTGAAAGATATCACAAATATTTCTCCAAATAAAAATAACAGCTGAAATTAAGGACATTTCATCATGTTGTTTTAGGTTTGCTTATTTTGTTGTTGGGTTTTTTGTTTGTTTGTTTGTTTTTGGTGTTGGTGATGGGTTTGGTTTTTTGTTTGTTTGTTTGCTGCTTGTTTTTTGTTTTGCCAAAGCTACAGATGCAACATTTAGGCTGATGTTTATCAGAGATCCAACATCACTATATGAGTTTTTTGAGCTTAATCTGTATGAGATGTCATACAGTGTCACAGAAGCAATTAGAACACAAGCCATCAGGACATTGGCTGATTGTCAGTCTGAAAATACGGTAATCTTACTCCATAAGGAAAAGTCCTAAAGCTTCAACATTAGTAAAAACTTATGACTGTTAAACAGAGTGAAAAGCCAAATGTTTTTCTTTTGCATTCAAAGACACAATTTGTTCTCTACATTCTTTTATTTTCCTTTTTCTTTTTGCTATTGTTTTTTCTTTCATTTACAGCAATATACTGGTGAAATGTGAGGTGTCTAATGGGAAAGTAAATACAAAAAGAAGATACCTCTCCTAAAGTGAATATGAACTAAAAAAATTAAACTTAGATTTAACCCTTTTTCCTAAAATTCTCTCAGGAAAGATGATTAGCAGAATGCTAAAAATTAGGTTTAACATCTCAAAGGGAGATATTCACTAATCAAGATTAGAACATCTACCAAAGTCTCAATTTCCAGTCCATTCTCCCATAATATATACATGTATTTGTCTAAAACACTGCAAAGAAACAAATAATACCTCAACAGAAATATTCTTGCAAACAAATAATCCTGCATTTGTTTCTTTAATCTCGTATTTAATTCCTTTAATCTTGTATTCCTTTAATTTTGGGATTTCAGAATGTAATAAATACTGAAGAATTGTCACACTGACATGTATTATATTTGTGTTGTTACTGAAGAAATCACGCTATAGAAAGATATAATCATATCAGTGACTTTTGACATCAGGGGCATCCTCAAACTCCCTGCCTAATTTTGATGATACCTACATATTCATTTAAAAATTCCCAAAGAAGTTTTTATGTCCTGCAATTGAACTCTACTTACAGCACTGACCTGCTCAGTCTTAGTCTTCTGCCTAACTGTGGATGGGATAGGAAAAGGTCTTCATTTATTCATGTCACTGCCTCTCCCAGCTTGGCAGAAATCATCAGAAAACTGAGCTGGAAAAGGCAGCCTTGGCAGTAGTGCTTATTACACTGCATCCCTACTTAATCCATGAGTTTAGAGGCTATGACACTTATCAGGAATGTGTGCAAATCAGTCCTGTCAAGAGGAATTTGAAACCTCATGCCAGGGAATGACCTCATAAGCAACTTTGTGACCTGCATTGCAGGACTCTCCATCTGTCCTTCCTGTTGTGACTGTCCCACTTTGCAAGAAGGATACAAATATGTATTCATCAAAATACAATGAAAAATCATGAAAGAATTATTTCATAGCTTCGTGGTGACTCGAAAGAGGAACTATTTCAAGTGGGGCCCTGAGCAACAGCAGGCCTTTGAACAGACCAAACAAGAAATGGTTGGTGCAGTAGCCTTGGGCCTTTCTGTACCAGACCAGCTGTGCAAAACATACTTTACACTGCAGCTGGGGAGCACGGCCTTTCCTGGAGCCTCTGGCAGAAAACCCCAGGAGAAACTTGAGGTCAACCTCTGGGGTTCTGGAGCCAGGACTATCAAGGATCAGAAGCCCATTATACCCCAACTGAAAAGGAGACACTACCAGCATATGAGGGGATTTGAGCTGCCTCAGAAGTTGTTGGTACAGAATCACAGCTCCTCTTGGCATCATGGTTACCTGTGTTACACTGGATGTTCAAAGGGAAAATCCTCACTACACACCATGCAACTGATGCTGCATGGAGTATGTGGGTAGCACTAATTACACAGCAGGCTCAGATGGGGAAACCCAACCACACAGGAATCCTGGAAGAGATCATGGACTGGCCAGAAGGCAGAGATTTCAGAGTACCGACAGAAGAGGTAACTCATGCCGAAGAGGTACCATCATATAGTGAGTTGTCAGAAGACAGAAAACAGTATGTGTTGTTCACTGACAGATCCTGTTGTGTGGTAGGGAGCCATCGGAAGTGGAAAGCTTCTGCATGGAGTCCCACAGGCCGAGCCATAGAGGCCATGGAAGGTGAGTTGAGTCAGTATGCAGAAGTGAAAGCCATCCAACTGGCCCTAAAAATTGCTGAAAGAGAAAAATGGCCAGTGCTGCATCTCTGCACTGACTCATGGATGGTGGCAAATGCTCTGTGGGGGTGGCTGCAGCAATGGAAACAGAGCAAATGGCAGCATTGCCTATCTAGGCCACTACACTGTGGCAAGATATTGCTGCCTGGGTAGAAAACCTGGATATAAAGGTACTTCATGTAGATGCTCACATGTCCAAGAGTCGCACCACTGAAGATCAGCGAAGGGGTGGACCGAGCTTCAAAAATTGAAGTGGCTCAGGTGGACCTGGTCTGGGGACATAAGGGTAAGCTGTTTGTAGCTTGATGGGCCCATGAAACAGCAGGACATCTGGGGAGGGATGCCACATACAGATGAGCTCATGATTGAGGTGTGGACCTGACCATTGCGGCCATCACAAATATCACCTGTGAGTGTGAAAATGGTACTGCAATCAAGCCATGAGGGTAAAGTCTCCCTGGAATAGGGGGAGGTGGCTTGGATTTCGGTATGGTGAGGCCTGGCAGATTGACTATATTGGACCACTCCCACAAACCCACCAAGGTAAACGTTACATACTCACATGGTAGAAGCAACTACTGGGTGGCTAGAAACATAGCCAGTAAACCATGTCACCACCTGAAACACCATCTTGGGCCTGGAAAGGCAAGTGCTTGAGTCCGACAATGGGAGTCATTTCCGAAATAATCTTGTCACCTCCTGGGCCAAGAGGCATGGCATTGAGTGGGTGTATCACATCCCCTATCACCCGCAAGCCTCTGGAAAGGTTGAAAGGTACAATGGACTGTTAAAGACCATGTTGTGAACATTGAGTGCTGGGACATGGCAATACTGGGACATAAATCTACCAGAAGCCACTTGGCTAGTTAACACCAGAGGGTCTGACAACTGCCCTGGTCCTGCTCAAAAAAACAACAACCCTACACATTGTGGGAGGAGCTAAAGTCCCCATAGTGCATGTAGGGAAGTCAATGGGGAAGGCGGTATGTGTTGCTCCTGCCTTGGGATAAGGCAAACCCACCTGTGGGAATGTCTTCACCCAAGGACCGGGGTATACCTGGTGAGTCATGCAAAAGGATGGGGATATCAGGTGCATGCCTCAAAGAGATTTAACCCTGGGAGATAACTAATCTGTAATCTGAGTTATGTGTTGTAGGAAGGCACTGCAGAACAAATGACAGGCCAACTTCATGAGGAGCCAGGCAAGTGTACCAATGACTTGAGATAAGCTGGTACTGGCGTCCAGAAATTCAACTCCACCTGCCCTGAGTGACCACTTTGGCAGATGAAGTCTAAATCATCAACAGTTCTTATGAACATTTTTGGGAGAGACCTATAGAATGAAAAGTACCTATCTATAAATCTGTTAAAGGACAGGGAGCAGTGGTGATGAGTATATCTATATAATAAAGTAAGTGGGACCTGAGTGTGACACAAACATTATGGAATAAGGGGTGGAGGTTGTGCTGGATCTGGCTGTGATGGAGTTAATTTTCCCTGCAGCAGCCTATACGGTGCTGTGCTCTGCACTGTAGCTAGAACACCATTGGTATCACACTAGTGCTTTGTCTATTGCTGCGCAATACTGGCACTACATAAGGACTCCCTCCAACCCCCCAGGGGCCAGCAGGCTGGGGGTGGGCAAGAGATAGGGAGGGGACATCACCAGGAAAGCTGACTGAAACCAACCAAAGGAATATTCAATATCATATGTTGTCACGCTCAGCAATAAAAGATGGAAAAGGGGAAGGAGAGGGAGGGCTCTCATTATGAAAACATCCATCCTCCCAAATAATCGGTATGCTTATTGAGGTTCTGCTTCCTGGGACATGGCCGAACATCGCTCATTGATGGGAAGTAGAGAGTAATTTCTTTTCTCTCTCTCTGTGCTTCAGCACAACACTTGCTTGTTTTTTGTTGTGTTTTTTTTTTTTCCTCTTCCTTTTCCCTTTAATTATATTATCCTTATCTTAACCCATGAGTTGTTTGTTTGTTTGTTTGTTTGTTCTTTTTTTTTTTCTTTCTCTCCAGCATACTTTCTTCTTCCCCTCTTCTTCTAAGGAGGGGGAGTGAGAGAGCAATTGTGGTGGAGTTCATCTGCGCAGCAAAGTTACAAGCTTTGTTGGGAAGAGCACACCTAAGTCTTTATCATGGAGCATAGTGGTAGGACAATGGGGGATGGTTTTAAACTAAAAGAAGAGAGATTTAGATTAGATGTTAGGAGGAAATTCTTTACTATGAGGGTGGTGAGGTACTGGAATAGATGGCCCAGAGAAGTTGTAGATGTCCCATCCCTGGAAGTGTTCAAGACCAGGTTGAATGGGGCTTTGAACAACCTGGTCTAATGGAGAGTGTCCCAGCCCATGGCAGGGGCATTGTAATTAGATGATCTTTGAGGTCCCTTCCAACCCAAACCATTCTGTGATTCTATGATTCTAAGTCATAGTCACTGTTTCAGGAAATATAGAGTATATAACTTCAAACAGACAGCTTAAAAGTATTGCACCTGGGGTCACATAATTTTCCTTGTCACTTCCAACTAGTTAATTTTTCTCAGTATGACTGTTGTTGAGAATCTTAGACAAAAGAACTAAATTTTCTAAACTCACTGTAAAAGAAACATAAATCATTGATGATTTGGAAGGAAGCATAGCAGCCATGTTAGTTGTCATGAATATTAACATTGCTTACTTTAGCTGCATTTAGGGCATCTGTCCTGAAGAGGTTACTTGGACAAGAATCAGGGTCAAGACGAATCATAGCAGACTCAGAAGGTGCTTCCTGTTCACATGTTCAATAATGAACCTGGAGATGATGGTAGTAGTGCAACACTGCAAAATTTCAGGAGGGAAATATTAGAGGTTTTAAAGGAAAAAAAGAGCCAAAATTGTAGTATATAAAATCATTAGACGTATCTCACTGTTAATCTAAAAGCCAGTTGTGAATGTTGTTCTTCTACACTGAATAACTATTCCATCAGAGAAAACTTCTGCTTCATTTCTAATCCTTTCCCTTCTCCATGGCAGTTTCATGGGGGAACTGGGGTAATTCTAGAAACTGATTTATAAGCCTTTCAAGGCTGAGGGATTGTGCACAAACTTCTGCCATATGAGCAGTGTTCCTCTCCCATTCTTTCTCTGCAAGTTTTGTTGGCCCTCACACAATTCAAGGAAAAACATTCCACAGAACTTAGAAATACAAAACAAAACACAAAGAAGTTTTCAATATAGAAAAAAAATAGATTGAAAAGTGGAAAACATAGTACATAATCCTTCAAGTCTGATAGTAGAACATGATGAACTTTCCAAAGTTTTCACCCACAAGCTTTCTGGAACTCCAGGAACTGAAGAAAAGTAGAAATTGAAGCTCTATCTTTTCAAGTTCAAATTGTATGACAGACAAGTTTTTGTTTGGCAAGAGAGTCTTTTATTGAGAATCAATTTTCTCTTCTAAAATAGAATGAAAAACGGGAGGGGGGGGAAGTAAATTTCAAAAAAGACATTTTAATAAATCACTTTTTGATTTGGCTCTTAGAACATCGTAATATTCAATTGTAATATTCAGATAGAGAATTTTCATAATAATAATGGTTTGGGATAGAAATAATTAAATTACTTTAATATTTAATAATATTTAAAGTTAATAAAATAAAATTAATATTTAATAATATTTAAAATATTTTAATTTCTAACTTTTTATATTGCTTAAGTACACCACACTATATAAAATGTTTTACCTATAAAAGTTTCTAGATAGAATACTGAAGAGTTCTATTTAAACAAAGATAAATATTTCTGATACATTTCAACTTTTAAGAATATTTTAACTTCTACATTTTATGTTCAGTATGTTATTTCTAGAGGTTTAACTTTCATTACAATCATTTATATATTTGGCCAATATTAGCAAGTCACAAGAGATATTAACAGAAATTTAAAGAGCTACTGTCAATATAGGAGATTATAACTGGTATTATGATATCATGATACCATGTTATCATAAGATATTTCCTGATTGCCATTTCAGATTTTATCTTTTTTTCCCCCACTTAATGTAAATAAGTTTTTGAGTGAAAATTACAATCCAGATAGGAAAACTTTAAATATTGGAGTGTTATTAACATAAATAACTGTAATTGCATATATTGTATGTTCATCAATTTATTTTTTTTAAAGCTTCAAGATTTATTTTTTTTTTAATATATGAGATTATTTTATGGTATTGTAAGGACATAGAAACAACTCTGGAAATAACACAATTTCCATCTTGGTTTACTATGACTAAAACATGTTGAAAATAACCTTTCAGAGAAAAATGGGCTCATGAAGTTTTATTTCTACCTATACCCACACAAAATTGCTACTCAAGCTTTATCAGATAAGAACTTAACTCTCGAAAATTAATAATGAACTTACACATTTTCATATTGATTTTCTGCCTACCAGTCATTAAGTCTGACTGTCCTAGTCTCAGCATTGGGAAGGCTACCCTGCCATATTTCCTGCCATAGCACTACCAAGGTCACCAAGCTTTGTGCTAGGGCTGGCAGCTAGCCAGGGGAGGAGCACAGGCTGCAGGTAAGAGGATTCTTATTAAGCTCCAGAGACATGAAAGATTCTATGTTATAGACTAAACATTTTTTTGTGAAAAAATATTGGAAATCAAATACATTTAGCAATAGAAAAATATTCCCAGTTAAGGGTAGCTGAAGCTATCCTGAAGTGGTAAGAGCAAAGACACCAGCAGGTACTTCTGCTCATCCTAGATGAAAGCAGGGAGCAGCATAAATGAAAGTAAAGAAAGAAAACACAGCTCAGTATAGGCATACTAGAAAACAATTTTGGTGATCTCTTCAGAATGAATATGGATCTATATAACCACAGGTTTCTTGTCAATAAGCTGATCACAGAGTTCAGGCAGAATCATAGAATGATTGAGATTTGAAGGGACCTCTGGAGGTCATCTGGTCCAAACCTCCTGTGCAAGCAGGAACACCTACAGAAGGATACTCAGGACTATGTCCACATGGCTTTTGAAAATCTCCAAGGAGAAAGATTCCTCAATTTTTCTGGGTAGCCTGTTCTGTAAAAAAGTGCTTCCTGATGTTCAGACGGAACCTACTGTGTTCCAGTTTTTGCCTATTGCCTCTTGTTCTGACACAGGGCACCATTTAAAATAGCGTGGCTCCATTTTCATTGCATCCTCCCTTCAGTTATTTATACATATCAATAAGATCTCCCTTGAGCCTCCTCTTCTCGAGGCTGAACAGCCCCAGAAGGCAAGGAGCTAAGAATCCTCCAAAAAAGGTTACAGCTGGCTTTCCTGCCTTTCACTCTGCCATTTGATTAAATGAGATTTACAGAGGCAGATAACTCCAACTCAAAGCAACCAATGCCATCTTCAAATGCAGATATCATGGCAGAGATTCTTTCTCCTCTTCCCTGGCATTACCAGTGAATTCATCTCCAAACCAACACCGCAGGTTTGCCAAAATGTAATGGTGTACAGCTGGATTAATTTACCACTGAGCGTGGTCTGAAAACAATTTTTGAGCTATGTTATAGCTAAAGGATGAAAAAGCAGCAGTATATATCATGACTGGAGATGTAGAGGTTTTCAGAGAAATGAATGTCAGGAGTGAGTTAAGAAAATCCAAGATTCCTCATGAGATGCATTGCAGCTATTCAACTATAACTGTAATATTAGATCAAAGGCAAACTGGAGTCTAGCTGCAATGTATTTCAACTACACACTAAAAACAACCAAGGAAGTCAGACCCAATTTCCTCAGAGCAGATGTATTAACAACTTCATATGCCAAGAATGTGTTCTGGTAGAGTCAGATATATTTGTGGCCAAAAATGGGTTGTTGCAGCCAGACAATAAGGATCTCACAGGAACCAATTGTGGATGACATTTTTGTTGTAATAGAAATAGGGGTCAAGGATGAAGCAATCCAGAACCACAACAAGAAACTGAAATAACTACTAAGCATTTCCCAGTAACTGTCTGCATGCTGACAAGCTGAAACTGAGAAGACCTGGTATGGTTATATTGGCACTTAGAGAAACTGAAAGCAGAGACATCAGAATAAATAAATGAAATTCAATAACTTATGGAAATATTAAATTATTTTTCTACAGTCTACCCATCTGTCACATTAAAAATCATCCAGAAAAAAATCACTATTGAATTCTCTGACTTGCCCTACAGTGAAAAGGCAAGTCAAAGAAAAGTGCTGTGAGCAGACAGCACTTTACAGACCAAAACACAAATGCGTTCCAGACAGCAGTTTTGTAGCACAGGAGACAAGCTTTATCCATGCAGTACAGTGCTCTGCATCCCTCTGGAAGACCCCAAGCAATCCAAAAAGTCTTTTCTGTGAAAGCTCTCCATCCATTAAAATAATGCATACTCTAAAATTTGGAATCCAGTACTAAAGGCAGTTGTCACCTACTGCTAGCTTGTTTTTGGATGAGCTGTGAATGCAAGATGGTCCTAAACAGTGACATATGAGCTGACACTGATACAAGCAAACATTCCGTACTTACATAAAACAATATACAAGGAGCAAGCCAAAAGTCATTCAAGGCCATGAATTCATTGAACATCTA
Source organism: Cygnus olor (assembly GCF_009769625.2). Taxonomy (NCBI): domain Eukaryota; kingdom Metazoa; phylum Chordata; class Aves; order Anseriformes; family Anatidae; genus Cygnus; species Cygnus olor. Next base: position 29,947,083 of record NC_049169.1, on the reverse strand, counting down.
TACTGTGCGTGAAGTACAAAGCTATTAGAAACTCTCCATTAGAAAACTCTCCAACCTCATTAAATCACTATCTGGCACTAAAATGACATAATTTTTAAAGAGAGGAATTCCACTCTTGTTGGCAAACACTCTCATTTCTGAAAGGTGGGAACGGATTGAGAAACTTCAGACACATTTTCCAGGTGTTTGGCATACACAACAGAAAAACAAACAACAACAATAAATAAATAAATAAATAATCTGTAGCCCCTATGTATGCATCAAGATTCATCCTGAATGTTTAATATAAATAGAACTCAGGGCAGCAGAAATGAAATCAAGTAGACCTGCAAATCAAAGGCAGGCCAAAAGGCAGAGCAAAGCCACTGGTGATAACTCAAACAGTAAGTTTTATGAAATAACAGCAAGTTGTTTAAGAAATACTAAGAGATGGTGAGCATGCCAGAATGGTCTGCTGATAAAGGCTATGTCCATATGATACCATATTTACTAATATCTTCTTGTCCCATCACATCAGGCAATACTAACACAAGTTACTATGTAATGACAGATATTGCTAAAATAAGGAAGGATAGGTAAATGAATGCAACTTGGAGGAAGGAGTCCGGGATGGAAGACAGCACAAAGAAATCTGTCTTGTATGCACATAGCCTGAGTGCTAGCTGCAGCTTTTACCTCTCTGTAGAAGTTTATTTTATAAATAACATATCCAATTCTAAAAATGTGGTGTAAAACATGGGGCAGGACAGAGGGTAGTACTGGCTGTCTACTAAAAAAATAAAGAAAAAAGAAAAAAAAAAAAGAAGAAAAAACTGAAGGAATTCTGAATGTATTACTATGGATGATATGAACATAAACACAAACTGAAGCAAGCTTAACACAGTCTGTAGTTAAGCTATTATTGCAGCATAATAATTATTGCCATTTATTACTATACCACAAAGATACTTATTGGTTCCTGTGGGGATCAGAGAAAGGAACACTGTCGTTCCCAGAATGTTGAAATTTTAGAATGTAGGAGGGGAAGAAAAAAAAAAAAAAAAAAGCCAAACTACCCCACTTTTATCTTTCTATATTAGCAACACTCATAAGAATGTTACAGAGAATTACATCATCTGTGACCAAAACTCTTACTGTAATCAATGAATGTTTGCATATTCCCTGGCATCTGCGCTGTACAAGTCTCAAGACACTCCCATTTGTTTAAGATAATGTGTGTGAAATTACAGTGAGCAGATAGTCATGCTTAAATTTTCCTTTTTAAGCAAGGTTCATTAAGATTGGGAAGAAGAATGCGAAAGTATAAACTTGTGGGTGTTAGACAATAAAAATCATTTGCAGTCTCTCAGAAGCAGCTTGGAAATAACAATTTCTGCAATACCAATTCATGTCAAATAATCTACCATCCATAAAAGACAGAGCACTGAATGCAAACTAATGAGGAATGCTGAATCTGGGAACAATTAAGCCTGTCAACTAAACCTGACACTGAAGATTTGAAAGGTACAATGCTCCCCAAACCAAAGCAAATGCTCTGTGGCCTTTAATGTACTCCCTCCAGATAGATTTGGTCAATTAAGTAGAAGAAATGTTCAAAAGCTTTCACAAATTTGGTTGGTTCCTAGACTGCAGCTTGCCCAGTGAAAAGTTCAAATAGTGACTGCTTGCTACTTGTTCATCAGCTAATGAAGTTCTTTAAAAGAACTCCGAGGCCGCTGTAGATAAAACATATGTAAAGCTGGCAGCAATGCCTGAGTCTAAAGAACGGAAATGAAGAAAAAGCAATTTCTGGGTGACCATTTTTGAGAAGCTATGATCCAGGATGATGAAATGCTGACCATTAAAAAGAAAAGAAAGGTTCACAAGACTTTAGCAAGCTTTGGTTAAAACCTCATGTAATATCTTGATGAATCTTCTATGGATTTCCATTAGTATACAATTAAAAAGCTGTTCTTTTTGAGGAAGCTGTTATTTTCACTAGGTTGCCAGGCTAAGCAGACAACTTACCAGCTCTAATCTTTTTTTTTTTTTTTGGTATGTTTTTGATTACTAAAAATGTTTAGGAAATTGGAAACAACAAAGTTTCCACTATGAAGATTGTTTCTGAAGTTGTGTACTTGAGACTTTTGAAAATACTGTCATAAGTTAGCTTATAATAGCAGGAGTCTAGAAATGACAACCCAGAGGAAATGTCTCAAGCCTAAAGTCCTTGTTTTCCCTGACCCTTCACAATATTTCCCATGGGAACAAATGTGATTCGAGTATGTGGAGGCTGGCTAAGAGCAGGGAAAGTATCTATTCTCTCTGGCTTTACGTCTTTACAAGAAGAGTTCATTCCTTAAGAAGCATTGTATGAAGGAGCATCAAATCATGCCATGCATTTTCAGAAGAAGCCATGGCACATTTTAAAATGAAATGTATAAAGTGGAAAAACAAAGGCAGTCTAACCTACCTTGAGGCTGTTTCCCTCCCAAAAAATCCTATGAGCATGAAAATGGAAGATTTTTGGAACATTGTCATCTGCTCCTCCTTTGTCTTGGCAAGAATAATAATAAGATGAATAATCAAAGTCTGTCCTTGTCTAAGCCTATGAGTGTCATTATGGATGGGTATAACTTGAGCCTTTCTAACCGTATTAGGCAGAGGAGCAACCTGAGGCAAGCAGATCTGGCTCTCCCAGCATGTGCTGAGGGGAAGCTGCAATGCTGAAGAAACCAGATATAACTGCAGAAAGATATGACCTTTCTGGCATGCTCTTTGAGTAACTGACAATGTTAAGTTTGTTCAAACCCATTTTCATGTACAGTGTTTTAACCACTTTGCATAATAAAGGAAAAAAAAACACTTTTGCCTAGTTTCTGGATTGAACCAAGCCTTCCTTCTCTGAGGCATTCTACAGAATCTAAAAACGTTATTCTCATACACAAGATAATGTACAAACTGATTTTTACGTAGCCTTTTTATTTCTGGGAGTGTAGAATACCGTTTGAAAACACTTTGAGAAATGCTGTGTGTAAGATCTTTGGGTTTGATCTTATCAAAGAACACAAATATTCAGAAATAGGCAAAACCAAATCGCTATTGAGTTTTTCAGTTTATTTTTGAACATTACCGTTAGATTTAAATTATCATGTCCTATAATATAAAAGATACAAAACCCAATGAAAAAAGCTTGAAAGGGATTAACTGGCTTGAATCTCGCAGGCTTACATTGTGAGAATTTCTGCCTACTGAGCTCCCAAGCTGATGAACAGAGTGAGCTGTCTGATGCCCTCAAGCAGGCTTGGCAACAATGGGTCTGACGTTAGGCTACATAATGTAGATGAGTGGCAGATTTCAAAGCAATGTCTGTGTGCTTGTAGTCAAAATAGCATGAAATTATTTCTAAGTATTTCTACCTAATTAGAATTAAATACTTAGAATGCTTAAGTCACTAAAATTTGGAGGTCCCTTTAGGAAAGGTATTAGCTGTAGAAAACATGTTATTCTTTATGTGAAAGCTCAGAAAAAAAAAATAAAAATCTTTCACTGACAGCATTTGCAATTTGTAGTTTCACAATGATCTGATATGAAGCTTGATAGCACTGTATTTAGGTGATCTTTGAAATTTTCCTTCCATCTAAAGAATAGAACCTAAAGGATAAGAATTGATATAGGGAAATATTAATATAAGGAAACAGTAAATCTTTGGGAGGTAAAAGTATTGACATTCTCCCAACTCTTCACCTTGATCAACCTGAAATGTTTCTTTGAAGTTAACACTACACAGGCTTCCTTCATGTTAAAGTTTAGTCAAATTTATGGAAGATGAGCTTTCTTAATTCCACAAGAATAAAGTGCCTTCTCTCAAAATTTTAGATACAGCATTACTGTGCAAGCTAGAAAACTTGCTTTTTATTTAGAACCGTGTTAGCATTATTTATGGCATGAAAAATACCATTTATGGTAAACTAAAAGGTATTAGATAGATTACAAATGCGTTAGTGCAGATGAAACAGAATAACAGAGCTTAGCAAAATGAACATAGTCATAATACACATCTTCCACAACAGTTTCCAGAAAGCAGAAGAAATAAATATACTCTAGGGGTCTTACTAAAGACTGATAATAAATAGGTAAATAAAATACGCAAGAATACATTTTCTAGAGGCAATTTCTCCTTGTACTCAGAGGGGGCACTGCATAGTATGCTGAAGTGAAGAAAGAGAAATATGACAGCTAGGGAAATAAGCCTCAAGAACCTCACATTATTAACATTTATGGCTAGGAAAAACATTTCTAAAAGACAGCTTTACTTAATCAGCTACCAGTGTATCATTGCTGCGCACGAAATTTCCAACAGAATGATGCTTCAGTACAAGTCAGGAAAACATCCTGAGAGTCTTCACAAATAACATTTGCTGACTAGCTCTAATCTTCTTAGTTCCATTCAGATGAGTTCTCAGAAGCCTTAGGACCCCTGTAAGCATTATTGGGGGTAAAATGGAAAGAGGCAATATGCAAGGGATCTGTTTTAACTGAATCAAAACTGTTATAGTCTAAGAACTATCAGGAATAATTTTATTTTGAACGCTTCTCTTATTTGCATCTGTCTGATGAAATGCCCTCTGTTGGTGTTGTCTTAACTCTTTCTCTTTCATACATTCATACATTTACTTTTTGTGAATTATCTGTGACTCCTGTGAAAGGGATAACCCTGCACAGTGACCTTATTGATGTTTAATTTTATGTTTAATTTTACTCTTTCTGCTCCTCAAACAACCTCTAACAGACCTTCATTTTTAACTGACACCTAAGTCAAGGCTAGAATATGTCTCATTTTGGCCAGTTCTAATTGCTGTTTTTTAATCCAAATTTCCTATTTATTAGCCATTTTTAATCCATAGCTATATTTGCAATCTCTAAGTATAAGAGATCTGAGACAAGGTTTAAAATGGAAGGAGTTTTTGAAAACACAGTAACAGACTCATTTTATTAATCTAGAAGCAAATATAATTGATTTATCTTATTAAATTCAAAAATGTATTTTCTGTATTGTATGGGAGGTCCCTTTCTCTGCATTAGTGTTTTACCACTCAGTAACAGTATTAAGGATGCCATTGTGTAGTGCTGAATCACTTCAGAAAAACTGCCTAAGTATGGTATTTCCTAAATGTAACAGAAGTAACAGGAGTTTTTTGAGGACTTCTATTAGGATCAGAATTTAACCCATTATCTTCTTGGATACCATGACAATAAGTGTCAATTAATACCGTTGTTTTTACCATCCACTTTTAAATGTATACATACGTCCATTTAGGAAAAACAACAACAACAAAACTTCATTGTTCTCCACCCAGGATTTCCTGCCTGGTGTTCAAGAAAATGAATGTAATTTTATTGTATTTTATAACTTGTAAAATGCATGTCATGGCTTTCCAAAGGTTTCCATCTGTTACCAATGGAAAGGGTATTTTTATAGGTTTTTCAACTATATATAGGTTACTCTATATAATTTAATAAATAATTATAATAAATTTAAGAGGAATAAGATCAACAAAGACAATAAAATAAATTTTGTCTGACACCTGTTATAAATGTCTGTAAGGCTACACTATAAAAGCAACTATAGAGGAGATCAGCTTCAGCCTAAACAGGTGTCCTGTTGTAGGATTTATAAGTAACAGATACTGATGAAACACTACACTTTTTCCCCAAAGCAGATGCAAAAGCACCTTATAAAAGATAACAACCTCTTTCTGACTGGTTGCTAATTAGATTGCATTTTTTATAATCCTGATGAATTATTTCAATACGTATGTATTACTCACACCACAGTAGATGGAATTCAGGTATAATTTCCAAAACTAAAAGAGAACTCATAAGACATTGGAGAAAGTGAACTAAAAAGGATGTTTTGACAAGAACTTTGGGAGTTATTGACTTTGGGAGAGAATAAAGAACTTCCTGGGGATATTAACATCGGAATTGACAGCATCATTCAGCAATATGGAAGTTATTAATGATCTTTGAAAGCTTGTGGTTTTTTTTGTTTGTTTGTTTTTTTCCCCCACTGGAGGCTGCATGAAAATCCACAAACTAAGCTTAGCAAAGAGAAAGCAGAGAATAAAATGTAATTTGAATGCACAGATATCAAGGAAAGCTGAAATAAATCAGCAATGATTAGAAAACTGTTAACACTAAATGTCGGTGTCACCTTGACTTCCAAAAGAAATGACATAAACAACTTTGGGATAGGTGAATATTATTTCCAATATATTTTCTTTATTTCCTTGTGCTTTTAGACCTTCCACAATACTGAACATTTTGGAAGGGGGAAAATAGAACTGAAATATAAGAAAATCCAATTCTAGATTTGCTATAGGAAGAGACTAGACTGTGTGTATTTCATTCCTATCCCACTGGTTCATGCTTGCAATGTTTCAGGAGGTATAACTTCGATGATACAATTGGTTTCACATTCACAAACAAGATATTGAGTCAAACCAAAAAGTTAGCTTTATTGCTAGTAATTCAAATGCAAAATTGGAAAAGTAGAGAGTAGAGCTACAGATATTGATGAAACTGTGTGAGCAGGACATCTTGAACAATTATTTAACACCATTTCTTCACTATCCTAAACAGCAACAACAGCCTCAGACAACGTGTTTTAACAGGCAGACATAGCCCCCAAGAAATATCACAGATTTCAAAGGTTACCCAGAAAGAAGTTAAGATAAAGAGTGACGCAATCTAATGCACAACAAATTTTAGAGATTATAAATCATAGTAAATGATTTTCTCTTTGTTCTTCACTTATCAGATGCCAGCTGAGCACCAAGTCAGACTACATACATGCATATAGAATGCTAAGATGGGGGTTAGAAGCTCTTTTCTTCAAATAAAGTGCCTACTGCAAAAACAGGACAACGTGCATCTTATGATATCATATTCAGTAATATCTATGAACTGAGAAAGGACTGCAAAAGCAGTATTTTCTTAATAAATAATTATATTATGAAAACTCCAAACTGTTAGTGAAAAATAACACCTGAAATTCTAAGAGAAGCTTACCTGGACCCCAAGGATCTCAGGATCAAGTCTCAAAAATTTAAACCAAAACAGATGGAACTTGAAGACCAATAAGTGTTCTGTTTGAACGGATGTTTGGAGAGGTAAGGACAGATCCTCTGATATATATTTAATACTCATGTGTGAAGTAGAACTGCAACAGATAAGATCCCTATGAATATGGTCTGGCTTCACAATACTTACTAGGTACAAGGCAAAGCTGGAGTCTAACTGCTGTTATAAATGAAACCAGGCAAAGAGTTGCACTAGAACTTCTGCATTGCATAGTATTCTAACGACAAGGAAGAAAAAGTTCTCTCTCTATATATCTGCTAGTACCATGTGTAAAAGATAAAATACATTTTTTTAAAATAGTTTTGTAAGCATTTCAAATGCAAACACTTTCAATGGATTTTTTTTTTTACTGTTTTGATCTCCGCAAACATTTGGAGTACACATTTACCTCCCTAAATGATTGCAAATAAAAGTGGTGGTAAACTGCACCTCCAGCAAAGCAAATTACCAGCTTGCATGTGGAAGAATCACTCTGCTGCTGCATTTCCCAGGCCTCTTCCAAGTCTGCTTTTAAAGACATCAGTGTTCTCACTCTTCTAGTAATAAAAAAATATTACAGACCATACACAGTACTGCAGAAGGACTGATTGAGTAGACCTGCTGGAGAGCAGAATGTATCAAAAGGCAGCCGTGACTCTACCAATTACCTGTCTGCTTTTGAAGTCTGTTAATCTTTTCATGTAATGGGAAAAAAATGTTAGCAAAGTACTATTGGTGTCTATATACAATTTTCTTCTCTTTCTTGATCTCAATCAGTCACATACACACATGAGAGTGTGCACATACATACATAGAGTTTCTCTTTCTTTGTTCAACTTTAATTATGACAGTTCTCAGCTGAAATTCTCCATAAGTATTTTTTCCAGTTAAAGAGTTAAAGTTTGTTGTTTTTTTTCTTTTGTGTCCACCCCCTCCCCCCCCCACCCCTCCCCACCCCCCGAGGTATTTCATTTCTACAGGCTGGAAACTGGCAGAAACTGTTGTCAGTTGACATCCACAGAATTTCCCAATCCTATATTTTTCATTTTCAAAGTATTGTTGTGAAACCAGCTAAAGAGCTTTGAAACAGAAAGAGTCTTTACAGTTCTTCACTCTTTTTTTCTACTCATTGGCATTTTCTACTTAGAAATAAATGCTTTCATTAAGAAGAAATAGATTTTTTTAGCTGACTAGAATCTTTCAGACAGTAATTTTAATGTACACCTTTATTCTAAGAAGTGACTTTCTTAAATAACATCTATTTGCTCTCTGAAAGCACGCTAACAGTCTCATACAACACACTCCATTAGCATGGAAATGGATTTTTTTTGTGTGTGTAATTTACTTTTCTGTCACTATATTACATTATAGTTGCAGTTATCAGAAAGAGCCAGGAAAACTCTTGTTGTACTTTAAACTGTGTAAGATTCCAGCTGTTTTTTTATTGTACTTCTAATGTGTGTTCTGACTAGCAACATGTCTTGTAATAAATGTAAGAGTATACGTATGTCAACACAAATATATTTCAAATTTTCACATTTTAGAAATATTTTAAGAAATCAAAATTCAAATTGAAGTATTTTGCAAGAAGCATGTGAATATATGAGCATATCTGACAGACCCATTAGCATAATACTTAGAAGTTAAGCATTAATATTCCAGGAACGATGATGGAATAAAAACAAGAGTAGGTAAGCATCAGAATATTGTAGCATTCACCTCGAGCTATTTATTGATATTTTAAGTCTTTAATATGTATGTATCATGGGATAAAAAGGTAGTAAATATATAGCTACATAACTAAAGATTTTTTTTTTATTCTGTAAGATTGCTAAAAATTATATTTAATGCAAATATAAGTTCATATAACCTAATATTGGGTTCTAACCATAGTAAAGAATTACTCTATTTTGGAAAAAAAAATACAAATGTTTTGAAGAAAATGTACTGAGAAACTGGTCTTTTCTATCACTGATCCTTGCTACTGTAATACAAATCGTGGAACCTGAAGTTGTCTCAGAGGCAGTTTTGGACATCCTAGAGTTTTCAGAATAGTACAGTATGTCAACTCAGTCCTTTTTTTGTGGTTATTTTTCTGTCACATGTATCAGATTAGCCTGCCTAGGCTTCATGTCACCAGAAGAACTCCTACTTGCCAAGCTATAGCACTCAGGCTAATGCAATCAGCACTGGTGGGAACATATTGAGGCCCAGAAATCATAGAGAGAAGCTGGCCGTATTCAGGAAGCCACACAGATCACAAGTTTGTATGCAGAGCATTCACTATACCACTAAACAAAATAAAACGTTGTTCTATTGCTTCCTTTTCTTTTTTTCTTTATTTCTTATGGATAACTTCCCCCCGCCCAGTGCAGGTTGAATCAGCTTTTTACGTGAATTAGACCAACTGCACCAGGCCCTTAATAGAGGAAATGTCTGACCATAACAGGGTTCATGAGCAAGAAGCACCTGGGTGCTCAGTCCTCCCATGATGGCAGCATCTCCAGGTGCTGCAAATTGCAAATGCTCATTCACTTGCTTCCTAGTCTATACTGCAAGGTGGTGGATGCTTTCTACTCCATGTGCAAAGTTGTTCCGTATTTCTGCCTGCTAGCTTTCCTAGAGATACTGTTGGCGCTGTCCTCATGTCATCCAAACTGACACTCTCTGTGTCAGTGACTCCCTCTAATTTATTATCACCAACAAATTTGTTTATATTGCATTCTATCATCACCCTGGTTATCAATGAAGATGTTGAACAGTGTGAGGCCTGGTACTCACCTCAGTGTACAATGCTCATTCACAGCTATCAGATAGATATAGAGATATTGGATCCTCTGAGCCCTTTTGAGCCCAAGCACAGTCTATTTTCAAGCCACTTAATCATCTATTCTTCTAGTTCAGTACATTGCTTTCAGCCCAGCCATTCCAGTTCAGTATTCATCCCATCCTTATATATCCTTATATTGCTTTCTTAGAGTTAGGCATCTAAATTGCACATTAAGTATGTAAGCATTATTTTAGATTTCACTTCCTGAGTCAATTTGCTCGTTATGTGTTTCAAATTCCTATGTCACTTCTTTCTGACTCATATACATCTCTGATGCTTAAATTTCTAAAGAAAATGGGAGTTGTGGCATTTCCATGTGAAATGTTGTTGAAATACCTCTGGGGAAAAGAAAGAAAGAAAAAATCATCCCTATTCCAAGAGATTACCCTCACTGATGAACTATGGGTATAAACAATGCTTTAACCTGCCTTGTACTGAGGGGGGCATACATATCACACTGCATGCAGCAGCAATGATGATAAGTAATATCTCTTCTGAATTTTTCCATTAGCTAGGACATGAGTGAGATATATTAGGTCACATAGATTAAAGTTTATGAGGTACAGCTACTACCTGCAGATGTGTGAAATAATTAAATATCTAAAATAGAAGGCATTTCCAAATACCTGGTCTAAATGTAGAAAAACATTTCAGTGTTGGGGTTTCTTGCAGTAAACAAGTTTTCAAGAACTTCTTCACTCTTCACCTTTAAAGAGAACAAGCTACTACATAATGTCTGCTGAGAGCTTTGCATCGGATTTAATAAAAGCAGAGTCGGGCTCTGTCTGTATGAAATGTTCAGCAGCTGGCAGGAAAAAAATGTTCCAGAATTGTCTGCTTTTGTTGACATTCTTGATATTTCTATTTCTGATACATATAAAGTTGCTGTGTATACATCATGTTCGTGCCACAAGCACTCTTAGGAGATGGAGCCAGAAGCACTCTCTCAAGCTTCATATGCCAAGACGAGAAAAATCAACTCGATTCCCAACACCTTGTAAAGCTGCCAAGGTCAGGAAAACCTCAAGTTACATGCTGCTTTAAGTGACAGTTGCATACATTAAAGATGTTTGTTACGGCAATACATGTTTTTCATTTTCTGTTCATAGGGAACAAGTTGTTGATATAAACAGAAAATGAAAAAAATGTTATGTTAGCCTTCCTAAAGATCAATATATTTCTTTTCTCTTTCTGCACCTTTAAAATTTAATTACCTTTGAGCTTGTTCACTTTCAACCATATGGAAACTAATAGGAGACAGAGGAAAAAGTAACTTTTTTTTTTTTTTTTTTTGTCCTCTAATCAGTTCAGAGTGCTGTAAAAGCCATGGCACCCACCTTTTCAGGTCAATTCTCTATGCAGCTTCAGACTCCTGAGATCAGAAAGTTCAGTGTAATGTATTTTGAGATAGAATAAATACTAGTTTCAGTGGAGCGTTCCCTTTAGCAATTTCAGAGGTTGGGAACTGTGTTACAAAGGAGAAAGTGAGATTTCTTGTAGTTCCTCTGACACAGACGCAGAGCAGGTACATTATCAGAGGTAAAGTCAGAACTGGGGATTTGAGTGGGCTGGAGACGTCTTTATCAAACAGGTCTGAAAAGACTGAGAATGTCTCAAACCTCTGTATCATCCATATTTCCTCTCCTCCCAGCTCTAAGACGGCCACCTCTTCCACAGTGTCCCTACCACAGTCAATACAGCTTGGAAGACCTCAGTGGCTTGGGTTCAGCTTTTCATATGTGCTGTTTTTTCTCACCACCATAACCCATTGGGAGCCTCTGATCTAGGCACCAGCTATTTATCTGCAGAGATGCCTACAGATATCACACCAGCACAGCCCCAGAGCAGACACAAACTTGTGCCCACACCTAGGAGCAGAAGCTCTGCAGGAACTCTGGGAAGAGCCCTGCCTTGTTCATCCCTTGTTTCTGGAGGTCAGACACTGGCGTGAAGCACATCTGAAAGACAAATTAAAAACACTTGAATCTCCTTAGCCTTTTGGCATACTCTTCATACCATGTGACACAGTCCCAAATATGGAGCTTTGCAGCCTATTTAGAAAAGGGCTGCAAGCAGCCCCATAAAGTTGAAGCATTATGCAACCCAACCAAAAGACACTTGAATATAACCTTACAGACTAACACTACCATAGGCAGTCTACAGTGATTTTTTAAATCACTTTAATCAGGACTTTATTTCCTCAGTGCAGTCTACTGGAGTAGTCTGCAAAGTCCAGTGTGGTTTCAAAGGCTTTTTTCGTGATGCACTCCATTGACTGTAAGTCTTGTGCTACTCCTGACAACGGAAAATGGCCTCACCTGGCAGTTCAGGCCAGGTCTGGTTTTGTGTTTACATCACAGTCTTGCCCAGGGACTGTGCAGCCAGGCAGTGTTGATAGCAGCCTTCTGGCAATGGTGGAAAGAGTGTACAGAAAGCAATGGAAGAAGCTTCCAGCCTGGAAGTCAGTGACCTTAGCAGTGTTGTAGTGGTGACAGTCAGAGAGGGTGAGAGGGAGGCTCACACTTTTGAAGTGCTACTGTAGAAAAGTATGTAATGAAAAGAGAAAAACTAACTTGTAATATAAGGACTTCACAAGTAGATGAAAACAGTATCAGCAAAAAGAGCATATTCATTTGTGAAAGGCTCGCAGGCCAGTTCTCTCACTTCTTTAAATCAGTATGTCTACACAGATTTCAATGGAACTACACTGATTTACCCCTGTTGGATATCTAGTTATTTCTACAGTAGAAGAAAGGCTTAATAAATATTATGGATTGTATTTTCACCCTGTATAAATTGTTGCTGTTCCCTTGGTATCAGTGGAGCTACGCTGAATTGCATCGGACGAAGGTCAGATTCAGCTATACCAAAGAGCATTCACTAAGTGCTTAGTGAGCTGTTGTTCAGCTTCCCCATATAGGCACTCTCACTGGGCAAAGATCTGAGCTCACAGTGTGAAAAAGGCTGAAGGTAGTCTGCTAAAGGTATTTTAGGATTTTTATGGAACTTTGGTGCAGAATAGATGCCATTTACTTATGCAAGTGTAGGCCTGTTCTATATAGAACAGTCTGATGACTGAAAAAGATATTACTTCTATTTAGCTCATTGTGTCTGACAGAATTATAGGGAAAAGAAGGAGGAGGAGGAGGAGAAGGAGAAACAAGAGAAGGAGGAGAAGAATGCCGGTTCATCAAAGAAAAATTTGTTTATGGCTGTCAAAGTTTAAAAGCCACATCAGCTACTCAGTTTGAAAAAGCTGCAAAAGCTATTAGCAGATGTGCTTGGGCACAAATGTTCTTCCCTTGTGACCTTATGTGAGCCTCAAATGTACTGACAAAACCACATTTCTCTGTCTCACTTCACAGATATATCGGAAAGAGTTAGGATCATTTCTGTAAACTTATTAAAACTCTGTGTTCTATCTTGAGATATTACTTGAGGAAGTCACTGATATATCGATTCCTGATGTTGCTGGTGTTAGCAAGATAAGACTTTTAATCCATCTGCTGAATGTTACAGTGCCAAAGATTAAGCAGCTTTTATGCCATCCCCCCAAAAAAATTAAAATAGGAGAAAAAAAAGAAAGAAAAAAAAAAGAAGGATTTAAAAAAAAAAAAAAAGATTAGCGTGCTGATGGATTAAGGAAGGTCCATTTTTGAAAATAAGCAAAAAGCAACAAGACGTGCTGTTTTGTGTGTGTGTGTGTGTATGTGTCAGCACCAGCTTCTGAAGCTTTAAAGACCACTTATCTCTCAAAGAACAGAATGGAAAAAGACAAATGTGGGGCATCACTACCTATACAACTAGCATAACTTCACTTAAACCAAAAAAAGAACTTTATTCACCCTACCCAGAGGTGCAAGCTTTTAGCCTACTATCCTTACCATCGTCTGTTCTGAAAAGAAGAATATTGCCATGCATTTGAGAGTCCCATTTGCTTTAACTAATACCTGCGAAAATCCAATACAGTGTTGGATATCAGTGAGGTCGGGTCAGACTGAAACTAGTATAAGTAAGCATAGATTTGCTTGTTCTTTCAAAAGGCACTGAAGAAACTAATGTATTTTAGAAAGGAAAGTGGAATCTCAGGAAAGAGAAAGAAAAAAACATACTCCTGAGACTATTGCCTGGAATATTGCACTGGTAATGGCCAAATGGAAATAGGTGAATGACCAGACAAGCTGATGAGGCAAATGTACATATTTAATCTGTAGAATACTTCCCATTGACTCTATTGACATCAAAGGTGTGGGATGGATGCATAGTGTATGTGCATGAGAAACCTAGCAAAGTCTTACAAAATTTAAAATCCAGTGTTACTGACCCACTGTAGCCTTTCCCTGGTTTTGATTTTGACTTGTTAGAGATTCCTTTTTCAGTGTATTCATGTGAAGACACAGTATTTTTGAAAGAAACCGCTCTTTTCTTGTTATCTAAATCTGAACTAACACAGAAGTACTGATTTCAGCAGAGATACTACTGTGGATCCAGAGGAAGGACCAGCATTTTTCTCTGCTATTTCAGAGGACCTCTCAGTTACTGATGAGTTTTGCCCCGTATATTTCACCCTGGAGCAGTGAGCAAATATTTCACAGTGATACTGAGGCAGCAAACCAAGCAGATTTTTCACAAAAAGTCTGTCTGGATGAAGAAAATGCAAGCATCCTGATCCTCATTCGTGTGTCTAGTGCATTAACTGAGTGTTATATCCTAGATTTTAGAACTACATTTGGCATCTGAATGCTCACCAAAACTTAAAGAAGTTCAGAGTGAGATGTAGCTTTGATTGATTTTTAAAACTGCAGTCCAAGATATAGCACCTTTAACTTCCAGAATCAGTCACTGAAGAATAGAAAAGAAATGTATTTATTACATGTATGCTCTAAATCAAACGTATGTTCCTTTTTCTACAAGTTCTTCTGGGTTTAAGAGAAATAGTAGCTGATAAGATATATAGCTATGGGATAAGTATGATAATGCATTAGAAATATCATATGCAAAGTCATTGCATTAATAGCATCACTTTACCTGAACATGCTTCATTCTCCTATTTTAATTTAGTGTAGATTTAACATATCCAGCTTTTTCAACTGCCGCTGAGGTTGGACAGCAGGTTTCTTGTGGAGATTGGAGAAACTCCTGTGACCCCTTTAAGTCATAAGATAACTTTTGTCATATGATTATGCTTTAATAATATTATCTGTTTTAACATGAGTAGGTTTAATAATTTTAGTGATAGTGCACTGAAACCAGAGTGTAGCTTTTATAATTTAAACTACAGTTATCATTTCTTTAATATAAAGTGAGATAAAAATCCAAGGAAAGGTGAAATCTTAATACCTTTTGATTTTTTTTCCTGTTGGTTTAAGCCTAGAGGAACACTTCAGACTGTAATTATTTTGTAGGGTACTTGGACATTTCTATTGCTTGAAAAGACAGCAACTCATCTTTCTTAACTCTATAAAGTGATGCTGCAGTTTGCATTAATTGAAGTCTGCAGTAGTTACGTATTTTATAATTAGCCCTATTATGGTTCATAGAGCTTAAATTTCCAGCTTTTGTTCTGCATCCAAACACAAAGAGCTCCCAAATAACAAAATACTCCAGTAAAATCCATTTAGATAGTAGTACACACTTGCTAAAGTTCACTAATATGAATTCTACTTCAGGACTAAGTATGGCCTTTCCAACATTCATATTCAAAGTGAGAAGACAATAAAGTCAACAGACCATGAACCCTCTGGAGCAGTCAAGAGTGATCCAAGGGGGACTAGTGTGGAACATACTATTTCATACTATTACAGGGGAAAAAGCTTTCCCTTGTGATAAACATATGAAAATCCGCACCAGAGTGTTCCAAAGTTCAATCAAAAACTCTAGGATAAGAGCGAGTCATTGGAAGACACATTACCCTGTGGACATGTCACACGCAAAACCTGGGACATCCTGAAGTCATTTCTTAATTTTGTGCTTTCTGATTTTTCTTTTATCATGTCCTTATTTTCTTTTCTGGCTCCACAGTAAAGATTTTTTCACCTCAGTGTATGTATGTATGTCCCTTTGTGTCATTAGTATTACAAAGTTGTTCCCATCAATGTTTGTCTTAAGATATGTTTACTTTGCATGCTTTAAGATTAGCCTCAAGATCATCTTCCTAACATTTCAGCCACCCAGCTCTGCATTTTTGTTTTTCTATTAAAAAAAAAAAAAAAAAAAAAAAAAGGATGCTCCCCTCAGGCATATGAACTATATGACTTTGCTCTCTAATCTAAGATATGATAATTACACTGTCAATGTCAGTGTTTTTACAGACCTGCAAAGCTTCAGCACTAGTTATCATATTTTGCCACTTGACACTAGGTATTTGCTGAAATCAGCATAGGCAGAAATGAATGAAGTGTTTATATAGCAATCTGTCCAAATCTTGCAGCCATAAAA
Source organism: Cygnus olor (assembly GCF_009769625.2). Taxonomy (NCBI): domain Eukaryota; kingdom Metazoa; phylum Chordata; class Aves; order Anseriformes; family Anatidae; genus Cygnus; species Cygnus olor. The sequence goes on along the minus strand of NC_049169.1, from coordinate 29,930,711 downwards.
CTATGACAACAGCAGCATAATATTCCCATTCAAAAACTAACTTTGAGGTCAGTCAGTGGCTGGCACCATAATTTACCAAAGAAGTGTTAGCCATGCTGATATACTTTGTGATATCATCAGCAACCACTGCATTTCATTACTAAGATAACAAAACTTGTTGGCAGCCTTAGTCACATGTTATCACTGGACACTAAAGGGATCATTACAAAGATATGCTGTCTTAATAGAAGCATAACGTCTGGGCTTCAGGGTTTTCTGATGGATTATGAGATCACTAAGTTTGTAGCAAAGTAATCAGTGGTCAATGGAATATCTGTAAGATATGAGCTTTTCTTAAATTTATTTTGTATCTGAATTTGCATTTGCAGTTTTCAAGATTATGCAGTAACATATGCCAATAGCTGTCCTTAAATTTGTCTGTTAACACTACATCAAACAGTGCTGGGAGCAATATGAAGACTCTTAACTTATTTGAAAAAGAAAACAAACTATTTCATAAAATTTCTTTGTTTAATAAGATGAAACCTTCTTTTTCATCTGTAGGAACTGGATACTGCTGATCTACTAATTAGGATAGCCAAATGGACTGTCCATAAGTCAGAATAATTAATTGTGTCAACATTTTAGGAGGATTATGAAAGATCACTTAAAAGCTTTGTTTTTCCTCAAGATGCTTCATTTGAAAAATGAAAGCATAAAAAAGCCATAATAAATAAATAAATAAATAAATAAATAAATAAAATATCTGTCATAGCAAAGTTAGAACAGAATGTTGCTGGATTCCATAGGTCTTTTGACTTCTCTGCAAACTCGCTAGGCAAACAATTTAACAGAATTGGCAGGCATCATACCAGCATCTGCTGAATTCTACCACTCATTTGAGACTGATACTCTCTCTTTCATAAGCCAACTAGTTGGATAGATGCTTTTTTGGAAAAGGTAAAAGAAGGGACAGAGTGGACATCTGATTATTCATTCTAAACTAGTACAGTTTAATGTCTGTCAAAACCGTGACTTTATTTTGCTACCAGTGCTCCAAAACTTGTCATAAGCTGGTGTGTATACAGTGCCTTTGTTTAGAGTCACACTGCCCTAAACCTTGTAGTGTTTACATCTAACCTGTAACATGAGATGCCATTAGTCTATCATGGTTGCACATGGCATAAAACATAAATACAGATATAGATTAAAGCTTATAGAGGAAATCAATACATTCAGATATCCTCTAAAGTAAAGGGATATTTGTAAAAGCCATTATTTGCAACTCTACTACCTAATTAATAGATTTGGTGTCAGAAAATGAATCAGACACTCTGCCTACTGAGTTATCTGACCTTGTGGAAATCTGTCCAGGTTGTGTTCTCTTCCAGTGAAACTGTAAGCAAGCCATGATTTTATGACCACTTGCAAAGCACTGATTAACAAGACATGGGAAAGGGTTCTTGTCTTGCTTCAGATAGCTTAAAGCCTATTACTGGCATGATAGTTCAATGCAGAAAGAAGTCAGGTCACCCATTGCTATTCCCACCTACCAGCTTTCTGAGCTAGGAGTTGTACTGTTTACAACCTACAATGAGGTTGAGGTACCTAGGAAAATCATTACTTGAAATATTAAGCACTGAGGGTGTCTCAAACACCTATGCAATTTATGCATGGTGGTTTTGTGTTTGTTAGTTTTGTTATGTTGTTGTTTGTTAGTTTTGTTATGTTGTTGTTGCTGTTGTTTTGTTTGTTTTGTTTTGGATTTTTTTTTTTTTGGGGGGGGTGGATTTCCCCCTTGAACTTAGTTTCCTAAGTTCCATCTAAATGTTATCTCCAAGATCCTTGGTATTTTGTCAAATAAGTCTCCTGATCTCCATGTTTATATAAATACCACTAAGCATCTTGAACAAATCAAGATAGTCAAGCTTATGGTGACAGTATTTGTTTAGAAATGAAGGTATAGGTACCTTAAAATTAAAGGTTGAATGATCTACTCTCTGGAAGATCAAGGCTTACCTAACAAGTCTTTGCAGCCTTATTTGAAAATTGTAAATTCAATGATATTCACTTCTTAAGCTCAGTATGAAAAATAAACCTGACACTTACAAGATTCGGCTTTACCCTCTAGGATTCAAGCACTAGAACTAATGGAGTGATTTCCTGTTCTGCTGAAATAGGATAAGCTAATGTTCGGAGAGAGATCACTGTGCCTTCATCAAATTCTGAACATGATGTTTTCTATCCATGTGGATGAATGGCGGTGCAGGCTTATATTTTCTTGTGTTTCAAGTGTAATTCCATTATGTAACATCCAATATAAAATGAAGTATATGCTTTTACAAAGAGTTACTTTATTAAATATATATATTTCACTTTAAAATAAATATGTCACTAATATCCTCTTTTGCCTTCTTATCTCACAGGCAAAAACTGTTAATGCAGTTAGTATAAAAATATTGAAAGTTACAGGATCACAGTTCTATTTCTAAAAGCAAGACCAAAGGCAGTGACATTTCAGTTTAAGGAGACAGTTATAGTGACATACCGTATGAGGAAACAAAAGCTCGAGCACATTTATTTGATGTGCCACATTTATATGTATTAATCATTTAATTTTTATCTGACTGATGATAAGCAAAGTTCTATAGGGAAAGAAAGGGTTAGTAGACTAAAACAATAATAGGAAAGTTCTTTGCATATTTTTCTTATAAACCCTACATTTTATTTTTAATTGTATCTGTCTATTCTTATATGAACTCACCATCCAACTCTGTAAATCCCAGATAAACGGTAGTAGCAGATGTTCAACATCTTGCAGGTCACATTCCCTACAGAGGAAGAAATATTGACAGGGTTTCAGTATTTTTCATGTGTAACCCCTTTATACAAGTCCTAGAACAGAGGTGGAAAAAACCATCACTCAAGTAATCCTCTTTCACAAATGAAAGCAAAACACTTATAGCTAACTTGGCCTCTGTGGATAAATTATGACTCTGGAACAGAATCTTAACTAGCAATCAAAGCACAGTGGAAACTCTTATACTGATCATGATTTATTATTATTCAGGAATTTGTATAACGCTAACAAGAAAACTGTTTGTCTATAAAGAGTGAACAATGCTTAAACACCTACCACTACCAACTTGGACACCATCTTATAATATCTAACAAAACACATATATTCATACCAGTTCCTAAGTATGAATTGGGTGAAGTGAACGCCCTTGAAAAATTAAATATGAATACACATTCTGAATACATCTGTTACTTGCTTTTGAGTTGTAATACAAGTTTCCTGACAAAATTTGAATATGGACATTCAGTTGGTAATAGCAAAATCAGCTCTGGAATAAAAGAATTCACAGATGTTTACAAATTGTTTGGTTATTTTGCGTAATTGGTCTTTTTCTAAGCTATTAGACTTTGTATGGTCTAAATGAAATATATGTATGTATCCTAAAGCATTGAAAAAAAAAAGAAAGACAAAGACAAGCATAATATATGTACCAGATAAAATTAAGTATGAGCAGTTCCTTTACTCATACTAATAAAAGAATAATTTATACGTATACTGTTTAATAGGGACTGACAATGAGAAAATATATATTCTTAAAATTTTATTTCCACATGATGATAATCAAGAGGTACATCCAGTTGTTTGTGCAGATATGTTGCCTTATCATTAACCTCCAACTTCACTTCCTTGAACTTTAGCTTGCAGAGTCTCCAAGTCTATATATAGAAATCATTCTTGACATTGCATTTCTGAGAAGTTCACATATAGAGTGGCCTCTTGGGCATAGCTCTGCTTATGTGCTGTCTGCCTGTGAACATTTGTACATCCCTAAATTATCTAGGTCTTTTTTTTTTTTTTTTTCCCCTCTGGATACTTATTTCATGGACAAGATTGTGAGTAATGAAAAAGTGTGATTTTCGATTTATTTTTTTTTTTTCAGTAATTATTTTCCAGTAGAATTCTTAACCCATAAAATAGCTACTTCACATATGAAATGTGTCTGTATTATTGCTTTCTTCAAATGCACTAATACATACAGGAATGTTAGTGTTCAACCTACAGGATATAATTTCTCCATAGAGAGATTTTTAAATGAAATACATAGGTTTGCAGTCATTCTTTATGACAATCCAGTGACATTTCAGTGACAAAGGAAGTTAACATCATGAATATTTTTGTATGCCTGGCAATATTGTCCACTATTTGTAATAGAGCACTAAAGCATTGATCTTGAGCACTTGTAGCCCATGGATGCATATTTTTCAAAGAAACTCTTTGGTCATGTTGAATAATTTCTATTCTACCTACAGTATCTGATTTGCTTTAGAGGCACTTACAGCTGTGTCAGTAAAACTGAGATTGATTAGGACCACAGCATAGGAATACATAAGGCATGAAACCATGTAGTACACTGTCTTAACCCTTTTATCCTTTAGATTGTTTTCTTTCACTTAATTTGTTTTCACCTAGATAAAAATCAAACCAATCCATACAAGACTTCTTAACCTTAGTCTCAATCTGCCCTCCAATTAATTCCTTCTTCAACAATTTATCCAGCTCCCTCTTCAGTTAATTTAAACTTCTTGTTAGAGAATCTTTGACATATTCCATATTGTTGAAATGTGGTTATAGACAGGTCAATGGCTTATTTAACTACATCCTATGACCTTTTGGTTCTGGCCTAGTCACTGATTCAAACTCTGTTTTTCTGACCAGTCTGTTCTCCTACTCTCAGAATTTAAAACACTTCCAATTAGTCACTGTTTAATTGCAACCAGTAAAGGCAAAATTTGTCAAGTGAGAGAATGTGCCTTCAAACAAACAAACAAAAAAGTAACATTTTTGAAAAAGAAACTTTCAGCTTTCTTAAGCAGAAAAATACACTTAAAGACACAGTTTACTTTGTCTATGTAAGGTATCCATCAATAGATTTTTTCCCCCACTGTGTTCCAACTGTGCTTTAAATCTCAGCTTGTTTTGTTGCAAGTGTCACATGGCTTACAGCTTAGCAGCATATGAATTTATGATACATTAATATTGAGATGAAAGATGTTAGGTTAGGTCCATCATATAACTAGAAAAATTATGTTTTCTTAGTCATAAGAATTAAATTTATAACTAGTAAATTCCAAACGTAACAACATTGTAATAGGGAAAAAAAAAAAAAAAAGTTGATTGGTTGGTTGGTTGGTTTTGTAAAGCCTTATTATTCATTATTTCCAAAAAGTTGATTTGCATGATAACATTCTTGGAAAATTCCAAACAATATTTTGGAGATCATGAAACAGAACAGCACCCATGGAAAAGAAAATAACTGGGTGAGTAAAAAAACAATAGAGTAAAAACTAGGAATGAAAAGCAGGAATAGGGAGAATAAAATTAGAAAAAAAAAAAAAAAATTTTTTTTTTTAAAAATGGACCATGACTAATGAAGAACAAACTAGCAGAAAGACTGTCTGAGACACAGAAGTTTAAAATAAGAATAATAGAAGCTAAATAGAAGCTAAACGTGTGTAAGGAGCTCAAAAGCTTTAAACTGCTGAAAGGCATATGCTGAGTGAATTGCCATATTGTTTTGTTTCCAGAAAGGTGATTATCTTCTTTAAATTATGCATTCCAAATAATCTTAGATGAACTAGCCATAACAAAAGTCACTCTCACAACACTCCTATTTCTTGGTACAATCCCACAAATTCCTTTGTTACCAGTTTTCACAATATGAACATCGTCCATCTGAATAAAAAGAATTGAGAACCACTTTCAACCCTAACTGCTGCCTCAGCTCTATTTCCCTTAGCTTAGTGAAGGTGCCAGGTACTATTACCAGTTTAAATTTCTTTTGTGCAGTGTCAGCCTTGTTTGTTTGCATGTTGGATTTCCATTCTGCAGGGAGCCACTGCTCTGTAATAATATGTTCTTAGTCAAGCGTGCTGCCAGTTGAGCAAGTGTAGCTGAAGTCCAGCATGGCTGAAGAGTGACCTTTTGACTGAGCCTAAAGGCAAAAAAAGAACTATACTCAATATAGAAGTAGGATTTGGCTATCCAGAAAAATATAAATGCTTCTCCTTCTTCTTTTATGACTTCAGGCTTTTTGATTCTCATACTTATTATATCTATCAGTATTCATTAACTGTTCTTCAGAGATTTCCCCATTCCTAATTTACATGGCGTTGGCATGGTGCTCATGAATGTGCCCTTTTCCTTTGGCTGGATAATCTCATATACAAGTGAGTATTCAACTACAGACTTCTACAGTCTTTAAAAAAATAATTTACAGACTTGCCTTGTAGTCCAGATCTGTCTGCTTCTGTCCATATTCAATTTATGTCCTCTTCCTTCAGTTTTCTTTTGTGGCAGGCTTTATAAAACATGGCATGGTTAAAATACAAACTTTAGCTGTTTTCCCTCAAAGATAATCCTTTGATCTACCTGCGGTATGAAAGGTAGCAGCATCATCCTTTGTCTATACCACCAAGTTGAGGCTATACAAGTCTTAGGGAGTTTTGTTTTGTTTTGTTTTAATGTCAAACCACTCTCTACTGGGCCCTGAACTAGTCCTATGCTCTTTACCAGTCTCTTTTAAATCAAATTTTGTTAAATGCAGATGGGACATATACTCATGTATACAGTACACAGATAAATGTATATGATACAAGATAAATACAATTTCTTCCATGACATAATTAACTTACCTCTTCTAATCTTTGTTAACTGCAGTTTTACCATACGTTAGCAAAAAGTGTTTTCTTGTTAATTATCAGCATGATAATCTCTGGAAAACCAGGAAGACACTAAAAATCTTCCATCAAAACTAATACACTTACCTAATTAAAACAATTAATATCCATTTATGCAGTTTTCTTTTCCAAATATCAGCACTTTAAAATCTGTTTCCACTCCCCTAAAAAAAATTTGTCTGAAGTCTTTGATGAGAAACTAACATGAGAATGATTTTTGTATCAACTTTTCTTGTAGTATGTGGGTTTGTTTTACTTGAGCTGTACTCTGCTCTGAAAGCTTGGGCATTATCCTGTTCTTACTAATTTCATTCTCAAGAAAATCTACATCAGAGTGAAGGCCAAATACAAAAATGTTATTAATTTAATATTAATTAAATTTTAAATTTATTTAAATATTTTAAAATTAAATTAATTAAATTTGCTCTGTACTGTGAAGTGCTCTAGTATTACAATCATTCATGCTAGTGATAAAGCTTGTTCATGATATTTATGTAAATACATTTCTCTCAGGTTCTATTTGTCTCCAGAATTTGTTTTTCCTTTACAAGAGAATCCTCTTGAGATGTCACATACCATAACATAAAACACAGCTTAAAACCAATCAAGATAAAATGAATATAAAGAAAGTAATCTTAAAAACAGCAACAACATGGTCCAACACCCTCAGTAAAGATCAATACTGCAATACTGCGCCTGCTAGTAGCAGGCAGGCAATACTTCAAATACTTCAGCTTTATGTAATTCACTCACTGTTCTGCTTTTTTTTTTTTTTTTTTTTAAAGCTATTAGCATGGCAAAATTCCAGAAAGTCCATTTCTTGTTCCAGATGCTTCATGTCACTATCTGTTCATACTTGATTTACATTTACAATTCCTTCATCTGCTGTACAGGTTTCTCTGTGTCTATCATAAGTTACTGCACTTACTTCTACTTCTTTCTATTGCAACAGTTATCAAGACAGGCTTTTATGTGAAATAAAGTTTCCTCTACAGCATTCCTCAGTAATTTTCTCCCATCTCATCCACTTCCTAAAATTAACTGTTAGCATACACAGAATATTTTTTCTCCTTCAAGTTAATCTGTCCAGACATTTACCTTTGTCAAAACAACAAAGTTTTCTCAAATCCATTGAAACGTGTGATACACTCAATCCCGAACAGTTACACAATATACTGAAATATAAAGGAGATAAGAAATCTGGATATCTCTCCAGTCCTTTTTTTTTTTTTTTTTTCCTGCTGATTTCTTACATACCTCTGTTTCACAGTAGTGGATTTTAAAATTGCTTTTCTTTCTATACATAAGACATGCTTCTGTCTTGAAGAGTGATGGCCACAGTAGGAATATGAAAAACATGACAGATGAAGTTTAGGACAAGGAACCTAATACCAAACAATATATTTGATATGTATCTACCACAGTCCACTATGTAGTAAAGACAGAGACAGTATAGTAGAAAGTTAATGAGCTAACAAGTACATCTTGTATTGACATTTCAAACAAAAGCATTAGCCTGAATCATTTTTTTTTCTTCTAAGGTTTTAAGCAAATGCATTTTAAATGCAGTTTTCAGTGAGAGCATTAATTCTTCTAGAGAGCTATCCCCCCGTTCCTCCCATTCCCATTCCCGTTCCCCACCCCACCCCGCCTCCTCCCCGTTGCAGCAAAAGCTGGTCTAGAGCCACTGAAATGTTAACATAAATTATGAAAAGAGGGTTTTACAAGTAATTAAAACTAATACTTACATCTTACTTCTCAAGTATATGTCAATGGGATATCATTAGATGTAATACATGGAACAGGATAGAAGAAAATAATGTATATGTAGATACATTCATTAGCCAGAGACTTAACTGAATGTGAAAACCTGCTGACTTCAATGATATTCAACGGCATGCCTGCAAGTGGTGAAAACTGAGAGCACATACCCAGTCTAAAAATGCAAGAAATAGCTCAGTTGAAATACTTGTTATGAAAAAAAACAGAAACAACAGCCATCAAATGTTGATTGAACGCTACAGACTCAGCCATTAGTGTATTATAGGCTTCCGAGCTACTCTTTTGAACTAGGCACCTTTCCGATCTGATTAAAGATAATCTCTTTATTTCTGTTTTGTAAACTTCTGTCTTCATTTTTTAATTGGCATAAAATACCATGGTCTTTCGCCGAAGAGTAAACTTCAAGTATTTGTATATTGTTGTGTTTATAAATATGCAGTTCTATACACCTCAGTGCAAATTGCTTGGGAAAATTTAATTGCTCAGTCATTAAAAATGTGAAAATCTGGATCAAATTTAGTAATAAACTAAAATAAACTAAATAGATAAACTTTTCATAAGAAATGCATGCCTATAGTTTTCAGAAAATTTGTATTTAAGATGTTCTGTGCCCAGTAATATCCCAATGCCATCCTGAGCAAGGGAACTTTATATATATATACCTTGTTATGTTATACTAGTGAACTATGTGACTGTCAGCATGTTTACACAATTGATCATGCAAGCTGCACTTCAGTTCCCAGTGACTGCCTGTTATGTCAGTTCCTTCAACACTATGATGTGAAGAGAGTTAAAAATGACAGCAGACAACGCAGTTGCTTTAAGGTGAAAGATTTGAAAAAGATCAGAATAAATGTTTCTTGAAGCTAGCTGTGAGCATATAGAAGGCTATATTTCCTTACATTAAAATTGTACTACATAGTTTTCATATCACTGATGACTTATATAGAAACAATAAGATAATATGTCAATAGAATTTAAATGCTTAGATTTGAGTTTGGAAAATGGCTTATATATATATATATATATATATATATATATATATATATACTTTAAAAGATTCCATTATAATGGTAAGGCTACAATTCAAGGTGTTTATCAGAATCGTTGCAAATGATCAGACTGGGTTAACATTATTTGTTTAACCCTTGCTGTTTCTTCATCTGGAATGATGAGATCAGAACAGTGGGAAATATTATTGTCCAGCCAATTTCACAACTCGTTCCATTTTTCTTGTATTGGGACATCTGGAACTCTGGCCACCAATACTGACTGCAATATCCCAGTTGAAAATCATACCTAATGCACATTGTTAGGTTGTATGTGCAAATGTGAAAGTGTATTCAACCAGCGTGGGACTAGAATAGCTATGCAAATTGCCCTCTCAACCACACAGTGACATGGCAAGGTTTAAATGAAGGTTCAGCATGGACTTTAGGCTTTCTGTGGTCATACTATCTCTGTAAACACACAGGTTTGTCAGAGAAGACAGTAGCAAACACATATTTTCTAAAATAACTGTTTACCATGAAAAATGGATAGTTGGAGAGAGCACATGCAGAAACCATAAAATATTAACACTTCGTGGCTAGTTTACATGTAAGATATAGCTAATTATTGCCAGGGATTACACACTGGTAAGATTACAGAACACATATGGTACACAGAAGAGGAAAAATGAGAAGTTGTACATGGATAATGACAAGCCAGTGGCAAGCCAAAGCAAGATGAAGCAGTGAAACAGCTCCCCTCCTACACACAGCTTTCAACTACAATAGGCCATTCTGCTTCCTTCCTGTTATTACTTTTGCCAACAAATAAAACAAACTTTCTGTGATGTAAGCCCTCCCAGGGCATCATATGGTGCCCTACATTGCCGGGGCTGGACAGGACAGGGCTGCTGGGTGAAAGAGGGGCTAGGGGCCATTAGGTGGTAGGGCACTCCCTTGCCCTCACAGACACTGAACAAGCAGGGGGCAGCTGGGCCTGGTACGTGGCCAGAGCAGCCCAGAGTCCCATGGGCCTGGGGTAGTTGGTAGCCACCAGGCAGGTCAGAGGCCTTACTGGGAAGCCCAGGCAGGGACATACCTGCAAGGCCCAAGGCTGAGCACAAGCCTGGCTGCAGCGAGGCCCTGGCAGGCGTCAGGGGTGAGAGCCAGGGCCTTGGTGAGGCTACAGGGTGAAGGAGGGGAGCTGCAGGTAGAAGCAGTGAGGAGTTTTTATTTGTTTATGTTTTTTTATGAGCAGCCACAGCTACACTTATGATTACAGGAAGTTTGAAATGGTTTTACACTTTTTGAAGTATTTCTGTTGGACGAGATTCGATTCCCACCAGCCCATTCCTCAAACATTGCCATTATTCTTCCTCATAACACTGTAAGATAAGAGGGCAAGGCAGTTGTCATGTTCAGTAAATAAGTAGAGATCATTTAGATTATTTACCTAAATGTTACTGCATTTATAGAACCATTATTTTTTGATAATATTAAACAAGAGCTAAATATATGAAGTTTCTATTGTGTAGCTCCCTCGGGGATATACACATAGGAGTTTCTAGATGAAACTCAGAAAACTGCCTTAATTCTTTTATATTTTGCAGCTATGGAGAAATGACTTATTGTATATGAATAACAGAAATGCTAACAATTCTGTTACACAGCAAAAGTCCTAAAACTAAATACTGAAAGTAAGTCAAAAGACATATCAGCAGCTTCTTATAAATATCTATAGTTTCTTCATGTCAGGAGTAGAAAGCAAAAGCTTCTCTTTTTTTTTTTTTTTTTTTTTAATCATTGAAGCTTTTTCTCTCTAAATAGAATGCTAACTATCTGCATTAATTAAGGGAATTATCCTATTCCTGTTTTCCTGTTCAAGCATTGGCAGCTCTTGTAATATGCTAAACTTTCGATGAGGCCCATCTGTTTTGATTGCAGTATAAGAGTGTAGTCTTTCCCTTAGTAACTAATTAGTTTTATTCATATAGACACATTTCGACCATGCAGGTAGAATAGAGTAAAATGTGTATTTGATCCCTTTTTGTAGTCTTCAGAGCAGATTAGTGTAAATAACACCATTCATCAGTTTAGTTTCTTCTATTTACTTGATTGGCTGATGTTTGAAGACCTGGAGTAGCATTAGTGCTGAACATGTGCTTTCTTAATTAATTATCTATAATTTTAAACTTTCTACTCTGCATTTCAAGAGTTTGAATCTATATACTCATTTAAACTACATATATTCGTATATTTCTATTCCTAAAGGATGTGTTTATGTTTCAGACATCAAACAGGCAACACACCATAAGTTTTAAAAAATATTGTATAATAAATTTGAAATTCCAAGAAACCGCCAGGCTTCTCATTGCATTCCCTTCAGGGAGATGCCCAGCAGTCATGGCCAGCCCTCTACTACATAGCACTGAAGGGGGAAAGAACATCAACAATGGAATTTACCAATCCATAAGTGTACTGGGTCTGGCTGGGGTGAAGTTAATTTTCCCTGCAGCAGCCCATACGGCGCTGTAACTAGAACACCATTGGTATCACATCAATGCTTTGTCTATTGCTGAGCAATGCTGGCACAGCATTAAGACTCCCTCTAGACCCCCCTAGAGCCAGTAGGCTGGAGGTGGGCAAGAGACTGGGAGGGGACATCACCAGGGAAGCTGACCAAAACCAACCAAAGAGATATTCTATACTTTGTGATGTCACACTCAGCTATAAAAGGTGGGAAAGGGGAAGGAGAGGGAAGGCTCTCCTTATGAAGATGTCTGTCCTCCCAAACAATTGCTACGCTTATTGAGGCCCTGCTTCCCAGGCTGAATACTGCTCATTGATGGGAAGTATAGAATTTTTTTTTCTCTCTCTGTGCTTCCGCACAGCCCTTGCTTGTTTTTTTCCCTCTTCTTTTTCCCTTTGATTATATTATCTTTGTCTCAACCTGAGCCTTTTTTTTTCCTTTCCAGCATAATTCCTTCTCCCCCTCTTCCTCTGAGGAGGGGGAGAGAGAGAGCGGTTGTGATGGAGTTTAGCTACCCAGCAAGGTAAAGTGACCACAATGAGCCAAACAGACGTCAAGTTTATGTGTTTCACCTGGAACCTCAGTAAAAATGCAGAATTGCTCCCTTGGCTAAGGTTCTCTTCCATCTCTGCCTTCTATCAGTACATGATGAGATAAATAGTGTATCTTCTCCAATATACTGACTAATTTTTTAAAGCAATACTGCTAAGGCCTCCAAGCCATTCCAGATCTTCAAGACTGTGGCTGGCAATGCTGATGAGAAAAGCTGCACTCGCCTTTTGTGGGAATGGGCAGCAGAGCTTGGAGGACCTGAGGCAGCAGTATGCAGAAGCTGCCTTGTATAAAAAACACCAAATTCATCCTTTCTGCAGACATGTCCAGGCTGGAATTTATTTATTTATTTATTTATTTAACTCTACTTCCCCAAGGAAGAGAAAAGAGAAGAACAGCCCCAAAGGATGGAGGGTAAAATGCTCAGAGCAGGTGGGCACAACCTGGGAGTGTGTACATCAGAGAGCAGAAAAGGCTATGTCTTTGTAAACCTGAGGAAAGACTGTTTGAAAGAAAGCTGTGAAGGAAAAGTGAGGACAATGTCATTGAAACTCTGGGAAATACTCATGGGAAAATATTCTGTGTCAATTTGTAAAAGCGTAGAGATTAAGAAAAGTCTCAGAAAAAAAAAATGGTTTCACAAATGATATCGCAGAAGGAAAAGGCATTGAAAGGACAAAAATGTGTGGTAAGAAGACAGTATCAAATGCTCCAAAGCCATGAAAAAAGTTTCTGCTAAAATGCAAAAAGATAAAGATGTTTTTTGGACCATACAGATTCACATCCTTCCTGTGGAGTAGATACTGGCTTTTCTGCAACCATGACAAGTAATCTAACAAAGGAAAATGGGAGTATGATTACCAAGCATGGGAAATAGCTTCAGTGAGTAACTAGTTCCATTAGATGGTGTAGAGAACAGAGTGGTGTCTACGCCCCAGAAGAGCAATAGCTACTGAGTCCCTTATGTTATGTAGGTAAATGATGTGTGTCTAGGACCATTCATTATCTGGTATTGATACCAATGGCCCACATTCACACTATTAAATTAGCTATTATTCTCCAAAAGAGGGTCACTCTGTTCAAATTGTCTATAAGAATAGTCACAGACCCGGGTAGACTTTTGAACTCCAGGAGTTGCTTGAACAAGTGTTAATTATCCTGAGACAAAACTGTGCCAGAGATGCTTTGCAGGCGTTTTAATTTACTAGTACTGATGCAATCTTAGAGACTAACTTTCTTGGTTTTGGACAGTTTGTACATTTCCTTGTTCAGTGCAATTTAGAAATCTCATTATTCCATACATAGTTCTTCTTATTTATTTTATATGGAGCATGGATTAAAGATGTTAATTCACAAAAGAAGTAGTGCAGCACCTGAAAGCTTTTGTGAATGCAGCTTTTAATACTTTAGATAACTATAGGATAACTATAGGATTAAGTTAAATCTCTGTCTGTGTGTGTGAAAGAGAGAGAGAAAAAAAATATGCAAGACAGAATAGACTCATTGTGCCTAAATGATAGGATAAAGCAGTTGTGCTGACTGCTAGATGCCTAATTTGCTCTCTGGATTTATCCCAAAATGATTTAGGATAGAAAGTTCCATTACTTTTCAATCAAACTTGTTCATTTAAGTCATTCAAGTATTTTAGAAAATCCCATCAGAATTTTTCAGTGTTTTTTAAAACTTTCAACTGCCTACCTCTGAGAAGGGTCTGTTCCAAATACAAATTATTAAAAAAAGATAAGATAGAGGAAATCTCTCTCTCTCTCTCTTCTTTATTTTTTTTATTTTTTTTTTATTTTTTTATTTTTTTTAATCCAGTTAGCAAAAAAGCATTAATATTCAAACTTAGTTTCACACCCCTGCAATGATTTTCAGTAGTGTCTACTAATTCAGCAGATTAAGGATATCATTTACAATGCCTTAAAAGTAGAAAGATCTGCTTTTAAAAGTATTGAAAAATCAACCCCTGAGCAGCAGGTCTGTTCATGCTTGGCACTCAGTTATTGAGGACTCAGTGTCAGATTTGGATTTGGAATTGTGTCATAAGGCAATCCAAATAAATTTAACCAACTGTAGAGAGAGAACAGAAATTCTTACTGTTTGTTGAACTTGCTACTACTGTATTTAGCATGGCTAAAAAATAAGACTTCACTTACTTATATAATTAATTTTGGACTTATTTACTAAGAGCTAAAACAAATCTTTTGAAAAATTGTGTGAACATTTAAGAAGAGAGAAAAGTACATATTCTTTGATTTATTTACATAAAACTCCTCCTAATTTCTAGAGTATGCGACATGAATGGGATTTTTAAGTGATAATCTGGCAATAATCTACAGAGGACCTAAAACAAAGCACAAGTTGTCTGGACTGTGAACATTTTAGCTTACCTGTAGTCTTTGATCAGATGTTTTCTTTCTGTAAGGAGATGTAATCAACAACAACAACAAAAAAATACCTGACTGATATATGTGTGTTAAAACGAAATGTCTAAGACTTTTCAACCTTTTCTGTAGAAAAATAATAGGCATTAGGTTTGGTAGAAATTATTTTTAAAATCTTTAAGTCATCTTCAAGCCTGCCTGAGTGCTCTCCAACTGTGAATCAGAAAAGAAATCAGCACTTGGAGAAACCTGCAACTACGTAATTTTGTGTGATCCAAGGGAAGGTCAAGATTAATTTCTGCAATAAAATTCAAGCAGAATTAGGAGACAATTCGGCCATGATTTTGATTTGTTTAAGTTTTCTGATGGTAATCTGCTGTGCAAAGTACTAAATCATATACAAATTAAGGCTCAGTTCCATGGAACTTAACTGAGACCAACAAAGTCTCTTTTCAATTCACTGAAGAGAAACTGGAACTTCAGAGGGCAGCTCAACACACATAAGTCCTGTGGATGCTCTGAAGGAGTCTGTGTACAAAAATCAATTAAGTAGGGCCTTGGCTATGCATACAGCCACAGTAAAATGCCTGAAGTTTGGTAAATGAATCTTGGCTTGGAAGTTCTGTAGAGAATTTAGTATCCCATGTTCACAAATAGCCCTAAAAATCCATTTAGATTCTGGATCCTACTGTGACTCCTGAGGTCTTCTCTGTTTGTAGGGCAGCATCTTCTAGGGACAATTAATATCTTTCAGAAAAAAAAATAAAAAATAAAAAAAAAATCTGCAGTCAAAAATGTTAGTCTGATGTTTGCTCATAGTGCTACATCATTTAACACATTAATCACATTAAGAGATGAAAAATGAATTTTATCCCAACTGTTCTCCAAAATGCAGGCACAGAAAATCTCTCTCTCTCATTTTTATTTTTAAATTGTAGAGGTGTCAGAAAATAATTCCCTTAGCACATAGTGTTTTCTTGTAGAACTATTTGAAAGATCGTGGCATGGCTTTTCCATTTACCCTGCATCACTCTAGAGGGCTGGCAGGAAGAAAAGAAAATAATCTTAATAATTGCTGAAAAAAAGTCCAAGGCATTTTGTATAAAGCCTAAAAGTGGACATTTCCATCTTAGTCATAATTTTTGGTGGTGTTTGTGAGCTTCTCTATTTCAAGCTTGCACCTCGTTTCGATTTTTAGACATAATTGTTCTTTCCCTTTGGAGACTTAACAGCCTTCTTTTCACTGAAAATAAAACCTTAAAAATCAGCTGACCTCGCTACTAGGTGTTAGGTAGTGCTATTATAGATTCTGTCAGGCATTTATGTAAAATTTGTTTCTGGTTGTGGATATTTTTAAAAAAGGTATATATCTTATCTCGTCACAAGTTAAAACATTCTGTTGTTGAGAGTTCTGTGGCAAAAGGTATTTCAGCTTTCCTCTAGCACTTTGTACCTCACCTTGTTTTATATATTCCCCTGTATATTATTTCTCTGTACAATATCCACTCTATTTCTATGTGCAATATCTGTGAGGCCCCTCGTTTCAATGTAGCAGCTAATCTGTTTGATGCAAGCTCTTCAGGCTGAGGAAAACCTTGAACCTGAACCTTGCTATTTTGTAGGTGAATATGCTAGCCATTTAGCTATCATGTAGAAAATAGTCATTTTAAGCACCTTTCTGTCAAGATATGTACTAAAATAAAATCTCGAGGGTATGGTCCCAGATGATAGATTCCCCCATGGAGCCATTCTAGCCCCACAGAAGGTTGCAGGTCTGTTTTCATTCTTGCCTCCATCACCTTAAATACAATAACTAAATACTGCCCTTCTCAGCCTGCCCTGAGTCTTCCCATACAACTTTCTGGTTAGCATAGATGCCAGAGTCTATTTCATGGACCAACCCTCTTAAACACTAGGGCCTAATTTATGTTGACTATAGTCACTTACTTGGCACACATATAGAAATATGCCTTCTGAATCTTTGTAATCTTTAATGGTGAAACTCTAAAAGTGTAAGATGTCATGAAAATAATCATTAACACTGACATCAGTCTTAATAGGTATTTTTCAAAATGCTTTATGGAGGTAATGTTTTTCCTCCATAGAGGAAGACGACTAAAAGAAAAACATTTCCATTTACCAGATTTTTGAGACAGATACTGAGGGCCAAGCATCCCACAGGCAGAAGCAGCCAAGAAAGAAATAATTGCTCCCAACTTTACATAGGGAGCAGCACAGGTAAATAGAAGTTAAAGCCAAATATTTCAGTCTTTACTCCACTGTTCACTCTTTGAAAGCTATTTATGAACTGAGACTTTTCAGAAGTTGCTGTTGAAGCAAGCATTAAGCATTTGTATAGATAATGAGAACATTCAGTTACATTAGAAAGAGTGTAAGATAAGTAAGGAATTTAAACTTTCATGCCTCAGGGTACAGCACTAACATTAACTGCCTGGGGTTGGCGACTAATTTTCCTTATGGCAGGTTATTTCAAACTCTCAATTATAGGAAATATAACTTACTGACCCCTGTCAGGAAGGGGTTACTGGACAAATAGACCACCCATCTGAACCCTTAGGATACTTCACAACAGCTTCAGAAACCATCCATTCACAATCATGGAAGAATGCAGGAGAAAAAAAAGGAAATACATTTCTTTAATTACAGGCTCATCTAAAGAAGGTTAAGAAGTTAAATAGTATAGCCTGATCTTAGATCCTGAGACATCACAATTCTACAGAAAACTCAGGGCTATTTGTGTGATTAACCCTTGTGATCATATATATAAAACGATAGAGATTGCTAAAAAAAAATCTCAATTACTTCAATTTCAATTACTTATTAATTGAAAAGTGTTTAAGAAAAAATAAAAAAAAAAACCAACTGAGGGTGGTATGTTTTAGTCCCTAAAGAATATAAAATTAAATTTTGACATTAAACAGAGGGATACGAGAAAGGGTTAGATGTTAAATAAAATGATGAGTGAATGTGAGTTAAATAAAAATTCTGAGTGTGATGAGGAAGATAGTACATGATGTGGTGGGTTAATATTGTTCAAACAAGTTATCAAAAATTAAACTTTTTTTTTTAAAGTTTCTGTCACTGTATGATGAGTACAACCTGATATTCAGATACAGCTGCTGCATTTAAAAATATTCAATACCTTCAGCTTTTTATTTACTAATTAGATCAAAGATGAGTCTCTCATCCAATAACATTTTTAATAAATTCCAGTCAAGAAGATATTCAGATGGTGGCATAGTTTGAGTATTGGCAATATTTTCTATGTAACATTCTTATTAAAAGTCTCTTGAGGTGCGGATACATAAACCAGCTTCTGGCTTATCTTTTATTTCACAAATTGAAACAAACAAACATACAAACAACAACAAATAAACCCACAGCATTCAGTGGCATGACAGATAATGCTAGAACATCCACCACAGGGCACACACTTTTTTTTTTTTTCAATTTGAAAACACTAGATTATATTAAGTTTGAAGTTGTGGCACTAGATTTAATAATCTTCATATGGACTTCACACAAAGGAATTACTGAAGAGGAGTACAGATGTAGGGATGAGGAGGTGGGTCCTGCTATCTTGGGGGTTCCTGGTCTACCCCATAAACCACAGCCATGTGGTTTCTTTGCAGCCTTTGTCCTCCACTTTTCTTCAAAAGCTGTGATTAATTTCGGCACAACAGCACAGCTCTCACCACACTATGATGGAGGGTTAAGCTGTCTACTTGGAATTTTGTTTTGTTTTGTTTTTCCTTTTTTCTTTTTTCTTTCTTTCATTTAGATTTGTATGCTACGTCATAAATGGCGCATTTGTACATTAATTGTGCAAGACATTGAATGCTGTGAATGACGGATAATCTTGCCATTAGGAAGGCAGATTGTGGTCCAAGAAATCCTGGTTCTTTTCCAAATTGGTTGTGATTATCTTACATAATCTTGGACAAGATGCTTAATAGACCATGATAAGACATATCAGTATGGGGAGGAAGAGAATAGTAATTTCCTTGATCATAATACTAATGATAGTAAAATATTCCAAAGAGAGAGGATTATTCCATTGTATAGCACAAAACCAAAGGATTGCCAAAGTCTCACAAGAGCATGCAGGTTCACGAGCTTTTAGAATCCTGAGCAGGATGCCTACAAAATTATGACTCTGACATCTATTTTACTTGTAATATGCTGAAAGAGAAAGTGTTCAGAACTCTGATTATAGTGTGGAAAACAAATCTAAATGAATGAAAAGATTTGTGAAAACCAAAATTCTGCTTAGCAGCAGCTGATGTCTGTCATCACTTGACTTCACTACATTACTTGTCTGAGAGTGTTGTCCAAAAACTTCTCGAACTCCAAAAGGCTTGCTGCCATGACCACTTCTCTGGGGAGCTTGTTCGATTGCTCAACCATCCTTTCAGTGAAGAACCTTCTCTAAATATGCAATCTGAAACTCCACTGATGCATCTGCATGCCATTCCCTCAGGTGTTACCGGTGGTCTGGTGACCAAAGAAGAGATCAGTGCCTGCCTCTCCGCTCATGAAGAAGCTGTTTCCTGATGAGGTCTTCTCTCTGTCTCCTCTTCACTGAACAAACCAAGTGACGTCAGCCACTCCTCGTACGTCTTCCCCTCTAGACCATTCACCATCTTAGCAGTCCTCCTGTGGATGCTCTCTATATTTTATGTCCTTCTTATATTGTGTTGCCCAAAACTGCAACAGTACTCAAGGTAAGGCAGAGGTGAGTTCAGAGCAGAGCCAGATAATCACTTCCCTCAGCAAGCTAGCAATGCTATGCTTGATGCATCTGAAGATACAGTTGGACCTTTTGGCTTCCAGGGCACATTGCTGACTCAGATTCAACTTGCCATTGACCAGAACTCCGAGATCCCTTTCTGTGTGAAAATCCCAAGTGATGAATCTGCCACTTCTCTTGTTAAACTTCATATTGTTGGTGATTGCCGTGCCCTCTAATTTGTCAAGATCTCTCTGCAAGGCCTCTCTACCATTGACAGAGTCAACAGCTCCTACCAATTTAGTGTCACTGACAAACTTACTTTGTTTACCTTCGAGTCCTGCATCCAAGTCAGTTATGAACACATTAAAGAGAACTGGCCCTATAACGGAGCCCTGTGGAACAAAGCTAGTGACTGGCTGCCAGCCTGATATAACCCCTTTTACTGTAACCCTTTGAGCCCAATTGAGCAGCCAATTGTTCACCTGTCGTATTATGTATTTATCTAGCTGTATGATGGACATTTTGTCCAGAAGGATACTGTGAGAAACAGAAGTGAAAGCTTTGCTGAAATCCAAAAATATTACATGAACTGGCTTCCCTTGGTCAAGGAGGTGGGTAACATTGTCATACAAGGCAATTAAATTCATTAAACAAGACCCTTGTGAACCCATGTTGTCTGTGAACAATGACTGCATTGTCTTTCAGGTGTTTTTCAATAACTCCCAGAATAATCTTCATAATTTTACCAGGCACTGTAGTGAGACTGATCGGCCTTTAATTACCAGGGTCTTCTTTCTTGCCCTTCTTGAAAATTGGAACAATGTTCCAGATGAGCTTCCAGTCAACTGGGACCTCTTCAGATTCCCAAGCCCATTGAAAAATAATTGAGAGAGATCTCATGATGACATCAGCCAGCTCTCCGAGTATCCTGGGATGAATTCCATTGGGCCTCATAGACTTATATGCATCCATCTGGAGCAGCAAATCCCGCACAACTTCGGGGTTGGCTGGGAATTTATCATTCCTGCAGTCATGGTCCTCCAACACAGGGCTCCAGGGATCTCAGAGCCCATCATCGGCATTAAATTTCTGTGCTTTGTCTATGTCCCTATTTGTGAGGTAACCATTCTCATCAAGTAATGGCACAATATTCTCTCTGGTCCTCCTTTTGCTCTTAACCCACACTAAAAAAAAAAAAAAAAAAAAAAAAAAAGCCATTTTTAATGTCTCCCACAGTACTGGCCTGTGTCAACTCTAACTGAGCTTGGTCCACACAAATTTTCTCCCTACAGTGGCAAACAGCATCTCTGTAATCCTCCCATGTCATCCAATCTTGCTTCCAGTGTCCATACACTTTCTTGTTCTGCTTCGTCTCTAGAGGAGAATCCCTGCTCAGCCAACCTGGTCTTCTGCTCCACCTGCTTGACTTCCAACATTTTGGAATTGCGTGTTGCTGTACTCCCAAGAGGTGGTAGTTAAAAAGTGACTAGCACTGATGGACCTGAAAACCTCTAAAAGCAGTTTCCCAGGGGACCTCACTAGTTAATTCCCTGCGCGGCCTGATGTTACAGTAAACTGCTTGTTTACTAAAGCACTATCTGGTGTCTTGGCTTTGCCTTTTCTTTTTCCTTGGATAGTTCTGCACTAAACTCTCAATTTTGTGAAGGCTTCATTGTGCAAACCATGACAGGTTGCTAGTCTTCATGGTGCATCATCTAGGTAAGTCATATTAAAAGAATGGGTGGAAGACAGGGAAATCACCCCATCTTCTGCTATGGTGACTGTTTCTTTGTCACAGGGAGTTCTGTATTCATACTTATGAATCCCAATGTGCATTAGGTTAATTATTCATTCATTGCACCAGCTTTCCACTTTCTCAATTGTTTTATTGTTTTCTGTTTGTTTGTTCGTTGGCTTTCTTCATGAGGCTTTGATGCTTACACATTGCTGACGTGTATAGTTTTGCCCTGTTACTCCCTCAGATGCAGTTGCTTGTGTCTGCTAAGAGTAATGATGTCTCATCAGCTTGCTCTACAAGTGCAGTCTGGAATTTAGAAGGCAGATGCAATTCCATACTTTCATTCATAAAGGGGGCATTTATGTGGCACCTCATAGAGGGAGGAAAAGAAAAAAAAAAAAAAAAAGGATTTAAAATGTCAAATCAACTTATCACTTTATAATGTCCTACATTTCCCTTGTTCTCATTCTTATATACCTCCTATGAAGCCAGTTCCCTGTCGTGCTGCAGATATGAGCCAGCAACAAAATGCCAGAAAACTGGGGTTGAAGAGGAAGGATGGTGACTTAGAAGCATCCTTCATAGCTTGAGTCCATGCGACTTTTGCCACAGATTTAATTATTGCCAGAACAAGCATGTGTTTCACATCTGGAAGTTGAAAATCATACATCAGTAATACCTTTTAAGATGTGACTGAGTGTTATTGCTGCTGCTAGGTCCCTTCTGCTTTTAGCAATATGGTCTGTTCTTCATGCTCTGGATAATGAATGATCTGTTACATATCTTACTCAAATCAGTAGCATGTTCAGCTTATGATTTCACTGAGCTATTTCCATTCAGCTAGTTATGAGATGATGTAAAATGTCATGCACGGTAATTTGATATCAATGTGTAGCAAAATGGTTTCTTTTACAGGAATCGGGTATCTTAGATACTTATTACAAGTGGTACATGAGGCTACTGTAATAGTTAGGATTGCATATACTGAATCTTATAAAGGAAGTAGATACTAATGCAGCTGCCTTCCTGCCCATCATTAAAGACAACACTAAGTTTACTAATCTTGGTAAACAGAATACCTTCAGAATCACAGAATATACAAAATAACTGACATGGATCTCGAGGTCTAGTTTAGCCTGTTCTCTTGTCTCAAATTACAGACAGTCCAGATAAATATTTGTCTAAGAAATTTTTAAAACCTTGCAATGAAAAATAAGCTAATCCAATGTTTTATTATTATTAAAATTCATATGTTTCCTTCCCCATGTCTAGCCCGAAAGTCATATTGTTGCATTTTAAGTCCAATGCTTTCCCTCCTGTACATGATGGAATTAGAAAATCAATAATTCTTTTCCATTTGACAGCAACCTTTTATGATTTTGAAGACTTTCTGCCCCGGGCTGTCCAGACTAGATAAACACAAGTCCTTCCAACATTTCTTATAGGTCATATTTTTTTGATTTCTTTTTTGTTGCTTCCTTCTAAAGACTCCTGTTGTCCCTCATTTTTCCTGAATCTGGTGCCTAAAAGCAGACTGCAGATGAATGAAGCCAAAATACTGATTTCTGCATTTATGGACTATACTGTTGTTTACGAAGTGTGTATTTTCCTTACTCATAGCAGCATATTGTTGATTCATGCTCAACTACAATTCACTGTAATCTCCAAATTTTGTTTAAACCTAATCCAGCATGTGCATTGGTAATTATTCAATCAGACTCTCTGCACATCATTACTGAATTCAGATTACTGTGGTATAATATCATTCTCCAAAATGATTGCAGATATTTCTACCATTGTAACATCTTCAAACTTGACATAGTCTTTAGTCCATCATTTACATATATGTATATATATATATGTATATCCTATATATATAAATCCTATATTTATATATATCCATAAAAATTCATACATATTTATAAATATATACATGCAAATATAAATTAACAAATATGCCTTGAGGCATATCACAGTTGAATTCTTGTGACATTTAAAATTTCATAGCTTGTATAAGGTAATGTGTGAGACGACAGATGGCTTTGGCGGCACCTGGACATATAAGCCCCCCAAGGGTGCAGTCCATATCAATTGCTGATACAGACACCCCCATTCTCCAGTCATGGATCCCTTCAATAACTAGGCTCAGACACCCCATCCATCCAGCAGCTGAGCCTGGATCCTCACTCTCCCCAGTTGCCTCTTGAGTGTAGGAATATGCCTACAAACCTAAAGAACTTCACAGCATTTGTTTGTAAATGTAGCAGATATAGACAGATTTGGCTGTTCCTTTACACAACATGAACAGAAAAAGAAAATTAAGAAAAACCTGAGGAACAAAAGCCCTTGTTATTATTAACAGCTCTCTGACATTGGTTTTGCAGAATACATACCAGTAAATAAGAAGAGCGAGCAGAATTTTCCAGCTTATATTTTTCCAGTCAATATATGCAAGAACATCACCCCAGCTCAAGAAGAGGAGGATGGAGGAACTGCACTAATGGAAAGGAAGGAAATAAACCCTACCAACTGAGAGAAATAAAGCTCATCTAATCTGCTCTTGTTCTGCTTCTTTTTATGTTTGCCTCTATCTTTCCCCTTTTATAGATATGTGTCAGTATCTTTGTCACCAAAATTAATTATGACAATTATTTCTTGGAAATTTCTTGTACTTTTTTTAGTTTTCTTAATTAGCTTGAAAAAAAAAAAAAAAAAGCGAATCAAAATAATTGTGAATTTACTGCAATTAAGGTCCAAACAAACTGCACTAGTTTTAACTAAGATGGGTTCAAAGACCAATGAAACAGCTTTATGAAACAAAGATACAGGACACAGACAGTGAAGAGTTCCGAGAGTCTACAGGGCTGGAGCATTTAAGAAGGTTAGACTACTGTCTAGAGAATAGAGAATTTTCACTGTCATTGAACCTATCATCTCACTGATACACAGATGTGTCTTCAAAGAGCTATAGATTATTTTCATCTTGTCTGAAGTTCTGATAATTGCATGATTGCAGCTGAAATGTTTAAAGACCTTTTGTGTGATCTGTTAAATTTTTTAAGTACTATCCTATCTGAAGTAAAATTCAATAAATATGAAAATAAGCTGGCTCATTAATCTGCAGCTGAAAAGGTGTCATTTTTCTAGTTCTAATTTCTAACATGTAGAAGCTTTACTAGACATTCAGAGTATACTTACACTATGTATTTATAGTATTAATTGTATAGTATTTATATATTAATTACATATTTTCAAATAAATATGGCAATCAATAGTAATGTTTTACTATACTTGAGAAATGAGTGAAGCATTACATTCAGATACTGTAATGTAATTGGTACGCATTTTGACTGAATATTTACTTCAGGAAGATATACAAGGAATGTTTACGTAGCAGTCCCAAAAGAGATATTAAAAATAAGTAAAATGTACTCAGTTTAATAATAAACACAAGCACATTAAAAGAACAAAAAAAACCTCAATAGCTATTTGAAAAAAAAATCTATCATATATGATTAACTTTTCAGCTACAGAAGTACTGATTCTTCAGTATTAAAAATAATAAGACAATACAAAATATTATGTGTAAATGTGTATTTTTTCATATACAATCAACAATAATAATGAAGGATCTGTTTGGTTACTGAAGAAACAAGCTGAATGTAAAAGATTAAAATATTTTATTTAAGTTTTTAACAATTTCTTATCCAGAGAAGCACAGGTAGAGACATAACAACTCAGTCATTTTACTGCTCCCAGAAAAATTGAACGTTCAAACCTACAACCAATGTGTAATTATTTCCAAACTAAATAATGCACAATGTGCTACTATTTGAGATTATAACAAACAACCAATTTACAAACAATTTACTCTTAAGATGACATTTTAACATGAAGATATTGCACGTATTTGCTGATATGGTACCTGATGTTAAAGCACCCTTGGCTAAGCTTTTACAAGTGATGGTATAACACCTGCAATTCTTGCTGGCTAAACTTCACTTCAGTGTTCTTCCATCTGCACATTTAGGTCACTCTTGCTCTCTCTGGAGTGGTTTGCGCTCTGGAGGTAGTATTGGCTGTAGCTTCTGCCAGCGCTTCGGAGGCCAGAGAATATGAGTAGCACGGGCATGTAGAAGTCCAAGAGAAACCTGTACCCAAAATACAAACCAGAGAGAATATTAAATATGGCAAGTTAAGTGAAATCTGGAAGATACATGATGATTTGTTAGAGCAATGAGAGAATACAAAGCAGAGAACTTTGTATGCATAAAGAATGTTGTATGCATAAAGAACGCATTCTTTGTATGCATGCATTCTTTGTATGCGTAAAGAATGTTTGTACGCATAAAGAATGTTCCATGTATGTAAGGAGAGAGAAAGAAAAACTGCTTCAGTGACAATTCTTTTTTTTTGTTGATGAAACATTTTGTGGAACCCAATACAACTTGTTAAAATGCATTGTTTATAACAAGCATGAACTAGGAATGTTTTTTCAGGTTCAAGAAGCAGCAGCCAGTCAAAACAGGTGAGGTATTTCATAATCCACCAAAAGCTTGTGCTGATTAATTATTTTGAGTATGGCAGATAAAGGTTCAACTATCAATTCTGGATAAGTTCAACAAAACCTGTGTTCCAGCTTTGAGCTACATACACTAACCATACCAGGATGTTAGCTTTTCTCAAACATGCTGTACTTTCCACATCTCCCTCTGTCTTTCAAAATTCAGTTTTGTCTCCAACCAAAAATAGAAATTACTGTGAATTGTAAATATTTCTCTAGGATGAAAATGTATTTCTGGCAGAATTATTTGAAATATGTTTATAAATCAAAGATTTTTGAAGTTCTAGGACTACTTACACTTTATTCAAAGATTTTGTAAATGTTTTACATCATATTATTTATTAATGTGTTAATTCAATAATTTTGCTTTCCTGATGTTTTAATTCAGTAAACTGAAATAAAAGTCAGTATTGGAGTTGCTTACAAATGAATCCCTTATAAGTGACATGGTTTAGAAAACTGAATGGCTTAGAAGACCTTAAGAAAATTATAAACACAGCTCTTTTCAATTACAGTATGAAATGCTTAGACTAGAACATTTTGAAGATTTTTGAAGAAATGCTTAGATTAAGAAATTTTGAGAACTTTTAAAGATTTTTTGAGAATAGAACCATCACATTTTCGGATTGGGATTTTACAGGCTTTGCTGGTCCATACTGGTATGGAGTTAATCTCACTCAATTTGAAATGCCTAAAGGATTCTACTCTGCGCTGGTGCTCTACTCTGCGCTGGTGGGGCCTCACCTCGAGTACTGTGTGCAGTTCTGGGCACCACAGTACAAAAAGGACATTAAACTGTTGGAGAGTGTCCAGAGGAGGGCGACGAAGATGGTGAAGGGCCTAGAAGGGAAGACATATGAGGAGCGGCTGAGGTCACTTGGCCTGTTCAGCCTGGAGAAGAGGAGGCTGACGGGGGACCTCAGGGGGGTCAGGACCTGAGGGGGGAAGTCTACAACTTCCTCGTGAGGGGGAGTGAAGAGGCAGATGACCTATTCTCTGTTATCACTAGTGACAGGACCCACGGGAACGGTGTTAAGCTGAGGCAGGGGTAGTTTAGGCTGGACATCAGGAAGAGGTTCTTCACCGAAAGGGTGGTTGCACACTGGAACAGGCTCCCCAGTGAAGTAGTCACTGCACCAAGCCTGTCTGAATTTAAGAAGAGATTGGACTGTGCACTTAGTCACATGGTCTAAACTTTTGGGCAGACCTGTGCGGTACCAGGAGTTGGACTTGATGATCCTTATGGGATCCATATCCAATTCGGGATATTCTATGATTCTATGACAGATTTCAGCATCTTAAACTTTAGACTCCTTCTGAAAACCACAATGAGTAATAAGCTTCCCACCATAAAGTAGCCAATGCTAACAGAAAAGTTAAAAAATAGAAAAAAAAAAAACATCGTTAGAAATATTGCAATGTCCCTTTATGTGAAAAGATTAAATAATTTAGACTCCTATATAGACATCAACAATTTTATAAGTGGCATCTGGAAAGAATGTATAGGCCTTATTTGCCTGTTATGTTATCATATCTCATAAGAATAAGGAAACATCAGATAACAGTTTCTTAAACAAATTTAAGCTACAGCCTAATTATTTTCTTTTGTCATCCCTCCTTTTTCTGATTGATGGTTGTATTTTGTTTTACAGATTGTATTCCTGTAAAAAGGAAACGCTTCTTCCATGTGCACAATTACATCATGCTTGACTACATTATATAGGATACTGAAGAGAACATACCAGAATAACAAACTGGTTCAGAAAATAATAGTAGAAGCAGATTCCATCACAGATAACTGAACAGTGTGGTCTCTATGATCCAGATTAGGAAACGCTGAGAGAAAAAAATATGTACTTCCTTTGTCCTTATATACTAATGATCTGATATTGGCTGTTATAGGAGAAGAAGTTAAAAGTATTTCTGGTTTGAACCTGTACATTCTTGCTTAAATTTTTATGTAAACTCAGTTCTTCAATTCCATTCCATTTCTCATCACACCAAAAAAAAAAAAAAAAAAAAAAGATTTCAGTAAGCAGGTAGTTCAGCATTTTATGCAAATGGACACCAAATAGGCCCCCAGGAATATCTTCAACCAATTTTCTTGATTTAATTTCATAGGATTAATGTATATTCAGTGGTCTCTCTCTACTACATAATCAAATCAGTGAAGCTGAAGTGGTCTATATCTAATTCCATATTCTGTAGCTTGATGAAGCAGGTGCTGAATTACTTGAATATAATTTGGTTACTTAATAACCCACAATATCTAAAAGAATCTGAAGAATCACTGAAATCACAGTCCAGCATTGTATTTCACTTGCTTGATCTCTTGCAAGGATCACTTATTTCCCTGATCCATTGCTTCTTTATCCTACACTTGAGCAAACAACAATATATATCCAGACTGCAAAGTGATAACTCCTTTTTGATAAGATTTAGCTACTTTTTTTTTTTTTTAAGTTTTGACATAGTTCTGTGTATTTTTTTGATATTTATAGAATTCACAACATCTGTTATCTTAATTATTCCATAAAGTGTTCTGCAAATGTAACATCACCAAGTGGTTATGTTCTCTGAGTATACAGCATGATAGCATACATTACAGGTTGGTGTCAAAATAAAAAACTACTGCAAACCCCACTACTGCATATAAAATATGACAGCATTTGTACAGAGAAAAATATTAAAATACTCTTCTCCAACACAAATACCATCTCATTTTCAAAGCTTTATGTTTTTCTCAGAGCATTGCTTGTTACTGATATCAGTAGGAGGTCTGTACACAGACTGAGAATATAATAAATGAATCAAAACTTGTTTGAAGCTCAGACTGGGAATAATTTTGCCCAGAGGATTACTTCTACTGACTATCATCTGACTTGAAACTAATAAAGAAATATCCTTCTCATAAACCTGATTTACAGGACAACATGACAAGTGTTAAAAAGTAAAAAATGGGTATTGTAGGGTTATGGAAGTCTTTACTAAATAACAGATGACACTGATGCTATAGGGCTTATTTTATAATAACTTAAAGGCTCACTTTAAAAGCACCTTGCTGTCTGACTTCTGCAAAGAACCTTAATAACTTTTGTCCATTGCCTATTATTATTCTGTAGTAACCACAGCAGCCATGAATTTCACAGAGGAAGAACAGAATTGTTCGCAGTGAATAACCTGTCCTTGTTAATGGGTTTACCCTCATCAAGGTTAGATGTGGATTGAGGGTGAACAGAGAGGACACACTTTCTGCTGCAACAGTGAAATACTGAAATAATCTATTAAAATAAAGATTGATCAGTTCCCTTACAGACATTACTTATTCTTTTTACTTAAGAAAATAAGTTTACCCCCTTTCCACATGAAAACTCTTTGCTAATATCTCTTGGTCATGTTTGTAAATGAAATACATTCCTCAATCTAAATAGTTGATTCTTATTTCTACATTATGAGCTATTAATTATTCTTGCTGTAGCAACAACAGATGTTATTTTGAACTGAATCCATATTATTCTCCCCAACCTGACCTGTTTAGGCATTAATTTATGTTTTTTAATATTTGAATATGTAATTGACCAACTGAGAAGTCTTTTTGCTTGTTTGAGATGGAAATTTTATCACAAAACAAGTTTTGAATGAATAATAGTGTTTTGACACTGTTACTGTGATAAAAGCATATTTCCTCAAAGCCTGTTTGTTGTTACTATGTTAGTTGCATGGAGACTGATTAGTTTTGGCACTGCATTAGAGAAGATAAGCCTAAGCTTGGTAGTGCTATCAGCAGTGATATTTACATCTTTCTTTCTCATTCTGTCATAACAGGTTAGGATAAGTGCACCTCTGTTGGTATAGAGTATGTAGTTGGTATACAGGCAAGTATGTATTACTTGCCTTGATTCCAAAATACATCATTTTAAAATTCTCAATGATTTACAGACTGTACTCTCCACCTTTTCTCCTCTGTTTGCTATTTGAAATCTTCACTGTCCCTTAGCATGATGCCTTTTCTAATCTCCAATCACAATGGGACAAGCAGCACTGAGACTGAGAATCCTGTGGAGAAGTAGCATGCAGTGGTGCTCACCAAATCTTCTATGAAATCCAGGTCCTCAGTCCAGATTTCAAGAAAAGGAAAAGCCTGGATAAGAATGTGACCTTAACAATGGTATTCTCTGCTTTCTCAGGATATGTAAAGTCTACTCAGGCTGTGATAATCACTTTAGGTTAGGAGCATTCCCCACAGATATCTGTTTGCTTCTTTTCTCCTTGAACCTATGGTGACTTGGATCTAGATTAAACAGCCAGGATTTTATAATTAACAACACTAAACCAAGAAAGTACAGTAGCACTGAATATAACCTGATAAAGCAATACAGAACCAAAAGAATAGGTATCTACAACCTCTTCTAAATCGAGACTCCGAAGTACTCAATTTGCTAATTAAAAGTAATAATAAGACAAAAAGACAAAAAGCAGTACAAGAACATTTTGTTCTGTTGTTATTGTAACCCTGTAAGCCAGTATTGGCATTGCTAGTAACAAGCTGCAGATCTTGTACCAGCTCTGCAAGAACTTCTTGCTCAGGCTTTGCTAGAACTGTCCTTGCCTGCTTAGAGTTTTATTTAGTTTGCTTAGCTGCAACATTTTTTCCAATGACCTGCTGTTATATTTTGTTATAGTTTTGCTCATATTGCTTATATATGTTTGTATTTCCTTATATTTGCATGATCTTTCAGTATAATAGTTTTTTGCTTGTTTGTTTGTATATAGCAAGAAGTAGAAAGAAATGTATTTCTGTGTAGAAAGAAATAGTTATTACCTTCATGCAATAACGTGGATTACATACACCCAGACCGACTGCCTGTCCAAACATGCGGCAGTTCAGGTCTCCGGATGCGGGGAGTGTCTGAGCCTCTTGCTGCCATCGGCGGGAGGCAGAGAGACTGCTTGCGTGAGGTGCGAGCAGGTGGACGACCTGGTCCGCATGGTGGCGGAACTCAAGGAGGAGGTGCAGAGGTTGAGGGATATCAGGGAGTGCGAGCGGGAGATAGACTGGTGGAGCAACTCCCTGCAGGACCGGAGGGAGAGGGACCAGGGTGAGACGCCCCAAAGGGGGGTGGACCCCCTGCC
Source organism: Cygnus olor (assembly GCF_009769625.2). Lineage (NCBI taxonomy): Eukaryota > Metazoa > Chordata > Aves > Anseriformes > Anatidae > Cygnus > Cygnus olor. The sequence continues at coordinate 29,899,548 of NC_049169.1, read as the reverse complement.
CTGTCGCCATCGGGCAGAGGGAGGGGACCTGCGAGTTGAGGAGGAATGGAGACAGGTCCCTTCTCGACCTCGCAGGTCGAGAAGGCCTCCCCTTCCGGCGCCGCCTTCCCAGGTGCCCTTGAACAATAGGTTTGAGGACCTGGAGCTTGAGAGACCGGTGGGTGAGGACGAGGTAGGAAGCCTACCCAGGAGGATGCCTGAGGTGAGGAAGTTGACTCCACGCCTCAGGACTGCCTCCACCAAGAAAGAAAGAAGGGTGATTGTTGTGGGCGACTCCCTCCTCAGGGGAACGGAGGGCCCTATTTGTGGGCCTGACCCCACACATAGGGAAGTCTGCTGCCTCCCTGGGGCCAGGGTCAGAGACATTACCAGGAAGCTTCCAAACCTGGTTCGCCCCTCCATTACCCGCTTTTGATAGTCCAGGCTGGCAGTGATGATCTTGAAAAGAGAAGCCTGAAGGCTATCAAACAGGACTATAGGGGGCTGGGACGATTGGTGGAGGGAGCGGGAGTGCAGGTGGTGTTTTCGTCTATCCCTACGGGGGAAGGGAGAGGCACGGAGAGGACACGGAAAGCTCACGTGGTTAATAGGTGGCTCAGAGGCTGGTGCCAGCACAGAAATTTTGTTTTTTTTTCACCATGGGGAGCTTTACTTGGCACCCGGCCTGATGGCCCCAGACGGGTCCCTATCTCCAAGGGGAAAACGGATCCTAGGCCAGGAGCTGGCGGGGCTCATAGAGCGCGCTTTAAACTAGGTAAGAAGGGGGATGGGGCTCAAACAAGGCTTGTTGGAGCTGTGCCAGGGGGAACAATGGCTAGGCTGGGGAAGAAGGCGATGGCCCAGCTGAAGTGCATCTACACTAATGCACGCAGCATGGGTAACAAACAGGAGGAGCTGGAAGCCATCGTGCAGCAGGCAGGCTACGACTTGGTTGCCATCACGGAGACGTGGTGGGACCGCTCCCACGACTGGAGTGCTGCAATGCCTGGCTATCGGCTCTTCAGGAGGGACAGGCAGCACAGAGGGGGTGGTGGCGTGGCTCTCTACATTAGAGAATCTTTTGATGTTGTGGAACTCCAGGCTGGGAATGATAAGGTTGAATCCCTGTGGGTTAGGATCCGCGGGAAGGCCGGCAAGGCTAGCATCCTGGTCGGGGTCTGTTATAGACCGCCGAACCAGGATGAGGAGACGGATGAGGAGTTTTATAGGCAACTGACAGAAGTTGCAAAATCGTCGGCGCTTGTCCTCGTGGGGGACTTCAACTTCCCGGGCATATCCTGGAAACACAACACGGCACAGAGAAAGCAGTCTAGGAGGTTTCTGGAGAGCGTGGGAGATAGCTTCCTGGCGCAGCTGGTCAGTGAACCTACCAGGCGTGGTGCCCCGCTAGACCTTCTCTTCACAAACAGAGAAGGACTGGTGGGAGATGTGGTGGTCGGAAGCTGTCTTGGGCACAGTGACCACGAAATGGTAGAGTTCTCTATTCTTGGCGAGGCCAGGAAGGGGACCAGTAAAACTGCTGTATTGGACTTCCGGAGGGCTGACTTTGAGCTGCTCAGGACGCTGGTTGGCCGAGTCCCTTGGGAGGCGGTTCTGAAGGGCAGAGGAGTCCAGGAAGGCTGGGCGCTCCTCAAGAAGGAAATCTTAACGGCACAGGAGTGGTCCGTCCCCACGTGCCCAAAGACGAGCCGGCATGGAAGAAGACCGGCCTGGCTCAACAGAGAGTTGCGGCTTGTGCTTAGCAGAAAAAAGAGGGTTTATAATCTTTGGAAAAAAGGGCGGGCCACTGAGGAGGACTACAAGGATGTAGCGAGGCTGTGCAGGGAGAAAATTAGAAAGGCCAAAGCTCATCTGGAGCTCAACCTGGCTACTGCCGTTAAAGACAACAAAAAATCCTTTTACAAATATATCAACGCGAAACGGAGGACTAAGGAGAATCTCCATCCTTTACTGGATGCGAGGGGAAACCTAGTTACTAAGGATGAGGAAAAGGCTGAGGTGCTTAATGCCGCCTTTGCCTCAGTCTTTAGCGGCAATACCGGTTGTTCTCTGGATACCCAGTGCCCTGAGCTGGTGGAAGGGGATGGGGAGCAGGATGTGGCCTTCGCTATTCATGAGGAAATGGTTGGCGACCTGCTACGGAGCTTGGATGTGCGCAAGTCGATGGGGCCGGATGGGATGCACCCGAGGGTACTGAAAGAACTGGCGGAGGAGCTGGCCGAGCCGCTTTCCATCATTTATCAGCAGTCCTGGCTATCGGGGGAGGTCCCAGTTGACTGGAGGCTAGCCAATGTGACGCCCATCTATAAGAAGGGCCGGAGGGCAGACCTGGGGAACTATAGGCCTGTCAGTTTGACCTCAGTGCCAGGAAAGCTCATGGAGCAGATTATCTTGAGGGTCATCACGCGGCACTTGCAGGGCAAGCAGGCGATCAGGCCCAGTCAGCATGGGTTTATGAAAGGCAGGTCCTGCTTGACGAACCTGATCTCCTTGTATGACAAAGTGACGCGTTTGGTGGATGAGGGAAAGGCTGTGGATGTGGTTTACCTTGACCTCAGTAAGGCTTTTGACACCGTTCCCCACAACATTCTCCTCAAGAAACTGGCTGCTCGGGGCTTGGACTGGCGTACGCTTCGCTGGGTTAGAAACTGGCTGGATAGCCGGGCCCAGAGAGTTGTGGTGAATGGAGTCAAATCTGGTTGGAGGCTGGTCACTAGTGGTGTCCCCCAGGGCTCGGTACTGGGGCCAGTCCTCTTCAATATCTTTATCGATGATCTGGATGAGGGCGTCCAGTGCACCCTCAGTAAGTTTGCAGATGACACCAAGCTAAGTGCGTGTGTCGATCTGCTCGAGGGCAGGAAGGCTCTGCAGGAGGATCTGGATAGGCTGGAGCGATGGGCTGAGGTCAACTGTATGAAGTTCAACAAGGCCAAGTGCCGGGTCCTGCACCTGGGGCGCAACAACCCCAAGCAGAGCTACAGGCTGGGAGATGAGTGGCTGGAAAGCTGCCTGGCCGAGAAGGACCTGGGAGTATTGGTTGATAGTCGGCTGAATATGCGCCAGCAGTGTGCTCAGGTGGCCAAGAAGGCCAACAGCATCCTGGCCTGTATAAGAAGCAGTGTGGCCAGCAGGTCTAGGGAAGTGATTGTGCCCCTGTACTCGGCTCTGGTGAGGCTGCACCTTGAGTACTATGTTCAGTTTTGGGCCCCTTGCTACCGGAAGGACATGGACGTGCTCGAGCGAGTCCAGAGAAGGGCAACCAAGCTGGTGAGGGGTCTGGAGAACAAGTCTTACGAGGAGCGGCTGAGGGAGCTGGGCTTGTTCAGCCTGGAGAAGAGGAGGCTCAGGGGCGACCTTATCGCTCTCTACAGTTACCTTAAAGGAGGCTGTAGAGAGGTGGGGGTTGGTCTGTTCTCCCATGTGCCTGGTGACAGGACGAGGGGGAATGGGCGAAAGTTGCGACGGGAGTTTTAGGTTGGATGTTAGGAAGTACTTCTTTACCAAAAGGGTTATTAAGCATTGGAACGGGCTGCCCAGGGAGGTGGTGGAGTCACCATCCCTGGAGGTCTTTAAAAGACGTTTAGATGTAGAGCTTAGCAATATGGTTTAGTGGAGTACTTAGTGTTAGGTCGGAGGTTGGACTCGATGATCTTGAGGTCTCTTCCAACCTAGAAATCTGTGTCTGTGTCTGTGTCTGTGTCTACATGACTGTAGGCATAGGATAATAAGAAATGGGCACAGAATGACACTGAAGACTGCAAGCTTAAATACAACTCACTTGAAAAGCACCTGACTGGGGAGGTGGACAAAAAGGTTTTAAGACTATCAAAGAGTTCAGAAGAACAAGGAGTGTAATAAACATACAATGTATGATAAATATAGATAAAAATGATTTGCCAAGAAGTGAAGAAACAAGGCAAAATACATGTCAGCAAATGTATTAAGTTAGCACCAAGAAAGTGAGGAAGAAGCAACCATCAACATCACAGTCCTCTTGGTGAAGAATTCAGGATGTCCACACAACTTGCTAAAACAGCTTTTCCCCTCTTTTTGAGGAGGACAAGTGCTCCAAAAAGTATAAAATAACATAAGAAATCTTGGAGTATCTAGATGTGACACAGGAAGATAAGCAAAGAGAATGGGAAGATAATAAAAAAGCACAGTAGCAATCCTTAATATTGGATCAACACAACAATCTTTTCTTAAGGTGCACTTGAATAAGCACTTAATTATGAATATACTTGCTCTGAAGAAAGAAATACTACTTAAAAATACTATCTTAAAATGATCTTGTTTTATGATGTTTAAACCTAGAAAAAAAAAATCATTATTAATTTGTGTTTTGTCTCCTGGTCCCATTAATAAATGTTTAAATTGTGCAAATCCTTTAAATCTCACTGGAAGAGAACAATAATAGCTACCTAACTAGAAACAGAACTAAATTAAAAGTGCCACATATTATAACCTGTCTACTTAAGAAATTTCATCAACTGCTGGAAAATCACAATTTTTAACACATACATTATTAGCCTTTGGTTTTGAGGAGTCGCATTTGCTTTAGTCTCATATGCTGTATAGCAGTATTGCACAGGCCTTCCAAAATCCAAGGACAATGGCAACCATGCAAACACAAAAATTAAAGTTCTCTCAAGCCCAAAAGAGAAAACAATACCGATCACAATTAGTGTTTCAAATTATGCTTTCTATTCCCTGAAGTACTATATTCTCACCTTTTCTTGTTGTTGTTGTTGTTTTGTTTGTTTGTTTGTTTGTTCTTCATATGTACATTAGCAAAGAATCTTTATATACAACCTTTCACATGCTCAGTACTATGGAACATCAGCCGTACATAAAACAATTTCCTCAGATTTTCTGTTTCATAACACAGCATCATTGGGGATGGGGTTGGGGAAAATCCTCTAGCAGTAAAGGTCTATGCAGACTGCATTTTGCTGACCGGACACTTGCTGCTCCCCACAGAGGTTCTGAAAGGTGCCCATGCACAGTAGGTGAAAAATCCCCTAATATGGAGATAGCCAGGGAGATTTAGAGATGACCAGCAAATATACGGATTCAGAAAAACTGGAAATGCCAAATTTTTATGGAGATTGAAAACCGTCTCCAAAGGGATGAGGTTAATGAGAAAGGAGAGAAAAAAAGTTCTGGACTACTTCAGCCCCCAAAATCTCAAAGAAAACCTCAGGATAGAAATACCTAGGCAACTATGCAGTGTTTCAGCTAAAATACTAACAAAAATATATAGTATGGGATAGGTATCTGTGTCAAATTAGATTGCTTGTCTTTAAGAAAGGTTGTTACACTGGGCTTTGATATTAGATTGTAGGTGTAAAATGGTCTCACAGAGAATTCTCCCAGTAAATTAGTCTCTTCAGAAAATCCATACTTTAATAGAAAGTAAACATGATTGCTATTACATTTCATTTTCTGTACATGGCTGAACTTTGAAACAGCTACTATCAAGTGCAGTAGCAGGAAAAAAAGGCTCAATAAAATAAAATCTTGCGGATTACAGTAAAATCCCAGAGAAACCACTTCCTCTAGTAGAAGTACCTGGGATAATGAACAATGGCAGAAGAAACAAATATCCTTGACCTCCTTCTTTTTACGTATGTAAGAATCACAGAAAGATGAAAATCAATAAATTAATGTGTAAATAAAACCATACCAAAACAGATTTTCTTTAATTTACATCAGCTTGCTGAAGGTTAGCAAAACAAGATGCTAACTAGCTCATGAATATTTAAAAAAAATACAGTAATTGATTCCTTTCAGCAAAATATTAGCATCTTCATCATTCTTTCCTCTTGTCCCTGAACAAATCAGACCTAATGGAGCCATGCAGATCTAGTGACAAAGAAAAGAATGCAGCCCATTAATTTTGCTAGTAAGTGTTCCATTACAGTTCCATTAGTTTGATAGCTGAAGCAGCAGCTCCAGCTATAGATAAAACATTCCATATGCATTTTCTTTCACAGAGCTACTGTATAATCAGTAAAGGTCCTTATCAAAGTTATCAAATTCAGAAGTATTTATATAGATAGCAAATATACTATAAACATATGTGAAAATTTGTAAATCACATTGTGACAACAATTTCATTTTGAGAAAGTTTTAAACAGTGAAAATAGTGACACTCAAATGTGACACTCGGAAGTGATACACATGCACTACATGTGCATGCATGCACAGACATAATTGCAAAATAAGACATGAAACAGAGTAATATGTTTCAAATGCAATGGATGATTCCCAGAACTAAAATTTGCCTGTTAGCACAAAATATTTGTCTGAAATTAGTATAACAATTGTGACTGCTCTGATCCAACATGGTTTTGCAGTTTAAGCTGTCCATATCAGAAGAAGTAAGTGCATTGTAATAAAAGCTCATCTTATTCATTGAATTGAAAAAAAATGTAATTTACTAAATATCAAAATAACTGGGTTATATTCTATTTTGTTCAATCATGTCTGCACATCTACTTTAAGCCTTACATTTCAGAAGAGGTCAAAGAAGGAAATGATCACTGAAAATAGAATATTTTTCACATATTAGATCTTTCTACAGTTATCCATGCATAGAGACGGTTTACCTTGAACCTGGATTAACATTTATAAAAGCAGTGGAGATTTAAAGGAATTCATTATCAAGTAGTGTATTTTTTATTCAATTTGTGAAGAAATCAGCTGCCAATACCTAATATTACTAAATTAAATATAGTAGTGGGCTGGGTACAAATATTGTGTGAGCTAAGTTCTGTCTCAGTGCATTATCTTGGAATAGTCAAGGATATATTATTGAAATGGCACCAGAGCTCATTAATTTCTTTGTTCCTTCCTAGTTTTTTCTTCAGTGTTTTCTAAAGAAGTATTTTAAAAAGAGGTTAACATATAACAGAGTGCTACTAGTCTTTTATCTTCAGTAAGTATAGCATTCTTAGAAATTATTCTTTCTTGCTTATGATTAACAGAACCATTATGCTAAATAGGTCTACAAAAAGATTTACAAAACAATCTATTATTTATTTTAGATTTCTAGTTACAAAAACGGTGAAAGAATTTGCTTAGTGCACATTATGATGTGCTTTGCATGCTGCTTATACATAAATATAATTTAATAGTTAAAAGCTTTTTAATATTTCACTGGGTGAAGCACAACATTCAGAGACTAAATAGGATTGCCACTAAGTCATGTAACTCAACAGAAGAACAACATGTACTAATAGCATTCATAAAAAAGCCCCACATTAAAAAGCAGTAATATATTTGCAATTCAATATTTTAAAGAATTGATAAATTAAGTAGCAGGAAACAATTTTCACAACACATTTATTATCTTCACATAGAAAGCATTAGCTATATCCCAAATCTGTGTGTATTAATTATTCAGGAATATATAAAAGCCTTCAGTGTGAATTCCTATTCAGCAACGCATTGTGTTAGTGCCAGCAGAGTCAGAAGAATGTCAGGCTTAGTGACATTTTTCAGCTTACTATACTGATATTGATTATGTGTATTGTCTTTCTTGACTGAACACTTAGGACACTATGCGGAAATGCTGTACGTTACAAATTAAGTTGATTTCCATTTTTGTTCTGTTGTGTGTCATTAATTCAGAGTTTCATTCTAAATCTTTGGCAAACACAGCTGTATGGGATTACAATGGCAGGTGTCACAGATCAGCTCCCAGAGCTCACAAACTACCCAGAGATTGGATTCACCACCTCACTATGCCACTTCGCTGCAGACCCAATTCATCTCTATGGGATGCTGCTTGAGCAGGTAAAATTATGCTCTCCACTTCCCTTGTCTGTGGTGTTGTATGCTCTCGATGGCACCACTCTGGCCACAGGATTGACTGTGATGCTCTTAAATCCTGCTGCAAGATTGGACACTCACGCTATGCTATCCAGTACACACTCATGGAGGTGTCCAGCAAAACCTGCCTCTTAGAAAGCAGGACCTAGTGATGAGTGACTAGCATCGCAAAGCTGAGCAAACAAGCTAAGATGAAAGATCAAATTCCACCGAAGTTCTGGAAGTGTGGCTGCACCCACACAAAGTTAATCTTTTTTTTTTTTTTTCTTCTGTCAGAACACAATAATAGGCTTCAGTTTCTAGATGCACTCAAATTCTTCTTCAAGACATGTGAACAGAAGAAAAAAATCCTGCACATCAGTTAGGTCTTCCATCTGATTTGTATTCTACATACTCTTCCCAGAAGCTCAGGAAAGCACTCTGTCTCACCGGTCAGAAATCAAGGCTATTTATAAACCCAAGGAAGTGTCAACACCAAGGGATGTTATGGAGAACATCCCATCCCACTGCTGCCCCAGCTCTATAAGGGGTAGTGCCAGCCTGGGTGGCTCTGTTAATGAGCACCGAGACAGGGTGGCATTGGCAGCACCAGACCCCAGGCATCTGAGAACGGTCATTACCTTAAATTTTACTTGGGAGATACCTGGCAAACAGGGAAGATCATGCTACTATAATTATCAAATGCTGAGGTAAGGAAAAAAAAGACAAAGTAAAGAAGGTCGGCAGTAGCAAGAAAAACTAGTTCAGGGAAGTAGGTGAGAAAATACCTATGAATTAAAAAATAAATAAGTAATGGTGCAGCAGGTTACAACATTACAACTGTTATTGGAGAAATGTTCAGAAGTTTTCAGTAATAGCTTGTATGTTCAGCAAATAGATCTGCCAACATACTCAAAGCTTCTCCATTTTTATCACACATTTCCACAATTTTAATCTGATACAAATGAAGTTGTTGCAATACTGTTAATAACATCATTTTGTCTTTCTCTTACCTTAAAAGACCACTGTTCAATAGACTATTTCACTTACTTAATTAAATATTTTAAGAAAGATCCTACTGTGAGGCTTGCTTATATTTTCTTCTAAAATGGCATACAGAAGCAGTTTGACTTACAGAAAACATGCTGTTGGCAATATAAGCTACAAAAAGCAATGGGGAGTAAATATTCAATGAGCAGTTAGGATATCAAAATGTCATTAAATAGCTTCATGATATGTTATTAAAATTATAAAAGACTTTTTAATAGAGGTCTTTGTGTGAGGATGGCTAGAGCTCATCTAAAATGGTAAATTTCATCAAGATAATTGTGTATATGTAATCTCCCTAGTCTGATTTACAGGAAAAAAAAAAAAAAAAAAAAAAAAAACCACAGAAATACTTTATATATACGCAAAGATTTTTCTTCCCCTTATAGCTATAATAATAGCTATGAATTTAAGAATGTTTAAATACTTCCTCTCTTGTCTTTATCTGATTTATTCCGTATTTTTGTTGAACCTACAGAGAAGAGATTAAATGTACTAAAACCAACTTTTACTTTACTTGGAAAAAACTGTCCCCAAAACATTCATTTTTTCCTTAATCAATCTTAATATTACTTAGAATTCCATGTTTTTATGATACTGTACCATTTGTCAAATTCTTGGTATAATTCAGATCATATATCTATCCTTTCACTTTGTAACAGAAGTCGTGATTAAATAATCAACACTATTAATTATGAATATAATTTCCTCATCCTACATAACTAATCCTCTTCATATTCACATTTTTTTTCTCTTTAGTTCATTCCTGATCAGCTTAAGATAATGGCATAACAGGTTCTGCTGAGGGAAAAAGCTTCACACAAAAAAAGTAATCAGAAGTATATTAACATTCATATCCTTATTCAGAAGCTGTTGCAGTTCTGTGCAAGCTTGAGTCTACAAAGCTGGATTTCACATGTCAGATGATTGTTTAATTCTCCACAGAAAACTCCCTCAGTGAGGAAACAGGTTTCATGTGTGGTTATGGAGAAGGAAATTTTATAGAGAAGTGACTATATTGGATCAAATCACCAGGCCTGGCCCACGTACCAGGGCACCCAGGTAGAGCTGACTGATACTGAGGAGAGGCAGGAGACCAGCAGTCGGGGTGATGCAGCTCTCCATCATTATGCGGATGTCAGAAGAACAAGGAAGGAGAGGAGGAGACCACATTTGAGCTTCCTGACCAGGTTAGAGGTCCAGTTCATTGGCCTAAACAATGAGGTCCATTCTGCCATTTGAGATGCCCCAGGAAACTTCTAATGGCCACTGTCTCCTCATTGAGGGAGGTACAGGATTCCTGCAAGTCCTGTGCTACTTCTTACTGCACATAAATGTCTCAGATTCACTAGGACATACGAAAACTACTTTGTAGACAGTCACAGTCGCTCTCCTCAAGACATCTGGTATTCTTCCTGGAATATGCTTTTTTTTTTTCCCCCCTTTCTATTTTCCCCTTGCTCTCTAGTTTTCTTTAACACACCATTAAGTAACAAGACAGGATACTATAAACCAAATAACTGAGGCACAGACTGTGTTCATTCAAAATGAAAAGTTACCTTCCTCTTCAGCCAAACACACTAAGCAGATTTAATCCACTACTTCATCATCAAGAGCTATATTTATCTCAAGAAGATATTAAGACTTGTTCTTAAGCTATACAGCATGAGCAAGAAAGTAATGGAAGACTAATGAATTCAGTTTCCTGCATATTTAATAAAATATTCTCTCATAGTCATAATCAAGCCATAGTTCAGAAAAGCATGTGCTGAACTTTAAATATTCAAGTAAAACACTCAAGCACATTATTAAAATTAAGTAAAATAAAATAAAATGAATATAATTTCCAGAGAGCTGATGATCCAGATCTATTAACTCTTTAAATTACTCAATTTTTCAGACTATATGCAGCTATTAGGCTACTTTAGCAAAATATAACCATACAGGACTGCCAGGTCATCAGTAAAGGAAAAGGATTAGCACGTTTAGGAGCTGAAAGATCTAAATGTTAAAACTTCATACCATTAAAAATAATTCATTATATGGAGCTCTCCACTTCCAGAATAAAAATCAACCAAATTAAAATTCCTTTTGAGTGCTCACCTTTGTTACACAATCTTACTCAAGATATACTGCAAATCCAACATTTATTTTGTACCTCAACGTTTTAGGGGACAGAAATCACATTTTAGGTCAGCAACAGACTGCATATCCATCACCATTGCTATAATGCCTGGAGATCCAAATACCGTCTCTGACATTAGCTGAGGAGACAGCAGTAATGACGTGCAGACAGCACAATCTAACACATTTTCATCAGTCTGCTCTGGAAAAATATAGTCTGTATGTTTACTTAGTTGTTTTTTTCTGCTTCAGGATCTTAGCATGCAAAGTGAATTAAAAAAAAAAAAAAGTGATCCATATTTTAAAATAAATATGATTCTGAGGCCATTATGCATAGTTCATCTTCTAGCTTGCTTTAGAGTACTGAATTACTGTCAGCTACAGGTAAAGGCTATGGAATGATGGCAGTTGCCATTGCTTTGCAAGGGAGATCTGGCAACCTGTCTGAAGAATCTTTGTTCCCTTACTACTGAACAACTTAAGCAACCCAATCTGAACTTGATGACTATGCGTTCTTGTTTCCCAAACGATATTTTGTGCATTTCCTTGTTCAACGAGTCCAATGCTTATTTTAATTGAACAGAAAACAAAACAAACAAAAAACCTCACACCAAAACCTACAGTGACATGCTTCCATGCTATATTGTAAATTTCCTGCAGTAATCCAAGTCCCCATGCTGTCTGGAGTCACACACAGACAGAGGAGAATCTGAAGCTGCCTTGTCCTCAGAAGTCTCACCATCTGGTGGTATGCACCATTAACCCATTTGAAGAGTGAATCAATCTCAAACTGGAAGCTGCCACACCATATGTTTTTGGCCATGAGGATGGGATTTTAACCATGAGTCAAATACATATTATGAGTCAAAATCATGATACTCTAAACGCAGCAAGTAAGAAGATAGAAGTTAGTATCTAATGATAGGGAAAAGTGCAGTTCTTATGAAAAGCAAGCAAATGCAGGGCCAGAATCTCAAGAAATTTCAGGGGAAAAAATAAAATAAAAAGGAAGTTGTAGATAGAACAACTATGGATAGGTGTTAAGAGTTGCTTGAACAACTCACACCCTCAAATTAGATTTCCTTTCCAGGCCTCAGTAACAACACAAACTCAATGAACATTACCTACAACTGGAAAACATTTCCATTTAGTACTAATACATTAAGTAAGAGGTTGGGAGCTTCAAACTGAGCAAGATTTAAGATAACCTTTTTTTAAAGATAACCTTTAACCTCCATTGCAATGGAAGTCCCACACAGCATCTTCTACGTTCTACAGCAAAGCAGCTCTTTCTGCAATCTCAAAGTACTTTTACATCACCTTTCTTCATGCTCTCTTCCAGATCTCTGCAGAAAATAATTTAGAACCATTGCATGACTCTTTAGTATGTGTTTGTGCAGGGAAGCACTGATCATATCTGGACAGGATCCTGATGCTTTCCTATGTGTTAGATCTAGCTACAGCTCTGCAGTGACTTCTCTGATGCCATTCTGGCAGTCCTGTTCCTTTCCCATGTGTGTGTCAAGCAAGGCCAGCTGGCCTCAGTTATTCCTTTTCGAGGCTTCTGATTTGCTGGCTGCAGTGTTCCCCGGGCAGAAGATACCACCAGTCTTCCTCCACTGCCAAGCAGAACAGCACCTAGCTCAGGTTCCTGGACTCTCCACTACGTAGCTCCATTATACAAGGGTTCAAATATAAATCCACTAACACTATTTTATGAGGAAGGGTGGAGAGCTAGGCCTAATTGCAAGCAGAATCTGGATGAGAAGGGATACAAAAATAATTTCCAATACAGATCAACATCCAAGTTCAACCAAACAGTGAATGCTGCAATAAAAAAGCTAAATTCTGTGGCATCTGAACAAATATTTAATTCTCTGGCCACAAAACAACACCCTAGATTAGACCCTGATTGAGATTAGTGGGGCATGTCCTATCTCTCTTGTCACTTTTTTAAACCTCATCTAGATTCACAAAAAGCCATCTCAGCTGTCTGATTGCAATGAAAGCAAATTGTTATGGTCATCTTTTGAATCACAAAGAATATGGGTTTCTAAGGAGAACTCCTCAAAAAGGAGATGAAACAAATATAAAATCAGTAGAATATATACTGTGTATGCTACAGCAACTATCCAGATAAGAAAATAATAAAAGTGATTTATTCTTGGAGGTAATATTTTGGCTGGCCTCAGTTATTAGCTTTAGTGCTTAAAAAAGCTTTAATGCTTCTCTAGTTTCAGTTGCTGAGTTTACAATTCAATCAATTTTTGTTGTGAAGTAAAACTTACCTTGCCCAGCCCTTATGACTTTGCATTTATTTAAATGCAACTGAATAATAATAATAATAATAATAATAATAATAATAATAATAATAATAATAATTCTACAGCCTGTATTATGGCATTACTATGAACACTGCTTAGTCAGTAACATTCATTTCTGAAAACACTAAACAAAACCATTGACCTGATAAAAATGCTAGACAGGGTATGTGAAATATAGGTATAGAGAAACTGAGACTCTCTCTTAAAAGTCAACATTTTCTCAAAGCTGTGACAATCAAAAAAAGTTCAATTACCACTTACCATCCTTTAGGACATTATATACATATTCATTAACTTTGGTACAAAATACACACAAAATATTCCTTTAGTTGACTGTCATAGATGTGAAGTTACTAAAAGATATCAAAAACTCTATTATGTCAAAGCACATCTTCTACTAAATTTCTCTCTGCTACACTAACAAGGTTGAGCCTATCTGATGATTATCATTTGAGATTTATTACTGAGAACCATGCCAAAATTAATCTCTATTTAATGAGTTTTTTTGAAAGGGGTTCAAAATATCAAAATTTTGAAACATGCTCATTAGAACTATTTGTAAGTAATTTAAAATGGTAGGTTATAAATAAGTTGTGATTGGATCCTAAAGCCATGTCAGAAATAGTGTTCACATGACAGACTGTCAGAAAATTTCATGCTTGACACATGGGTCCAGTTGATCACTAAATAGTGACATTTTTATTATTGTCTTGAAAAAAGAAAATTAAATTTCAGCCCTTGCAAATACTTTTTCCTTCCCTTTCCCTCCTAGATCACGGCACATTGACATCATCCAACTGGAAACTAGAAAATCGTGAATTACTCAATTTGTGTTCCCCTGCTTCTCCATTACCAAACACCACTGTTACAATATGAGAGCCATAAATTGAACAGAAAAGGTAACAAAGATGCTCACGAGGCCTTAATTTTTCTCAATTTGACAGAGACATTAACATGATGAGTTACGGAATTTCTGTGTTAAATCCTTTTTGGATTTGGAGTGTGTCAAATTCTATCAGTCAGGAGTCAACAAGTTTCTCATGACATCTCACCCATAGGGAAAGCATCGGGTGCAAGTTTTTGTTTTGCTTTGCTGTTTTAAGCATATGGTGAGGATTGCTGTAAAGGTTCTGAAAACTCCTCAGCCTTCAAAGTGTAGTATAAAACCTGCATTAAAAAATAAAAAAGTATAAAACATATAAGAGAAATATTCAGAAATAAAAAGTGCCCTTTATTTTTCATAAATAAACTACTTGAGCTGAGGAGTGTTTAAAATTATAGTCACTAACAAAAGTACCAGAATTATTTTTGTTAATAATATGTATTTGTTCATCTACAGAAAGTTAACTAGATGAAATTAAAACAAATGGATACTGAATGTCAAAATGAATGCCAGAGTACCTTTGTCACCAGTGATAGGACAGTGATAGAAAAATAAAAATAAAAGCTTGTATATTCATTTTTTTTTCATAACTTTTTGGTTGTGATTATAATTTTTAAGGGTATTTAAGAGACTAATTACTGACATTGGTGTTTCCTAGAAGAGACAAAAGTATCCAGAACCAATAATATATTGGTCTGTTCTTTCTAAATAATGATACATGTTGTGTATAAAAAGCCATCCTGAGCTGTGAATTTCTTAATGTCTTAGTTTCAGATGTTATTTGAACTTTAGCTGGAGTCTGGAACTCTTCCTCAAACTGATTAGTAACTTATTTGAAAGCTAGTTGCAGTAAATCTGAGAGCACTGTTCCTGTAAGCCAGTGCTGTTCCTCATCTATAAGGACACCTGAATCTGACCCTAAGATTTATTTCATTTTCTTTGTAAAATGGAAGATTAAAACAAACAAAAAAAACAAACAAAACAAACAAAAACCAGTTTTATGGAAGATTGTAAAATATGCATCTGTTAAACTTTACCTCTCATATCTTACTGGTTTCAACTGTTAATGTATAGAACAGTGCAAACAGCAAAGCTTAACGGTATTATTACTCTGACATAAGTAGATGACAGTATAGTACTGTGCTGCATTTTCCTTTTGATGAGGACTATTATTTCTAATAGGCATAACATGTAACAATACCACAGCTTGTCATAACTTATCTGGGAAACACGAGAGTTTGCAGCAAATGCGTGAGATTTATTGATGTCACTAGTATACAGACACTGTTTTTTTATGGTACTTACTGAAGCGCTAAAGAAACATACTCTGAGTCACAGGAAAAAAAATAAAAAAAATCAGTGGAATAGTAGGTTTTCCAAAACAAACAAACAAACAAAAAAAACCCTCATAGTTTGAGTTCTACAGCAGAAATGTGAATGCTACTAAAGATTCTTTCCAGCATTAAAAAGTGTTGATGACCTGAGGGACTTATTTAGAGAACTTGTTTGTCTACCAGAACAAAGCCTTACTCAAACAAGGAGGAACACTCATTCCCTCTGAAATTTATAAAACTCCTGTCCATTTATGTGAGTAGTGAGCAGCCAATTGCCTCACAGACATTAGACTCAGACAGCTATTAGAATATAGTGCAGACTACTGTAAAATTTACAATAAGACTGACACAGAGCTTATTAGATTTAAAGGATATAATTTCATTCGTTTCAATGGACACTGTTTTTAACCCTATTGGTATGATCCAATGTCTACTGAAGCACAAGGAAAAATAACCACAAAAGAAATCATATGCAGGCCCTATTCCATGCTCCTTAGGTGGATGAAGACAGAAATTCAGAGAAACAAATTATTGTCCTTGGCTTATCCTGTTGTATTTTTTCATATTTCAAGTGTACATGCTTTTACATAGAAAAAAGTTCATTGGAAATCATCAGAGAACAATTTCAAAAGATTTCTGTGTATACTTGCTACAGTCTTGCCTTCTGTAGAGCGACTGCCTACATGAATGTCTTTCTGACCTAAAAAATTGGTATTTGCATGCTGGAGGGCTAATAAAGCAAATACTTTAGGTGTTTTAATAGCCCCAAACTAACATAATTTGAGTCGTGAAGACATAAGAAACAGACTGATTTAAGTTGTCATTTAAATACTCTTTGTTGAAGTTCTCTGATGTCTAAAACAAAAGTGTGAGAGCGCAGTAATCTCTGATAAAAATATTAAGGTTATTTAGAGAAGTTTAAAATACATATTAAATTCAGGAAATTAAAGTTAGAAAACTGAGTTCGAGAAAATATTTAGGGATCAGACTTAAGGTCAATGAAGACTGATTGAATTGTTTGTTTACTAGATCCTCTCTCAGTATACTCTTGATATCCTGTGAGAAAATCAGCAAGTTTGGATTCTCCCACTTAACACAATAGCCTAAATTTAAAAACACATTAAACTCTGTAGACAACCAGTGGAAGGAGAGGACCTCAACAGAGTGATATAAACTTGCAGTAAACAATGTAAGTCTTTCCCATTTCTCTCCATGGACTATAGATGGAGGCTAGGCAACTGTGCTATTAATTTGGGTGTCTCTGTTCAAGGCTTACAATTAGATTAAAAGAATCTGGGCTTTTATATTGCCTTAAAGATTATGTAATGTTCTCCATTAAAACCCATCTGTTCAAAAGGCATTCTCAAAATAAATGGAAAACATCATTTGACATTAAATTAACTTCCTAAATGACTTAATTCTAAATTTAGAGAGGACAACAGCAAAGCTCCCTTTGGACTTCACCAGCTCAAGACCAGTATAGAGTACTTGATACTGCTTTTCCTCCCAGCTTCATGAATAAATACGGAGGAGGGGAAAGGGGTGGGGAGATAAATGTTGTTTGTTTTCCTCAGAAAACTATGGCAGAAATCCTTCTTTTTATACTAAAGGAGAGCAGTAATAATTGCAAGCGGATTAGTGTACATAGGTTACAGTGTTTGAAATCTTACTGACCTTGAGTAGAATCAGTCCCGAACTGCAATTCGTTAAATACCATTATATTACATGACAGCTATGGGAGTGAGGGAATATCAGAATAGTAAAGCCAAAGTCCCTTGGGGTAGTCAGATAAAATGTAGCAGAACCTGTCTAAATAGCACATTTGTTATATCTAGTTTTGTTGCTTTAAAATGCTTTGCTCGGGAAGCTGCTATGTTCAGTGGCAGAAATCACCTCATCTCAGCTATCACAAAGACATTGTTGTATACTGCCTCTGTTCTAACCATGGCTATATATTGCCCTCCCCCCCCCCACCCCAAAAAAAAATCACTGATGCAAAGCTGGGTTAAAATACTCATTTTAGAAATAAAACATAAATTAAAAACAAAGACATCTTGGCTACTATTAAATTACTCAAAACTGTCTTTTTATTAAAAAAAAAGAAAGTTTATTTAAGCTCAAGTCCTAGGTTTTCTTTTCTAGTTTCCACTTTCAGTGAAGTAGATATGACATGTTTTCTCTATGGTACCACATCTGAAATGAGTTAGTCACTTTATACTACCCACAGTCAAAAGAACTTCATCTAAAAGTACTTTAAGATTGGATCTTTTGTGTGAAGCCTGAGCAATCTGCAGCCAGTGAAGAATAAAAATATATTGAGGATTCACTGCAAGAGATGCAATCATGAGATGCAGAAATAATTGCTAAAAAATATCAGAAGCTGGTGTGCTATGGAAAGTTTGGGCTTCATCTAGGTCTATGTGTCCTGCTAATTCTATATGTCTGGTTATGTATATGGTATTATTCTATCATAAACAAAAAAACAAAAAAGCATGTTTTTTTATCAACCAAAGGCATGTTTGTCAATTTCCTTGTCCCTTACTTTCAATACAATTATTTCTCCAATGGTGCCTAGTTTTACTAAGGGTTAACTGACACAACGCTTTTAGTCATTTATAACTGTTGCATATAACTATATGCACACTAAACTAACATGACCCTAAGTTTCATTTTTTACATTATTTGTTAGGCTTAAGTGAATTATATGGTTCTGGTTTCAGTTTGAAATAGGAAAAAAAAAAAGGAAAAACTGAGAGAAATGAAGTGGTTATAATTAAAGATTTATGCTGGAACTCTGTTTCTGCAGGTAGTGCATGAATATTTTCTCTGAAATGGTGTCCTTGATATACTCTTCTCGCACTTTATACTGTTCCATGAATTATAGAAGAATCTACACTGGCTGTGTACGTTG
This sequence comes from Cygnus olor, assembly GCF_009769625.2. Classification (NCBI taxonomy): domain Eukaryota; kingdom Metazoa; phylum Chordata; class Aves; order Anseriformes; family Anatidae; genus Cygnus; species Cygnus olor. The sequence continues at coordinate 29,881,110 of NC_049169.1, read as the reverse complement.
TTTTGGAAGAGTCACTACCCTCCTTAGACTGAAGTAAGGAAAACTGAGTCATCCAATCAGTAGTCTCTTGGTATCATCACAGACTTGCCCAAAGGAAAAACTAAAGTTCAACTAGAAAATTATCTCCAGAAATAAACCTTGAGAAAGAGATATTAAGCCAGGTTAAAAGCACATGGACACTGTTTCTAGGAAGAAACAACAATGATTAAGCAGACTGTTAACTGAAATGTCTATGGCTAATTGGAATGAGAGACCAGGATACAGTTCCTAGAACAGTGTAGCCTTTCTGTCTGAAGATGAAAGAAAAGTGTGCATAGGCATGTACTAAAAGTAGATGCAGATTTATTATTAAGATTTATTAAGTCATGAACATACCCTAAAATTCACACACAATTCATCTGGCAGGTCACAAACCTTGATATCTACAGAATTTGTAGCATTTTTAGAAGAGCAGTAAGAGCCAAGACATTAAAAACTGTAGAAAGGCTGGCACTATGCAGAGGGTCCATTGCAGATCCTGAGAGTTTTTCAGCTGGGGAAGCCTCAACTTTTTCAAGGATTAGACTGCAGAGCAAGGCAGCTATCACATTTTATGCATCAGGGAGTTCTCTGTCTAAAAGTGCTATCTATCTTGTCAAGAAGGCACTAATTTTAGAAAAATTTGGAAATACTGTTATATCTGGAAATTAAATTGCCCATCATATTTCACAAATACCAAAAAACAAGTAGAAGTCACCAAGAACTTCACTGTTTCTCTTCCTGCTTAGCATTACTTTTGCTGCAGGAAGCATGCAATCCACAGTTGTTTGTTGTCCTGGTCCTTTTCCTTTTTATTTTTTTTTAAATACACTGTAATAATAAATCCATAAAGACTGACTTCTTAAGAGTTAACCTGAGTGGCATCTCTAGACTTAACAGACCTCATCCAAACAAATCTCAAATTCTGTCACTTCCTGTCCGACCTTTCCTCCATGTCACCCACTTTCATCTTGTCCCTCTTGGTATGTTCATTGGGAACACAGCTTTGATCTTATACAGAGGAAAAGGTAAAAAACAACTTCTGGAACACATGAATCATTGCATCCATCACAAAACAGAACTGGATATTATCTGCTGTCCAGGAAAAAATGTGATTAAATACATTTAGTCATCATTTTTCTAAGTACAATCTTGGAAATTTCTGTGTCTCTGGATTAAGCAAACATTCAGTTTCACCAGACTTCTGAATGTCCCCAGAGACCCTAATAAAATCATCATTTCTAGTAAACAAAATACAAGGTTTGAGCAACATAATTTCTTAAGATTAAAATAAATAGATAGATAGTTTCTCCTTTTATCTGATTTATTGGTTTTATCTAAAAAACAACTTTAAATTTTAAAAATAAAGCACCATTTTAGTGCCAGACTCAGAATCAACACTTTTACAGTAAGGTGATGAAAAGGTCTATGAAAGTAAAAGAGATTCAATAACAAATGTTTTCTTACAAACATTTAGAATATTATATCTCACCTGAATATACCTACAAGTAAGAAATAGTAGCTATTACACTAGATAAGTCACAAAGTACTTATTTTCTTTTTAAATTACCATTCAAAGTTAAAAGTTGTTTTTGGTGGATGAAAAACTCAACATGAGCCAGCACTACGCTTGCAGCCCAGAAGGCCAGCTGCATCCTGGGCTGCATCAACAGAGAAGTGGCCAGCAAGTCAAGGGGGGTGATTGTCCCTCTGTACTCTGCCCGCGTGAGGCCCCACTTGGAGTACTGTGTCCAGGTCTGGGGCCCCCAGAACTCAAAGGATGTGGAGCTGTTAGACCGGGTCCAGAGGACCCGATCAGAGGCTGGAGCACCTCTCCCGTGAAGAAAGGCTGAGAGAGCTGGGGATGTTCAGCTTACAGAAGAGAAAGCTCCGGGGTGACCTCAGTACTTAAAGGGGACTTATAAAAAAGATGGAGAGTAACTCTGCTCAATCAGATCATGACAGGACAAGGGGGAATGATTTAAACTAAAAGAGGGGAGACTTAGATGAGAGGTAAGGAGGAAATTTTTCACTCAGAGGGTGGTGAGGCACTGGAACAGGTTGCCCGGAGAAGCTGTGGATGCCCCATCCCTGGAGGTGTTCAAGACCAGGTTGGATGAGGCCCTGGGAAACCTGATCTAGTGGGTGGCATCCCTGCCCATGGCAGGAGGGTTGGAACTAGATGATCTTTGAGGTCCATTCCAACCCAAGACATTCTGTGATTCTATGATTCTTTTTTCCCTAAACTACAAGAGAGAATCCTCTTGCCTAAGCAAAGCTACTTTACATAGCAATGTAATCATGAAATCATGACACCAGAATTGCTAGTTTATACACCGACTACTGTATGAGTCATCATCTGACTACTGATGAGTCCAAATGCAATAAACTTAATATCGTCTGATCAAAGTTTAATACATTTTTCTGAATTATTTTTATAGAAACTGCATAAAAAATATTCAAGATAAATTTCCAGAATATCTGAAAATACTAATAAAATGCTAAACCAAACTAAAAAAACAAACAAATAAATAAAAAACAACCTTTAAAGCCATGCGCTAGGCCCAGCACATCCAGCAGTCCCTATTTTCACATTTAGATGTTAGAGAGGTCCAATTAAACCTGGTGGTCAGGGAGTTAATTTTGCAACCACGTGGCCAGGATGGAATCATATGACTCCCAAGTGGCTAACAAGTAACAGCAGCTAATTGCCGATGCAGGATTTAATTAGGTATCTTGGGATATTTTACAGACAGGAACAATTCAGTATAAATCAATCAGATAATCAAAAACAGCAAAAACAATGAGAAACTGATACTGTCCCCTTGTAGTGGCCTGTGGTCTTAAAGTTCCTAGTCTGTAGTGCAGATAACATCTTTTTCCTTGCCTGAAATACTGAAAATGACAAACAAGACCTAGGGAAAAGGAACAAAAAAAAAAAAAAAAAAGAGAGAAGAGAGAGAGAGAGAGAGAGCACGATATAAAGAGAATACAGCAATATATGAAAGAAGATTATTCTCGAGTAACAGTATACAATCGTGTGCCTTTGACAACTCAAATCATTTTGAACAATGAGTAATTTACGGTCATGATAGGGCAAGCACTTTCCTTCCTTCATTTATTTGTTTCATTCCCTGCAGGATGAAGTGAATAAATAAAATTACTTCTAAAAAGCCATTTTCTGTTGTTATCATTTATGCCTCAAGGAAAAGAATCTTAAAATCCATCTGCTTATAAGCAAACCAACTTTCCTGTTCAATTTGGAAATAAATTCTGTATATTCTGAAAACCAGGATCAATTCAAAAGCATAAAACAAAATAAAAATTAAAAGTTATACAAAAGTGTAAACAATTAACAAGATGTATACAGTTAAGATTATATAAAGTCAATCAGCAGAATCCAAATGTAGAACTATTTCCATCATGACTCATATTAATTACCCAAGTTGAATATTTGGTATTTTACTCTAGCAGCATCACAACAAAGCATAAGGAGTGCAAACTGGCACAACAATCTAAATCCAATTAAACATTCAGGAATATAATTTCATATTTTGACAAAAATAAATACAGGAGTGAGTGTTGGAATTAACTCTAGGCACTAATTAGTTTGTCTTGACTGCCTTTACTCTTAATGGAGGCAGAGCATTCAGGCCCTAAATCACTGTCTACAGAATCCCTTTATCAATCTCTTTTTCCACTGATCATAGATGCATCCTAAAGACATTATCCTAAAGTTAGCCTTTGGATCAATGCCTTTTTTAGCCAGTTTTCCAGACAGTTGATTATAGTGAGAGGTCCAGGCATTCCTATACGTTGCTATGCAAACATAGAAAAGATAACAATGTATATTATTGGAAAAAAAAAACACACACAAAACAAAACAAAACATATTATTCCTAAACATTGGCTGGCTGTGGTCATATGGGACTAGATATCCAGTAAAATTGGACCTGCTGGTTTTGGAATAAATAATATTACTGCTTGATGAATGCAGGTATTCAGGAATGAAATTGTTGATCTCCATCTATGTATGGTTACATTCCCACAAACCCTCTGTGCAAGTTCTATTACATTCAGTAGCCCTTCTCTGTCATGTGTCTGTGTCATCAAAAGTAGGTATTCTTCACCTACTTTTCTATATCGAGCTATTAAAATTTACTGTGTGCAGGCCAATTCTTGAAAATCATTCAGAACCTGAAGTGTGCAGAAACTATACGTGATCCTCATACATAGCAGTAGATGAATCTGAAGTAAGTATTTGTTATTTTCCTTCTGTGTTCTTCTTGGGATCCTGTTTATTTATCAGTGTAGTTAAAAGTGCTGGTAAATTCATAAACCCAAAAATGATTTGGGGATGCAGTAATTTTAGCTGCCGCCTCTCCCTACACTTCTCACAACTGTTGCAATTCATTGATGATTCTGCCATCTGCATCAAAAGCTGAAATGCTTGGTTTAAATATATAAAAGCTAGACAGGCAACTCCATTATTAAATGCAAAGATACTGCTAGCACTGTAAACATGGGCTTAAAACTTCCCACCACCTTTGCAGTTCTACCTCACTTAAAAATCTTGGGACTGTAATGGGCTCAGCATCAGAATGGTTTAATCTAATCTGCACTGCATGGCAGAGCAAGTTACTGCAAAACACCTCCTGGATTATGCTAAGGTTCCTTCCAAAAGAACTGCCCTATGGGTTGGTACATCCAATTGTGACATTTCAAAGAAAAGATTGGAATTACATGATCAGTTGCTATACATATCACTGCTGATTAATGTGTCTGACATAAAAATTATTCTGTATGTGCAAACCCCCTTGCTGCTGTCTTGTTAACAAAGTCCTGTAAGTCTACGGCTTAAATGAACCCTTAACATTATATTCTTATTCTTATATGGTGCAGACAGGATTTAGTCAGTGGAAAATTTGACAGCCAACCTATATACTGAATTTCTTTACTTTTGGATACTTGGAATAAAGTCCATTTATTCATCTTTCTTTTCTTTTTGACGGCTTAACACACTGTTTCATCCTGCTATAATGTCTTTATTTCCTAAAATTTGTTCCCAATTCATTTTATTCAGTTAATCATAGATATTAGGGAATAAGCATATTCGAATTTGGTTATATTAGTGCATTTTACTGCATTATGTGCTCTGTGTTATGTGATGTATAAAATTCTTCTCTATTACCTAAAACATGATCATCCTGCTTTAAGTCAGGTAAGTATAATCAGAAAGAAATCAAAGGACCATTCTAAGCTGCAAGACCCCTGAAGTGTTATTTCTCTTAACAACTCTGTTTTGTAAGAATTTTCAGTGTAACATTGGGTATTAAAGCATGCATTATTTTTATATATCGTATTACTTAATGATGGGCAGCTGTGATATAGTGTGTCGAAAAAGGGGGGATAATACTGTGTGGAAAATATCTGTAGCATTTTTAGTGATCTTGTTCTAGCAGCACAGAAATGCAATCTAAACTCCTACATCAAAACTTGACAAAAATACATTCAATTCAATTTTAGAGTAAATTGTTTCTGGAATAAGATTATCTGTCACATTTCAGCTCAGAAACATTTCTTGATATCCAAATTTCATTTTTTAACAAACAGTCATTCTGAGTAAGTTTGGCAGGCTTTTAATTACAGAATATATGCCTGTAAAATAAAAGTTTTCAGTATTCAAACTTTGCAGGGACCACTTCATTTAAGACTCTGAGGGTGATATCAAATCTGAAATGACAGTTATGATTTTCAGGCATATTTCCCTCCATAACACATACATTCTTCACACTTCAAAAAAATGAAGGCACAGTTACAGCTGCTGCCTACTGATCTGTCTGCATTGAGCAGCACATCAACATATTCAGCTTATCAGAACCGTTTGCAAGAGCATGTTTGTCAAGCAAAACTATCTCAGAGCATTAGGGAACTGACGTCTCAGTTGGATTACTTCACTAACTCTTCTATAATAGTGTAGAAGAGTTATTTTAAGTGAGACTATGCAAACAAAACCAAAAAATTCTCACAGACTGTTAAGCAACTCAGAAACTTCAACACTGAAACCTGAAATTATTTCAGGCTTGAGGTTCAACATGCAAATAAAATCTAGAGCTAGTCAGAACACAGACAGCAGAAAGAAAATTGTAAGTTTTGATCCTGACCTGTTTCCAAAATACAGGTCATATCTTAAACTAAAAATGGGTATTTTAGTGCAGACTAAATACTATAAATTACAATGTATTTCTATAGTTTTTTCAGTGATTCATTGTGAACTTCATAAGACAATATTATGCTCACTTTGTAGGAGTGGAAATTGGCATAACTGGGCTCTCCTGAACTTTAAGCCAATACGTTTAATAATCAGCCGATTGTCACATAGAGACCAGGTCTGATCATTTGTCACACTACCTTGGCTCCAGACAAAATTCTCTCCTCACATATGACTTTCAGCTTGAGGGCAACTGGAGAACAAACACATTATAGCAATGATCCTTTGATAGGTCAATATTTTAGACTTCTCATGCCTGAACTTAAAATCCAATACTCTAAAGGCTCTGCTTGTCTAAGAAAAAGGCACCTGTGGAGGTCATCTGGTCCAACCCTCCTGCCTTAGCAGGGACACCTCGAGCAGGTTACCTAGGACCATGTCCAGATGTCTTTTGAAGACCAAAAGAAGGAGACTCCACAACCTCACTTGGCGACCTGTGCCTGTGCTCCTTCACCTGCACAGTAGAGAAGTGCTTCCTCATGTTCAGAGAGAACCTCCTGTGTTCCAGTTTGTGCCCATTGCCTCTTGTCCTGGCACTATGCACCACTGAAAATAGTATGGCTCCCTCTTCTTTGCATCCTCCCTTCAGTTATTTATACACACTGATAAGATCAGGGGAAACTCTGGTCCTCTTCTCCAGACTGAACAGTCCCAATTGCTTGGAAATGTCATATAAATATATAAGCATGGGCAAAACCTAACAAATGGTAATTTCACTTTTTACTCTGCAACATAAAAGAACATATACCATTCTCATGGTCTACGCAAGAAGAGAATGTGACATATCTGTGAGATTTTTTAAATTAGGCTCATCTATCCCTTCCTGACTGAGCTCTTGCTAACAGTCCTCTTCTCAAATTCAATACTCAAGCAAGATTAAGAGACCTTGAAGAAACAAGACAAAACAGCCAGGAAAAAAAAAAATAGATTACTGAAACTAGAGAATCTAATATTTAAGAAGATTATATGATAATAAAATCAATAGTACGCTAAGAGAACATTCCTAACATTACAATGCATTCTAAATATATATATATATATACACTTTTATATAAATACATATAATTAATATATAGTCATATTTTTTATCATAGAGCAAACCAGTAGCAGAAACCTTCTCAGACTACTTTATTAAAAGCACAAAAATGTGAATCCTATTTCCAACAGTGTCTGTGGAAAGAACTGAACAATTTCCGTGAGGCCAAAGTTTTGCCAAGGTTCAAAGGAGGCAATCATTTTGACTGGACTGTGACCAAATAAAGCTTCTTGCTAACTTCTATGACACCAGCCAATTTTACAAGGGGTAAAGCAATTGACATTATTCATTTAAGGAATATAAAATGTGAGGACAAGGACCCATACAAGTTTGCCTTTTTCCATGACTGCCAAGTTATTCTGATCAAAAAGCATCTCAGCAAAAGCTTCTGCACTTTCTTAAGTATTTGAAGCCCCTCAGCTGTGGCTCTGGTTTGCCTTTACTTAGCACAAATTACTCCAACTGTTGTACTGCCATGTAAAAAAGATTGGCTCCAAATTAATCTCTTCTGATATGAGATAACAGTAAAATCAATTGCTCGGTGCTTTCATAATGACCTCTCACTCCCTTGATCTTTAAAATTCCAAAACCGCCATGTATACCAGAAGGGTTTTGGCATACATAAGGAATGCATTCAACCATCCTACTGCACACATACATAATTCACATTTGAATTGGGTGATTGTATCATGCATGTTACTAAGAAAACATTCTCATTTGCCAACAGCAAATGCTAAGCCCAGGAACTCTTGTTCCCCTGTGGTGCTTACAGGCTTAAGTTTTTTGTGAGTATCTCAGACATTTGGTATCATAAATAAATATGCCTTCAAAGAGATGAGGAGAGTGGAGCTCATCTTTTTAAAGATGGTGCACGTCTTGTATATAGCCCCAGTATGTGATGAGAGCACTGGCCAGGGAAGAGGGAGGTCTTTGTGCATTCAAAGGAGATTTGAGTTTGCACCGAACAGCTCTGGAGGCATTGCTTTTCCAATGGGCTACAATTGCACTGTGCTAACTCACTGAATCTGAGCGCAAGTGTAGATAGATATAATGATTCCCATGGCCACAGGAAGAAGGTCCTGTGAACCTGCCTTTGAAGAAGAGATGTTAAACTAGGGATCAGCTACACGAAGCAGAAATATGGCAGAAAGCAGGAATCAGCAGCCAGGATGACCCAGCACAACTTTGGGAGCCCTGAAATGAACAGGGTTTGTACAGGCATGCAGATGGGAGCACCCACAGACAGCTGTCACTTAAGTGGAGTCTGATTCTATGGGACATGACTACCAGGTCATATTCTTCTTTTATGTTCTGGATCCCAAGAAAAGCTGAGCTGGATGATGGCACTGAACTTCCTAAAGCAGAGTGCTTCTATACGGCACTGCAGGAAATAAGGGTGTTTTGGGGTCAGAAAGGGTGACTCCTTGAAAGCATAAATACTTATAGTGTTAGGTAGGCCCTAGCCAGCTTCCTTAATTAAAATTAGATGCCTCAAGGTCATTTAATTTCTACCTTAGGCATCCTTTTTATGATCTGTACCACAATGTGTAAAATATTTTCTGCTTGTTATGAATCTGATAAACAGTAATTCCATATTCTCAATAAACTACCAGCTGGGGGAAACAAACAAACAAATGAAATAACTACTGTATCATTTTTAACTAATATCAGGAGACAACAGTACGATTTGTGCAGACCCCCACCAATGTCAGCAGGGCTTCCCACAGTAGCAGTTATTCTCCTGCTTAGAGTAAACCACAGGGCCAGAACCTAACAGTCAAAACAGCTTCACTGATTACCCACAGATTGCAAGCATAAGCACAAACTAAAAAGTAGAAGAAAACAAGCTACCTATTTTTTTCCTACTACTCTTAAGCACAGACTAAGCATAGCATTTTCAGGGAAAGATTTAACTTCCAGACTATAGTGAGCTACTAATGAAGTTTCCATAATGATTTTAGGCAGCCCTTCTCCAATACACATCATATTATAATGTGGACAATAAATGCTTTTATTAACAAGCAGATGAGTCTGTCATTCCCATGCCAAGTAAGGATTCTTTCATAATTAGAAATTGCACACTCCCTAGAAGCAAAATTCTTACTGAGCACACAGCTGCAGGGAGCCTCTGTGGCGGCTGCACCCTGCTTCCCTCAGAAGAGGTTCCTGTGGTGTGGAAATTATTTCCAGCAGTGTTATAGAAATAAATACAGTTGATTTAAAATATATTTCTACCTTTTTGAAACAATTTACATACCAAGATTGCAGTTACAAACAGATTCCACCCTATTCCTTCCTCTTTGGCCCTCAGTTTGTCAGCGGTATGGAGCATTGAAAAAAAAGGGGCAATTCATGAAAAAAACTACACACCTTAAAGCAATTAAAATACATTTGAATTAAAGCAGATGCAAAGCACTTTCAAGAATAAGGATCAGTTCTGTACTGCATATAGCAATAGCATTATGACAAATGGAAAGACTTCAGGCAAAAGCATCCCTGCCTTCAAGAGGGTTCACCTGAATATAGGAAAACACTCTGCTTACTTTCCAAAATATCTGCCTTCCTTAAACAACTTCCCTTGTATTTATCTTATCTAAAAAGAGCTAGAGTAGGTTTTGTTTGTTTGTTTGTTCATTTGTTTTAATTCTCCCAAAGTGGTATGTGAAGGGGGCTTAATAACCCACAATAATAGCAACAACTTTTGGGGCAAGTTGTCCACTCAAACTCGTAACAGTCTTCAGGTCAGATGGACCACCCTGGCTTTTAGCTAGAGGTTTCTGCTTTTTTGCGCAGAACTACACTTGTTTATAGTTCTCCAACACCTTACTCAACTCCCACTCAGCCAAGTGGCAACAAAATGCTCAATGTTGAGAAAATCTGGAGATTTTCCCTTGCTTGTCACAAACTTTGTTGAACTTTAAAGTGTAAACGCTTCTTTTCAAATACTTGGGAAACTCATCTGATTTGCTGCCCGCTAGGGTCTACCTCATTATATATAATCTTCTATTTCTAGAATCAAATGTGAGCACATTTGCAAGGTAACTTGTGAATCACACAGAAACCACAGCTATATTTCTCTATTCACAATGCTGTCAACTTGAACTTTATATCAAGGAAGCATGCTGTGAATACCATCAAGAGAGTCATCAGAGGGCTGCTCTAACATTTATTTTAAGGTTACCAGAATCTGGGGTAGTTTGCAAAGGAAAAGATAAAGACAGACAGACAATTAAATTATCTTAAAGATAATAATTTATTTACCTAAATAGTTAGCTCCCAAGTGTTTTTTTCAGTATGCACATGATTGATTCACATTCACATTAAAGATAATTTAGTCTTCTATAGTATCTTTTCCAGAACATGTCACTCTTAAGAGTAAAGTAATACCTTTAGTATCAGTAGACCAGGATAGGCAAACAAAAAATTCTAAACCATCATGTAATGAATATCACCTCAAAATTTGCTCAGTTTTTTTAGATGCTTTTTTTTATTATTATTATTATTTTATTTTTTTTAAATGAGTAGTGATGACCCATATACCATCTGCCTTCTGAATCTCTCACGGAAACATCCATTTCTACCTGAACGGTGACTGTGAATGAAAGTTTCTCACTCAAATCTTCACAGGTTCTCCTTTAGAGTTCAATTAGGTAACTAGAATCTTCTGAAAAAGCTGCGACACAACCCTCAATTTTATTTTATTTTCTATCATAGATAATCAGTGAACAAAAATATCTGGGTGATATATGAATATGTTTTGCACAATAATATTGAAAGTAGAGGCATCATTCTAAACACTAATAATATGCCTGTTATTTATTGAATGTCATAGTGAGTGCCTATGATCAAATTACAGCTAAAAAGGTAGTTTATGAATATTATTTGTATTGAGCAGCTTAAGATATTTAACATTTATAATTTTATTCAAATAAATTATACAGACCTTTTGCTCTAAAACCATATACTAGAAACTAAACAAAAGAAACAAAAAATCAGTTAACTCAAAGCATCCCACACTTTTGATGGCACTGGTGGTGGAAAAGTTAAGTTTTTTGATGCAGCCAGCTACATATTATGGAATAAGAATTAAAAATTTAAGAAATATCTGAAAATTAAAACCTCTCTATTTCACTAGCATTAGAACACAAACTACCATCAAGGATGGAAATTTGATTTATAGATAGAATACGATGAAACACGTGGCTGTTGTAGGTTTTTACTGTATCCAAACAAAAAGTTGAAAAGCTATCCACAACATAATTAATGGAGCTCAGAAGCCAGTGAGAATTCTGGCCTCTCTTTTGTGTTTATCAGCATTCTTGTCGGCCCGTTAGTTAGATATATAGAGTTTTGTTGTGATATGCTGGCAGGTTTGGACTGTATATATTGCTCCCAGTGGTTGTGGGCTCAGTTTGCAGAACATATGCCTTCACAAACTGGGTTTCTTATAAGGAATAAATGAAGGGCATCCAGTATACACTATTGCCATAATATGATTACTTTTCCTGTAGTCCTAGTTACTGAAACTTTTTTACTATGAACACCTAAAGCAGAAGATGAAGAATTCCTAGTAAAAGAGATTCTTTTTTTTTTCAGGACATATGAAGGATCCGGGAAGTTAGGATTCCATTACGGATTCAATTGTAAGGACCCCAGACATGTTCTTCATCATTCTAGCAAGTCTATATTTAATTTTAATTTTTATCACATTACAATGTAAATACACTGCAATGGCAAGTACGTCCATTGCACCATTTGACAAATGATGTTATGTTACTATGTTACAACTATCATATAACAAGGCCAAAAGCATTTTGCTTTTGTTCAGTTTTTGTTCTAAACCCATGAAAACCAAGATGTTCAGAGATCGGGTATAAACCTTATGAAATCCTGAATTTGCCACATTGCCAATATTAATTACGATGTGTATACATTTAATGTTATCATATCTCTCTTTTGCTCTCCATCAAGGACAGCCATGTGCCATTCTCTCAGTGACAGTTCTGCACTTTCTGACCTGCTGCAGCATGGGCATGGAACATTTTTCCCATTTTGCATTATTTTTGTGGGCTCACAGTAGATGATCCACACTCCTGAGAAGTCTAGGGTATACCTATCTTACGTGAAAAATGAAAAGAACTCTAAGAAACTACTGGAAATATTCAAAAGCATTTAATCTTGATTTATGTAGCAAGTTCAACTCAGTCCTTTCAAGACTCTTTGTTTATCTTGCCTGTCTTTCACTGAGAGACAGTCAAAGCAAGGAATATTTTATGGCCTGATTCAACAAGATGTTTAAGAGTATAAATCGCCACACTTGCATGACATTTTTTTTCATGGTTTAATACTTTCTGGAGCACAGTATATTTATGTGTCTTCTGCAGTGCTGGGAAGGCCATTGGAGTTTTCTGAAATAATAATAATGATTCAAAATGATAAAAGATCAGACCTATACTACCAAACATTGATTTATAACATATTGTCCTTGCAATATAAAACTAAAACTACTATGTAGTACTAAAAAAAAATAAAAATACATACTGTCAAAATTAATTTCCACTTAAGCTGAATGAAGCATTCTGAAAACTGTGTGGAAAAAAAAATACAAAAACACATTTCAGATTTTGTAAGTAAAATAATTCTGTAGATTTTTTTTCTCCTCAAATATGAAGCAAAAAACTTCGAGTCTGATGTGTTACAGGTCCATTGGCTATGGTTTTATACAATGGTAAAAGAAACATACTCTTAAATATACCACGTTTGTAGTCAAACTGATATCAGTCCAAACTGGATCACTGTTTATTTAGCTACTCAGTTAAGACTGTTTCATTGTACATCGAAGTAAAAATAATGTCTTGCCTATGATAAAGAAGAACTCAAAAGAAGGAATCTAAACCAGAAAATCTGCACTATTATGTGATCGAGGATTTCTTTTTTTTTTAATAATTAAATTGTATTTCATTTGATTTTATTTTTCCTTTTCAATTATTGGCTACAATCATCTTTTGCAACCATTTTAATCAATGCTCTTAGCTTACTTGATTATATGCAATGGAGCAGCCATCCTGTGTGTATGGTAATATCTCCATGGTAACAGATTATAAAACATAAGCACAGGATTGTGATCACTGTTTAGAAAAGAAGGTGTTTGAACATCAGGAAATTACACTCCCAATCCATTTCATTTCCTTGGGATTTCAAGCAACAACATTTAAGGACTGGCACGCACTGTCAATCCCCAAGTTTAATTAAAAAAATTATTAATTAGGCAAATTATATAAATGTTATAAAATAAAAAATATCTCATTTTATCATATCCGTTATGATAAATAATGAGTCTTTAAGGTAAAAACAACCTTAATTATGGTTCACTATAAGCAAAATCATGCAAATAATTTATTATGCCCAACTGAGGTCAACTTGTCTATGGAACCGTTTATGGTCTTAAACGTAAACACCTGTGAAATACCACAGAATTTTCTTTAAAGTGTGCTGCATATTATATTTTTGATTTAAAACACAGTCACACAAAAGAAAACAGCGGAGATACCTGAATCCAGATAGCTCTTGGAGAACACATGAGCAAGGAAAAGGGTCTGATAAGACATTTTCCTAGTTACATGAGTTATTAGTAGGAGAAGACCAGGCACAATACGACTTCAGCTGACTTTTAGGAAAATTGCTTCAGAGCATATTTAAGCAGGAAAAAAGAAAGGTGTCAAATCTTTCTCCTCAATTCATTGTCTCTCATCTTCTTCTGTGAGAATCTGACCTACCATCTATTCCTAACTAGGCAATAAAAAATTCCTTGATCTTGATCCAGATTACAAGATTTACAAAATGAATTATTTAGACAAGTCTGCAGGAGGAACTTATGCATTATGATAGTTCAGTTGACTTTTAGGAAAAATGTACTTAGATATACTACTTACCCTAAGTGAAATAGCTCAAGTTGAGTTTAGACTAAATACCTAACTTCTAGATGCATACGGCCAGATAAGAGACTTTGTTGTCAGAAGCCAATTCATCCCAGGATGTGTCCAAGGCAAGGAGGACGATTTACCTTCAGGAGTGACTCTTCCTCTCCACTGGCCAATGCAACTGGCTGACATTACAAAGTTTTGATTTATATGGCAGAAATTCCAGCCTCAATCGCATTCTAGTGTTTGATTTATTTAAAAATGAAAGGGACAAGCTATCTGAAGATGCAATCCTCTCTTGGCAATATGTGACTGAACAACTGTGTGTCTAAATATCTGCTATTTTACTCCTTTAATATTTTTAATACTTATAATATTATTATTTATTAATATTATATATTATTATATAATATTATTATTTATTAATATTATAATATTTTTTAATATTTTACTCCTGCTCTGTGTCCCCACTGACCCAGCAGTATATGATTGTTGAACAAACAGCAGACAGCCTACCTACATTACATTTTTCTTGTTGTAGCCTGGTTGAATTAGAAGCAGTTTGAAGATGCACAGTTTCAAACAGTAGTTTGTTTGCATTACTTGTGAAAGTCCTCCAGCTAAATTTCAACACAGTACGCTGCTTATGTCCATGCAAGTGTGTCTGTGGAGCTTTTAAGATTATTGAGACGAATAGTGAAAGTAACGGACAGTGAGAGCTTCCTGTACTGATAACTAGATTTCCATTTCAGTTTATTCTGAGCTCCCTGGGTGACTGATCCTTTTAGCTATTTTCATATCATCCTAAACTGTGTACATGACAGATTGAAGGGCATCACAGCACTGATTTAAAATCCCTAGTAACCAAAAATATATAATCTTTTAATTAAATTTCTTTTAAAATTATATGTATCAGTTTTAATCTTACACTGAGGAATGCTTTGGGATCAACAAAGAGAAGAAACATTTCCACAGACTGAATTGTGTACGTCATATTTTCCATATTTTGAAATAACACTTCTTCTCTTTAAAAAGCATTTCTGACTTAGAAAATAAACTGCCTGGAAAAAAAAAAAAATAAAAAAAATAAATAAATCCTTGGGCAAAATTCAATGGATTTCACTATTCTAGAGATCAGACTAAATGATCCAATGATCCCTTCTAGCCTCCATACCTCCGTGAAACTTACAGGAATTGCCTTAATGAGTGGAATTATACGTATCTAATACTCCTTAATAGATTTGCAGATTTTAAAAATCATTATGATCATCTGATATGACTTTCTACAATAACCACTTACCAAAAATTAACTTAATGAACTATAGAAACTCCTTAGTAAAACACAATATAGATTTTAAGACTGCAAGTGATAAAAATCTAATACCATAAGGCAAGATGTCCTGGAGGTTATTGCCCTTTGCCATTTAAGTTTTCTTTATTTTTCTGTTTGAATTGGCCCAACTTCAGCTTCCAATCACTTGGTCATCTTAAGCAACGTTTGTTAAACCCTCCCTTCTATCAAATATCTCTAAATAAAGATATTTTTAAAATAAAAATCTACTGTATCCATAGTGTTCAATGTAATCTTGCACTAATATTTTGTTATTGGACAGTAATCTCCCACTTCAAAGGAAACTCACAGGCCTCAAATCATGCCTACACCTTTTCTGAGAAATCCTATGTTAAAATCATTCTTCTTTAAAACCAAGTTACAAATTCAACTCACTCTTCACCAGGTATTTCTATGGTGGTTTTACTTACAACAGTGCATTCATTTACACAAGTGGGCTTTCTTTTACTTTAGTCTATACAATGTGAACATGTGTACACACATATAGACATGCATTTGTAGGTATTCTGCTTGCAGTGTCTAAAGTTGCACCTATCTAAAGATGTGCAAACAAATTAACCCAAAAGGAAGCCTAACAATTGCTTTTAGATCAAACTAAACTGGAGGTATCTAATGTGATCCAGCTGCAAATGGTTTGTGGGATTGGACTAGAAATAGTTCAAAATTAAAAAACACAGAAATGTGGCCATTCATGTGAGTTAACAAATAAATCACCAGGGCTTTCTGTTTCATTGCTCAGATCAGCTCCTGTTGGTCCACACTATTTTCTAAAGCAGACATTGTCACTAATTCCACTAGAGTTGGCATTGATCATAAACCTCTCAAATATACCAGAAAATCCTTCAGCTTCCAAAATGATAATATTTTTGTTTTCAGACATACTTCAGAGGTTTATTATGTTCAGTTGATTGGCCATCTTAAACTCTTACATCCCTTACAGAGGAAAATTATCTTTGAAATCGTATTGCTATACTACCCAATGGATCTAGGCTATTATTATTATTATTTTTTGCAAGATCCATTAAATTACATTTTATTAATATTCATATTGGTCAATTAGCCCATTTTGCAACTAAATCTACTCTTTTCATCCCTTCCCTCCACCATAACACTTTCAAAGGTGAAGTGAAGGATGATGGAACAGAAAGACTTCATCATCTCAGCACAGTTCTTGTACTATGCAAGATATTGAATCTGTAATAAAAAGTTCTTTCTGGTTTTGCACAATTGAGTACATAAAAGTATATGTTTTTCCTCGAGGCTGTTGTTTGTTTTAAATAGTTCAAAGGCCTTTAATTTTTTATTTGCAACAGAAAACTATCCTATTTTTTTGACAGGTCATAACAGTTAGGACCTAAAGGTGAGTTATGGCTCAAATTTGGGAGTGAGCAGTACAAATGTGAAACTAGAAAGGTCACCACATCACTGATCAGGATAAAAAAAACAACAAACAAACAAGCAAACAAAAAAGAACTGTTCTTTCTCTAGTTGGCTTTCGAGATCTGAAGTAACAGCAGTTTAAATTCAGTCTTACTTGTATGGAAGCTTTATTTCAGTTTTCTTCTTTATTTCTCATTCTCTGTATAACTATTTCCCTCCTTTATATTATTAACAAACTACCTATTTAAGGAAACTCACTGTCTGTTTGACTTCAAATTCAAACATCCATCTGAACTAAACAATGTTCTGTAAAAAGAATCTGGCATTGCTTCCTTACTTTTTTTTCTTTGTGTTGAAATAAAAATGTTGTTAGGAAAAAAGATTTCAAAGTTGGGTGATACACTTTTTAAGCAAACGTTTATGCTTTGCTTTTGAAGCAAAAGTTATGCAGACACCTAACTTCCTGAGTTATGCAGACTCCTAAGTGCAGAGGATCACATCACTAAAAAGTCTTATTGTACTGTCACCATCTGCAGCTATACAAAAAATAGGCAATGCATCCAGATTGGCAAAAAGAGATAAACAAGAAAAAGAGACCAATAATGAAGATAAAAGACATGTTGATAAAATACGAGCTTTTTACCATCGGGAAAGTGGGAATCCTTGTTAGCAGTAATCATTTTCAAAGACGGTATGTGTAAGTGCAGAATAAAGCTTCTTGCCACTGCTAAATAGCATACAGAAGTAACAAAATGTAATTTGCATCTTTAAATACAGGAACATAGAAATTGCCATGCTAAGTAAGTCTTGAGGTCTGTTTAGGTTCAACTGTCTGTGAGGGTCTGTTAGATACTTCAAAGAATGAGGATGCTTACTGTGTACTGATCGGAAGCTGTACTGACTGTAGACCTCTGAGACCAGCTATGGATGAAAAAAGTCTGTAACGAATATCTTTGTGTAGGCAGCTGCAACACAGGGAATCAAAACCTTTTTTATGTGGCTTCATTTCCTAGCAGAAACATCGGACAGACTACTTTTCCAGTACGCAGCAATCAGCATGAGTTACGCCTGGTGAGCGTAGCTGCTAGAATATAAACCTGTGAACTTGCACCAGCTTTTAGTTTCACTAACAATAGAAAGTTTTAGAAAATGTTTTGTGTAAGTAGAAGCAGACAAAATATGATCAATTGCTAGTCCCACACAACGGCATGCACCTTGAACAGTTATTGTGTGCTCAAGTACATAGATCGTCAACTATGCCAACAATCTGTCAACAATCAAGAAGTGCAAAAAGTGCTGAAGAAACGTCTGGACTGTGAGCACCACGAGCAGTGACAGCAAATCAGAAAACAACAGCACAATTTGAACAGATTAATCACCACCAAGTCATTCTCTAAGTCCTATAACTACGGACACCTAGCTGGAGAACACTGGAGTTAGTGAAGTTTCTGGGAAGACTCCCAGGAGAAAAGCCTTGTTACCTTGCACCAACATCTGGGACCACCAGGGAGCAGGGAAGAGCCCAGAGGACCCCACAACCAGGCCCCAGAACCCTACTGGCACTACTCACCCGCTTGACTTTTTGCAGGACTGCAGCATCTCTCCAGTAGAACAGAAAAGTAACGTACAAAACCACTACACAAACCTGCCCAACTTCTCTCCCTCACTGAAGTATCTCTCTCATTGCATAACCCATAAACTGTACAGCCCATAAAATAGCATGTATCTGTGATTAAAATACTATGGTATCTAAACCCACTTAGCCTCCATATTTAATTTGGTCTTCAACCACAACACTAAGATCACAGATCAAAACATTTTACTCCTAAACTGCCCAAGCTTTTATTTGTTTTTCATAATTCTAATATATAATTCATGTATATAACATAATTCATAATAATGTAACAGGTGCATGTTGGCTTGCCTTTCAAAGGAATGTGTGCTCCTATATCATAAAATTCGAAAGACCTTGTTATCACACACACACATATATACACATATTGATGAGAGACAGAGTTTTCTTTTCTAATTTCCCTGATACTTCAAGGGAGAGCACCTGCATTTATGCAAATTCATTACAGCATGAATGCATTCCTCCAAGTGCAAAAGGAGGCATTACTTATTACTACATATGCAAATACTCCTATGAATGTTAATGTTATTGAGGATAATTAGGGATTTTTTCTGTAATTGGAAAACAACAATAAAATATTTAACAGGTGAATTAAGTTTATATTTTTTTCAAAAACAATCTTGTGCTATCATAATACTGTGCTGTTTACACAATAGACAGAATCAAAATTCCAAGTGAAAGACTGCATTAAAAAAGGGGGAGAAAACTTCCTAACTGGTCTTGTCTAAAAACTGACAATTACTATAATTTTATTCTAGATAGGTGGACAAAGTTTCCCAATTTGCAAAACCTTCTGAAAAAAAAATCAGTTGTATTCATCTTGATCAACCTTTTTCTTCAATTAAAAAAAAAAAAAGCATAATATTGAATAAACCAAATTCTCTCTATTTCAGATATATAGGTAAACATCTTTATATACAGCTACCCATATAGAATGAGCTTGATTTCCAGCAAGTGAAGTTCGTGGTGTCTTGAAACAACCAATTCATTTTTAAGTAGGATGATTTTGGCTATGTCTGTTACAGGACCCAGAGATGTATCCCAATTTCATTTCAGGTCCAGATGTACATCTAGTCATCTTCCAACTCCTTTGTAAGGTAAGATCTGGCTTAAAATCTAACTGACCATCAATTTCCCCGTAGCCCAGGGAGACCTTACCAAAGAAATTTTGGTGCAGCAGGAAATGGTTTTGAAACTTTCTGATTCTACATATGTATAATTTAGGGTATACTCAATTCCAAATTCAGCATCCTATATAACTAAAATGTTTCAACTGTGGTGTGGGTCTGTTTTGTTTTGTTTTGCTTTACTTTGCTTGGGGGGTGGGGCTGGGGGGGGGGGAGGTTCCTTTTTTTTCCTGAGAATCCTTCGTTGATCAATCAGAATAGAAAAGAACAAGGTTGCTCACTGCTGGAGGGCAACATAACAGTGATTCAGAAGACCTCACTGACCTTGGTCTAGAAAAAGTTGTTCAGGAGCACAGGATGGTACAGGGTATTCTGAACATTGGGAGCTAGCCTGCAGCACTGCAACACTTCATTAAAACATCTGCTTGGGGGCCTTCCTCTGTATACCTTAAATTAAAAGTTTAGTATCATATTAAATTAAAAGTTTTATGTTTTCCTAAAGTACATGTTTCAGTATTTTTAGTATAATAAAAACAAATATCAAAAATTAAATCAGATTGGTTGCTATTACCTATGTAATTTTTCAGTTCATCAGCTGAACTAAAAATCAATTATTCATACAGTCCTACTTGCAAGTTCATTAAAAATATTGGATTCTATAAAATACATTATATTTTCTATAATCCCCAGCTGATTGGCATGACCTTAGGCAGTCTATCTTAAATCTTTATTTATCAAGCTTTGTATCAGCTATTGCATTATTTTGACTGGGATCAAAGTTAGGCTGATGGAACTATGGCTAATGGCAGTAGTAAGGTATAATTTCTGTACTTGTTTTTGTAATCAAGAGTATTTTTTACTTCATTTGATGCTAAATTAAATAAAAATACACGAACACAACATTTTTCAGTGGAACCAATGACAAAATCATAGATAATGATGAGCATTTGGAATGAAAAGGACAACTTCAATATGCAAGATTTGGTAGCTATTGTGAATTTGTTAAAACTGTTAGCAAATCTGAGGATTTTATCTAGGAATAAACTGTCTAGGAAGCTTAGGGTTTCATGCTTAATGACTTGATTCATCCAACCTACTTTTAAGTGTGTAAAAGTTGCACGTAAAATACTTAAGACACATATTCCTGGCTTCCTTTCTAGTAATTCAACACAACTAAAAGAAAACAAGTTTTCAAACGAGAGGGTGGTCACACACTGGAACAGGCTCCCCAGGGACGTAGTCATGGCACCAAGCCTGTTGGAGTTTAAGAAGCGTTTGGACTGTGCTCTCAGTTATATGGTCTGATTTTTTGGGAAGACCTGTGTGGAGCCAGGAGCTGGACTTGATGATCCTTGTGGGTCCCTTCCAACTCAGCATATTCTATGATTCCATGATTCTAAGTTATTTCATCCTGAGATACATCATTTCATTCCCAAGATTAATTGTTATTTGGGATGCCTCTTCTTCCTCACTGATTGGGCAGACTTGTGCCAAAAACTCAGACTGACATGTCTATCTTTCAGCTAAGAGGAAATCCCGACTGAAATCCCAACTGAATCCCAACTTTTTTTTCTTTTTTTTTTCCCCTCCCTAAATTACTTTATAGTCTTCTTAATTTTCAAGTCTAAAGAAAAAGAAAGAAATTCAGACCAGCACGACAGGCTACAGTAGTCACACATGATCATGGTGTCTAAAATTATATCAATTTACATATAATGCTATCTGTGCAGTAATGTTTTTGAAAATACAGAATTCAAATACAATCTTCTAGTTATTGTTGGCAGTTTTGCATCTTTGCATCTCTTTCTGGACCACTGCAAACAATTTTATGTAAATGTATCATCCATGACATCAACAAGAAGAAACCAGAAAGGCTCTGATTTTTTTCCACAAAAACATATTTCATCTTATATTCCCTAAGCCATTCAAGGAATAAATTTATTAAATTGACAGCTAAAGAAAAAGAAATCCCTTTTTCTAACACATCTCTTTTTCTATCAGGACACCTATATTTATTTGGACTATCAATGTGGGTGAAAATTCTTTGCATACTCTCATATATATTTCTTCAACTATTAAGTATTATTAAATTGTAAAAGTAAAGTATGTTCCTTATCAGGTCTTCAAAATGCTATACAAGCTTATTAAGTGTGTGCATTTTGTTTCATCGAACTACCAATTCTGAACATATTCATATTGATTTTTATCTTTGAGATATTTGAAAATAATGAAAAGAAGTGAAAAACAAATTCAGCAGGGTAGGTAAAGGTAGTTATATGTAATACTGCTCTTCCAAAGGGAACGTCTTACAAACATCCCACTTCTTCATATTTATTTAAAGAAAACTCTGGCCTTTTTAAAAACAAAGTTGGTAGAACAGACTGATTTGCTATATTGGAAATCAGGGTTCAAAACTGATTTGACTGTATATGACTATATATTTGACTGTATATGACTATATTTTTTTTTCTTAATAACCTATACTTACAATAAATTCTGAAAGACAAGATTTGTGACTTTTACTTCAAGAGCTATACCATGGAATGTGCTATGCAACCAAATCATGGGAGGAGGGGGCAGTAATACTCTACACCACTCCAAAGTTCATTGAGCCTTGTTTAAGGGCAGATAGGTGTGTGTAATTAGTATCCTTGGAAGCACCTTTTCACATTAAAGACAAGCAATTACAGGAAGTTCATAGCTGTGTAATTGCAATCTCACAACAATGACCTGTGAATGCTGCCAGTAAATATGAATCTGTGGGGTTGGTAAAAACTGGTCAATACTGTGCACTTATAATCCAGTTTCAACACAAATAATTCTTTTACATTTAATTCAAATGATGCTTTCACTTGTTCCATGCCATAGCTTTTTCCTTCTTTGCTTCTTTTTTTCCTCCTGGCATTTTTTCCCTAAAATTGTTCTGTTTCTATATTCCAACTTCCTTTCATCTCACCTCTTTTTCTTTGTGTCTCAAATAAATACAACAGAGGAAGATCAAAGAAATCAATAAAATTATTAGTTAAACTGGAAAAAGTAATGTATAAGAAAGAGGTTCAGTTTAAATAGCATACAGCTAGCAGGATGAGGAGATAACAGCTAACAGTCTATGAATTTTTAAACAGGAAACTCTAAGGAATTAAGGAGTAAGACTCAGCTGGCAAATGGATATGTGAAGCATGACTACAGTTAGCACAGAGTTTAGGAAGACAATCTTTTCAGAAGGAAAAAAAAAAAAAAGGAGGATCTTGAAATTTGATGCCTGGTGCGTATGAAGCATGTTGGATTCAGACTTGTGAATTAGAAACAAGCATATGTAGGTGTTTTAGGTATCCGTATGTGTTCTTGTAGAATGTAGAACTGAGTAATATTTCTGAATCCACAGCTGGATTAGAACAAAAGAAAGTTATGCAATGCTGTGGTATTCCGGGGGGTAAATTTAATACTTTAAATTATTACACTTAATAGCTCACCAAGTGCTTATTTTCTACACCTCTGACATTTTTCTTAGGTACTGAATATGCTTATTGAGCTTTTCAATGATTTTTCTTTTAATGCCTTTATCATGCTCTTTCCTCTGGCCTAGCCGTTTCCAGCTCTTAATTGCACTTCATGATTCCATTCAGGCCAGACTGTGGGAACCACAGTTCCGTCTTTTTGTAGGTTTACTGTCCATGGACTGCAGTAATCTCCTCTCCGCAATCCTTTCCCCCTAAGGCTGACTTTTTACCACTCAGAGTTACGGACGAGTTAGCTCTGAGCGAAATTCAGGAAAACTTTGGCATCATTGTCTTCTTGGGTGTCATGCAAAAAGGATGGCACGTATAAGGGAAAATTTGGGCATGATAATGGAAAATTCTTTATGACAGTGAAAGGGTTTGACTTGAAAAGGTTTCAAAAAGAGATCATAGGTGGCTTTGAATTAAATTATTTCACAGGTTTCTTACTTGGAAAGAAATGTGTCAAATCATTTTCAAAGGATATAGCTTGAGTATCAATGAAACAATCGTGGAAGTCAGCTTACATTCATAAACATGACAATGATTTTAGGTGCTTCAGTTCTGAAGTGTGCAACAATATATCCTAAAGGGAACTGTATTCAAGTAAACACTAAACATCCAGCCGTTGAGCTACAATTCCTTTATGTTCTTCAGATGGTGTTTAAAAACAAAAATATCAAAACTGAATTACTTCCTGGAGTGCAGTCTAAAGTTTATGTAACTTTGAAAATATAAGATCTAAAGTTCTATAGGACTATGAGCTTTTCTCGTAAAACTTTATTACATCACTACTATTATATGTTAGTATAAATCTACTGAAAATGTAAATAAATAAACTTTAAATAAAGAAAACATGCAATCATTTTTTCTTGAACTTTGGTAAGTTGCTTAGTGTATTTAACTACAAAGCTGATGAGTTCTAATGAAACCATGGGGCTGCTTTTAGTTCAACATTAATTACCTGGTATGTATCTTGTAAGTTAAATTAGATCTTAATATTGGTTGATAATGAAAAAATGGATCACAATAATAACAACAGGAAAGTCATTAAGATAACATTAATTATTATAATCATCCTGTCTGTCAGTATTAGTATTGTGCAGTGATATTAAAGTGCTACCACATTAAGGTCAGCTTTATTCTCTTCCAGAAGTCTTTATACCATAAAATTTAAAGAGGCAGAAAGAAAATAACAGTGAAAGACTATATCTCACGCACATAAAATGTTTTTCAGCTAGCAGGTAGCAGAACATGAAAATGTGACTGAAAAATAACTCCTGAGTATTTTAATACCAAGTTAATTACTTTATAGAAGAAAAAGTTAACAGAGAAACTCTTCCGAGCTGCAGCTGTCCTGTCCAGAGTTTGCAAACTGCTAAGACTAATTTGTCTCATTATGCAACATATTTGCTTAGAAAAAATAAGAGCACTAAGGTGCTCTTTAAACCAACTACTTTTACAGAACACAGAAATCTGAGAGAGATCATGAAGTTTTATGAAGTACCTCAGACCGAGACGGCAACAGAGGAAAAAGAATGTAGTTACAAGAAACGCAGCTGTGCAATAGCTGGTTAAAGTGGTAGATATGATCTAAGCTAATCCAAATGGAAAATCTGCAGTGCTTCCTGAGTGTCTAGAACAGGACAAACAGAGGTGAGCAGACTCTCAGTAAGGCTTTTGAATCAACCTTCCTTCTACCTTCTGTTGATACTTATTTCTTTTCTTAAATAGGTCTCCAATCTGTCAGTCTTACATCAAGCTGTATTGTGCTTATGTGCAAGGTTTTGGTAGCAGGGGGGCTGCAGGGGTGGCCTCTGTGAGCAGAGCCCAGCAGCTGCCCCATGTCAGATCAGAGCCAGCTCCAGATGACTCCAAAAGGGACCCACTGAGGGCCAGAGCTGAGCCAGTAAGCAACACTGCTTGGGCCAGAGCAGACTGAAGAAAGGGGGGGAAAAAAAAAAAAAAAAACTGCTGCAACACAACAGTTGGGACAGAGGAGTGGGAAACTGTGAGAGAACCTGACACCCTGGTCAGTGCAGAAGGAGGGCAGCAGGTGCTCCAGGCAGGCACACAGCAGAAGTTCCCGAGTTCCCGTGCGGCCTGTGGAGAGGCCCCTGGTGGAGCAGGCTGTCCCCCTGCAGCCCATGGGTCCCACATGGAGCAGATCTCCACGCTGCAGCCCGTGGAGGAGTCCCCGGTGGAGCAGGTGGATGTGGCCTGGAGGAGGCTGCGGCCCATGGAGAGCCCCCGCAGAAGCAGGCCCACGGGCCAGAGCTGCCACCCATGGAGAAGAGCCCACACAGGAGCTAGTTGGCTCCTGATGGATGGACCCCATGGTATTGACCCATTTTAGTTTCTCACTACTCTAGTCTGTTAGTAGTTGGCAATAAATTACATTAAATCCCCTGTGCTGAGTCTGTTTTGTCCATGACAGTAACTGGTGAGGGATCTCCCTGTCCTTACCTCAATCCATGAGCCCTTTTTCATCATATTTTCTCCCCTTGCTCTTTTGAGGAGGGGCTTAAGAGAGCAGCATGATGGAGCTTAGCTGCCCATCAGTTGGAAACCATCATGCACTGAAGTCTAGAGAGAGCACAAAAAACAGTGAGAGCCCAACCTGGAAACAAAATTTCCCATTTCTTGTACTGGATGCTAATTGCTGTCTCTGAGTCGGTATCAGAAGAGTTTCCAGTTCTGGGCCCTTTATTTTGTAGGCAGTTAGATTTAAGCATTCCTCAAATTTATCAGATCCACAGATGACAAAGATATAAAATTGATAGGGTTCTTTTTTCCCTTTGATGTTAACCAGTGGAGCTGATGGGGTGCAAAAGAGCATACTGTGTCCTTTCTGGGGCTCCTCAAATAGAACTGCAAAGCGGGGCTCCACCAGTAAGGCACCAGTGAGCCCCTGCTGAGTATATTTTGAGTAAAATTGTGATTCATTGTTTGAAAGATAATTTTTTTAAAAGCACTTTTTATTTGCCACGAGACCATCCAGCAACCATTAGGCATCAACAGCGCAAAACTGAATTCAACTTTTGGCATATAAATGTAGCATAACTGCTGTTTATGAAATGTTATAAAAATAGCTACATAGCATATGAATAAGGTGTATACATTTTCATGTTTCACGTAAGGTTAACAGTATAACAAAAGCCAACTGGTTATAAGATACTACAAATTCATAAGTTGTGAAGATCTCTCCTTTAAATCTCAAAGAAATAGAAAATATTTATTTCAGTTAAAAAAAAAAGGATGCAGAGAACTCTTAAAAGATCTTTTGTTCTGAAATGATTGAGGCCCTTTATTGCTTTTCGTTAAACTCAGTGTTAAGTACAATTTAAATATATGATGTTCCATTGTACTTGCATTACAGTATGCAACTATAAATAAAATTACCACAAATTGGTGAACAATTAATGAGATTCGTTTCAGGAACATTTCATCACTAAATGCTGTTTTCCTGCCAACCTAGACATGAAGTACTTAATTCTAAATGACACCACCTGCTCCTACCTATAAGTGAAATAAAAAAGCTGCCAAGGCGCATGTTGGGAATTAACTTGCAGCCTTCCTTTTAATCAGGCATTCCTCCATAACATCGCAAGCCAGCAGTCTCATGGAATGAAAAATACCATTGTACTATATGTCTGCATTTAAATGTTAAGCCATCACTGTGATGACTGATTTGAGCCCAAAACATTTTTTCTTTACTATTTTTCTTTAGCAGACATCTGGGTCACCAACTACTTGAAGCTAAGACATACTAGATAAATGCCCACATCCCACTCTGACAAGGACAGTACAATTGACCAAACATTTATAAAGGTTTTTGTAGCTGTTTCTACACCTGTTTTTAATTTGGGGGCATATACTTAAACTTTCACTTTCAGAAATATCACACTGCAAGGACACCGGTGAAAGAGAAAAGATTCTTGAATAGTTTAAAAAATACTGTTCATGAACACACATGAACTTGCTCACACAAATTACTTTTGCTTTTCACAGTAAATGTACCTTTGGGCAACAAACTATAAGGCTGACTTGGGGAGACATTTTGTTATCCGTGTGCTTGGATGTTCCCTTTTCCCCTAACAATCTGCTAGTAAAAAGGTAACTCTAGCAAACTGTCATATCCAAGATAATATCCAAGGGTCATTAATAATAGTACATTCTGTTCCATGTCCTTAATGTCACATTTGATACGTAGTCAAACGAATTTGATCATCACATAATGCACTGCCTTAGCAAGAAAAAATGTCACCATACAAGCTTTTTGTATGATAGAAACCAGCAAGATAACAAACCTTTTACCTTATGATTACTGGCAGGAAAAGCCAGAGTGAGGTTTTGCAACAAGCTTTTCAAAGCCTGTTTATACCTGGCTCTCCTTGCTGAAGTGGCTATGACTACTTTAATAGATAGAACAAAGTAATTTGCACTGCTAAAGCTCTTCATTTAAACGACCTCAACAAGTTTAGCAGGTGTGCTGCATGTTTTAACAGCACGTGTCCCAGGTTGTATGCCCAGTATTTGTTCATGTGCACAGTATGTGTTTCTGAAAAACTCATAGCCCTTTGGGTCATAAACGTCACACATTCTGGCATTGAAATGAAAGGGAAGAAGGGGAAAAAGTATCACCCACTGAGGAATTAGAAGAACAGGAACATAGGTGTCCCTTTCTCCTAAACCAAAATATTGTCTCCTCTGAGCAGGTTGGGTTCACTCCCTGCACATGCTGTGTTATCGAATTCCTGCCATTAAAAGTGTGAGCTACAAGCTCAGCACAGACTTCTGATAAAATATTTGCTCAAGTCAATGGCTGTTTTATCCAAGAGCATTAGGACTGGACAGATTCAAAGAGACTAAAACTTGATCATTTAGATGCAATACAACCTCAACCTATGTGAACATTTCCATACCTAGAGAGACCGCTCAGTCAGCTATACAGCAATGATCCTTTCTCTTGCTCCTGCGTAACTGAAAACTAAAGACCAAGTTCTGGATTTCTTCATGTCTTAATGCTTATTCAGAAAATTTTATTCGTAGCAGTGTAATAACAAAGTGGGACAAGCAACTCCACTTGAAAAACGTAGGATATTTTTATTAGGTATCTGCAGACATTCAGTGATATGACTTAATTACAATACATGCTGCTCTCTCAGCAGAATTCACAGTACTAACTCACTCATCTGAAGTCCCTCCAAAACATATAGAAGAGATCTGGGTTCCTGGACTGTGGTTTCCAAGAGCCAACACACTGAGCCCAAGAAGTCTAAATTATGAACAGGAAAAGGAAAAAAAGACATGGTAGAAATTGTGCCTCCTGTACGGAAGAGGGCATCAATTCCATGACAACACATCTTAGACTCCACACCTGAATTCCTGTGTTCTAAAGCTAAATTTTAACCCTTTTCCCATACTTTAATGCCAAGTGTTACTTTTCTGACTGCACAGAGGCCCATCTTTCCTAGGAGGGCTGAACAGAGTATGTCTTTGCCAAGAACAGCTCATAGCTGAGCAATTAAGGCACTCGAGTGGTATGAAAGCAATGTATTCAAATATACTCAGGCTTCTGCACTAAAAGTGCTCTGAACATTTAGAAAATCAGGAAAATCAGAAATTCTCAAAGCCCTGGACCAAGGGAGTTTCTTTTTTAATTCTACATGATGGGTGGCAGGAGAGAGATGCCAAAATAGACATCTCGTCAAAGACAGATAAACTATTGTATATATGAAACAGCACAGCTCTGTGTATCCAAGGAAGCACCAGTAGTGTCTTAGGCATCCAAGCAGTTTAAAGGGTCCCTTAAATCTTCTCTCTCTTAAGGTATCTTAAGGTCTCTTAAGGTATCACTGACAGGTAGTCAGTGTTTAGATGCCCTAAGAGTAGCATCTCTCTTAAGATACCTTAAGAGAGATGCTACTCTTAGGGCATCTAAACACTGACTACCTGTTGGTGTCTGAAAAATACCTCCAGGAAAAGCTTCCTGTTCACTATTGTGTCACACAAACTATAAATGATTTTAGCATTCAGCTTGTCAATGGGACAGATGCTGCCATAAACAAACAAGCACTGACATGCTACCAGACCAACTTGTAGAACATTTGGGATAAGGAATAAATCAGAAATTTGTACCAGTAAAGATATGTAATCATTAAGCAGGAGTTGCATGGTCTCCTGAGGTGGTACAAATGCACTGATTATCTCTCCCCCTTAACAACATCTGACACAGCATTCTAGTGCTGGTGTAAAACATACAGTTCATCTACAGCAGCAACACGCAAGACAGCTCAGGGAAGTAAGGTACTGAAATCAAGGAAGAATGGTATTAGTTTTGAAGAGGTGGGGGAGTTGAAACTGTTAGCTCATAATTCAGGGTCAGGCACTTCTTATTTTTAACCTACGGGCTGAAATTCTACTTTGTGTCATGGAAAAGATGAATAGTTCCTTCAGGGGGTACCTAAAATTGTTTACTGTTCTCATCACTTTGCCACAGTTAATACTCACAGCACATAATATATTACCTAGCAGTCTAGAATTATTGCTTTGCAGCAATTTTGTAGTGCTTACTTCAAAAGAAAACATGATACATGTCACATAAAGGATGAATGATGACAACAACAAATAAAAGATATATTAGTGGTGTTTTGAATTATGAAAAGTTGCAGTCTACTTTCTTTTGTCCTGCGCTTGTCAACAGTATAGTAAGGTCTCTTTAGTAATTGCTGTTTCTAACTATTTAAAGTATTTAATTAGACCCCTCACCATACTTTAATGAACTTCAAAAATACACTCAAACTTTTGAAAAATATGAACATATAGACACATTAACTGACCTTCCAAGGTCAAATAGGAAATTTGCAACAGATCAGGACAAAGAGTGCAGCTTTTCCAACTGTTATGTTGGAGTCTTTTTTCATCTACTTTTACTGTTTGATATGTCTCATTTTCCCAGTTCTTATCATTCAACTTAGAATTTACCTTTCTCTGAAAGCAATTATTAAATATGCAGTTAAATGAAATGCAATCATCCTCACAACTTAGAAATGAAAATATTGAAATTGTTCTCCCAGTGAATTTATTACATGCATTTCAGATATTAAGAGATGTTTCCAATATTTAAGATGAAAACTCTTTTTAGAAGAGCTTAATTTTAACTTTAAATTCACTAAACTCTTTTATTTAAAAGAACAATCAAAAAGCAGGCAAAAATCAATGCCTTATCTAATTTGAATCTTCGTCAACATCATATGGCATGCTTTGTGCAAAATAACACTTCATGGAAAGAATATCATGTTGATACTAAGAAAAGAAAAGCAATTAATCATCTCCTGTATTAAATGTTCTGCAGTCACTGTCATATGCAATTTTATCAGCTGTACTGAAGCCAAAGAACATTCTGAATTTCACACATCAGGGCAGGAAATGGAGAACCAGTGCAGCTGTCTGGATTACAATGAGCTATTTTCTGATCCTTTGTGCTTCAGTAAAGGTTTTAAAAGTAATACATTCTTGTAAACCAATCAGTCCTGATTATCAGTTTCATAGTTTATTGCAGCTCCAAATGTATGTGTGTTGATAAAGGGCTGGAAAAGCTAGGAGAGAATTTTCAGATGTTAGATACAGTCAGTTTTCCTACTTTTCTGATACCTGTGCCTTAGAGGCTCTCTTTCTTTTACGAATACTATGTAGAAACAGAAAATAAGTAGGATAGGATATTTTCAGACTTGACAGCAAAATCTATTTAATGGCAGATAAACCACAGTCTATGTTAAGCAATCTCTGATCACTACTGTTTACATATCTTCCTTGTGTGTGTTATATAAGAATAACCTTAAATAATGTTTGAACAAGTAAAAAACACACAGGTAAATGTAGCTAAAAGACATGTTCAAATGTTAAGAGTCATTTTTTCATTTTTTCTAAGAACAAGAATAGGTCACTGTATTAACTTTTTTTTTCTTTTTTTTTTCTTTTTTTTTTTTTCCTTTAAGACATATACAGACCTACAAACAGAAATTCCTAGCTTTTTGAGATATTTTTCTTTTTCATGACCTTACATTAAACATGTGCATCTAAGGTAAGTGCATTGCCATTGCTGTTCATTAACTGATTCACAGCTAGTAAATTCTAGTAGAAAGTTCTGCTTGAAAATTGAGGTTCTAGAGTTAACAGGGAAATTGTTGATTTTTTAGGAACTAAAGGTTTCATTTAGGGGTATTGGATGCAGCCAATTGAGTCAAACCTTATTTTGGTTCACATAATTTAAACAAACTAAAAGTACTAAAGTACAATGCTGTCTGTCCTAAAACAGTATTGAAGGTTACTATGCAGCCATGAGAAGAAGGAAATATACCCCTGATAAAGAGGTCTGAGAGTGAGAGGACATAATGGTCTGACAGCACTGAAAGATTTTAACTAGAGCTGCAATCAGACAGGCAGGCAGGAGAGACACCACAACTGGGACAGGTCTCCCAGGACTGCAATCACAAGGACCTCAGAGTAACTTGGGACTGGGGAATATGAAATGGATTAAACCTTGTCATTTCTGAAAGCCTGGTATTTTGTGTTGTGCGTTCTAGTTGTGCAGTACAAATTTCTACCTGCTTGCTTCATGCAGGCAATTATACTGCATATGATGAAGGAAATTTTCTCTCCAGAGATGCACAATCCATATGCATATATTTCACAGAGGCAACTTTAACCAGACATCTGATTAGAAACTAAAGCTCTTTTTGAAGTATGCTGGAAAATATGCATATCTAGACTGAATTCTTAGTGAGTTTTTTTTCCCAAAAAATATTATTGGTCTATGTTCAAAACTTTGCTGTTGCTTATTTAGCAGCCACAATGCAACCACTGTGTCCTTACATAACATTAAATTTAAACATCACAAGTGTGGGTACTGTGGACACTTTGAAGTCCCAGCTTTTAGAATGGCAGAGCAGATCAGGAAACCAGCCTTGGAGAAGACCATGACATCATTCTAGTCCATTTGCCAAACTTTTTGTCAACAGAAGCACAAAGTAGGAGGGCTGAGGATGACGTACATGCAGGGCATGCGTGACTGGGCATGCACCCAAACCTATGATGTGGAAACTGCTGGCATCCCACATTCATTAAGTGACTGCCAGCATTCAGCCCTTCTGTTTTCTAAACCTGTCCAGATTCTATCTGTCTCACACAGTGACTAAAATGCCAGTGGTATCAGCATTTGGGTTATGCTGGTGCTAATTCCAGTGAGCTGCTTCAGAAATATGGGCAATGGAAAACTGTTAATGACTAGACAAAATAATTTTAAAATTTCAGGGAAATCTAATAACGGTAGGTGAACAAGAAGCAAGATGGCAGAAAAAAATCAGTTTTGACACAGGCACAATATTGACTGTTGGCGGGAACAATGTAAACTACTTATATATAGTGCCTAACTGCAGTTACTCAATGAAAAGACAATATGACTGCATTGTAATAGAAGAGAAAAAATGGCCTGCTGAACACTAAGTACTGACAAAGACATAGAAGAAAACAAACATATATGTCCTTAAAGGATAGTTTAAGTCACTGTACTTAGACTGTATTTAATGTACTAGTTGAATGTATTTGATTTCAAAATCACCATACAGCAACAAGTACAAAAAGACAGTTTTACAGATCTGTATCTACACCACAACAAAATCTGTCCTTAGATCAAGTATTAGCTACTCAATGTTGAGATATTGCTGACCTGGGGTGTAAAAATAATTGTATTATGAAAGGATGGTTCCTGCCTTATTTAGGACTGTGTCATCACCTATCTGGTCTTCTTACCAAATAGCCACCATTGCCATTTAAATAAAAAGATGTTATGAAAGCTTTGGAAATGGCCTGTTGATTTCCAAACAGTAGAATAGTGATAGTAATAGTCTACCAGAAGAACTGTGATTTATTTGGTAATTCAAGTAAAACTGAAGATATATGTATAGTGACATACCAGCTGAGAATGAAAAATTTCTCATAGTATTAACAAAATCATCAAACAATTGGGAAAAAAAAAAAAAAACGCAAGCAAACAAGAACCAGTAAAACAGTAGCATATTATTTTCACAATGCCTTCAAAATCTATTTCCTTTTCTTCACAGATATTTTCACAACATTAAAAAAAATCTCAGCATATTCTAAACAAAAATTCTGAATATGCATCGCCTGTCTTGGACACACTTTTTATCAAAACTTATCTACACAGCTCTTCTGCCTGTGGGCTAGTTCTGAAATAAAGAAATGTGAAAGGAACTTTTTATCATATTGAAGTATTCTGAATTCAGTATTATTTTGTTGTTGTTGTTTTCTAATGGAGTAAAAAATATTGAAAAGATCCACAGTACATAGCCCAAATCCAACTTCCTAAAATCCCAAATCCCCAGTGAAATTATATGTCTTCTATGGATTGTACAGCAAGGCATATATTTGGGTAACAAATGAAAGCTCACCAAATGTACAATCATAAAATTTGAAGATTTGTGCAGAGTTTCTGTGCACTACCATAGAATACCTACAAAGTTCATATTTTTTTCTTGTTTAATCACACTTCTGGACTTGTGATGCTCCATGTGCTTTTTTTTTTTTTTTTCAAACTTTATGTTCCCTTAAAACTTTTTAATTGGGAAAATATTTGATTATTTCAAACTCTTCTATATACTCTGTACTCATCTATACTCTACACTAATACTCTTCTATAACTAATACTCATCCAGGCAAATATTCCCCTACATATTTCTCACAAGCTATTATAGGAACTTAAATACCATGTCTCTGCAATCATTATTAAAATATAGACTTTATTTTCAATTACCTATAAGCTAGAGTTCACTCACACAAGATAACAATAGCAACAACAACCACAAAGTTTTATTTACTTAAACAAAACTCATGACTTGCTATTGCAGGAGTGTCTGTCTAGCGTTCTCCTGCAGCCGTTTAAATAGAAGCAAAGAATCCTCAGTTGTGCCTGAGCAATGTAACTATGGCAAATAAATCTACTCCAATGTGTCTAGCAGTGTGCATTATAAGAAAAATTTTGTCTTTCTAGTATGCTGTAGTAGCTTACTGGTGTTACTACAATTAGAGATAAGCAAATTTCCAATTTTGAGACTTGAATTGTCTCAGATGTGTATATATGTTCAGAGCTTCCCTGAAACTTAACTAAATAAGTGAGTCTCTGGAATCTAATTCTAGAGTGGAAATCTCACAAGTATACATAGCTTTACGAGATTGAGTCGGCTTCTTGCAGTACAGCCATAAAAGCTGTGAGAACAGTCTTTCAGACAGGACTTTTTAGATCTTCTGGTACTAGTTATAACTAAAGACCATGAATTCAAAAAAAGGAAAAAGTAACATGAATAAGTCTGAACCTTTCTGGAGTACACAAAAGATTTCTTGCAATTGTATTTTGCATATGGGGAAATTTTGAAACAGGCCCTGTTCTCACCATAGGGGTATGTACTTATAGAACTAAATTTCAGGTTTGGAATAAATTCTGACAAACAATCTCAGTTTGTGGATCTACTGTGCATTAGTAGTTGCAGTGCTTAATATATTTTTTTCATTTATTCAATAGTCTAAACATAAAATTGCTTTCTATCTTCACGATTTCCAACTCTAACGTAATGCAAAAATGCCCTTGACATTACAGCAAGCACAGCCTGAATATGACAGTATTGCCAACATTATGCCCCAAAATCAGGATTCAGATACTGGAAATCAATTATTAGTTTTTATACAGCATAGTGCTTTGTATTTGCCTTCTGGGTTTTGAACCTTACTTCCAGCTCCTTTGCTGTAATTATGAGTGCTATAGCTTTCCTCTTGATAAATTTTATTGCAGTCCTGTGAATTCACTCTTATTTGTCAATCTCTTTCTAGTAATATATAGTCTGAACTAAAAAAAATGTACTGAAGTAATGTAGACTCAGATCTCAGTTCTATGATGTTGCATATAGTACATGTAGCCTCAAAACGAAAATTAGCCTGTGGTCATAATTTCGGTACCATATCCAACAAAAACATCATACCTATTTTGTTTATCAGCTTCGCTTCTAATTCTATTCCTAAAACTTTTATTTCACATATCTCTCTCTCACAATCTATATTTATTCAATGACTGCATGTCTTCTGCTTCCATTTTAAAGCTGCTTTTTTTTTTTTTTTTCATTTTCTGGCTATTCTTTATCTTACCTGTGACGGTTTGTCTTTGGTGATGCAGCTTTGAGGAATCAAATATCTTCTGTAGTGTAATCGATACTGTCTATAATTTCTCCCTCATTCAATTAATTAAGGTGCCCCGTAAATCTAGTTCTAAAGCCACTTTCCACAGTAGCCTAAAAGAAAATAGAATAGCCTGCTGTTTTACAGTATCTACCCTTTGTTTCTGATCCTCCAGTCAGTTCTCAGTAAGACAGTATTCATATTGAAGACAACCTGTTAGCTATTTTATTAAGACTTAGAAGAACATTGCTTCAAATACTTTAAAAAATGCAAATACATTATATTTCTGTTTACTAAATTTGTAATTTAAACAGAAATCAAGTTTGTCTGTTTTATAATACGCTACTCATTTGTTCAAAGTCTTGCTACCATTAAGAAATATATTAAAGAAATACATGACAGCATCAATTTTTAAAACGAAAACCTTGACAAAATTATGTACTTGGTACTTTTGAGATATATATAATATATGCTAATTCCTTCCTTCTTGGGTGAATCTGAATGTGAACCAACACCAGTCATAAGCAAGATTAACTGAAATATTTCTGCACAGTGAAAATTAACAGTTACATGTTGAGATAACAGAAGTAACACACTCATGATAGAGACCTTATATTATCTTTCTTTATATAACCATATTTGAATTATTTGCAAATGAAATCTACTGTATGGAAGCTTAGTTTCCACTTTCAATTTCTATTTCACCCTTTACCATTCACTTAGTAGTTTTATGTGAATTCTGCACAGTGCAGTGGTATCAGTGACAGACCACTTCAGTGAATCCTCCTAAATAACCTGAACTATTCCAGTTTTAAACTGCAATACATTCTCAGGATGTTACTGTTATTACCCTCAAGAACAGGTCTCTTTAGCTATCACTTCAAAGGTCAGTTCTTATACCCATGGAAACAAACTAAATTAAAATGTTAAAATTAATTAACATGTATGAATTTGAATGTGTAAGCCTGCTGTTAAAAATCAGAATTGTTACATTGTCTATTCTTTTTGATAGTTATTATCTGTGAATCATATTTCTTTACTGAATTTCCCTTTTTTCATTTGCTGATATAATTCACTATTTTCTGTCATGTAATACTTTGAGGTAGCTATCAAAATTTGAGGTAGCTATCAAAATTGATGGGAATAAAAAAAACCTGGAACATAAAAAGTTGTGTCACAGTGGGATTCATTGACTCAACAATGAAACTTGTAGAGAATGAGAGCACAGTATTATTATTAGGTTTTCTACATTTCTGCATTTCACTCTCCCTAGATATATGCTTAGGAATTAGCCTGCCCACATTTATAATAAATGAATGATCCGTATGTTGATTCAGACTCTCATTTGAACAATTAAATTCAGGACCACAGCTAGTCAGATAATAAAGCTCATCTCAAAGGTGTAGATAGTAGGAAGGTTGTAGATTTTGATCTGAAATCTGAAGAAGTATTTCTGTTTATTGCAAAAGTGGATTAAAGAAACTGAAATAGAACAGAAATAGAATAGAATCTGCTGTGCCCAGCAGATCAAATTGTGACATTTGTGTGACTGACATTATCCCTCTACTTTAGCCTGCTAATGTTATTCATATGCTTTAACGTACAAGTACTCTGAATAGTTGGCTTGCATATAGACAAAAGAAAGAAGAATGACACAGAAGCGGGTAGCATCCTAGAAGGTGGAAAAGCGATATGCAGAAAATGACTCATTAAAGGACGTCTGAACCAACCTATTTTTACATGCACAGGGAATAATAATAGTCATTTCTTGGTCTGTGCTAGAGGTGGAAAGGTGGCAACTTCCTACATCACATGACTACAAAAATAAACTCTGACTGCACCAGAAATAACTCTGGTGGGTTAATAATATTACCTCAGAACCATTAGCAAATGCTTGTACCAAAACTACAATTAGTACAGTATACAGTGATTAGCCACTAAAAAGAAGTGACACAATTTTTGTTTAAAAATTTCCACTTTTTAAACTGAGAATATCTTGGACAACTTGCATCTTGGGAAACTTTATTGGATCTTTAAATTTAAAATGCATGCATCTCTTTCTCTTTTGGACATAAACAAAACTATTAATGCCAGGCTAAAATATCTATCACTGGGATCGGATGCAGAAGAGTTTTATTGAACTGGACTGTTGAAGACAATTAAAATTTTTAATTTCCTAATCTGACCTCAGAATAAGTATAGATATTTTCTTCTAAAATTCTTTTAAATTTGGTAGATTAACGCCAATGACAAAATGAAAGCAGAACAATGGGAAAGAAAAAGCTTAAGAACACGAAGGGTAAATATGTACTTTATGCACTTTTATTACATCCCCTAGGAGGACATAAGAATGGAGGTGGCTACATATTTTTAAGCCCACAGTTATGAGAGAATGAAAAGTAGGAACAAAGAGGGGACATAATCCAGGCTCCACCATGTGAAAGAATTACAGTTAGCCTGGATTATTTTAATATTCTATCTTTAATAAATGTACTGATGTCATCCCCCAGTAGATGACTAAGAACATCCTAGATTAAAGAAAATGCTTCTTGGATCACGGGGCAAAGGAGAGAAATCATTGCAAGACATGATGGAACAGATGTAGGCAATGACCCCAAATCCTCTTTAGAATACAAAATTCAAGCCTTCAATATTTTCTTTTGTGGTAAGTGAGTTTTATCATTTAACATCACAGACTGCTGGCTCTGTATGAATTTTATTTGTCAATAACAAATAACAGATTGTTGCTAACATTCAAATAGAAATGTCCTAGGCTGCTAAATACTCCTCAGTAATACAGAATGAAAGTAATACAGAGTGAAAAGAGTGAAAAGTACAGAGTGAAAAGTATAAAACATCTTTAATATGCTATATTAGCTGTCTTGATGAGTCTCCACCTAGACACAGACACAGACACAGATTTCTAGGTTGGAAGAGACCTCAAGATCATCGAGTCCAACCTCCGACCTAACACTAAGTACTCCACTAAACCATATCGCTAAGCTCTACATCTAAACGTCTTTTAAAGACCTCCAGGGATGGTGACTCCACCACCTCCCTGGGCAGCCCGTTCCAATACTTAATAACCCTTTCGGTAAAGAAGTACTTCCTAACATCCAACCTAAAACTCCCGTCGCAACTTTCGCCCATTCCCCCTCGTCCTGTCACCAGGCACGTGGGAGAACAGACCAACCCCCACCTCTCTACAGCCTCCTTTAAGGTAACTGTAGAGAGCGATAAGGTCGCCCCTGAGCCTCCTCTTCTCCAGGCTGAACAAGCCCAGCTCCCTCAGCCGCTCCTCATAAGACTTGTTCTCCAGACCCCTCACCAGCTTGGTTGCCCTTCTCTGGACTCGCTCGAGCACGTCCATGTCCTTCCGGTAGCGAGGGGCCCAAAACTGAACATAGTACTCAAGGTGCAGCCTCACCAGAGCCGAGTACAGGGGCACAATCACTTCCCTAGACCTGCTGGCCACACTGCTTCTTATACAGGCCAGGATGCTGTTGGCCTTCTTGGCCACCTGAGCACACTGCTGGCGCATATTCAGCCGACTATCAACCAATACTCCCAGGTCCTTCTCGGCCAGGCAGCTTTCCAGCCACTCATCTCCCAGCCTGTAGCTCTGCTTGGGGTTGTTGCGCCCCAGGTGCAGGACCCGGCACTTGGCCTTGTTGAACTTCATACAGTTGACCTCAGCCCATCGCTCCAGCCTATCCAGATCCTCCTGCAGAGCCTTCCTGCCCTCGAGCAGATCGACACACGCACTTAGCTTGGTGTCATCTGCAAACTTACTGAGGGTGCACTGGACGCCCTCATCCAGATCATCGATAAAGATATTGAAGAGGACTGGCCCCAGTACCGAGCCCTGGGGGACACCACTAGTGACCAGCCTCCAACCAGATTTGACTCCATTCACCACAACTCTCTGGGCCCGGCTATCCAGCCAGTTTCTAACCCAGCGAAGCGTACGCCAGTCCAAGCCCCGAGCAGCCAGTTTCTTGAGGAGAATGTTGTGGGGAACGGTGTCAAAAGCCTTACTGAGGTCAAGGTAAACCACATCCACAGCCTTTCCCTCATCCACCAAACGCGTCACTTTGTCATACAAGGAGATCAGGTTCGTCAAGCAGGACCTGCCTTTCATAAACCCATGCTGACTGGGCCTGATCGCCTGCTTGCCCTGCAAGTGCCGCGTGATGACCCTCAAGATAGTCTGCTCCATGAGCTTTCCTGGCACTGAGGTCAAACTGACAGGCCTGTAGTTCCCCGGGTCTGCCCTCTGGCCCTTCTTATAGATGGGCGTCACATTGGCTAGCCGCCAGTCAACTGGGACCTCCCCCGATAGCCAGGACTGCCGATAAATGATGGAAAGCGGCTCGGCCAGCTCCTCCGCCAGTTCTTTCAGTACCCTCGGGTGCATCCCATCCGGCCCCATCGACTTGCGCACATCCAAGCTCCGTAGCAGGTCGCCAACCATTTCCTCATGAATAGCGAAGGCCACATCCTGCTCCCCATCCCCTTCCACCAGCTCAGGGCACTGGGTGTCCAGAGAACAACCGGTATTGCCGCTAAAGACTGAGGCAAAGGCGGCATTAAGCACCTCAGCCTTTTCCTCATCCTTAGTAACTAGGTTTCCCCTCGCATCCAGTAAAGGATGGAGATTCTCCTTAGTCCTCCGTTTCGCGTTGATATATTTGTAAAAGGATTTTTTGTTGTCTTTAATGGCAGTAGCCAGGTTGAGCTCCAGATGAGCTTTGGCCTTTCTAATTTTCTCCCTGCACAGCCTCGCTACATCCTTGTAGTCCTCCTCAGTGGCCCGCCCTTTTTTCCAAAGATTATAAACCCTCTTTTTTCTGCTAAGCACAAGCCGCAACTCTCTGTTGAGCCAGGCCGGTCTTCTTCCATGCCGGCTCGTCTTTGGGCACATGGGGACGGACCGCTCCTGTGCCGTTAAGATTTCCTTCTTGAGGAGCGCCCAGCCTTCCTGGACTCCTCTGCCCTTCAGAACCGCCTCCCAAGGGACTCGGCCAACCAGCGTCCTGAGCAGCTCAAAGTCAGCCCTCCGGAAGTCCAATACAGCAGTTTTACTGGTCCCCTTCCTGGCCTCGCCAAGAATAGAGAACTCTACCATTTCGTGGTCACTGTGCCCAAGACAGCTTCCGACCACCACATCTCCCACCAGTCCTTCTCTGTTTGTGAAGAGAAGGTCTAGCGGGGCACCACCCCTGGTAGGTTCACTGACCAGCTGCGCCAGGAAGCTATCTCCCACGCTCTCCAGAAACCTCCTAGACTGCTTTCTCTGTGCCGTGTTGTGTTTCCAGGATATGTCCGGGAAGTTGAAGTCCCCCACGAGGACAAGCGCCAACGATTTTGCAACTTCTGTCAGTTGCCTATAAAACTCCTCATCCGTCTCC
The DNA here is from genome assembly GCF_009769625.2 of Cygnus olor. Taxonomy (NCBI): domain Eukaryota; kingdom Metazoa; phylum Chordata; class Aves; order Anseriformes; family Anatidae; genus Cygnus; species Cygnus olor. The sequence goes on along the minus strand of NC_049169.1, from coordinate 29,840,220 downwards.
TCATCCTGGTTCGGCGGTCTATAACAGACCCCGACCAGGATGCTAGCCTTGCCGGCCTTCCCGCGGATCCTAACCCACAGGGATTCAACCTTATCATTCCCAGCCTGGAGTTCCACAACATCAAAAGATTCTCTAATGTAGAGAGAATCTCTAACCTAGAGGGAGTAGACGATTGGTCTTTTGCAAGCTTGAGAAGTATTTGCAATGCAGAGTTCTGCAAAAGCACTAGGAGTACAACATAAATTGTACAACATAAGTTGTACTCTGACACCTGATGCTTTCGAGATCTATATTTGTGGCTGTGCAACACACTGAATTAGCTAACTAACTCAAACATTTGTGGCTTGTTTTAGAAGTCTTTATAAAAAACATCTTTACTGATGTGGTATTTGAGAAGATAACCTCTTTCAATATCCTCAGTGGGATCAGGACCAAGTTTTCACACAGATCATATGCTATAAGAAACACACAGATTTCAAACACATTTGTTTGAGTCTCAGAAAAAGCCGATTATCCCAGACACATTTACCTTGCTCTAGTGGCATCTGATCTTAGATCACTTGCCACCAACTGGAGGGAAGATGTTTTTCAGAGGGCATGCTCCTGCCATCTGCCATGCTGGGGGGAGAATTTTATGTAATTCATGTATGTCCTTGTTATTGTCACTGAGATAAAACAAAAAGTACAGCATAAGGCTACCTCAGTATTCTTTCAAGACCTACATCTAATTCGGGTAGATGTGGATTCCTTCATTCATTGGAAGTTGTGACAAAACTGCCATGCCACTGTCCACGTGTATCCAGCAGCTGATAATTTCTGTAAGCTGGCTGATTATATTCAGATAAGAATGCAAGTCCTGCAACTCAGGAGCCATAAAACTTTTGAAAAGATTGTTGACAGATGCATCAATGAAAAAAATCACCATCATTTTGAATCTGAAATGGATCTTTGTTAAGATTCTTTCATGGCAACCTTTTTTCTTAAGAAAAAAGAAACCTCTTCTCCTGGACTTTATTAAAATCTCTTCTATCAAACCTAAAGAAACAACAAAATTCACATCTCTGAAAGACTTTCATGAAAACAAAGACAATGGCAGATGTTGTGAGATAAAAAGTAAAATTAGGTTGCTACCATACATAATTTTGGCTATTCCACTTAAGCACTGATTGAAATATGTTTGGCTCTTTGGTCTTTCTTTGGGTCAGGAACCTTAGAGGATCAGGTTCACACTGGGAATATTCTCAGTCTTTACAAAACCAGTCACTCCACTACAGTTCTTGTTCATCTCAAGAGCAATAAATGAATATGTTTTTATACTAGTAAAGTTGTACTGTAGTAAATGATGTCTTTCAAAACTATTGGGTTAATCTGGCTTTTACCTTAAAATGGTTATGGTTAAAAATAGTTAAGAGAGGTTATGCTCACCTCTTTCTTGATATTTTTCATATGAATAGTTCCACACATTCAGCATAGGATAGCTGATATCCCAATAAACAAAGGTGGTGACCTTTCTCTACTTGTAAACAAAAGGCAAATTCTATCAAATATTCAACAAATTCTCTTACAATAGCACCTGTGTTCTAATCCCAAGAGGGAATTTGAGAGCAAGCAGATGGATGAGGTACTCATATCAAAATACAGTCCCAAGAAAGAGATCAGTGCAGAAATGCCAACTGAGATTTTATTTACTGTTCACTCAGTGAGATGCACAGAGAATAGGAAATTGAAAATACAGATGTGATGGGAATTATACATGAAAATACCCAGTAAAATGCAATATGCAATGTACTCCATTCCACTTCTGTGTATGCTTATAATATGCTGATGTATCAGCAACCTCAGCTATCTTGATACTCTGCCTATCCAGGATAGCTTGTACATTGGCTTCATCATCAGAACTCCTCTTTGAAAGCGAATGACCCACTTTATTCTGTCCCCTTTTCTCTTTCCATTAAAATAAGGTAGAACTGATATGGTATTTTCATTTGTTTTTGGCCTCTTGTTATTCTAAACCCTTCTAAATTGAGAGAAAATAAGAAATTTCCTCTAAGGCTTCTTCTGAATTTCTTGAATTTCATTGGGGAGCTTCTGAACTAAAATGGGCATAGTTGCTTTTGGGAAGGATATTTATTGCCCTTTGTGATGACTAGAATTATTGGGAAAAAGCAACCTTTTAAAGCACATTGTTTTATTGGAAAACCTCCTCTTTCTTTGCATTTCAATTTTTCCTCTAGATAGTTCTCATGCAGTGTTTTTCTGGTGGATCTCTCAGACATTTTTCAGACAATTGCAGAACACTTTGAATCCGGCAGCCACCATCACTACAACCAGCCTCATAAAAATCTGTATCAATGAGTTTATGCATGCAAATACTAACATTCAGGCTGTACTTTATGTTAAGGAAAAAGATATATAAAACTTTCCATCTGATAATTATACTTCAGTCAATGTCTGCTAATCAATGTCTTTTCATAGAATGAGGGCAGACAAAAAAGATTTTATGCGAAACCTCACATAAAACAAATGAAGCTTGCAAACATCAATTTGATATCATTAGAATGGCAACTGCAATTTGTTTTAATTTCCATATAGCAATTTAAAACATTCATTTCATTTTCTTCTGAAACATTATGTGCAAGCTCACTTTTAGAACTTTAAACTCATGTGTTTCAGACTACATGTGTTCCTGGCCTAACTCCAGTGATTTTGATGAAACTTGCAACAGGAAAAAAAAAAAAAAAAAAAAGAGTAATTTTTGCTTTTATTTTTCTCTAGATAATCCTTAGAAAATATTTTGATGAATGAGAATGCTTCTCCCATCTGAACATAGTCTAGAAGTTGAAGCCTTGTGGGAAAAAGCTCCTAATAATCTATATAGGGCATAAAAATAAATACTTTCTTAAAACAGGATCAAGAAGGTCATTCAGTGTTCTATTTTGTTAACTGAATATTATGAAGAGCCTCTCTGAATTGGTAATTCTTAATCAGCAGCTCATTTCTGAAGATATTTTCCACTTTGAGAATACTCACTAAGGTGAAAACACCTGAGACAATTTCAATACTTGTACTGCAAGTTAGTATTTGTGAAGAAAAAAAAAAAAAGTGCTCTCAGTTCAAACTTTTCTCTGATGACTCTTGCTGATAATACTCCATTGGCATTAACATTGCATAAAATGAAGTACATTTATAGCATTTGGAACTGATAAACATTCTTTAGTACTTTCATAAAGTGTAACTGATCTTTCAATTATTAGCAGAGATACATCTGAGAAAGCAGAATATTAAGAGGAGATTACAACCAGCAAAGAACTTAAATTCCTGAGCTGTTTCACTTAAATAAAGTGCAAATTTTATACTTTCCGCTTTTCCTAGCACTCCTCAAACCCTAAACTATTAAAAAAGGACAAAGAAAAATAGATAAATACATGGATACATTTGATTTTCTGCTGAAGAGCAAAAATAAAGGCAGTGTCATTGCAGCTGCAGTACAGATGTTTTTTCTTACACTATTTCACTGAATATTAAACAGATACTCAAAATGTTTGAAAGCATAGTAAAACTGAGTCTGAAAGCCCTCTGCATTTATCAAATAGGCACATTCAGAATATTCAGAATATCTGGATGGCTACCAGCTTTTAAAAGAAAAAGAAAAAAAAAAAAAACACTGAAAATAATGATTTTGAAATTACACATAATTACATATTTACATTCTTCCTATGTTTAATAAAAAGGCAATAGTCTGATGGAAGTCAATTGGAGATAGAAGTGGAAAGACCACAATTACATACGTGCATTAGTAAAAGGATTTCCTAGACTATGCAGAACTAAATGAAACAGGGATCCAACCTTTAAAAAAGTTGCAAGACTTGTATTTACTAATAGTTCTGAAAGAAAAGAAGTGCCATTGAAATTCACACTAGGATGAACAGATTTAACTTTTATGAATAGTAATGGTGAGTTAAGACTTTGGTGTGCTTCTAAAACAGAAGTGGAAAGTTTGCAGGTGACCTGTCTTTTGGCAAACACATAGGCATTGCATTAAACTTACTCAATTACAGACATTTAACGTGGTATGACTTTGTAATGACTTTGTAAGTTAGCACATGAAGGCATCCATGGTGCAATGAACTGTCATATATTCTTTTGACTTCTCATTACCCTTTAAAGCTTTAAGTACAGCAACATACACTAATAGCAAAATAAATAGGCATACACTAATAGCAAAAGCCTTATCCAAAGTCCACTCTGCCCACTGTTGCTGTCAGAACGAATGAACTGTGCAACCAGAAGTTACTCAACGTTGCTCATTTAAACTCAGTACATATGACACAACAGAAACTCATCAACAAAGTGTATATGAACAAATGTGGTTCTATGCTTCCGGCATACAAGCATCTATAACATTACACTTGGTAGCCCGGGCATGACCATTAGTTATCTTGCAATGAATCTCTGTAGTTTAATTTTAACTCTTTCTTGACCTTTACTTTTCAATGTTCAGCAGCAATAAAATCACATAGTATTTTACCAAGTATAAATGATTTCCAGTTGAAGGAAAAAATATTCTTCCTCTTACTAAGCTAGTACATCATTAGCTACTGTTGAAAAAAAAAGTTTTTTTCTTAATGCTACTTTGATATAATTTCTTCAAGTAATATTTGTAATTACTATATTTTTGAACAATTTTCTGATGTATTCTTTCTTCTTTCAAACTTAAATGTATTTTCTTCTAGGTATTTTAGGTATTAACTTTAAGAATTTGCCAGAGAAATTATGCATTTTATTCACATGAATTAAAGTATTTAGAGGTCTTTAAACTACCAAGGTAAGGCAGCTTTAATTTCTTCTAGGATTCTAACTCTCACAAGCAGTCACAACTCCAGGTTGAATGGAGATATTTTCTTGCCAGCGGAATTAATGACCATCCCATTCATGCAACAATGCTGGCTTTTGGATGGTGGTATGATAGAAGAAAGATTGTTTTTGCTTTGTGCTGCTCTTCTTAAAAGATCTGCACTACTAACAGCCTTTCACTTGCAGCTAGGGTTTGGGGAAAAGGAAAGTCTGAAGATTATTATCACATCCCAGTTACATATTATGTAAATGACAGCTAGAAAACTCACAGCGTCTTTGATGTCTTCTTAAAAATATGGCCTTCAGCCTGCAGAGCAGGGCAGAAGCTTTTTCCATGGGTATAAGTTTACAAGCAAAAGAAAAAATTGTAATTTTTCAGATAAAGTTGTATATCATTTTTCATTCTGAAAAAAACATTTAAGTCATATTGATAAAATACAAATTTTATCATTTTTTTTATTTACAAAATTAGACAAATCTAATGGCAAAGAGTCAGCTTGAGTAGAAATATAAAGCCCTGAGTAAAAGGTAGCGCACAGCCACTCAGTCCCATTGCAGATTAGGAATCAAACATTATGAAGGAAAACTCTTTAACGCTTGTCTGCCCCAGCATCAAGGCAGACTTAACTTACCTTCACTCTATACTAAACAGAATTTATTTCCCTTTCTGTTCTATCTTGGTTATATTCATGGTTGCCATGAACAAGGCTAAACCAGCTTGACACATACTCTACACAATATTACCAATACCAGAGAGACACTTGAACCCACCAAAGACTTTGAATGAAGGATCTGTACATCAGAGTTGAAAGGACCTAATCAATGCTGACTTTCCTGCACAGGCAGAAAATGGCCATCAAAAGTACCAAGGTCATGGGTAATGTTGCAGAGGCCTTGCAGTCTGAAACAAAATCTTCCCAAAAGCAGCTCTCTGGCAGATATCAGATGTGCTCATGATGTATGTTCCTTCTGATAGTAACACATGTAGCCCTTTTACTACTATTAACTTTCATTCATTCTGTATAAATAACGAGAAAATATGCTCTAGGAAATAATTTTGTAATAATAATAATAAAAAAATGACTATCTGCAATTGTTCTTTTTCCCATTTCTAAATTATTTTAAATTATTGAGGCCTTTACATTCTATCTACACATTTCACTTTTCTGTTCAAACAATACTTTTCGTTTCTTGAGCATGGAAGATCCTTATATACCATTAATTACTAGGAACAGGGAAAAACGAGCTTCACAGCATGACATAATAACTAAAATTACTCTCTTCAGATATGTGAATTGCCCAGTCTTTCTAAAATAATAGAAATTCTTTCTGGAATTTATAAGTGTAGAAAGGCTGTATAAACACCAGTTGTCATTTTCCAAGTATTGGCATGTCTAATAGCTGATAAAAAAAGTGTCACAGAAAAAAAAAAAACAGAACTTGGATCTACAGGGTATTATGGCAAAGTGTTATTTTTGTGGCAAGTAAGGTAGAGGGTAACGTATTCATAAATCAGCAAAGAGGTGACAAATTATTAGAAACATTTTGCAATTTCAATAGAATCCTGCCATGAATAGGAGGTTTTGATCAAACAGAGTTTTCACTCTTTACTACTACACTTGTATTTGTTTACTCGTATGTAACTGCGATGTATGTGTGTATATAGTTTTCTATTTGTTCTGGTAATTTTACTTGCTTTTACTACTTTTAAAAATCTACAAGAATAAAATTGTATATAAGTCACTTCTACCATATTTTATAAGCATGCATCAATTTTATATGCAGATTAAAAAATAAATAAAAATAGAATTATTATAAAAGTTGAGGTAACCAAACTATTTATGTAACTGCAAGGCACTATTGTTGCATGCTTCATTCTCTCTTCTACCCACACCACATTAACTTACACTCTCACATGTAAAATCAATGTCAGCTGTCCATTTCTAAGAAGTGTCCAATGATTCTATCTAGTGCTATATAAATGCAAACAATTAAAAAGATAGCATTTATGCCTTGAAAACTTCACAGTGAGGAACAGATAAGAACAGAAATGTAAGCCAGATGAGCAGGAAGAAAAGGAAAAACAAGCATTAAACACCCAGGGAAAACATAAGATAGATTTCAGTGGCAGCTGAAAAGTACTGATAGTACTTTGAAATAAAAACAAGTGGAGGAGTAAACAAGACGGAACTTGGAAGTCTGCACTGGAAAAGAGAGAGAAGGGAGTGGATTTTGCAGGAAGAGATTGAGAATGTTCTAACTGCTTTATGAGTATGGACTATGAAGTTTAAAGAAGATTTTCTACAATAACATAACTCCCAGCTGGGCCAATTTTCTAAACCCATGAAGGACATTCATGTCAGCTTGACTGTGCTGGTCTTGATGAAAGCTTTCTTCATCAAAGCCTCCCCTACTTTATTGCCCCCCCGCCTCTTAAAAGAAACCACAGCCACCAAAAAAGGGCTATGAATATTTCAAAGAACTAAATGGGATAGATGGATTAATATTTTAATTCAAGTTATGCTTGCCTTTTATCGAGATGTAACTTTGAACATAATAAATTCTGTTTAAAGGACCAAAGGCTTTCATATTCTATATTTTGCATCCTTTTTAATTATTTATTTTAAGCTCTCTCTAAACACTGTAATGTTTATGGACATAGACAATGGCATGCCAAAAGCAGAGAACAAAACTAAGATTGTATCAAGTCTACTTTTCTAATAAATTTTCAATATGAAACACAGAAGAAATCTGTTTTACATTGCCTACTGTAAACATTTGTGCTGTGACTTTCTTTACTTCAATTGACAGATCCATAAAAAGAGCGCTGTATAATATTTACCAGAAAAAAATGTGAAGAAATATTTTCTGAGACTGGCTGCAGGCAACAGATGAATTATAGCAGTCTAGCCAGTGAATGCTACTTGGAGTGTTCACAAGAGTAGAATTCAACAGGACTGAGTGATTCACTCATCACCTTCTGGGATACAATCATATTTATTTCAAGGAATTCATTGATAATAAAGTACAGGCATGTTATCATATATACACAAAACAAATTGAAAAAGGCTACTGGCCAACAAAGACTGCGTCTCACATCAATTTGGACACAGCTAAAATCTCCTCAACTTAACAAAGACAAAATTGAACTATGGGGCACAAATTTTGCATTTTTACCACAGAAAGCTCATATTTCTGATAATAACATTTAGTGAATTTCTCAATATTTTTTTCACTTAGTAACTCAGCTTTTATTGGGTTCACTTTATTACTTCCTTTATCATTAGTACCAAACTTATCCAACTTAACGAAAAATCAGATGGTATTTACTACACTTTCCCATATATCTGTGGGAAAGGAATTCACAGGGAGCTTTGTGCTGTTTCACACGTCCCTGAGTTAGAGATAATAAGGAAAACAGCAGTAGAACCAAAAACTTGAGCAAGGTCGAGATAAAGTAAATTGGCTACAGTGTTAAAGATGAGCTTTGGGAGTGGCCAATTGCTGGCTGGCTCAAGGCGCGTGTCTGAAGGTCTCTAACCAATTGTAAGACAGATTCGGGCGGATGGACAGCGCGTGGGGCTACGGGGAAAGTATATGTAGTGGTGAAAAATGGCAATAAGTGTCTCCTGTTCAAGAGCCATCAGGAGTCCATGTCTTGCATCCCTTCATATATCCATTTGATATTCACCCACATCAAATGTCCTCTCATAAGCAATGCCCATGAGATAACTGTTACAAGCAACTGAGGACTTGCATTCAACAGCTAACAAAGGTTAGTGTTCAAGCAAGCTAAGACTTCATCTTTTGTTTCTTCAACGAAAAAAGAAAATCTTCTTTTCCATTTATTTTTCTCATCCTGTCAATCTGTGAGCTCTTCATGAGGTTTTATGTATTTGACCAATCATTAGCATTATGACAACATAATTTAGACACTACTATGTCAGAGTTTACACTGAGAAAAAGTCCACAATACACTTAAGAGAAACTACCAGAAGTCATGTTGTTTGGTTTTGTTTTGTTTTGTTTGTTTGTTTGTTAAACTACGCTATGCCAGCAATATGAAATACATTGCCTCATACTAATAAGAGAATGAGAGTTATGGCAAAATTGAGGCCTCACTGATTAGAACTTGGAAAGTAAAGCAAAGTGAATTGGTTCAGCTTACAATAGAATATGTTCCATACTCTTGGTCTTTGAAGATGAAACAATGATAGTTTATAATAAAACAGCAACATTCTTTAAATATTCAGGACTGCTATTGAAGCAGGATATTCCAAAGCTCCAGTACACATTGCATCTCTGGACCAGCTGTTGATGGTCCAAAGATTTTCCCTTTGAATATAACCTCATGTTCCCTTTACAAAAACACTAAAGCTAGTAAATTCCAAGACTTAGTTTTGCCTTGTATACTTTCTTCCTTTTCTCAAGCTGCAAGTTTTTTTAAAAAAAAATTGATTTTTTTTGTCTTTCAAGCCAGATTCATACTTCAGGTAGAGGCAATGACAGAAGATAAATGTGAAGTAGCACAGACCTGCATAGGGACATGGAGATTTGTCAGCAAAGAAGCTTCTGAGTGTACTTTCGAGACCAAGAATTATACTATGACTGCATTATATTTCATTTCCTCCTCAACCTTTTTTACCTGTGAAGTACATGCCTACTTTTGTTTTTATAATATATTTTTCAAGCTAATTTGATACATAAAACCTCCTATTTAAAGACCATACAGCACTGAGTTCTTGCTTGGAACAGTAAATAATGGATACTCCTTCAGAAAAAAATACCTGATAAAAAAAGAATTAAAAAGGAAGAAAATAAGAGAAAAAAAAAAAAAACTATTTTAACTTACAATGGTAGATTTCCAAACATATGCCTGTACACACTGAGAAACTTGAAGTCTAATTGGTTCTTGAATCCTTTTTCTTTTCATACTTCTTTGCAAAGCATCAGGAACTCACAGATATTCTGTGTTTCTTTATTGTTGCTGCTCTGTTCCACAAAGTACAAATAATTCCATTTTGGATACCACTGTGATTTGGCAGTGTGAAAAACTGGGTGTTGGAGCATGTCTACGTCTAGTAACATGGGCCACAGTTTAGTACAGTTTCTTCTGACTTGTTTTTTATTTATTTATTTATTTTTCCTCAAGCCTCCTAAGTTATCATGCTCCCAGAATGTCTTGCATAAATGGGCATGCAATGGACGTTTCTTCACATCAGCATGTGCTGCAATATGCCCCAGGTATATCAACCTGTGTGACAAAAGAGGGCTTATGGGATTTGAGACTGTCAGGCAACGTGCTATCATAAAACATAATCCCCAGCTTTAGTGCACAGTTGCTGATTTCTTTCTACTCTGGCATGGCACTCTGGTAGTGTCATGAAAAAGTAGACCTACAGGTAGGTACTTCAGTGGGAGAAAAAGTAGGCATCTCATACTATAGAAATTCAGTTGGCTTTAGAAATCATCAAGACCTTAAGATCCTCATTTTGTTTTGCTGGAATTTGTAATTTTGAAGTAGAAGTAGTACATTCTCCCTTTATTCAAGCTGATTGTAAATTCCAGTGCCACCCTTTTAAATGCAAAGTTGAAATATAACCATTACATCTTCTGTTTGTGTGGAATATCTTGCAACTGGATTGTTCAGAGAGGCCAGAACTGACTCCTCTCTTATTAGACCTTTTAATCATAAACTACTGTCTGAAGGTCAGACTACAAAAAATACAGTTATGTTCTCATGGATCCCATTTCTGTGATAGGCGTTCCTGCACTAATCACATATTTACTTAGTTGCTGAATACTGAAAGGTCATTTAAAATTAGCAATGTACTTTGAATTAGTTCCTCAGCTGTTTCAGCTTATGCTGAATTGAGCATGATCTCAGGCAGTCACTGCTAGACTCCTGCCAGTCCTGTTTTCTCTCCCATCAAGAGCCCAATGCAAAGGACCCTTCCACGCTCTTTGCTAAGGAATTACTATGTGAGCATCGTTTAGATCCCTAAGGAGGCAAAGTAGGCTTGGCTTAAATATCAGTTGGTCACGGCTGTTATCTGTTAATTTCAAACAATCTTAATTAAATAACTAATATTGTTTATTACTTCTATACTAATCTTTCTCACCATATTTAAGACAATTACGGGATACGTTAACTTCTGCCACAATAATTTGAAAATGGATTAGTAATAACTGCATATGTGAGTGCTCTGATAGTGGAGGCAAGTTTGAGATATATGAGGTTTAACACTGGGTTATCAGGTTTATCTTCAAGTAACCATTAGGATGTGTTTAAAAAACTGATAAAAATGTACAGAACATTTCCGTATTTCTTGTGTTTTGTTAATTTAGAATAAATGAATGGAAACAATAATAAATTTCTGCTATAATTGGACTGCAGCCCTCTCATTCCTATTTCAGATACAGCACATGAAAATATCAGGTAGACTGGGAAAACCCCGTATTCTCATGGGCATTCCAAGTATTTCCTCCATATTCATCAGAAATCTTTCCTGCATATTCTGAACAAAAATCATAGACAAGTCTTTAATGTCAATGGGATATATACATTAAAGTTGATTATGCAAGAGAAAATCATTAAAATCCACAGAAAAGTGTCTGAGGGTGGCAGTCAGTTACAAGCAAACACTGTAACGCTTGCAAAACTGTAAATCTCATTCTTGTCTGTTTTAAAAATGGAATTGTGTGTGAAACACAAAAGTTATATTGTTTCTTCTGAACAGCACTCATGGCCCCTCCTGGAGAAGCGGGTACTGATACATGTGACACTAAGAAACACATCAGTTGGGAAGGCAGTATAGAGTAGACGACCACAAATGATAAATACTTCAGGACTTACTTACAAGAAGTTTTAAAGGAAATGATGGTTTTTAGTCTTAAAAAAAAAAGGAAAAAAAAAAAAAGAAAAAAGAAAATCAGAGGGATTTTTGTTGTTGTTGTTTGTTTACTAAGTAAAATTTACGTAAAAAGGCAGTGATTAACTGCCTTCCATCTCCACCAGGGGAAGGACTAGAAAAATCAGATGAATGTAACAAAGATGATCTAGGTTTGTGAAGAAAAGCCAAGTCTAAAAATAGTGAAGGACTTGAAAAGACAAGAAAATCATTAAATCTCCTTCACAGAAGAGGTTATAGAGGCATTCAAAAAGGTCTGGGTATACTTGGTCCTGTCTCCATGCAGGCAGTAGCCTAGTTTGTCACTGAGGTTTCAAGCAGCCCTGCATTTCTGTGCTTCTTTGCTTTTTTCACAAAATTGAAGCAGAAGTATGTATCTACATTTTAATTTTTTAACACAACTACATACTAGTTGGAAAAAAAAAACGGGGAACTTAATCAGAAACAAAATAGTATAAATGGCAATACAAACAGTAACTTCAGCTCAAAGAAGTAATAAACTTTGACTCACAAATTTAAGTTCTATTTGGTATTAGACAATTTTATTTGTGGAGTTTTCTAAAAGAACAAATTATCCTTGTGTAGTTTGGTTTGTAAAGAAAGACGAATAAAAATTTATAGAGCAAATAAGCATTTGTGTGGAGTATTTACAAAAATAGCAAATGAACTGTTTTGCCTGAGAAACTCACTATGAAACCTCACAGCCCAAACTGAAACACCACCACTATAGAACTATGCTAAAGCACTTGCCGTGAAATCCTCTGTAAATGGACCATACCCAAGATATTATGAGAGCTTGCCCATCGCTTACTCCAAAAAGACTGTAATTCAGGACATACAGAGAAATTGGTTATGCTGAATGTGCTAAATAGCTTTTTCAATGCTTTTCAAACCACTCTTTACGCACATTGTTCTATATCTTTGAATCAGTTGAATAGGGACTTGCTCAAGAAAACATTTCCACAATTAATTTCTTGTTTGTTTGGCTATAATAGCATGTCATGAAACACTAGCTGAACATAATTAGCTCCTTTACACTTCTAATCCAAACCTTTTTGGATGAAAATACTGGCTTGCCAGATGGTGAGAAACAGCACGATATCTCACCAACTGGGAAATGTGAGTTCAGGTTCACAGGCCAGGGGACAGCAGTGGCTGTGTATGATGGAAAGGATACAGAAAACCCCCACAGGTAGGGAGTGAAGACTGCCAGTTAGATGGCTTTAGCTAAACAAGACACATAGTTCTTGCCTCTGTCACAGGGAACGTGAGGACTGCAGTGAGGTAAGAGACAAAATCAAAGGTGTTCAGTAAAAGGAGAGAGTCATGTGAGACTGTACGAAGCTCATGGAGCTGGTTGGAAGGGAACTGTCACCAGTTGTTTATTCTTCTCTTTTCCCTGCTTTTTCTTCTCCTTCTCTGCTCCCCTCTCTGTCCTCTTCCCGGTCTACCTCTCTGGTGCAAGTATGGACGACCAAGAGAAGAATCACTACATGAAGAACTGTTCACCTAGATGTATCCAACAAAAATGGAAAGGCACAAAAAATCTCTGCTAGAGTAAACTGGCAGAGATCAATAGAAGAGAATATACTGCACTGCAAATTTGTTCATTTTGCATTATGCTTTTTAAACAAAGGAAAACCAAAACAAAACAAAACACTTTTGTGTGTTATTTGGTTGCCCTGTCATGGTTTAACTCAGCAGGCAGCTAGGCACCACACAGCCATTCACTCACTCTCCCCCAGTGGGATGGGGGAGAGAATGAGAAACAAGGTAAAACTGATGGGTTGAGATAAAGACAGTTTGATAGGACATAAAGGAAGGGAAAATAATAATAAAAACTATAATGATATAAGAATACACAAAACAAGTGGTACTCAATGCATTTGCTTACCACCTGCCAACCAAGGTCCAGCTAGTCCCCAAGCAATGACAGTTCCTGTCCCACTCACCCCAAGTTTTATTGTTTAGCATGACACCACATGGTATGGGATATCCCTTTTGTCAGTCTGGGTCAGCTGTCCTGGTTCTGTCCCCTCCCCGCTCCTGCTGCACCCCCAGCCTCCTCGCTGGCAAAGCAGTATGAGAATCTGAAAAGTCCTTGGCTCTGTGTAAGCCCTGCAACAACTAAACAATGGTGTGTTATCAGCATTATTCTAATCCTAAATCCAAAACACAGCACATATCAGCTACTAGGAAGAAAATTAACTCTGTCCCAGCTGAAACCAGGACATGCTGCCACCTTGTAACTGAGGTTCTGGGCAGTGCTCACGGGAAGGCAGCTTTAACGGATGGGGGAAAAATGCTTTAACTCAAAATCATTATGTTTGTCCTGCAAACTTAAACTCCTAGCCAAAATAGAACACTGAGCTTAAGATGTCTTAACCAGATTCTGAAGCCAGAAGTTAGAAAAACTAAATCGGTAGGTTTGAGTTAGATTGAAGTTTTCTCTGAAAATCCTTCCACCAGTATTATGAGTTTCTGTACATTGCTTATTATTTTTTTTAAGATAGGTAGGAATAAAAATGCATCTTTAAGAAAGGTAAGACATAGTTGTCAGGAAGCAGCAAGGGCTGGCTCCTTCCAAAGGACAAGTGAGCTGGAAACCAAGGAAGCCAGCACCATCGTTCTGGTGAGGCTGCTCAGAGCCAGCAAGAGCACACAGGGACCTGGCAAATTCAGAAATATAAAAGCCAGCATAAGACCTGCATATGCTGCAACATTTAGACACAACTTTGATCACAGATGGAAAACAGCAAACGTATTGTTCCAAGCTATTGTGAGTCCTTCAAGACAACTAGAAAGAGAGACCTCAGAAGGGCTTCTTTTTACCAATATCATTAAAAAAAAAAAAAAAAAAAAAGTCCAGAAAAACGTGCAGTGCAATGAGCTGCCAACATTCTGAAAAGAAAGTCAGTGTGGCTGCTGACCACAGCCTAAACCTGGTGTCCCCTACCAACTGGCAGCAGCACATGCTACACAGAGGCACCTTTGCACCCTTGCCTGGAGGTTTGCTGCCTGGCAGTATCACAGCATAAATCTTGACCAAATCATGGCCTTAGTACATGAAGGACCTATTGCACCTGTGGTACTATAATCAGAATAACAATAATTATTATTATCATAATATGTATTTGGACAAGGCCAATCTTCATTTTTTCTGCCACAAAACTCCACAACTCTTGCTAGAGCATTAGATTTTGCTAGTAGACAGCGGTATTTCATTTATTTTCTAAACTGTGGCACCATTTAACTCATTTCCGCATTTCATCCTTTATCTTTTTTCTAGTATTTTGTATTGTCACTGAAAATGGTTTCTCTTCAGCAAACCTGTGGTGAAGAAGAATGTAAATTCTGCAGCATCACTAGCTGCAAGTAAATTAAAACATGGAGAGTTTTATGAATTAAATATGAAACTGGCTAACGCAATCCGTTCTGTGCTATGTACATTATTTATTTTATTAAATTAATTTGACTCCAGCTCAGTTTCCAGGATGCTAAGGTTTTCATACCAAAGACACGGCAGGGCACTCTAATAGAAGTCGAAGAGAAGTTGATGGCTTTGGAGCTGAGTAGAGTGCATTTTGGAATCTGATAAAGGACACTGCTTGGGATTTGGGGATATACACATTTTGGAAGTTTTGGCTACTGTGATAAGCAAAATGATAGCTTATGGAGTTGACATTTATTCCATTGGGCTACAAAACTATCATCTCAGAGAAGAGGAGGAGCAGTTCACTCTTTCTTATGTCATGATTCCAGTCTTTCTGTGAACCAAGACATCACTGTAATGGCTACATAGCTTTCCCATTCTGAAATCTCCTTTTGATGTATTATCCCCAAGGGACACTGTAGCAGATGGCTATTGAACAAACATGCAGTCTTCCAACCCATATGCCTTTATCCCCAGCTACACTTCAGAAACCAGTAAGGGAAAGTGTAAAAAAAGTAAAGTAAAGGTAAAAAGTTTCAGTCCTAAACCTGCAAGAGCTGTAAAATTCTGCACCTAAAACAAGAAAAATCACCTCCAAATTATTTTTAAAGTATTCTTTTCAGTATATATTGAATGTTTGCTCAAGATTGTTTTGTTACTGATACTTTTCTGTTCTTTGCAAAGTGGTTATTTCTAAAAAAGTTCTTCATACATTTAACCTGCTATCTATCCCATTTACTCACTCAAACATAAATTATTAAAATACACTATCTAGAAAATAAGAAACTCCCATTTCCTGTTAAATAATTGTTGTTATGATATGCTGTTCATATTACTAATGAGGGCTAATGGGGCTATCACAGCATTCTTCCTTCCAGAAAGGTTAGCTTCTTTAAGCAATTTTCAAGGAATTGTAATCAGGATAAAAGGTTTCCCAGCAGGAAACAGGCTGGCACAGAAATATGAGGGGGAAAAAAAAAGTCCACTGTAAGAAACAGATGCTAAAGGATAGATCACCACAAGTTAGTACATTTCTAATGTTCCAATTTCTAATTTTCTGTCACCATTGCATGTAGAGAATTTAAACAATCTTCAGAGGAATGCAGAAATAAGTTTCCTGAAATTCTAGATAACTATCTATAATTTATGGGGGTTTGGATAGATTTATCCTAATATATGATAAAAAGTGTATTTCTTTTATGATCAGTTAAAAGGAAAGTTTCTTGAAGAAGACAACATTTTATACTTTTATAGCACATAGTACAGTAATGACATAAATGTATATCACTCAGTCTAACAGAATTAAAGGTGGGTGGGTAACAAAAAGGAGCTAGCTGTAAGATGTTCATAAAGCACTACAACGGCATCACACTAAAGCTCATTCAGACTTGAAAACATGGCTTGAAAGCTGGCTGAAAAATAATCAAACTGTATTACTGGATGGCAGCACATCACGGTATGGGAGGGAGGTGATGGAACCAGGAAAGGCTGCTGAGGGATGGTGCTTTGGCATGTGCTGATGGCAACTTGGATAAAATTCATCCAGAGACCTGAGGATTTCTGCCTTGTATGAATACTGAGTTTCATTCTGTCTACATTTACAATTCTTCATTTGTAATAATGTCATCTATAATATCTTACTGGTGTATCATTTATGTACTATCTCTTATAAACATTCATTAATAAATAAAAAATATTATTAGCTAGAATAAATCATGTCCCTAAGTAGAGCATTCCTCCAGAAAAAAAAAAAAAAAAAGCAAACTCTAACTAAGCAGGAGGGCCTCAGCTAAATGCTGAGAATGTGATACCACACATAAGATCAAAAGACATCTGATCTTTTAAAAGGTCTGCCCTTCACAGAGAAAAGGGGAAGCTGTCAACTGCAAGAGGTAGGCACAAGCTGAGAAAAGCATCTGCATCCAGTGGAAAAATGGGGAGTACTCAGAAGTCACTGAGAAATCCTAAACAGTGTTGTATCAGGATTCATGCATGTCTGTATTTTGACTGTTGTAGCGTAATAGGAAAAACCGACAAATTGTTACTAATAAATCCCAGTTAGTTAAAAAGAAGCTGCTTCTGTGTGTTCCCATACTGCTATCAATCCCATGCCAAATGACAGGGCTGAACTCAAAGGAGTGAAAGATAGTTTTGGGTCAATGTCTCACCTATGAGATCTTGACACAATTTCCAACCCACTCTTTTTAAGGTAAGTCTCAGGTACTCAAAAGCCCATTCTTATAACCACAGGTGTACAGACTTAACTGCAACTTTTCCCACACCAGATGATCAGGAGACAGGGAGCACTGGGATGCACTGTATTCCAGCTGTAGCTGCATGTCACAGCATGTTTAAGAGGCCAATGAGTCATGATTAAAAATCAGCTGTCAAGTCACTTTGTGTTTTATTATTAGAAAGAATTTCCAGTTGTGGTCACTGCTTATAAAAGATGGCAGAGCCCTTGAACCAAAGTTTTGTGATCCAAACTACACACATTGGTTATTAGAATTCATGCCTAAATTGTTCATGTTTTCATCAATTCATGCTTTATCATAAATTTTAGAAAGCATAGGAGATGTGCAGAAGATGCTGTCATCTTCACTTTTTGTTTTCTATGTCATTCTTTCCTAGTAAAAAAGAAAATGCTCTTTTTATAAGGCTGACCATAAAATAATGTGTTTTGATGAGGAGTCTGAATGAAAAAGGCAAAGACAGCCAAAGTTAAAGGAGATCCCAAGGCAGAAAAGAAGGCATAGCAGTACTGGGGGAGGAACAAAATCAGAAAACTGAAGCCACACAACTTTGAAGAGCAGAGATAGCCAAAGCTCAGAAGCATGAAGCGAGAGCAGAAACACTACAGAAATTTTTGCACTGAAAGACAAGATGAGGAACTCTGACTTAATAAAGGGAAAAAACACAGATAACTGCAAACCAAAAGTATTCCTTCCATATGATGTAGGCTTCCATTATTATTTTGCAGTATTTGTTAAACCACAGCAGTATATTCTTTACCAGACCCAGGATAAGGTATTTGTTCCTGTCCTTAGATGCTTACAATTGTAGAAAAGGTTAATGATGAGTGAGACTGCAAGCAATATTAGCTGAATGAGTTCACTTAAGTTTTTCAAGTGCAAACAGATAGTTCAGAGCCCTGCATAATCTAGGAAAATGGGACAAATACTAGAAAATGTGAATCCAGCCTTAAAATTACATCACATTTCCTTTGAAAAACAGAAATAAACATTTCCTGAGAATAATCAGGAAAGGGGAAATATAGAAAGGAATCTAGAAATTACTTCTGTTAGCATATTATATTGAATTTACCTAAAATGTAACAATGCCCACAAACTTTTGCAATTTTGTGGTTACATAAAAATCCATCCTTGCAATACTTAAAAGGAGGGGTCTTCCCTACTTATCTTTAGTATATGAACTGCTAGAGAACTGGCTGCAGGTATAAGCAGCTTACTAGTGGAAAGGCTGGCGGTGCCATAGAGATGGGATTCCTCTCAGCTGACAGGAGCTGTCTAACCTGTATTAGTCACTGAGTCTTCTGTATTTTTCATGGCACTTCTGGAGGATGATTCATCCATCCATCTAAAATCCCTCTTCTTGGATGGGATGAATCACCTTCTAGAGGTGTTGTGGGTGAAAACAGGTTCCTAGATGTCTAGTTAAATTTGGTGCTCAATGCCTAAACAGCCAAAGAAATGTAATGTAGCCAAAGTAGAAGCCTGTGAAACCTCTAAGGTATACATAATTTATAAAAGAAATCAGAATACAATTAATATCCTTTGCTTTCAACCCAAAGGTAATCATACGAAAGTACTGTAACCAGCGACAGTGTATAAGTATTTCATGACTCTGAAAATGCATAACCAGACATGATGGATGAGACTTTTACATAAGTATGTAAGCAATATGACTACCAAAGCAGCAAACAAAGCCATATGTAGTTGGACATAGGGCATACCCAGGTTATTAAAACATCGCCAGACAGAGCAAGATAAGAACAAAGGACTGCAAACAGGCATCCTGCTGAATATACAAGAAGGATGAATGGCAAAATCAAAAATAAGACAAGCATGATGCAATCCCCCTTTTAGGAGCATGACAAATAACATAAAAATTTTAAAACACAAGGAGAAAAAATTGAGAAGAAAGAAAATGAGCCCTCTAAGTAAGTATAAATACTAAGTTTTGTTTACATTGTGCTGATGATTAATCATGTATAAAAATGAACTATTAGCATGGTGCGTTGTTAATGAATGAATTTAGTAAAGTTTTGCTTTCAAGTTTAAAACTGGCCTGATGTCCTAAAAATACTGACATTGAAGCAATCACTAATTCCCTGAAAAACATACACGTATATATCTATATCTGAATCTGGAAACATATTCAGTTGCAGCAGTGCATTGTGCTAGATGACTAGCAAAACCTAATATTCAAATACTAAACAGAAAAAGTTGCGTATAAGTTTACCTTAATGATGGACTCGACATTTTGTTCCCTATTACTATATGTATTCAAAGCGCTTTCAAACTCACAGTCTAAGATATCCCACCTCCTTGAATTTTTTATACAGTAGGAGTGATAGCCGTTAGATTAGATTTGTATATAAAATTTCACTCTATGCCAAAAGTAAATTAACCTTGGCGTGAATTTCCAAATATAAAAAATGCTGTTTGAAAAAACATGACCAAAAATTATTCCTAAATGTAGGTAATTTTTTTTTTTCCAAAACTATCACTCGTAAACATTTTTTCCAATGCATGCTATGAAGTCTTTTTACCTTTGTAAGAGGAGGAACGTTTGGGAGCTTGCTGAACAGAATGGAAAAAAGAATTACAAGGTATACATCTCCTTGGAAACCTCATCTCACTCAAAGGTATAAGCAAATCTGGATAAAGCAGGTTATCTGCAAATATCTGCTGACTTAATTGAGTTTGGAAAAAATCTCAGAAAAATCTCAGGAGGGATTCATACAGTCCTAGGTAAATGGTCTTTTCTGTCAGAAACTACTTATACTGATATTTACAGCAAAAATATATGTAAATTAAAAATACTGCAATAAAACTTTAAATATTTCTTTTAAAATTCTTAGAATACAAAAAGCAAAAATTGGAATCTTAACTTTTGATATTTTATTAAAATATTACTACTGCATATCTCCACATGACAGAATTTTTGCAAAGCTTCTTAATGACTATATTAACCAACATTTGTCCTGTGTTTTCATTCTGCTACATACTTTTTATTTCTGAACTGAATTTAAATAGGAAACATCTTCAAATATATGCAAATCCGGCATTATCACACTATGCATTGTTAAATAATGTTTCAGTAGATCATGTAAAACTGCAGCAATGGCAGCATAAACCTCTTCTATACAACTGAGATAAATAAATCTCTGGAGCAGGTAGAATATTCTTTTTTATTGCTGTAAATACAGCAGTGCATTAAACTTCTGAACTGAGATTTGGTTTAGGAAAATGCTAAATGCCTACTTTCACTATCAGCTAAGATAAAGGTTTAGTATGAATCGTGTGCACTTTAAACAGTACTGACAAGAACAATGTATTATTAAGCATTGAACTCTGCCATGGCAAATAATATTTATCTGACAAAATATAACTACTGACTGACATTTTCTATATTAATGTCATGTTTCATCATTTTGGAAAATGTATTTTCTTAATTCCTACAGAGTGCCAAGGTGCATGAGGCTTTAGCAGATGTGTGAACACACACTCTCTGTTCTCAATATCTCACAGACTAATTCACATTGCAGAATACAACATTCAGGGAGCCAATGTAAGTGGTGCAAAAAAAGGGGAAATTAAACAGTAGTATAATGTCTGTAGTGCAAAGTCATGATGTAAAGACAAAGATGTGACAGAATTTCTCTTCACAGACAGTTTAGTGCAACAAAATGAGAACCATAAGCAATATCTGAAAGTTAGCTCACAAGCTCTCTGAACCTCTAACAGACCAAACTGAATTCCTAACCTCAACAGCTACTTCCATTAGGAAGAACGAAAAGTGTTTTTCAAGGGGCAATTAGACAACAAATAGTTCCCTTTCTTCCTGTGGTTCAAGACATCATCTGACTGACCACTGGCTGAGCTTGTACTGCAGATATTCGAAGAATGGGAAAACAAACAAACAAACAAACAAACAAAAAAAACCTAGTGGATTCAGAAACCTGCTTACTAATAAAAAATTGAACTAACATAATTCATATGATTTATCAAAGAGCCTGAGACTGATCTCTGTTAATAAAACAAGAAATACATGCAGATCATTGTAAAAAAAATATATAAATAATAATAATAATAAAAAAATCTCTTGTTTCTGGGAAAAAAAAAAACTGAAGGGAAAGGGACAATCACAGAAAAAAAAGTGGGTTAGTTTTGTTTTGTTTTAATAAATTGGAGGTTTAAAAGTGGGTCGTAGGTTCAGATTACACAGGACTTAAAAAAAAAAAAAGTCCCAATTTATTTTGGAGGATTCATCAATAGAATCAGGTATGCATCATTACTGAAAACTAGACTTCTTACTGAGTGCTTGTTATAAATACTGTTTTAAACATACACCATACCCTAATTTCCTCTCTCCATCATTTATGAAATCTTTTGTATAAATCTTTTTTGGAATTTGTATTTCTGGGATTTTGGGTAAGGATTCTTAATTATTTTTATTTTATCAAGATTTCCATCCCTGCCACAAAAACAGTATACATGCATTTCAGATACACCATTGACCACAGTGCTTGCCTTGGGACAGTCTAGTACTTTCAAATTAGCCTGTACTTTCAAATGAATGTTACGTATCTGACAAACCTGTCAGAAAAAAAAAAAAAAAAAAAAAAGGAGCGATATCACTAAATATATCAATATCTATAAATTTAATACAATATTAACGTGGAGGAAAGGTGATAATTTGACAGTTGTCAAGATTCAGCTCCACAAAAGGGTAGAGAACATGCATTAGCAATACCAAATCTATATGGGTTTATACTCTGTACAGCACAGAGATATGGCCCCATTCAGTAATGGAAAATAATTCAATATCTGCACTGCTGTACTTTGTTTTCTCTGCTGAGATGGCTAAGAGCACATGATGCTATATATTTTTTTAATATTATTATTATTAGTGTTCTTGTAAGTTTTATATAAACTAAGTTGAGAGAGCAGGGGTTATTTAAACAAGAAAATACCGTCAGCATGAAACAACTTACATTCGCATAATCTTCAACATCTTTTATACATGAGGAAAATGTTTTAAAACATGCTATGCCTCTCAGATAGGTTTTGATGGTTTTGTCTCTTTGCTTGTTTTCCCACAGTGAAATCCTTTACACACATTTTCACAATCCTTTCAACATACCTTCTATCATTATACTAGCTGAAATGCCTTTCTGCTGTTACTAAATATGCAGTGCTGAAGGATTGCTGCAGCTGCCTCCTCATTATACATTGCACTAGCATTGAACTCAGTTGGGATGTTTTTTCAAGTGCTTTGAAATACCTTGAAATAGAAAAGGTATTACAGAAAAGCAAATTCTTTTCTATTTCATCCATGTAAACAGAAATCTGTAGTGTCTTCTGCTGTGAACTAACAAAGACGGCTGGTTGTGACAGATGAAATGCCTTTCAGGAGACCCATCATGAGAGTAAACCCTTTCAAATGGTATCTAGGATTGCTCAGATGCTCAGAACAATAAAAAAAAAAAAAAAAAAAAAAAAAAAAAAAGTGGCCATGAGGATGAGTATTCACACAGCTTATTTCAAAAAAAAAGAAAGAACAAGTTAGACATCAAACAAAATGAGATTGCACATGACCTGAAAGACACCTTTGTACTTAATATCAAACATTATTGTAATCCTTACCTCAGTCTGTAAGTAACTGTAAAAGAATATATACTAATAGGATTGAATTAAGACTGAAAAAATAACAAAGACAAAATCAAGCTGCAATAATATATACTGGATTATTATTTTTTAATATTGACAGATAAACTTTTAAAAAATGAATAAACAAAGAAACAAAAACCTTTATCCTGTTTTTATAAGTATCCTAATAAAAGTGATTATTAGCAAATATTTTTCCCGTTCTGTAACTGGATTAGCAATGCCACACTAAATGTATTTCTGGTTAATTACCCAAACCCCTAAGGGAATTTCAGTTTACTGTTTCATGCTTGATATTGTACCTATAATCAACAAAAACAACGGCAAATGTATTTGCAATTTGCCAGCCGTTTCCATTTTTAGCTTGAGATGCACAGAGGCTATGAATTATAATGAACAGTCCAGAAATTATGAGCACTTGTGATATGTACAACTAAGAGGATGCTAGAAAATGTATTCCACTTGCTGTATGTAATCCATTTTCATTCTATAAAACATGCACGATCATTTACGAATTTTAGAATTAGTACAGAAGATGATCCTCACCTGCAACATCTGGCTCTGACTACGGTCATTTGAAGGACAGGTTCTTACTATACAAAGAGGAAGATTAGATCATTTATGTATTTAGCGCTTATGTGCCACAAATCACTATCAGAATACCAGAGCAGACATTCAAATATCAAACAAGAACATGATTCTAGTGGTGCATTGTTGTGTGACAAAGATATGAAGCTTCTTCTCTGCAGACTCTGTCAGCCCTGGGCAGATGGAATATGGCAGGGACTGGAGAAAGGCATGGCAGGGGGAGCTCTGTGCCATCCTTTGCTGGGGAGACTCTGTGATGCTAAAAGCCTGCAGCATAGCGTCAGCAGGAAAAACCTGCTGGGGGGATGCAATCCTCACCTCACTGAACTTTATTGGCAACACTCCCAGTTACTCCCATAGAGACAAGATTTCCCCCAGTTTTTACTACTTTAGCATACTGTACAAACTGGACAAAAGATCAACTCATTCTGGCTTGCAGAAGGTTTTATTTTATTTTATTTTATTTCCTGATGTCGGTAATAAAGCTATCGTAAATGTCCCAGACTTCAATGGAGGTAACAAATTATTTTCAAAAGTGCAATATATCTTTATATCTATATAGCTTAGAAAAATGCAATGCAAAATTCCCCAAGAACTTGCTCAATGTCACTAGTGCAGTGACTGAAAGTCCACTTAATGCTAGAGCTTAATTTGCACTTATGCTGAAATTTAAAGATGATGAGAATACTGTGAAAAAAGGTATCTTTTGTCCAGCCCCAAATTTAATGGAAAGAAAATCCTGAGTTTTTCTTTGGATGCAGATAAGATGTGAAATCTAAAGCTGCCAATTATTTATGCTATGTAACATTTATTCTATGAAAAGTTTAAATTATTCTCCAGAAAGCTGGCACCATTCCATTTTAAAGACATAATTTAATTTATTTATTTATTTTTATTTCAAAATCTATAAGCAGCATCTCAGTATTCTTTTTCTTTTACATGAAACTTTGATAGCTTTAGTCCCTTATGAATCTCATTTTAAAATACATGCATTTAAATGTAGATTGGGACTTTCTCTAGAGAGCTAGGAAGAAGCACTTTAAAGCAGAATTTTGGTAGAAGAATAAACTTAATTTTTTTTATTACGAAGATAAGTCAATCTTTTCCAGATATCACTGGTATCTGCTACTTACTGGAGAAATATTATTTCTCCATAGATCATATAATTTTCTCTTCTGAAAAAGCACCTAACT
This sequence comes from Cygnus olor, assembly GCF_009769625.2. Lineage (NCBI taxonomy): Eukaryota > Metazoa > Chordata > Aves > Anseriformes > Anatidae > Cygnus > Cygnus olor. Next base: position 29,815,328 of record NC_049169.1, on the reverse strand, counting down.
ATTCTGACATTAGAAGTCTCTAAAGAATATCAAAACCTGTTTTCATCAAAAGAGTCAGTGCTTTGTTTCACCCAAAGTGTCATACCAATTGTTAGTGTTGTTATCACCAGCGTGTGTCTCTATGGCAAGACACTATCAAGGGCACAAGATCATACTGATCAATAACAAAACCACCATATAATATAGAATGTAGCATATTATTAAATACCCTCACAAAATCAATGTCATTGAGTTACATACAGATTTAACCTATAACATTAATGTTCCCAAAGTCTATTTTATTTAGATATTTGGAAAAAATTGTTCTTTTTTTTTTTTTTTTCAGATGGTGAGCTTTATTAGTTCCTTTACTTACATAACAAGTTGACATAAGTCAATTCAGATTTTCAACACATCGAACATCCACATAAAATATTGGAATCTGTTAAAATACTGTCTACTATGATCTCACTTATTTTTGTCAAGAAAGGAAGAAATTCAGATTTGGGAAGCTAGAAGAGACTACACTTCTCTCATTTTGCCCTAGCGAATAGGAAATACTATATAACTGGGCCTATATGCAGGTAACGGTATTCAAGGAACACTTGTTATTTGTTTAGCAATTGCTTTATAATTATCATCTGTCTAGCTTATTTCAACTCCCATCTCTGGAGAACCTATCACAGAAAAAAAAAATCAAAATCAAAATTCCAATTACTTTCTAATGTTTTTCTAATATTTTAGGGTGTTTTTTTTTTTTTTTTCCCCAAATCTTTTTTCAAAAACTCATTGAATAAGGTAAGTGGCTGTGCTCTTTTCCTCTGTAACCTTAGGGATATGTTATATATCTTCAGAGTACCAATAAGTTATCCTCTTAAGAAGCATAGATTTATGCTGGTAGGATAAAAGCTAGCTATAGAGGTTAAGTTCAGTTTCACAGGATTTGTCTCTCAGGTTAGAATTTCAAAGGCCCGATGTGCTGTTAGGGCTGGAGCTCTTTTTGATGGATAAAACCCTAATAACTTGAGACATAGCAACAAGGGTAAAGCTAAGGTTATTGTGCTGTTCTAGTTCAGGTAGTGTGAGATTCACTAAAAAATCTGCAAGTCAGGGAGAATGTGAAGGCTCAGCTGGCAGTTGATAATTTCTTTTTTTTTTTTCTGTGAAGTCTACAGCTTTTCTTCTATATATAAGCTATCTATTGCAATGTGATAAAGAACTAAGATTTCACACACTTAAACACAACAAGTGATAAATTGAATTGACGTGGTTCTGCTGCTAGTTTACTGCTGAAGTAATCCAAATACCTTTTTAGTTTTTGTTACTGTCAAATTAATTTGTGTAAAATGTGCCAGGAGACAACTCTAAAAGCAAACCAGAGAAGACAGATTTCCTATTATTTTTTTCTTCTTTTCTTTTCAGTGGGTGACTTCATGCTACTGCATTTCCTAAAACTTCATACTAAAACACAAATTTAAAATACGGAGTTCTATGCTGTCTTTAAATTCAAATACAAATGATTAAGACGGTATCTCCTATTATTTTATTTTCTAAAGGTGTTCAAAAATTAAATGAATGGTACAATGAAAATGCAAGGTTAGTTTATACTGTTATGTGAGCAGTACCTTATTCTCCTTGGCAAATTTATCCAAAAAAATAATTTTTGATTAAAGAATAATGTTATAATGTTTCTTAAATTAGTGCCTAGCTTTTTCAGACACAGCAATCCTTTTGTATGAACATACTGGAGAAGAAGAAAAATCTATTTTGGTGCAATCAGGAAAGTAATTATAATTCCTTTTGTATTTATGGGCATATGAGACCTTCAGTTCAACAGTTCATTACCATCCTGGATGGCTACTTTGTCTTTACTCAAATAGAAGAAAATTGGGAATGACACTGTGATAAAGATAATGAGAACAATCCAGGAGGGTGAACATAATACCAGATACTCAGTAAAGATGCCTGGGCTACCAAAGGAACATTTTGCAGGTGCTACTTTTCAAAAGAAAAAAGCAAGCTTAGATGTCATAAGGGCCACGCAGAGTTTAAGATACTCCCTAGAGGAGGATGTATGAAAATACACTGTTAGGCTAACAGCAGCTGCATCTCTGAAAGAGAATGGTTGCCTAAGAGCATACTGATACAGCACAGTCCACTTTTGCCTATACACAGTGGAAAGTAGACAAAATTTGCTTTTACATAAAATTTTCAAGGACAGACTAAGTCGGAAATATGAAAATCGACATAAACTTTATGGTGCAAAATTTTATGTCTGGCTCCTACAGCCCCACCAAATATGTGAATAATGTTTTGCTTTGAAGACATTGTTTTTCAAACATTTGAATGAGTTTAGTTAGATTCCGTAAACACAGTCAGCCTGCTAGATAACGTATGCTAAAAAGAATATCTGCAGCCCAGAGATCCCATCCAAGAGAATTTAGGTCACCAAGCTTTTGAAGGCTACATAGGGATATATCAAGTTCCTCATAACTGACACAGAAGTGTCATGAATAAGTAGTAATATTCAGAAATATGTGCACGCACAACAGAAGGAAGATGGTACACCTCTGTACCTGGCAACCAAGATTTTTAAGAACACACACAAAAAAAAAAAAAAAAGCTTTACTTTAAAGCTAGGCTTGGTTCTGACTAGAAGATTACAGAACTCTGTTTCTAACATATATTAAAATACATTTCCTGGACAAGAAGGTCCCACTGGGACTAATAGTGTTGCTGACTTCAGCAACACCAATAATTCCTAACACTCAGCAGTATAAGGAAAGAGTGAAATGCAGATTTGAAATAAACACATTTATCACTTCTGCTACTTGAAACTGAGATACTGTGACACCAGAGAAATATTTATAAAATATTTACAGCAAAATTCTCTCTGAGTAGCCATCACTAAAAGGCATATAGAAAGATGTGAGACAGTCATGAGTGGGATCCAAAATGAATAATCATAGAATCATAGAATGGTTTGGGTTGGAAGGGACCTCAAAAATCATCTAATTCCAAGCCCCCTGCCATGGGAAGGGACATCTCCCACAGGCAGGGACACCTCCCACCAGACCTTCCTCCCCTGCCTGTCCTTTCTTAAGAGCCTGCATCCTTCATCCTAACACTCCAGTTATGGGAGCCATCCCACCATGTCTCCATAATGCCAATGAAGTCATAGCCCTGCAGGTGTGCATATATCTAACTCCTCCTGTTTATTTCCCATACTACATGCATTAGCATAGAGGCTAACTTCCATCATTCAATATAAGCATGATGACTGTATTCTTCATTAGCATTTTTTTCTTGTTTATTCTAACTACTGATGTCATTTAACAGTTAATTGCTTTGTTGTACTACCAAACTCTTGGCTCAGTTCAAAATACGATACTTTGAAAATTGATGTGAACAAAAATTCATTCTGATACTACAAACATTTTAATAGATATCAATAACTTTAGGAAGAGTGGACTTACTCTCTACATGACTCTGTTCACTAAATATAAGCATATCTTACGTTACTTAAGGAATACTTTGAGTTGTGACCTTATGCCTTCATTGACACAAATAAAATTGTGAGGGCCTCCAAATGTGATGGGCAGGTTCTGGAGTATGTCTGTCTAATCAATAAAACCGTAAAAAAAATAAAATTAAAAATCACATCCTCTGGCATGTTCTTCCTTCCTGCCTAAGTCTGTGAAATTTGAAGGTAGCTATTACAGTAGGTGGAGCCATGATCTGCAAAGGAGCAGTCATGGGGAATTTTGTAGGCAGTTACTTCTTCTGATCCCTTTACTTTTTCAGCACTTTGTTTCGGTCACAGGCTTCCCCTGGCTTTTATTAGATATAGTGTGTATATGGCCAAAATTCAATGTTGGATACCAGTTTCACATCTGTTATGGAATAGTCCAAGAGTCTACTATTTTGGCATCTAAATTATACAAAACCTGTTTTTAATAAGTTGCAAATTAAACCTCAATTTTAATTTGTATAATAGGGAAATATGTTAATAAGATCAGGCATAATAAAGAATTTAAAATATTAAATTGCTAGCAAGTTAGGATTTTTTGACTTTGTTATATTTTTTGTGTGTATTTTTAGTGGGAGGAAGCTCAGCCTTTGGCTTTAAAACTTCTGACTTACTTAACCACAAAGAAACCTGATTCCCCCTAAAGTGATCCAAATTAAAATTGGGAAGGCTTGTAGCTCTTAAGTTTCCTCTCTTGGCTGTGTACCAAATCAAAGCTATATTCTACAAACAATAACTCTGCAACATCAACTAAAGTGTTTAATAAGCTCTAACAATGTGCAATATTGCATAAGTACTACTTAACATACATTAATCCAATGGCTGTAAAGCAGTGATTGCAGGGACCATTTGCTCTGCTCTTAAACACAATGGAGTGACTCTGAGAAAATAGCTGGTAACTCATTTTGCCATCACAAAATACTATAAAAGATTTTTTTCCCATTTTTTTTGACTGATACTGTATGGATTTTCATTATTAAAATTGCATGACTCCCACAAAATAACAGTAGATATTTTTTTCCATTCTTCTTCTTTCTGATTATTGATCAATTATTGAACAAGGATCCAAGCTTTTAAAGTGCAAATTATTCATCATCTTCAAATTTCAAGCTTTGAAAGCAAAGAAATATCAGACCTCACTATCACTTCACATTACCAGCTGTCTTGGTTTCCTTCCACCCTTCAAAATTCAACAACAGATACCTCACAACTATTATGCTTACAAATTCCTGTTTTCTAAAATTTCTAATCTGATCTTCCAGTTTCAAGAAGAAACACCACTAACATCATATTGGAATAGATGCACTGGAGGAAAAAAGTAATTTTGCTGGCATTGCGATGCATCAGTGGTGTTCAAAGGTCTGTACAAAACTTGCCCTCGTGACCACAGAGCACTGTTGGTCACCTAATGCTAGATTTCTATTCTGCATCAAATGCAGTTAAATATATTTTCAATAATTACGTGAAAACAAATAGTATAGTTACATAAGCTATAAGGAAGCAGCATATATTAACTAACTACGTGGGAAGTATCATGGAGATATTATTACTATTTAATGTTATTACCACTACCAGTTTTCATATTACATGCAACTGTTTCTAGATCTCAAGGTTTAGAAGAGAAGAGTTAAAATAATTGTACTGGTTCCTGGATCTGATACTGAGTTGTAGTAGCTCTAAATGAAACCAACTTGAAGTTTCAAACCCTAATAAAAGTTAATCTTTAGTGCTCAAATCCTCAGAGCAAGTAAATAAAAATAATTATACCTAGGTATAATTAACTGATACTGTCTCAAATTGCACTGTAAACATACATGTAACTATTCTGTTATTTGGCATTACTTCTCTCAGTAAATCTAAGATTCTGTAGGGTTTATGTTTCAAGAATTATTTTTTGTATTTGTCTCTCCTGCAGTGAAAGGGAGAATGAATAAATTCAAAATTCTACTATGAAACTGAAAGTTTATCTAGGCAACACCATGATTATGTTCATCAGACAATTAAATTTACATTTTTATAGTTTGAATTCATTAAAAATCATAAAGAAAAATTTTCATTCTATGTTATTATTACTTATCAAAAACACAGCTTGGAAAACGCTTTGATGGCTAACAATCAGGAATACAGTTATTTCCACAAAAGAAAAGTTACAACTGTTTAAAAATTAAAAATGTTACTGAAATAGCTGTTGTCCTAATGAGCCACTAAAATCACTAAAATGATTCACTTTAAATTGAGGGTACTCATTAAGTGTTTTTTTGTTTGTTTGTTTGTTTGTTTTAAAGATAAAGAGAGATTTAAAGATAAAGAGAGAAAAAAAAGAAACACAGTAAACAGAAAGGAGCACTTTGAATCATGCAGTCCCGTGACATCAGTAAGAATTACTTGTAAACATAAAACTATGTATAAGTAGACATTTGCAAGTTCAGGATTCTAGTTCTAATTAAATATTTCTGTTTGTTCCATAATACACCTCTAAATTTGAAGTGCTTCTTCAAAAATGTGTATGTTGTTAAAGGATCATGAAACTCCTTATGCATACTCACATTGTGAAAACTATTTCCAAACCTGCATTGGCTTTCTTGATTATTTTCTTATTAAATCATTATTTTTTTTAATACCAAAATGTCATGTGATCTGTTCTAGACAAATTTTGAAATGATTTGACTTGATGGAATTTTAAACTGCATTTGGTCAGGCCTTTATCATGGAAAAGAAGAATCTAATTTAATTCTCCTTGGTACTTGCTCCCAAAATTACAGAACAACACAGCAGAATAGTAGTCCCCTTAGCTTTCTTTAACAAACATAATCTGATCTGAAATTAAATCCTGAGACTGTCCTCACACTTTCTGGGAGACCAGGGAAAAGAGAGCTTCACCTTCACCTAATTTCTTGGTGTGCTGCCCAAAATATCATGGGTTCACTTAATTCAATATCAAAAGAGCAGTAAGTGTTTCCTTTTAGATACCTCTCATGTGGCCATACATGCTCAAACAGCAAGACGAGATATCCTTTTGAGCCATAACCTTTTTTTATCTTACTTATGTGTATTTATGTCATATCTTCTCTGCCTAGGCTGAATGTTAATCATGTCCAAATTGGGAAGACTCATGACACCTTTGTTTCATATCACCTCTGTTCTTTTAAACTTTTCCTTTTAGAACCAAAGGAACACATATAAACGTTTGCAAACAAACAAGCAAGGAAGCAAACAAACAAAAAGAACTTGTACAATCGGATATGTAATTTAATATATTTTATAATCCTTTAAGACAATGTAAAAATAACAAAGCCCTTATACAGTAAATAATTTGACCATTTTTCCTCTCTTGATAAATAAGGTTTATGTGTTAACACATAAGGCAGTAAATGTATTATCCAGAATATAGACAAAATAAAATTGGCTTACAAGGATGCACAGAATCAGATAAGTAGGAAGGGACATTTGGAGGTCATTTGGCCCAACTTCCTACTCAGAACAAGGCCAGCTTGGGTTGCTCAGGGACTTGTCCAGTAACATTTCATTTCATTTTAAACTATCTCACAGAACTAAGATTTCAGCAACTTTCTGGGTAATCAATGCACGACTTGCATATTGAAAAACAAACAAACAAACAAAAACCCTAATACCTATTTCAGAATTTCCTGTGCTGGGACTTGTGTTGTCTCTTGCCCTACTGTTATGTGCCTCTGAGAAGTGTCTGGCTCTCCTGTATGCTGAGGACAACCATGAGCCCACCCTATCACCTTCTCTGCTCATGGCTGAACAAGCTGCTTTCTTGAAGGCTCTCCTCTACACCATGTGCTACAGCTCCACTGCAGGAGCCCTTCACAGGAATCCTTTCCCTGTGTCACTGTAACTCTTGAGTAGGGAAGCCCCAAACCAGACACAGTACTCCCAGTCACCAGGCACCAACTAGAAAACAATTGGAACAATATGGAAACAATTACTTCCCTTTAATAATTTACAGAAGTATTGGTAGTTCTGATAATATTACTCATCATATTTAATAATGTTTTGCTCCCAAAATAAACAAACATACATTTGTAAATAAATAAGCATTAGTTTGCACATTCACTGCCATATTAATACACGTCTAACATCTTGATATGACATGCAGTAGTATAGATGCTAAGGCCAAATAGTCTTACTTTAGGATCAGGAAACTTAATGACAATAGTAGTGATAACACTACTGTTTTCCTGTTAAAATAATGGAATCAGATAGATAATAATTTCCTGTAATTCTGCAAAATGAATATGAGCCAGCAGTGTGCCCTGGCAGCCAGGAGGGCCAACCGTATCCTGGGGTGCACCAGGCACGGCATCGCTAGTTGGTCAAGGGAAGTGATTGTCCTGCTCTACTCTGTGCTGGCGCGGCCTCACCTCGAGTACTGTGTGCAGTTCTGGGCACCACAGTACAAAAAAGATGTAAAACTATTGGAGAGTGTCCAGAGGAGGGTGATGAAGATGGTGAAGGGCCTAGAGGGGAAGACGTATGAGGAGCAGCTGAGGTCACTTGGCCTGTTCAGCCTCGAAAAGAGGAGGCTGAGGGGAAACCTCATTGCGGTCTACAGCTTCCTCGCGAGGGGGAGTGGAGGGGCAGGCGCCGACCTATTCTCCTTAATCACCAGTGATAGGACCCGCAGGAATGGTGTCAAGCTGAGGCAGGGGAAGTTTAGGCTAGACATCAGGAAGAGGTTCTTTACCAAGAGGGTGGTTGCACACTGGAACAGGCTCCCCAGGGAAGTAGTCACTGCACCAAGCCTTTCTGAATTTAAGAAGTGTTTGGACTGTGCACTTAGTCACATGGTCTAAAATTTTGGGTAGACCTGTGTGGTGCCAGGAGTTGGACTCGATGATCCTTATGGGTCCCTTCCAACTCAGGATATTCTATGATTCTATGAAAATAAAATTTAGAACATTATTTTAGTAATCATTGACTGAACTTTGACAATGTTCCACATTCAAGGAAGCAAAAGTAGAAAGAAACAAAAACATTCAGTGGATTTTTAAATGAAGTCCTTGGAAATCTTAACACGAATTTAGGAATCAAAATTCTCTATCCAGTTAAACCATAGAAAAGTCAGCAAAGATTCCTTTGTGCCTTACTTCTATTAGAACAAGTCATTTATGAGATGATATAATGCTATAAATTCTGCAGAGTGTTTATCAAAAAAAAAAAAAAGGCATTTCAAGCTGTAACTTTAGTGAAATAGAATTGTAAGGAAACTGATGAAGAGGTATACAATACGTTCAGAGTTCAGCAAATTATATATTTGAATGTAGAGCTGTTCAAATTAGTTAATTACAACTGATGGTATGAATCTGACAGCTCTCTGATCTCTTTTAATATTTTATTAAATCAATCTAAAATTGTTTCAATATTTTTTTTTCCTGGTTTATGTCAACATAAATTATGTCAAAAACAGGTGCATGCTGTTCAGCCTACCGTTCTTTTCACTGTGGTTGGAAAATCATTTAAATGTCCTTGTATTCATAAATATTTGCCAAATATTTGGATTAATAATTCATTGTGCTTGGGGTTATTACATAAAACCTGTTCCATAAGCATGATGACTGAAGCTTTTTGCATAGTAGAATGGTAAATAACAGGAACACTTCCAAGTACCATAGTAAAGAAAATTAGCTGGCAAGCATAAAATATATAGGATTTGACATAACTAAGATAAAAACCGCAGCTTTCAGCTACTTTACAAGTCCTCGTGAATGTTCCACTATCAAGAAATAGCATAGACTTAATTGAGAGCTTTTAGTCACAAGGATTCAAAAAATTCTCTATTCTGGATGTGCTTAAAGGATATACCAAATTTAGCATCCTATTTACAGTAATTGAGTAACAAAAAGGAAAAGCTTTCTGAGCATATAGTCAGGAACGTTATATAAGGTTCAGAGAGAGCCCTGTCTGGATTGATGATAGCCAGGCTGCTTGAAAGATTAACTTTTATGCATTGATTTAGACTACAATCAGACTAAATATTTTACTTTCAAAAAGAGTTAGGACAGCCATAGAGAACCTTTTATTCTCTATTCTGCAAATTTAGTTAGTCATGATAATTTAACAGACTGTGAGGCCACATAATCTTATTACCAAAGCAGCTCCTAGAGTGAATTGTCATTCTCAACAGGCAAGCCACCATCCAAATTTGAATCTCTTATAATATTCTCTCGAAAGAGACAAGCATATTACCCTTCATCATCACTCGTAACATATAATGTTCTATCCGTTTTATTCATCGTAGACTTTCACAAGTTCAAGCTGTGTGTGCATGATATTTACTACTGTCAACTTCATGCTCCATAGGAAAAGTCTTTTTTCTGATTGTAAACAGGTTTATTTATTTCATTTTTGCCAGTGGCCACAGATAAATATAACGGGATGTCATTGATTGCATATCTGCATTACACATCCTGTTGTAACACAGCTTCTTTTCATCTTTAATATCCAAGAGATAAAGTAGAAATGTCACAGATCCCATAAGAGTCATCAGTCGTCCCATAAGAGCAATCAGTGGTCAGTGGTAGCAAAATGACAGAAGAAGCTGCAACACCAGATAGCAAATTGATATATCTAAGTCCCTGAAGTCATTCCCAGTATTCACTCACTACTATGCCATCACCATTATACTCACCTACATTAGCTTTATCACTGTAACCATAGATAGCTGTTTTGTTGTTGTTTGCAAAAAATCACATTTCATTTCACAAGGCTTGACCATCTCTTGACTTTAGTCTAAACAAAGAAAAATAGGGATTGGGATAAAGGTCATCACCCTGTTACTTTATTTGTCTTAAGAGACTTGAGATGGCTGGTTGGAGTATGGGGACACAAATGGGATCACAAAGTCTTTTGAGATCTGGCAGAATTCCCTATGGGAAGTGTGTGCCCTGCCTACATACCTTACTTTGCAATTTTAACAGAGTGCTCCTCAGCACATTGCTGTTAGCTGTTAAACTCTTCCCACCTTTTGCCTTAGCAGCTGCTGCATTTCAGGGGGATTCTTGCACTAGTTTGTAGCTCATCTTCAGCAGATGGCAAAATCATCACCAAGATGATTTGTACTTTTAGGATATGTAGCATTCTGTGTTTACTATTATGCAAGTAATCCAGTACAGTGGAAAGATATCTGCTTCCTCCTTCAACTGTCCTCTGATCCTGCCTTAGAAGGAGAGCATGTGAAACAGTTACTCTCATGGGCTGCAGATCTCTTGGTTCAAACATTCCTTTATTAGAAGTCGTGAACTGAACTTCACTAAGAGCGTCTTATTTTAGATCACCTTACTGTTTTCAAGCTTTCTGATTTTGACTATTTATACTCACTAACAGTAGTTACAAAGAGAAATATTGGATCAGTTTAAGATTATAATTATAATAGGCCACACTGTTACTGTTATTAACTGAATTTGCCCATTGAGGGTTAACAGGCAAACCATTTTTGTCTTATATCCAAAAATGATTATGATATATCTCTTTGAATAGCAAATTAAAATCACTCTTTTTTATCGAGTTTTCTAGTCACAGGTTTGTGCTACTGAAAGAAGAAATAATAGGTAAACAGACGAGTCTTTTTCAGTTAGTTTATTGCATGAACTTACAGTACAGAATTGCTTATATGGAGAGTCATAAATAAAGCCATTACAGTAAAGCTTATGAACATAAAATTTCTGTTAAACAAAAAGCCAGACTCAAGTTCAACAGGATTCAGTTTTGAGAGTAAACACGTTAAAATACGTAATTTTAATAAGAAGGGCTAGCATGGGGATCTGACTGAGGCAAAAAAGATATTTTATGACAAGGTACTTAACCTACCTGTGTCTCAGGTTTCCCAGGAAGATAAGGAGGATAATAGTCTTTTTGCCCTTACACTGGATTGTGAAGCTTAACTCATAAAGAGTCTTATCCAAAGCCATTAAAGCCAATAGAAATCTCTCATTGACTTTAATGAGCTTTTGTTCAGGTCCTTTACCAGTCAGTTGCAAGACTGCCACTAACTTTAAACCCTAATTTTATAAAGCTCTTTCATATGCTCAGTTTGGAGGCATCTGGAGAGACTGAAATGTAGCAATAAGAGTCCTGTATTTACCAGACAACTCTCCATGAGATATAATTGAATGGTTTTATATATTTGCTATTCACTGCATATGTACACATCCAAGAATACATATAAATCAGTTATTGTATGCATTTACTAGTAACTGTTCTCAGATACCCTTACTTATTGGTAGCATAATCACCTCTGGCTGCCAACTCTATGCATCTGATCTGTATGTGTATACAGTTTATGACTCATCCTTTGAATTATCCACAATATCAGATTCAAATTATAAATTGTCAGTTGGTTTGTATGTTGCTTACACAGCCAACATAATGCCAGACAATAACTGACCTGGTACAAACCTCACCATCAAGCTACCTGATTCTTTAAGAAGTCTGAAGCAGCAGAGGAGTTTAATAGCAGATCAATAGTTTACATAAAGTGGCTTCTACATTTCTGAGCAAAGAAAAAATGTTTCCTATACCGTTGAATTACAACCTCATAGTAGAAAGGCCCAAAATTACAACATTACCAGAACTGAAAAGAAAAAGGTGGGGAGTATCATAATTATATAAGCAAGGAGTCATTATTAGACTCCCATAGCATTTAAATAATGCTAAACAAATATCATAAATGCTCAATTTCATTCTATAAGAATTTGAAAACAATAAGAGAGAATTGTGTAGAAATCACTATTCTAGTCCAGATAATTGAAATAAATTTCCAGAAAAATGTAATTTTTTTATTCCCTTAAATATTAGTAAAAAGATCCAAGTTCTCTGAATATTTATTGGCTGCTATTCAAAACCACTATGCTCAGCATTATGAATGGCTGACGTGACATATTTCTAAACCTGAAACACAGCAGCAAAGCAGTAGTATTATGTAAGATCTGCCAATCTGTATTGCACTAAGCAACAGTTTTTCAAAGACAATGTACAATAATCACACTATTTAAAATCACTATTTAATTTCGTCGACTACTCTGGAAAGGCAATTAATATTTAAGTTTTGAATATATAGAGTTAACAACATGTCTAATTCAGCACTAATCATACATGTCCTGTTATTTTTGTAACATCAGTTGAGGTATTAATTTTATTCAAAGAAACAACTAAGCAGAAAGGAAATGTAAAACCTTTAGTTAAAATATTTTCATTTTATTTAACACCTCAGGAAAACATCTATCTATACCTTAACTTTCCAATTTTAGTCCTTTTAAAAGCATGCAATAACAATAAATAATAGAATTTATTTTATAACATTTTTATGAGTTAAGTAAAGATAATTTAATTTGTCAAGATTTTACATTTTCGAAATCCATCTCTCTCTGAAGGTGTATCTAATTTAGATCTTGAATGATCTCAGGGTTGTTGCTTTATCAACCTAACCCATTAGGCCATTACACATGTTGTTATTCTCAAAGAGAAAAATTGATTCTAACATCTGTTCTCAATCTGTTTTTCCATAATTTCCTTTTATGCCCCATGTAACTCATTAAACTCATCTACAAAATATTACTGTCAGACTATCTACAGTATATGTGCTTTTCTATTGTAAGATTGCAAGAAATTTGAGAAGTGGTAGGCCTACAACGTAACCCACCTTAAAAGAATACTATTTTTACTGAGTCTTGTGATCCAAGAAAATATATTTGTTTTTGCAAATCAGAGCCGTGATGCACATAACATAATCTAATTTCTAAAGTGACCTATAATATTTCAACAGAATGAGAACAAGGGGTTCATGTCTCACCACTGCACAGTCTGTTCCTTATGACTATTGTAGTCTTGTGAGAGCAAAGGTGTTTAAATTAAGAGCATACCTTCTGAATGGCTTGAAGAGAGTGATTTTAATGCTTTAAAGCAGAACAGAACAGAACAGAATCGTTAAGGTTGGAAAAGACCTTCAAGATCACCCTACCACCCACTAAGCCACGTCCCTAAGCACCATGTCCAACCTTTCCTTGAACACCCCCAGGGATGGTGACTCCACCACCTCCCTGGTAAACCCATTCCAATGCCTGACCACTCTTTCTGAGAAGAAATGTCTCCTAATTTCCAACCTAAACATCCCCTGGTGCAATTTGAGGCCAGTCCCTCTAGTCCTATCACTAGTTATCTGTGAGAAGAGGCTGACACCCAGCTCCCCACAACTTCCTTTCAGGTAGTTGTAGAGAGCAATAAAGTCTCCCCTGAGCTTCCTCTTCGAGAGAGAGAGAGATCCTCTTCAAGAGTAAGATACCTTACTCTTACTAATACATGTTTCTACTTTCTACAAGAAAATAAGCAAATTGTTTTGCATAACTAGGAACTCTGTCTTACTTTCAGACTTAGAAAATGCTGTTAACTATTTTTAGGTTTTTCATCCAATAATCTTACTTGCACTTGTGCAAGAGATCTCAAGACTGCAGCACACAGAGGGGTACAAAGCGCCCCAGTTATCTAAAATCTAATCTGTGTATAATGTTAAGAACCAGCCATCTAGCGTGCTCTTCTAAATATATTCTTCCTTTTCTTCTACAGCTGAAATTTCTCAACATTTTATTCTTCTCAAGCTAGTTTCCAGCCCTGTGATCTCTTCTGCCTCCTTTTGTGTGTATTCAATAATTGCTGCTCTAATTAAATGTCACAGAAAAACACCTATTTGCAGTTGACCTGTCCGTAATGTATTCATCAAAACAATACAAGGCTCATTCTTCCTGCAAATAGCTAAAGAATTCATTGTCCAAAGCTATCTTAGTAGCTCTCTAAAGGGGTTGCTTCTGTAAGAAAAGTGACATACTATCAGATGTTAGCTAGCACCTAATGTGAGGTCAAAGCCTTGTGAAGGTAATTTTCTAGTATTTATAAATATCAATGAACTGAGTAAAAATCTCAGGGTATTCAGATTTACCCCAACATGCTACGTTGTATGAAAACTATAAGGTGACTACCTTGAAGATTTAACCATGTATAGATTTCTGTGTGAGATGGTGTAAATGTGAAACCAATGCCTGACTCTTAAAAATTCCTTGTACTCTAAGTCTACACTGGCAAATATTTCTAAGTGAAAAAAAAAAAAGTGCTTTTATGACTATGATTTACCTTGGAAACGGAGAATGAAACAGAAAAGGAATAGCCTAGAAAGAAAGGAAAGAGATACCTCCACAGGACAGACTGAATGAAATCCTGCAGGAGAGAACCTCTACAACAAGATGTCAGAAATCTTAGAAAGTAGTAACAGAAAAAATAATAATGAAAAATAGCAAGTGCAACACAAACACAAATAATAACAATAAAGAGAAGAATGAAGAGAGTAATGGCATCATTAGACTACTCGGAACCAGACAGTAGACTTTTTTCCATCTTTTTCTAGACAACAAGTATAAACAATTGATCTCATCTTCTAGAAGCCAGACAAATTCATAAGCTCCTTGCTGTCATTAATTCAACTAATGCCAGTGGACGACTTCTGTATAAAATAGGTACGAAAGATGAAATAAATCTAGCCTCGGCAACTTACCTGTGAAAAGCACCGGCTTTTTATAATATTAGAACAGAATTCTCCCTTAAACATGTCAAAAAATGCATTTGGAATAGGGCAAAAAGGATTTATAGGATTTGTATTTACACAGCAGTACACACAGATTACATGACTATTATCTTCTGAATGCTAGGTTAAGTTAAAACAAGAACATGATTTCACACAGAGTAACAAAACCAAAAGCTAACTAAAACTGGAGTGCAGAAAAAACATTTACTGTCTCCCTGATGAACAGACGCATTTTTACCGGTCAAGAAAAAGATCTTTCAGGTTACATTTTGACATAATTCAATATTAAAATGGACCCATAATAAGAAAACTTAAATATTTACTTTGGGGAAAGATTTGAAATATCCCTACTGTCATCCATAGACCAGTTAACAGTTAACACTTGCTAAGTGCACTTACAGTTTCCTAATTCTTTATCCCAGCACTGGCACTAGAGCAAGACAAGCTCCCTGGAGGGAGCCACTCCAAATTGCATCAGCTGGCAACATCCTCAGGGAGCATCTGTCAGCTACAGGGAGCTGGCTCGCCCTCTGCCTACTCCTCCGGTACATCCCTACAAATTTAAAAGCTCTACTCCTTCTTCTTCCATGTGGGGGAATTCAAAGGAGTCTTTGTTACTTTTATAATAGTTAAAAGCAAAGTCAATCACAATCCACCAAAATATTTTATGAAATCTAATACTTCCCACAAAAAATAGTAAGAGCACAATCATGTGGAATTCACACATGCTGTGTTGCACAAATTACCCAAGAGATATGCACTGCTTTTCAGTTGCAAGCTTAAATGATACACAGCTAATTGACTTACCGGGCCAAACGCATTGCTGTCAAAGCTGTGCCCATGGTGATCACCTTCCACCCAAATATGTCCATGGGGAACTTTCACATACTTCTTTTTGTATCCAATGGTTCTAAAAAGAATTGCAAAAAAGGCTAATCAATTAAAAAAAAAAAAAAGCATTTTGTTATGAAAATTCACATACCGTTATTTTGGAATTTGACCTTGGACACCACGAACACTTGCTTAAAAAGAAAAAACAACAACAACAACAACAACAAAAAAACCACTAAAGTCCTTTAGGTTTCAATAATGCTACTCAAGTAAAAATGAATAACAATTTTGTACGAGCTAGTTGCACTATCAGGGCCTGTTTACTAAATTGCTCTGGCAAAAATCACATCACAACAGGGAGTAAAAGACTTTTCAGTTAAATATAATTAAGGAACTCTTATTTCCATATCTGTAGTAACAATTCTTTGAACCATCAGATTTTATCTCAGGTAAATGCCAGTGGACATATGTCATAGTCACATAAAGATATTGTATTGAGTATGCTTTCCTTTCAGGGTAGCATTAGGTACTCCTCAAAACTAATCTGGTATATGTGACCTGGCCTTAGATTCAGAGCTTGGATTACAGTAATGTCTACTATATCCTGGGGGTAGGATTTCTTCACCTGTAACAAGCTAAACAGGATAAACTTAAAGGAAACACCTAGAAGAAGGCCGACTGATGGAAAAAAAAATGATATTGATGATTCAAGCCATTCTCTACAGAAATTCATGCTGAAACAGTGTCTCAGCATGCAATGATATTACAAAAATGACAAGCTACAGAGTCCTAAAAGCTAAGCTTTGCAGTATGCAAAATTCCTGTATTTAGTTCCTGAGTAGCTGTCATTCTCACAACTGCAGTCTGCCTTCTATCATACACTTTTGTTTTCTTTCAGACAGGATCTGTTATTCTGCAAACATTCATGCAGGGAGGTAATTCTATCAGGGCCACTGAATTATTATCATGATGAAGCATTTACAGACTGGACTATAGATAGTGATACCTCTTATCTTGTATTGGGTAACCACATCTGACCAGAGAGAAACAGTCTTTTGATCTAGCTTGCTGCTTCCAGCTGCTCACCTCGTTTCACCACCTGCCCTCAATGCAGAAGGCAAAACAGGAGCATGCTCAAAAACTGAAGAATGTCAGCTGAAGACAGAAAATCACTTTCACCAGCAGATTCAGCTGAACAAAGCTGATTGGGGATGGTCACAAACCAAAATGAGAAAACTGTTTTTTGGAGAGGGGTGGGGAGGGAGAGAGAGTGAATGTTATGAGGACAAGCTAATCAATAGCCAGATGACTGTGAAATATTAAATAAACAAGGAATCCTCAAAAGTGCATTAATAAAGTCAAATAAAAATAATAATCTACTTTGTAAATCACAGAACCCAAACAGTGCTTTTTCAAACAGCTTCAGAGGCAACTGAAAGGACAAGGCTGCCAGAACTAAATTCTAATGGAAGTTCTATCTGAGTTTTTATTAGAAGCTGAAAAAATGATAGCCTATTTGTGGAAAAAGAGACTCGACATTTCATCTTTCTTTAGAAAAAAAATCATGTTACATAATATTTAAGGCTGAGTTGCTATATCATTTATATAAAAATGCATAACTGTCCCAAGCTGGTAAACATATGATTTCTAAAATGCAAAGAGTCTGTAAAAATTTAATTATGCTAAAATAGCTATTTATTACAATGCAACTACTTTTTTTTTTTCCTTTAAAAATAGTCTGGACAATAAAAGTGTTTATGTTTTGAGATTCCATAATGCTTTGTCTCACTAATCACTTATTTTATTAAGTACCAAATGAGAACATATTTTACTAGAAGCATGTGTTTTAAGATATAGTTCAGAGAAGCTGGCCACTAATTCTGTTCTGTCTGATTAGACACTCTGAAAATTACTAAATTAATATCTTCCATCAGTGATAAAGGCAAACAATAGCTCAAAAAATATTTAATTTTCTCTTCTATTCATCTTCCTGAATATAGAACAGTAGATTGTGATGAAGTTTTGTACCTTCACAGACTTTATGTACAAAACTGAATTTCGTCCATGGGAGAAGTTAATTCTGCTGACATGCTCGCCTCATAAATGCCAAGAAAATAATCTGGCAAATGTCAGTCAGTGATTCCTTCTCTGATCACACACAGTCTCCAACCCCCAAATAATCTCTTCCTTTATTACAATTATGAAATTATTAACAGGAATGGGAAAATAAAAGCTTTTGCAATAAGTATTTGGAAACAAAAATGGAGAGAATTTAGTCTGCATGGCTAGACCTTGTATTTGCAGAGAGCCTATGAAAATACAAAGGCTTAACACTAGTGTATAGTGTATTCTTTAGGGTCTCAAGCAGAAAATAAATAGATTATAGAGTTCAGTAATTATCATTGGCTCTTTTTATTATTTCTACAATACAGGAAAATATATATTTATTTTCTACTTTTGAAGAAGCCATTGTAAAGCAGAAAATTTTGTTTCAGTTATGCAAAATCCCTGTCTCTTTCAGTGATTAATGAGAAATTATGTAAAAATTCTCAAATTGAAAAAAATAACAGATGATTGCATGCAAAAAGATTTAACTTAGAAGATATAGAATTAAAATTGATAAGGTTAATAAGTGTATTAAGGGAATAGGAAAGAGAAATGGAAAAGAAACAGAAGCAGTAGTTTATCTATTTTAGTAGATAGGACTGATACTAAATCGATAAAGTTCTCTGTAAGCTCTGCAGATAAATGTAAAACCTTCTGCCATTTAATGTCTGGAGTATAAAAATCATTATTTTTTCCCACCTGTAGGTGCAATAGTAAAAGCAATAGTAAAATTTTCAGGATATATCACAAACAAAAAGTACCTGTATATCTGTGAACAAAAGAGAGACAAAAAAAATTATTTTCCTAAGATAATTCATTCAAAATGTTAGTGTAGGTATTTGCACAGGGCAGTTGCCTGGGGACTTTGTGTCCACTGTAGCAATACTCCTGCAAACACTGTCCTTTGGAGGGCAGGCTGATATTTAGAAACAAAGTTTTATTTGAGCCTTTCACTGCATGAATTAGTACCAAACTACAACAATAAGCTCATGTTACAGTAAATTGGATCATCCATTACTTAATATTGTTTTTAATTTTCAAGATAATTTCATTGTTGAATTACTCCACAGCAGATCGATAAATCATTCATGCAAGCCAACCAGGCTTCAGAAAACCATATTCAGTTAATGACAGTAGGTTATTTTTAATTACTGCTGCAAACACTACGTTGACTTTTTCTAAGAACAAAAAAGTTATCGTTTTCTCTCCTTTGAAAGTAGTCCAAATTGTTTCATAATCAAAATTAGTCAGTTAGTTATTAACACTGCCTCTCTCTCACATGAATTTTACAGAAATTAAACACTTTAATCTCAGTCCTAAATTACAAGGAGGAGACCATGTGTGTGTGCCACATTGGCAATATGGCTCTTCCTCTTAATACACCAACTGCCATTCATTTATTTCATTAGTTAAACATGCCAGACATGCTGAAAGGAAACATCACCCATCTTTTTATGCAGTCCTACAAGGCCAAATTCTAACACAAATAGTGCAACACTATTTCTGAGAGGAAAGAGAAATGTTGATTGAAGTCTCTCTCTGAAGGATAAGAGAATGCTATGACTTGCAGGCAACTGCCATCCACTTTTCAGATTCAGGACCACGTAAGTAATTAAAAATTACAAGTATAATGATCACTAGTTCTGTGAAAAAAAATAAAAAAGTGAAAACTCACTTAGGAATGTTTCTAGCACTCTTCAACAATAACAATACCTAAAATCCTCAAGCCAAATATCAAATAAAAGCACCAGGAACCAGCACTAGTTCACCAGGAATTTTATATCAACTCATTCTGAGAGGCCTTTGCTATAAAAGGAATGCAATAAATTGTGTATTTTGAAAGCAGTACAAAAAAAACTATTTTTCCTTCTAAGTTAAGAGAATACTTCAACTCATTTTTCTGCATTTGCATGTAATCTTGACCTCCGTTAGCTCTCACACATTAAGTATTTAATTAAATTCAGAAGATTTCTGAGTGAATTCTTAAGAGAACAATTTGTGCAAATGATAATTAACTTAGTATTTGTTAATTCCATATCCAGTTCATTAGCACAAGTTATAATTACTGAACAATCTTTTACATTGAAAGCCTCTCCTGATAAAGGGCAGTCTTTCACTTTCTGAAACATAATATCTTTAAAAAAAACAAACTGTTCAGCGTTTTATATTCTACTCATTTTAAAAATCCACTTTCAGAATAGTATAGGTAAAGACATTAAAATACCCAGATTTTCATACAAAGTAGTCAAGCACCTGT
Organism: Cygnus olor; assembly: GCF_009769625.2. Classification (NCBI taxonomy): domain Eukaryota; kingdom Metazoa; phylum Chordata; class Aves; order Anseriformes; family Anatidae; genus Cygnus; species Cygnus olor. The sequence continues at coordinate 29,795,033 of NC_049169.1, read as the reverse complement.
AAAAACCTATATTGATGTGTGTAAATAAATATTTCAGCTTTTGCCTAGGTTTTTGAGAGGTTAGCCATGACCACCTATGTTACAGTTGCTCAAACCCCAGTTTTGACTACTCACTGTAATAACACTGAGTCTAGGAGAGTTCCATTAATTTTATTGATGAGAATGTAATGGAATTACTTTTAGCCTTTTAGTCACTTTTACAGAAATTTGTCTGAAATTTCATTTTTTTTCTTACATTTCAAATACATTTTGAACTCAATGCAAAGGTGGTATTTTTGTTGGGTTTTTTTGTTTGGTTTGCTTTTTTTTTTTTTTACTCCATGTTTTAATAGTTAACAGATGTACTTATATCTATCCTTGGCTGAGAAATAATTTTAACCTTGACAGTCAAAAATGAGCTCTATATGGCATTCTAACCACCTGTCCACTAGCAAGAAAAATCTGCTTTTTTAGGATGTGGTACCAGTGCCAAAGCGAGCAACTTGGCTCTGCTAAGTTGGATGAGGAATGATTGCCTTCCACTTGATTCAACCTTGAGAAATCAGAAGGTCCCTGCAGTCTCCATACCTTTGGGTGCTACCAGGGAACAGACACTGTAGACAATTTCTTCTGTTTGCACAGGAGATAGTAAACATACACAAACTCTTTTGGAAAAAAAAAAAAAAAAGGAAAAAAAAAAGGAAACCTATATCATGCTAAGAACAACTTTTTCCAAACAACATAAATTGATGTACATGGAAATTTATCACATGTATCCATCTTCATCAACTTCACAGAATGAAAACTAGTAAGATATTCAATTTCAGATGACACCCAGATCCCAAGGTACAAACCTTATTGTAATGTATCATGTAAATTATATTAGTATCACCACAGGGCATTTTCCACATGACACTAAACACCTTCCAGCCCCTAAGAAATCTCTGTTTTCCCTTCCAACAGACACATGCAGCCATCTGTGTCTTTTTATTTTAACCCTTCCCTTACAAGTTCTATATGCTTTTGACCACAAGCTGTTACTTAATCAGCTGCCTTTAGAAGACAAGTTTATGTGTGTGAACCAAATAAATACTTTGTTTTAAGGCCAGGTTACCAGACTATGCATGAGAGTATGTCAGCAGGTTTGGGAATATGCTTTGGTTTTCTGCAGCTATTAACATTTGCCTCAGAGCTGAAACATGTTTTTCTTAAAAGCTGTAGATCAATCGATTATTGAAATAGATCTGAGTTGAAAACATGCTCTGGAGAAGTGCCGGAGGAGATCCATGTTTGGGATGGACCTCCAAAAGCAGGTAGGCTGAAATGACAGAAACAAGAGACTCCAGACTGGGGAGATTAGGAGCAGTTGTTAAGGAGACAAATGATTCCTTCACCCATACTTGGGCAAATTTTAAACCGTTTAAACAATGTAGGTTTCACCTTTTGCTATGAAAGAGATATTTAGAAGATTTATGAAAAATGAAGACTAATTGACTAGTTTTCTCATTCAGAACAGAAGGACAATAAAAGCAAGTTTTTATAATAGGCGAAGCAAGTATGATGCTGAACTTCAGATGGTGTCTCTTTTTTTCCCAGCTAAAGCCTTCTTACCAAAGTGATGCCACAGCTAATTTTGTTGCATCATTGCAGATTTATAACTCTCAGCGATGGTAACAGTAAATATCTTTAGAAATCTAATCTAGAAGTCATGGCAGATATTTGTAGCTCTCTTTTATTAATTAGATATTTTCTCAGAAAGTATGTTATTCTAAGCAAAATAATTATTTAGTCATTACTTGCTTCACCAGCTTCTTCAAAATTGCAGTAAATCACTTTTAAAACATACAGTATTCAGAAAAATTACTGGATTTTAACTTAAATTAAAAACCACTCTAACCAAATACTGATATTTACAGTTTTTGTGAATTATCGGCTGTGTGAAAACATATAAGACTAAGTCAAATGTTCTAAAAATGTTGTCACCCAAAAAGTACTCTACTTTTGTGTTTTTGTAATGGAATTGAAGATAATTTTGATGCATATGTATCAGTGAAGATACGACTTTCAGTGCCATGTTACAAATAGGTACGGAAGCTACTCTTCAAAGTTTAGCATGGATCTTTGCCAAGATAATTTTATCTTCCCCCTCAGAAGTCAGGAGAATATGAAAATATGTACTGTACATCTACTTTTATAACTTTTTTTTTTTTTACATATGACCTGACAGATTCCTTAATCTCTGAAAGCTTTATTTTGACCTGCCTATTTTTTACCTGCCTATTTTGTAGAGAGACTTAAATTGATGAACGGAAATACACATAACATGAATCACACATACAGTGAAATAAAGCCAGGTTTCTAAGACATATCACTTTAATTTCTGATGCCTGACCTTATGCATTCTTTCTTAATGAACTCCTCTGTTACCTTTAACACCTGTTTGACTATTATCAACATTAGAATGGTAGTTTCAATTTTTCTTAAAGTACATTTTCTTCCATTTTTTTCTGAATTTTCAAAATGTTTTCAAAACAATTCTAAGCTTTTTAATGAGTAAGCAGTTATGGAGCTGCTGTTGCTTTATATGCTTGATGTATGTGACACAATGCACATTTATCCCAATCTGCTTCTCCTTCACATATCTCTTTCTGGAGAAGGTTTTCCATGACTTTGCCCATTCATTATTTTTCCCAAAACTGTAATTTGACTTAATCTTTGAGGATAAATATATAAGATGATAACATTTCTAGGTTGTATTTTATTTTCTTTGCATATTCTCCTCTTCACTTTAAAGATATGTCACATATCTAGGGCCTATGTTTTGCCCCTCTTCCAATACTTTTACCTACAAATATATATGCGTATATATATATATTTATATACTGCATAAGAAAGGACTGTTACACAGGTGCTGGGCAACCAATCTGTTAAGTCAAGATAAAAAAAAAAGCTACAGCTAACAGAAATTATTTTCTAAATTTCGTGAACAGTAGAGCTGTAGCAACAGTATCAACCAGCAATGCCAGAGGATCTAGATTTTAAAGTGCTTTTTCTTCAACTACAGTTTTTTGTGTTTACTTGCAATCAGTTTTTGTGTTTCCCCTTTTCAGCCCCACATTGCCTTTCTGTAATCTTTTCAACTCATCCTACTTTCCTTTAGAAATCACTTAAAAGAGCAACGCAGATCACATAGCACTTAGTGGTATGGGAATTTCTCTGTTCCTGAGAGTTTTGCTTACAGAGTCAGAAGGCGTGTGGCTACCTCAAGCATTTAATATCACTTATTCATGCACGGCAGAACTCATTTTGCTCCCACTGCTAAGAACCATCAACTAGCAGTAGTTGCCTTCCCCCTGATGACTTTAGCCCTTTTACCTGTATCACGTGTGGTTTCATTCACTGGTCTTCTACACCATTCCCTTCAGATTTTGTGCCACTTTCTTTTCACTGTATGTCTTTCATCTGCTCTAGCACTAACAGCAGTCACATTTTATGATCCTTTCCACAGTAACTCTCCTCAACCTTCTTAAGAAAAATGTAATTGTGGTGAAATTTTTATGACTTTAAGGATGATTTCTGCTGATCTGCAATGACACATATAAATGCAGAATCATAAATGCAGAATCATTTTTTTTTTTTTCTCCAAATTGATCAAATGTGTAGCAAAAGACTGTTGAGGTGATACTGTGGATTCCTTGTTCAAGGAACATATTCCTTTCAATGTTCATAAGTAACTTGTATTACTGACCCCAACTGTGTTGAGAGTATTTGAATTTAAAGTAAGTATCAGAAAATTCTAAATTTGATATCAATATACATTTTACAATTTGTTCAACATTAGATACTACCTAAAAATAACTGCATATGGTATATATATTTGAAAATAAATATTCGTACACACTTTTACACGAATCTGTCATTCCTATCTGAGATACTGAAACTACATTCTTTTGTTCAGTGCATTCTCTTAACCAGAAGAACCGTAATTATTTTCAGGATAAATTACAACAAAAACAGAACAGCAATTTTTAGTTGGGGAAAAAAAAAAAAAAGTGCAACATTTCATCTGTTACATTTGCTTCATTTAAATGACTAACCAGCTTACTGATTCAGCAAAAAGAAAACATACTATATCTCATTTTTCTCTACTATAGCCTTTCACTTGTGAATCTGATTCCAACTGCCAATACTGTGCCCTTTCAAGTTAAAATTATAAAAATTACTCAGTTTGCTTTTTTGATAGAAGTCTCATTAACCATATGAATGTATTCATCATTATCTACTCACATTTCTCTAAGTTATATTAAAAATTAACATGAGAGTTTTTTGTTAATATCATTATGATCTATTAACAATATAACATCATATATTAGATAGATGGTATATTAGGTAGGAGTCATTTAAATTCATTATCATTAGCTTCATAGTTTTACCAAGGTAAAAACTTACTAGTTATTCTAGGTTGTTTAAGTAAAATTACTAAACCCTATTATCGTTGTCAATTTGGAAATTTTATACCTGTCAGAACAAGATAAATGAAGGCCAAAGAAGTTCTGCTATCAAAAAGATTAATTCTTGCACCCAGTTATCTTTTCATTAATAATGAATCAATTGGGAAAATTTATGAGAAAAATTTTAGCTTTAGACGGCTCTGAAAGAGCTGAAGACAGTTATTTACAGTACTGCAAATTTTATTTTTTTTTCTTTCAAAATAAGACTAAGATTTCACCTGATATGTTTGGACTTAATGACCTACTGCAGCAGTTTAATGCCTTTTCCCTCTTAAGGTCATAGATGGGTAAGTTTTCCTCTCAGTAAGCCTAGGCCAACCTAAGAGAAGAGAATATCTAACTTTTTTTGAGATTAAAATTTATGGAACTCAAAAGCCAACTCAACAGTTAACCTCCAGGCTGTAGAATCTGCAATTGTTAAATAAAGTTCTCTACAAAACTCTTTTTGCTTAAACTCGCTCTTTTTCTCCTCAGCCAAGTCCTCTGCCCTAGCAGTTCATCTGCCATTTCTTCTGCCACCAAAACTGTCAAGAGAGGCCATAGCCTACCCTTCAGTTACCCTGTGAGTTTCACAGCCTCAGGTTAGGCACCACTGGCCATGTAAGCCTCCCAACAAACGTGCTCTTACAGGCAAGAGGGAGGAGGGAAGGACAGGAAGAAAGTTTGAAAATTCTTTGCATCCTAGGGACAAAATTATGGCTTCTATCACCATAGAGAATCCTGTTGGCCTATTCATCTTCTGAGGAAATGCTGAATGGAGACGAGCTCACTCTATCTTGTTTATTTTTTCAGAAAGAGCTCGTAGAGGTAGTCATAGCAGCACTGCCACTTAGTCACTGCTAGATGTTAATGGGTTACAGGTTAAACCTCTTACATCAAGATTTTTGTATCCTCCTCACCTTAAGGCAGGTTGAATCCCAAATATTAGGTAGAGAGGAGAGGATGAAGAGAAATATTAAACTGAACTTTTGAGGCCACATCATTGTGCAGCCAGGGAAAATTATGCAGTCAAGGAGAAAAAGACTTTTTTTTTGTACCAACCTAGCACTCCAGACTCTTATGTAAGCAACAACGGTATCTTGGTTCTATAACACAATATCATTGCATTAAGACAACCAAACCCTTTGGGGTGATCACAGGTCTTTCGTCTTCTCAGGAAGGGTGTGCTAGCAACTGGACTAGAACTAGTCTCTTTTTTTTCTTTTTCTTTTTTTCTTTTTTTTTTTTGCCTGCTCTCTTGCTGAATCACTTTCAATTAAACTTCAACTACCTCTTTCAATCCTCAACTCAGCTCATGAAGGAAGAAAAGGGCACAGAGTCACCATGAACATGCTTGCAGCTAGGTGATTACAGCATTCTGTAGCAATAAGAAGGGGGGTTAAACTCCTCTTAGACTTTATAAGACTTCAGTTGTGTTTTTGACCACATCTATTTTGGTGTCTAGGCTATTTAGGTACCTGGCACTTCTGTCCATGTCTAGGTGCCTACAATAAAGTACCAAGGAACTGCTGAAGTAGCAAACCTCTTTCTGGGGCAGAAGTGGCAGCAAGAAGTCTGCAGTTAGCTGAGATCCAGATGATCCAGTTTTACTGGTCCCACAGAGCCTGAAATAGCGAGCCGTGCTAAACAAAGTACTGTTGGAGCACCATATATATTCAGCGCAGTCCAACCAGTTCTGCCAAGAATGGAAACATACTTTGCTTGGTGGTGCAAAGGGGCCATTCAAAACATATATTTTTAATGTTGTCTTCTCTGCAAAGACTAAAATAACTTACTCAAGACTGAGAAAAAGATCTATGACTGCATACAGTTTAGTTAGTAAAGAGATTCTGCAGAGCTGTACGTGTCAGAATGACATTTGCAAGTGCAAAAAGAAGTTTTAACACATCACATAGAACAGTACTCCATTTGCTGGGTGTTTTTTTTTTCTTTTAACCTTTTAAGATCAACTGTTGAATAGCTATCTCAGTTAGAATCAGAGTCTTGTAGACCTGTGACTGCTAAAAGAATTGGGCAATATCTCTGCCTAGCTCCAAATGTACAAAATAATTCCCCACCCACACACCTCTCATACAGAAGCTAATTGTTCTACATTCATTATTGCTTAACACTAACTAAAGGTATTAAAATTTCCCAATCTGCTTTAGGCAGCACAGACAAAATGTGGAAACTTAATTTAGTAAGTGCTTTCAAGATGTATTTTTTTTATTTATGGAAACTGGAAAGCTGTTATTCTCTGTACAATGGAAGCCTGAAACTTTACATCCTTTCTTCTTTTAAAGTTAGGGAAAAGTAAGAAAAGATGCCTTTTATTACTTTTCCTTTAAAAGTACATTTTCATTTTTAAAGGAGTCTCCTATCAAACAGATAATTAAGAAGCTGGCAAGTAAAGCCATTAAAAAAAAACAAACAAACAACAAAAAAAACCCCTCTGTGATATTGAATTAATGTGTTTTTTAATTACACAAATTATGAATTTTCAAATTCCCAAATATTAAAATTATTTTATTTCAAATATTTAGGAAAAATATTTAATAGTAATAAAGATGTAATAGTAATAAAGAAATCAGACTGATCAGACTGATATTTCATGTGGAGAAAAATCAGGAATAATTGATGTAACCTCAAGGAAATAGAGTTACACCATCAGAATAGCCTTTTTAAATGCAATATGACACTGATCAGAATTTGGGAGATGTAATGCAGAACCGAGAACTATTAAAATTACAAATACCATTCATTACACGCTTTCTTGAAATAAAAAAAAGTAAAAAAATAAAAATAAAAATTAAAAAAAATAAGAGAAGGAATTGGTTAGTTTTGTTTATTGGTTTGTTTGCTTTCCCATGCGACAATAGCTGTGGTCATAAAAAGGTTGGATGTGCCTGTACTTAATCTCAAAAGCTTCCTCCTAAAACCTAAAAAACAATATGTTTCATATGGCTTCTGTTAAGAGATATGAACACATAGAGAGAGTGATCTGACTGCAGAAAACAGCTACTTTTGAACTGGTGATGCTATTTCAGACTGAATTTTGAAATCACAGTTTTGCAAGACTTCATTCTTTGAGGTTTGCCCATCTCTTATATACAATGAAATTCAACCTTGGATTATATATCAAAATTATTTCTAATCATGTTTAAATTTAAAATGACCTATAATATGATCCTCAACTGCCTACAAATATTTTTTAAAAGAAACTTCCAGGTGTGATTTTTTTCCAGCATTACCAGTGTACACCATAGTATAAATTACTACTCTTGAAGTGTCTTGACACATGGTGAAAGTAGTACACATCATTATGCAACTGAAAAACTAAATATAATAAAGCAGTTGTAATACAGACTTTTCTGAAGGAGCATTTAAATAATTCTAAGAACAAACTTTCAAAAGATACAGAATGTCACTTTCAAGAGCCTTTATCATGGAGCACTTCTCAAAATTGGCATTTTGGTTTGTAAAATATTTCAGTTATTTTTTTCTGTTTAGCATTATAAATTAATGTGATTGCAGAGAGGTTTAGTTTTTTTCTTTTTATTGGGAAATGTCCAGTGAGAGATATAGATTTCTTTTATAAAACATTAACTGTTTAATGTCTTCTCCATCACAGCTACATTAACTGAATTTAAAAAAAAATCCTGATCAGCAGGTTAAGAGAAAATTGAAGTAGTCAGAAATGGGTTACTGGGTCCATAACAAACATGAGCTGATAATGTACTGTTGTTGCTGAACTAAATATTACAAAACAATGCACTTAATTCTCATTCACTGGCTACACCTATCTTGTCTTCAGCTCACCATGCTATCTGACCTGGATCCACATACCCCTACTGACACCTGACGGTGCCTAAGGTTCTCGACAATGCCCATGGAGCATATGGCTGAATAACTTTCCTTGCCTGCACGTCTTACCTGTCCTTGGGTAGGGAGCCTGCAAATCTCCCAGGAAGGATCCCACTGTCACTCGTCGATAACCCAAAGTCAGATAATAACACTTATCTGGATCCTGGTATGCCCACCTTGCTCACCGTGCACACAGGTGTTTACTTGGGTCTACCCAGGGAATAGTGAGGCATATTTTCTCTCCCTGTTGTCCTGAAACCTCACTGCAGTGTCACATCCCAGGTAATTTTGGTCTAGAATAAAATCTTATGGCCTTCCACAGATGGAAGTCTTGAAGGGTATTCAAGATTTCTCCAAACTGAATTCAAACTGTGTCTATTTGAGACAGTTTGTTAACAAGTTCAAGCAAGGAAAATTGGATAAAAGAGGAGTTTTGCTTAAAATGAAAGTCTACCAATATATTTGCATCTGATACACACGTTACTCCAAAGAGACCCCTGAAATAATTTCAACTAGTAGACACGTAAATTACTGAATAAAAGAACTGAAAAAATGCCATTAATTTTTCTTTTCAATTTTTTAAAAAGAAGTATCTCTGATTTATTTTTTATTTTTTTATAACTAAAGTCACAGGTGCCTAATTCTATGATTTCTTCACAATTCTAATTAAACTCATTAATTAGATGATGTTGGTGCCTTCATGCCTGACAGTTAGTACAAACAAAAAATGTAGAGATCGCAGCACACAACAGCTGGTTTTAATTTCTAGCCAACTGTCTAAACATTAAGTTAGGATTCAGGTTCTTCCTCCTCTTTCTAATCTTACCCAAAACAGAAAAAGACTAGAGAAGGAAAACTATCACCTCTTCATATTACAAAGTATTTTAACTTAAGTACAGGTGTGTGCATGAACGTGTGAACATATACATATTTATTCAGTTTATTCAGAGGGCTAACATATCCACCTTGAGTTGCCTATATGAAAAAATTCTTCTCTTGCCCTGCAGTCCTGTAAAGCACTCACTAAGTGAGCAATCAGCCAAAGTGAATGGTGATTTTTTTTCCTTACAACAGCTGTATGATTATTTTAAGGAAAAAAAAAAAAAAAGCAAGAATGAAACAAATATTCAAGGTGGGTCTTTTTTTGCTTTTTGTTTTCAAAGGCAACAATTTCTAGGAGGTTTCTGCAAACAATTATTACTACTGAGCTAAACAATTACAATATGAAGTAAACATTATGCATTTTTTTCCTGGTACTAGATAAGCCTTTAAACATAGCTATTAATAGTTCTTGGTGTTTAAGCATAAGACTACATTACAGCATCTCCAAAAAGCATACTCATCTTTAATCTTATATTTAGGGTATAAGAAATATGTTATTTCTAGGTCTAAGCAGCAGTCCATCTAGCCCTATATTCTGTCTCCAAAGAACTGCAAAAGTAGACGATGACCAGGACAAGCATGTAAGCCTGGCCACTCCCTCCAAGCTGCTTTCCCATCATCAATATTTACTGTATTGGAGATGTTTGATCATATGTCATTGTCTACTTCTTTTAGTATCTCTTTATTGATCCATAATCCATGAATTTGTCTAACCCTTTTTGAACCTGTTAATACTCTCTGCCTGCACAATTTCCTGGGGCAACTAATTCCAGAAGTTCACTAAGTATTTTCTCTGATTTGCTGTAGACCAACCTCCTAGCAATCTTGTGTAGTGCCCCGAATTATGTATGTGGGATCTGGTGAACAATTGAGGTCATGCACTGCTTTCCCAATTTTGTAAATCTTCAGTTTACAAACCTTTGTATTTCTCTCCTCACCCTCTGCAAACTGAAGATTCAGTTGTCCATATCCAGCAACTGCTCCATCAGCATCATTTTAGTTGTTTTTCTCTTTAATCTCTCTCTGTCTGTCTTTAAAATCATGTCTCAAGAAGTAAGAATTAACAGTGTTCTTTAGGGGCTTTACATTCTTGGCCTGTTAAGGCAGATCTATGCTGATTTTTATTTTTAATTTTTATTATTATTTTTTTTTATGTTCAGCTTTAGTACTGCAATTTACATCACCGGCGGAAACTTAATAAACAAAAACACTTAACTTAGGAATAGCCTAATACCTTTCAGAGCAGCCTACTATTTGCCATGAGTTCATCTTTAAACATTTTTTTCTGAAAGAGCTCAATTACATGCAGTCTAATATTAGACTATAGTAAAGCGGTTCTTCATGAAGCCTAAAAAGCTTTAGAAAGCTGATCTTTGCTCTTAGGAATAGACAATAATGATAGTTTCCTTTTTTTCTCACAATACTGGAATTCCATCTTGCCTTGTTAACAGCAAAACACTGCAAAGCAGTAGAAATTTCAGACCAAAGATCCTCAAAGAAATAATCTGAATCACTTAGAAAAGGAAAGGACATTGCCCTCATTAATACTTCCACTGCATTCAGTAACCTCACAGCACTGAGTCAATTGATGTCTCATTAAACCAGCATATTGCCCCTATTCTCCTTCTCTCCAGGTATGTTTTTCCATTTAAAGTTACTAAGCCAAGAAAATGTTCATTCAATATCAGTTCTTGAAAAAGCCTTTAGAATTATTCTTTGATCATTTTTCATATCAATAGAGAATCTAAGCCTGCGTCTGGCCATTGCAGCAACTTGCATGTCACTGACTTGTATGTTAACAGGAACACAAGTATGCCGAACACTTTATTGAGTCTTGTATCGTTACGAAATACTTGGCAACTAGGAGTACTTTTATATTTATTTTTTTGAGCTGCAAAGTGCTACACAGGAAGTATTTCTGATTTTGGTTTACATAATCTTGCAGTGTGAGACCAGGAAAAAAAATAGAGATATTTTGGTATTAACAATGGAGAATCCCAGCATGTTGGCATTTCTGGAAAGAGAAGTACTATCTGCATGATTAGATGGTTCTAAAGAAGTGAGAATACAGTGACAGGAAGCCATAGAAAAGGCTTCTAAACATAATAGCCTGAGACAGACACAAATATCCAAATTCTTATTTAAAAATCACAGAAAAGTTGCTCTATTTTCTGTCAATATATACTGAAAAGTTTGAAAATTTATTGGCATGCTGCAAAGCAAAAGGAGAATGAATAAGTCTCAATCTTACAATTTGTGGAATTAATCTATTTAAACTTTATAACTCCCAATTTTAGACTATTAACATCAGATTCCATAGGTTGGTGACTCAACCCAGTGGAAATTATCTTCATGTCCCCAGAGAAAGTCTGCTCTTTCAATTAGCTTCCCTTTCTTCATAAGGATGAAACAGATATCTTTTACCACACTGAGAGGAGACAGTTAGCCAGGACAAGTATTGCATCCTACAGACTGTCCCAGGCCATCTCAGATACTCCACATGGTGATCCATCTCTGCCTAACTCAGATTCAGACCAAAGCCTGCTGCTGAGTTACAGTCCCTGGGATGGGTCTTTCTATTTTTGGTGAGAATTTCCATCCTCAGAATGAGTAACACCCATAACTAAACATTTAGCAATATCAATATAGATTTTTAACAGCAAATCACACAAATTCTGCATTTCCTGGTTTAAAAAAAAAAAAAAAAAAAAGATGAAAATATCCTGAGTACCCCCAGCAGTAATGTCAGAGGATAAAAAATATGGAGACCCATTCAGTTTGAACAGTCTGAAGTTCAAGTGGAACTTCTGAACTTTTGTTGGGGAAAAAAAATAAAAAAGGGTTCTGGGACAAGAAAACAAAACAAAACAAAAAAAAACAAACAGTTTGAGAACCTCTGAGAAGTTTCCAGTAGCTTTCTAGGGGGAGACACTGAATCCCTTATTTTGGGCTAGCACTTTGCCAGTCTACCACAAATGAGTAGAAAAAAGCGACATTAGAAAGAGGAGTCAGATTACCTGAACCAGTTCTTGGGTTCAGTGGAAATGTCCATCAGACACAAACACCTACCGGATTACGGTCATGGACAAGAATAAACATATTAGCTATATAGGGATGATTAAAACTAGTACTGATAAAGCTGTGAATAAAATAATTTGCAGCCGGCAATCATACTATGGTATGCATTTTCACTGTCAATTCTCTTGGAAACTTTTTGAAAGGCTTTGATATGAAATGGGAAAATCACTTCCATGTTTGGGTTACACATTTCTTTTGTACTGCATGTAGCAAGAAAGATAACGTGTTCACTTTACATAATATAGAATCATAGAATATCCCAAGTTGGAAGGCACCCACAAAGATCATCAAGTCCAACACCTGGCTCCACACAGAACTATCCAAAAAACAAACTAAATGTTAGAGAGCGCTTCTTGAACTCTGGGAGGCTCAGTGCAGTGACCACCTCTCTGGGGAGCCTGCTGTAGTGCCTGACTACCCTCTTGGTAAAGACCCTTTTCCTGATATCCAGTATGACCCTCGCCTGTCCCAGCTCCATGCCATTCCCTCATGTCCTGTCACTGTCATCAGAGAGAAGAGATCAGCTTCTACCCCTCATAAGGAATCCACAGGCTGCCATGAGACCTCCACTCTGTCTTTTTCTCTAGGCTGAGCAATCCCAGTGACTTCAGCCACTCCACATACATCTTCCCCTCTAGACACTTCACCAGCTTTGTAGCCCTCCTGTGGATGCTCTCTCTGTTTTATGTCCTTCTTATATTGTGGTGCCCAAAACTGCACACAGTGCTCAAGGTAAGGCAGAGGTGAGTACAGAGCAGAGCCAGATAATCACTTCCCTCGACCAGCTAGCAATGCCATGCTTGATGCAACCCAGGGTACAACTGGACCTTTTGGCTTCCAGGGCACACTGCTGACTCAGATTCAGCTTGCCATTGACCAAATGGTCAATGTTGCTGTAGGGCAAGGATGGGATGGGAAGGCCTCTATCCCACTTGCCATTTAAAAAGCACATATCTGTACCGCCTAACAGTGGGAGGGGAGCCAAGGGAGCCAACCTTTCCTGCCTTTCTTTCAGATGAGCTGCTCCAGCACAACTCCCTGTCAGTCATAATCTGTCACTTCCCTGGAGCATTAAGACTAATTAATTCCTCATGCCTAGCTACACAAGGAAGTGGCACTATATAATCCCCCGTGAGTAGCTCTCCCTGTCATAATGCAGCATCTTTACAAGAGAAAGAAATTATCTGACAGACACGTGACAGCTCAAAAAAAAAAAAAAAGTAAATGTTTGCTTCAAAGCAAAAAGATGCACACATGAATTTCTTCAGAGGACAGCTTTAGAGTTCAATTCTTCTGTATAGGCCATTGAGAGAAGGAAAATAGGGTTGCATAGGAAAGTGAAACAGAGTTGCAGTCAGATGACTGCCAACTCTTTGTCCCATTCAATGAATCAGTTTGTGTTTTCTTTATAAGAGGGGCACTCAGACTTTATCTCCTCTGGGAAAATGACTAAGGGCACATCATGTGCTTTTCCCCTGTAGGGCAAATCCTATTCATTCCTCAGTGTCTCACCTGATAAACCGCAACCAGCACCTCGCTGTGGCACTGGTCAGTACACCTGGTACGTCTGAGATAAACTTCAGAGCTACAAGTTACCTACCATATTGCTGTGGAAATACTACAGAACTCATTGACATAATGAGAAAAAGCAAATTACTAGCAACATTGAAGTTATCTAACATGGGAGTTACTGAGAGGGAGGGAGGAAAGAAGCAGGTTTTCTGCCCAAGCCTTTCACACTGTAACTGCAAAGGGACTTCTCAGTTGTACCAATAGCTTAAAAACAGCTACTGGGAAACTTGGAAATAAAACAGCAATTCCACAGCAGTCAAAACAGCCATTTCCATTTCAGACTTCTGTTGCTTTTTAGGAATGGTTTAGTTATTTTATTATTATTATTATTATTTATTGTTATTATCGTCATCATCATCATTTCTTTCTCTGTAGGCCATTATATCTTCCTTTCACATACTTCTCCCCTTCTTCTATGTTTTCTCAAGGGAAAAGCTAATAAATGTTAGATCTGTTCTACAATGGCTTTTAGGTTTCTCAGAAACCCTAAGGAATACTTCTAGAGACAGCATGCACTTCACAAGGGTTCAGTGGAATCAGTCCAATAAATTCTTAGTGCTTGTTGAGGTAGAACAAGCAAAACCTTGAGCACTGTTACGCTTTGATACAGCCCTTCTATAGAGCCATACTCTTAAGCTCCATGGCATCTCTTCTCTCTTCATAGGATGTCATTTACTAACTACAGACAGCAAAAGATTCCCTCCATGCTTCAGAGCTGCAGCTGTTCACATGAGGCTGCAAAGATTTGCTTTGTGAAAAGCACATTAAAGTATGTTCTTTATCTGCAAGTTCCTTTGTCAACACAGCTCTCAGCTGCTGTGCATACCTGCTTCTCCAAAATGACAACCTTGCTGATAAGAAATATAGTGGCTCTAAGAGGACATTGGTAGAGGCAACAACAGCTAAAAGGCAGGTTGTAAGCCATTAAATTGGTAAGAGCACTGGATTTTTCAGGCTGAAGATATTAGGAAGATTTTTTATTTTTATTTTTATTTTTTTCAGACAAGACGGCACACTTTCTAACTTCCTTGATATTTCTGTAGCCAGAGAATATTAGAAAACAATACATACACAGTGCATACATGATACATATGCCATAAAGTGCAAAGAAATGGATGGCAGCTTTTGAGCACAGTGAAAAAAAAAATCATGAAAACACTATCAAAAGTCAGAAATAGGTACTTCTACCTTAACCTGTCACTAATGAAACATTTTCTGGGTCTATAGCATTACTTTTATGATTAAGCATTCATTAACAAAACCGTATTGCATAAAAAGGAAAGGAAAGTACAAAAATATAAGAAAAGCAGAGCAGGAAAAAAATGAATACATTAGAGTGAAATTTCTAACTCTAAATTAATTATGAAAGACTATATTATAAAGTTATATTTTATAGAGACTATATTATAAAATTATATTTTATAGACTAGTCAGTAATAGGAATGGACAAATATATAATGTTCGGATATACAGACATTTGTATTCAGTTAATACTTAGATGATACACAAGGCACAATTACAATTCTTAGTTTTCTGTGGCTTTCCATAACACTGAATTTTCTTAATATAACAAATCACGTCAGTCTCATATTTAATTTAAGGCATTTATGGCACTTATGAAATTCAACACTCAGTCTGTGAGTCTGACTGCAGTAGGTTTGGAAGATGGATAACATAAAAGTCTTCAGTCCCTACTGAGGAAATACAACATATGTAATTAGGAGTATACATTCCTTTAGCCTTCCAAAAATATGGAATAAAAGAACAGGATAATAATTTTCTCCATAAAACCCCAAAGAATCTGAGAACTATTTAACTTCATTCCTTACAAGAAAGCAAGAAAATTAAAGACGAACTAGGTTTTGTGGCACACTATTGCTATAAATAGCAGTCTCAGTAAATACGTTCCTATGTACAAAGGTTTACTGCAGCCATCTCTTTTACGAATAAAACTGGGGTTCAACAATACTGAATTGAGTGAGAAGTTTTCCTCTTTTACTGAATGTCTAGTAAATGGCAATGTTTCCTGCATACATTTTGGGAGTGGACAAAAAGAAGCAGGAGTGGCAGAACTAATGTAGAATTTCTCATTAGCCCTTGTGGTTTTTCTACACAGACAATGCTAAGAAACCATCAGGTAAATATTTGACTAGTCAGATTATTAATAGCTAATACATGTTCAATGAGAAAACCTCAATAAAGGTCTGATTTTCATATTTCATCACCTCTTATTTGAGTCTTGTTTTATGCCTGTTCGATGCATACTTTCAATCAAATGGTTATAAGAGAAAAATGGCAGTAAAAGATAAAAAGATAAATTGAAGAAATGTCAGGAGTATAAATAGGTCATTCACCTGTTCAATTAGATAGCATATTTATTTTCAGTACTGCCATTTCATGAACATCAGTGCGCAAACATGAAGTCAATGTCTTTACCGCAAATGGCTTAAATCTTGTACAGTAATATAACTTACTTGCAAAGCTGGATGGCTCAGAAGAGAGTACCTTCTCATTTCTGAATTACAGGTTCATATTCCTTCTGATCTTACAGATTGCCTCCTCCCTGGAAGTATTCAAGGCCAGGCTGGATAGGGCTTTGAGCAAACTGAGCTACTGGAAGGTGTCCCTGCTCATGACAACAGGGTTGGAAGTAGATGACCTTTAAAGTCCTTTCCAACCCAAACCATTCTATGATTCCATGATTCTATATGATTTAAATTGGGTCTACTATCTGGTCAGAGATGGATAATTAGAAAATATTATTGGATATATTGTTCCTAAACAAGTCACCACCATGAGATGTCTTTTATCAAAACTCTCATCAGCTGCCAAAACCTGACAAAATATAAAACTTAAAATAGTGTTCAGATTATAGCATTATCTTCAGGGCATCCATGGTTATGGAATACGGCATATAAAATGTAAACAAGATATTGATTACTCTACCTGAAGAAAAATGTTTAAAAAATTCTTAAGGATTTAAAAGAAGAAAGAAATTCAAAGTTATAGACCGACCCTATAATGCTTTCTTCTTCTACATTATATATTGAATACTGTTTTGTTACATTATATGCCTTTAAAAACCTGATACCTTATCAGAAATGGGCAAAGTGGCATTGTTATTGTTGCTATGGGAACTAAAATATTAAACTTCTTGATTTATGTACATACATTATCAGACATAATGCTTCTTTCATGTAATATTTTGTAACAAATTCCCTCTCTCCCCACCAGTCTTCTGTGGACTACTTCCTCACAAGAGGTACGCTGCTCTCCCTGGGTGAACTTCTGCCTTTTTTGAAATCGATGGGAGTTCTACTATCAGCTTCATTGGGGGTCATCATTTCATCCCAGATCTCTGCACCAAATACTGTTGCTTAGGAATATGCCCTGAAGATCTGATCCTGATCTCACTTATTCTGAACAGAAAAGGTGAGAGAGACACAGAGGCAGGGAGAGACAGAGAGAGCGTGAGTGCAAGAAAGCAAGAGAATGCTAGAGAAAGTAAGATAACAAACAAGTCCTCTCTTCCATTTCAGACTTATATGCTAATATTTTCTTTGGCAATTTTCCCATCATTCAGTTTAACAATATAAATCCAAACATAATATAATCAGGACAGTTTTATGTCTCAGGAACTACCTAGCCTGGTTTTTGTCAATGACCCCATCTGTTCTTTTTCAAAATGAAGTCAGACATTTATTAAGGCTCTAAATATAAGTTCAGATGTGATTTGATAGCTGGGCATATCTAGAGGAAGTAGTGTCCAAAGAGAGAGCATTAATGGCAAACATTTTGACATCAAAATTTATGGGCCTGTCTGCTTTACTTTGCCATTTACAGACTCAGACATGGAATTTCTCTGCTTCAGCTGAGCATTTTAAAGGGCTTAGTCACCTTCCAATTATCTGTGAGTGCTGCACAAATGGAGCTTCATGAAGGCCTGTTGAGGTCTGATAGGAATACTGTATGTGTTTGTGTGTGAGCATGTGTGGGCGTACATATGTTCTCATATATGTACTCCTGTATGATGTACAAGAATTATGCATACCTGACTATTCCAGTCCCAAATAATCCAAATAATCCCAACTAACACACAGTTCCCTACAGAGTAAGTAAGGAGACAGAGGTGTCAGAAATTGGCATGATTAAAAAAAAAAAAAAAAGTTTTTTTTTTTTTTTTTAGCATGAATGAATAAGAGTATTTGATCTGTAAATTTCTGTGAGTGACTCTCAGAAGATATGACTATGCACACTTCATAATCAGTAAGAGCTCTAGATGTTCCTCACTGTTGAAAATTGAAGGCTATGTCAATCTCCAAATGTCAGGCTTCTTTTTCATTTGTTTCTTTTTTATCTCCTATATCTATTAAGAGGAGGAAGATGACTGTTAGGGTCAAAGTAATGGATAAATGTGAATGATAAAACTCCTACTCTCTCAGCCTTATCTGACATACAGAAGAAATAGCCCTCCTGGAAGACTGATGTGTCTGCCAACCATAGAGTAGTGTAGAGGACCTTAAGTGGTAAACTCTTTGGTGAATTCATATATTGGGGCAAAAGATGTTTTTTATATTGTTGGAACAATCAATGAATTGCATACAGCAAAGGAGTAAGAATAAAACTAGAATGATTTTAAGTCTAAAAATGAAATTTTATTCTTCCATAAAGTTTCAATACATACACCTTAGAAAAGAAAATGGAGATTAGAAATACTGAAAAGCACTGTAATGAAATCCAATGTGTATTTTTTAACTGTGTACCATCTGACAAATATACAAATCTTTCAACCTTCAAATATCTAATTCTCTTACATATAACTCACTAATATTTAACCTGCTTGAAAAGAACAGACAAACACATCTAAGGTTCAAAAAGCTGACAAGACTACTAATGTATGTCATACTTACTGCTATTTTGAAAACTCAGTGTCTATACTTTTCTATTGTACACTCAATAAACTGGTCAAACCCATCTCTTAGCATAATTCCAGCTGACTCTTTCGTTAGATCATGCTGCTTTTCCTTCTAGACAAACCCAGATATTCTTTAAAACTTACTTAAAAAAAATGTCTTTTAACTGTTTTTTTTTTAAGCCCAGTTTATGAACCATTATGTTGCAACCCACAGTACATCTTTCAACAGAAATATATTTATGCATAATTTGTCTGAATTTAAAAAAAAAAAAAGTTTTTACATTTAGAAAATCAATGTTTAATTAACACTGTTTTGTAATTTATATATAACCATTAAAAATTCTCCAGGTATCCAGACTACTACATTGTGCATACTACTAATGTTTGCTGGACGAAAATGCACTGGTGATATCTATCTCCCTTCAAGGTTTTTCAGAAAAATGACCTACTCTGAATTTATATTTTGTCTTAGAAAACCAGAAGATAAGTGGTGCTGCCTTGCTGCAGATGTATGTCTCTGCAGATACAATTTATTGTATTACAGTCCAACTCATCTTGTCACATTGCACAAATATCTCCGATTTTGCAGTACACGCCAGGCTTTTTCTCAGACAGTATCACACTTTGCATGCCAGAAAATTTTGTAATAACTGACTGAAAGGTGAATAGTATATTTTTGGCATATATGAAATATATGTTAACACATTTACTTCTCGTTACACTATGGTGTTTGGTATGCATTTTATTTAATCAAAATCCGCAATCATTAATATTTTGTAATTTATTCAGTATTTTGTCAGGATTATGTCCTTCATTATTTTACTAGCATTAGGAGCATCAGTTACTAGCTGGCAGATCAAATACTAGCCAAATACTTTCCTATTGCTGTGTATTTGATAGATATTATAGTCTTATAATACATTTTTCAACTTTAAGTTTTTTTAAGTCTTATGTAAATATCCTCTCCCCAAAACCTTTACTATTGCAAAGATTATTGTTAGGTAACAACTTACAGGAAGGGTCATCACCCGGACAATGATTAGATTCCACTGTGATTAGTTTAGCCTTATTGTACTAAAAAATTAAATAAGGCTATATTTTAAATAGTTCTATGAAAGTGGAATTTTCCTTCTAAAATTATAAATTGTGATATCTTTTACCAATTATCTGCTCAGACCCACAGTCAATGACCCTTAATCCCAAGATTTTCTATCCACTGTATGTTAAAATACAATTTATGTTATTTACTGTTCTTCTCCTCTAAGACTGTAAAAGCAGCTATCAAGATTGGAGTCCCATTGTTAGATACTGTATATACCCATTAACCGGGAATTCTCTTCGTTAAGTTTAAAGGTTACAAACCTATTCTAAACTCGTTGTTATCAAAGAAGACACATTCAGATGACTTATCATTCACCGCGTCTATCATAACAGCCTATTTTATTCAATATAATTGCACATATAAAAAGTGGGAGGTAACAGACGGGTGAGTTTTAGAGGCAACTCTCAATAGGAAGGGTAATTGCAATGGGGAATTTTAACTCCTTAACTTCTGTTTGTAACAGAAACAGGATATCACACAGTTTCTCTGAACGTCTCATGTTTTTAAACTGTCGAAATTAGAAAGGTGGCACAACAGTGTTCGTTTTTTTCTGCCTTGTAAGTTACTTGTTACTTACTAAATTTTACTCATTGTAAAATTGAAAATGAAACATGTTTCTGTGAAAGCAATCATAAAACTACACAACATGCTTTAATGATGGGGAGAAAGCATTGCTTTTTTATAGAAAATGGAAATAAAGATGTAGGAAAAAAAGATAGTTACAAATGAATAGCAAAAATTTGTAGGCATAAAATTGGTAACATAAAGAACAAAATGAGTTGAAAGAAGAAAGAAGCCTAAAAGGCAAAAGCAAACAGTTTAATTAAAAAATGGGAAAACAAAGCAAAGGAAAATGCATTTCAGTTTCAAATGCATTTACTTAATAGAATGAGAGAAAAAAAATAGCTATAATATGGTCATAATACTTACATAGAATTAAAAGCTATGATTTTCTGTCATAGAGCTGAGAGAAGGCTGAAGGAGGTAAATACTCTACTTGCATTGGCCTTCACAGAAAAGTTTAATTCACGGCCAAACACATAATTAAAGGGATTTTAATGATGGGCTAGGATTGCAAACCAAAACACAGAAAGAATAAATTATATAAGATATACATTCTGGATGAACTCAAGAAGGTAATGCAGAATGAAATTCCCTTAGCCAAGACAGTCTCTGAACCAATGATTATCTTCAATAATTCATGCAGGACACAAGATATCTCTGAAACCTAACAAAAGTAAGCATAGTGCTTATGTTCATATCAGATGAAAAGGAGGATCCAGAGATTGCTGAGCAGTTGGTCTCTTTTCAACAGCCAAAAAATGCTAGAGGATATTATGATAAATTCAATATGAAACATACATACAAAGATGAAGTGAAAAACACCCAGTTTGGATTTTAAAAAGTCATTTCTGTTAAATCAATCAATTTTTTATTATTTTTAACATAACTCCTGGCCTATCACAGGTAGGAAAAGCAACAGAAGTGTTTTATCGTCTTTATAAGGAGCCTTTCGGTGCCCTCCCAGAAACATTCTCAAAAAAGTGTTTTATTGTTTTGGGGATGTTTTTGTTTTGCAGTCATGGGAATAAATCTGCCACATTCATATGTAACAGTAATGCAGCAGTGTATATTGTAAAGCACCCAACAGAAAAGGGGAGGGAGAGATCACTGTTTATTGCAGCATGCCACATTATTATGATTTCTTCTAGATTCTGTGAGGGGCGAGAAAAAATTAGGATGCACTAAACCTTCCAGAGCATCAAAGAGCACAGCATATATTATCCAGTGTAGCTCTGCAGAAATTAGCCTCCACAGGAGAAGCTTAGTGCCAGCTGTACCATCACTACACTGCAGACCTGGAGTTACAGTGCAGTTGATGAAGGGTCCCTAAATGCATTCCATAGTACCTGGACTACCTGTTTTACAGTATCTATAATTAATCCTATTTGATAGAGTATTTGTTAGAATTATGCTCATCTCACAGTAAAACTAGATGGGTGAAAGATTTCTAAGTGTATGCTTAGATCTTCTCGGCATTTTTACTATGGAAGTAGGAGATGAAATAGAGAGTACTCTAATGAAACAAAAATGTGATGGGTTTTAAACACTTTGAAAAGAAATATCAGAATTTTAAATGATTCCATTACATTTTAAAGATGGCCCAAAACACACCACCGTGAGATTGACTAAAGATGAACAAAATACTCTGTAGGAAGGAGCAACTGAAAACGTCAATTTTATTTCCACAACTATTTTGCAGAAAAGGATTTGGTCACTACACCTGCTAACAAACAAAATATGAGATAATGTTGATGAAAAAAAAAAAAAAAAAGACGAGTATTTGAGAGATGTAATACAGAGATTTGTTAACAGATTTGTTGCATATAAAATATGAGGGAAATGGACAATTTGTTTCTTCTATGAATTGCTTAGGTCCAAGCTGAAGTTCCAAATCAAACTTAAGAAAAAGAAAAACCTACTGGAGAGAATCCAGGAAAGAGCAAACAAGTCATGCTAGATTTAAAACATAGATTTAGGTCTCAGTGTAGGTGAAGCAATAATTATGGGATAATTTTATACACAGAAGGATGGGCTTACTTACCCCACAGTAAATTATAATTGAGAAAATTATTGACAATTTGATCAAAGGTCAGCTCAATGATTATTAGCAGTCAAATCCAGTGTTAGGCATAGTAAGAAAGAGGAAAAACAAACAAACAACAACAAAAAACAACAAACAAAAAAAAAAACAGACATTGTCCTTCTGTTATTATATAAAACCATGGTGTATCACCTCTTGAGTACTGTGTGCAGTTTTAATATAGATGCCTGATATGATAGATCTTGATAAAAATTGAAAATGATACAGTAAAGCTGACAAAGATTCAGAGAAGGGCAATACACTTGTTAAAAATACTTGGATTCTTCAGCTTGGGAAAGAGATAACTGAGCAGAAGAGAATCATGAAGATCAAAAAAATTAAGAACAGTAAAGGTACAAAGGTGTACCTTATGAAGGTAAATAGGGAACTACTTTTCCAATAGGCAAAGTAGGGAACATCAAACAAAAAGCAGTAAGTTCAAAACTAACTGCTTCTTCAAATAGTGCACAGAAAAGTTTCAGAACTGCTTGAACGGGGTGTTGTGGATGCTATGAGTTTTAAGGGTTTGAAAAGCGATCAGACACTGGTCTGCTGAAAAAGTTTTTTTAAAGGCATCATCAGCCTTGGGAAATCTTCAAGACACTGCTCAAAGCTGGGAGAGTATTCTCAGAACGAGCAGTCAGGCATTGGAACGGGTTGCCTAGGGAAGTGGTGCAGTCATCATCCCTGGGGGTGTTTAAGGAAAGGTTGGACCTGGTGCTTAGGGACATGGTTTAGTGGGTGACATTGGTAGTAGAGGGTAGTAGAGGGATGGTTGGACCAGATGATCTTGGAGGTCTTTTCCAACCCTAATGATTCTATGATTCTATGAGAAGAGTCTCTATGCACTTGCCTTCTCTTCAGACTCTTCTCTGACCTGGATGGTTTGTGACAAAAAAGATTCATCAGGAAAAACAGAAGCTTGGCTTCTTTACTATAGAAAAAGTAGACTAAGGGAAAGAAGAAGCATGCAGAACTGAAGTGCCCTATGATGTTCTTCAGAAGAAATGATGATCAATTTTTTCAATAACTTTAGAAGCAGCAGGAGAAAATTGCTTAATTTTCACTAAGATAATTTACTTTTATGAATTACTGTGAAAAATATTCTGGCTACTCAGATAACTGTAGAATAGCTTTCTGCAAGGCTTAGAACAAGCCAGACAAACATTCGTCAGAATATTGTTATCTTCATTCTTTGCAAGAAAACTGATTAAACCATTCTCCCCATTTCATTTCTATTTTATGGCTACAATTGCTACTGGAGTAGATGAAGAAAATTAAAGATGTTTTTCAATAAAAGGTGCTTCTTTAACTAAAAACACCTTAAACCTAATGAAATTATTAAATAAAGGTTTGAGACCGCATATATGGGGCTTCATTCTTTCAAAAGCCTACTCTGTGATGGACAAACTGAAGGTTTAAAAAAAAGTGTTCTGGCACTTTTTATCATTTAAAATCTTTTAGATAGGAAGAGAAAGTAAGCCTGAGTGATGGAAAATTAACTATGAGCATAGAATTGAGCCTCAGTGCACGAGTATTAACAGAAGGTCATCTCTCGAATAAAAAGAGAATAAGCCCATATATGAACTCCTGTTATCTTGTAGAGAGTCAGTTTTTGGATAAATATAGCACACTTAAAACTCCAAGATTTTCCAAACAATTATTTTCAGTTGAAAAGAACTCCAAACAACACCAAAAAAAAAAAATAAATGTGAAAGCATTTTTCAGTATTAAATATTTAATAAGATAAAACAAAAAAAGATACCACTTTTGTTCATCAAGATGCAAAGTTCAAAACCTTCTAGTTTGTTTAGAATAAAGCTTCAAAAGAAGAGGCAATGTGAGGTCTCTCCAGAGGCAGTATTGTTCTCTTTTCAGAGAGGGAATAGATGTGCTTCCAGCAACTTTCTTCTATCATCTGATTGTTACCACAGAGTCTGTCCATTATCGGAACCCCTCTTTGTCTTCCCTCTTTATCTCACATTGTCCTCTCTGTATGGCATGGGATGAGGGATAAAGATCTGACTTCCTATGGTAACTGCTGCTGTACCAGACTAGTGAAGCATGATGCCAGTGCTTGTTAAATCATTACTTTTATCCAGTTTATAATTGGATAACTGTTTTCAAAAAGGATGCAGTGCAAAGGGAAAAAAACAAAAAAAAAAAAAAAAAAAAAGTACATCGTTAACTTTTACAAAGAATAATTCTCTTACCATTTCTGGGTTAGTCTTAAGAGTTTCCTAATCACTAACTCAAAAGTAGAAACTGGTGAGAGTTAAAATGCATACAGACACAAAAAGATAATGGAGTAGATTAACCTGTACACCAACAAAATCTAGGTCAGGCTTAATAACCTTCAATTGCAGCTAACATCATGAATATTAAACTAGTCAACCACAAAAGATGCCTTCATGAAGCCAAACCAATTTATTTTTTTTAGAAAAAATATAATTACAATATGCTGACGTTTATGTGATTTTTCACTGTACAAAGGTGTTTGAGTATTTCTAGCAAACTTGTCACACATAATTAATGGTGGATCTCTATCAGCAATATTTTAAGGTGAAAATACTGCAATAATCTAAGGGCCTAAGCTCAGTATTTTTTCCAGCACAGATTTTTACCAATATATGTGAGAAAAAGGGGGATGAAAGGAAGAAAGGTAGTTGCTTCTTAAGTGTGAAAATCCCTCTAAGATACAAGCAGAAGAAGACTTTTTAACTGAGAGTTAAAGATAATTACTTTCTGAAAATGCTATTGAGTAAAATTTCCCACAGAAAAGAGTAATCACAAAATAAAAAGTATTAAAAGCTCTTGGTTGGCCATTTTCCAAATTCAGCACATGACAATCAGGTTTTCTTTATCCCGTGAAGGCAATATATTTATTTTCTGGAATATACATATATATATATACGTAAATATATATATGTATATATATATGTATATATATATATATATACACACACACATACACTATAGCCCTGGAAAAAAAATAAAATGGAACACCAAGCAGCACTAAACTTGTTCTGGCAGGAAAACTGGTTCACTAATCTGAGGTTTACACAGTTAAATTATAACCATGTTATGAAAATTGTCAGGAAAAACACAGGAAGATGAAGAGTAGTCTTTTCTACACTGGTATCTTGTGTAATATCAAGGAGTCTGCATCAGATCTGCCCAATGTCTACTATTCCAGCACTGTCTGAGAACTGATAAAGGGAATGCTGGCCCTTTAAAAATTTGTATGTGATGGTTGTGTTTTTTTTTCTTGTTTTTTTTTTTTTTGTTTGTTTTATTTTTTTTTGTATAGAAGGTGTTATTATGTCATTCATAGAACAACTTTAAAATCAAAATACTGTCCTCAGTCTCTCCTAATGTAATGCTAAAATAGACATGAATGCTAAATGAGCATTTGCCTTCTTTTTAAAGCAATGAGGCTATCATCTACTGTACAAGGAATCAATACTGCATTTGAAAAGAAATAATTCAGAAGTATGTGCATATACAGTATATTAAAATCATATACATTGACTTGAACACCTCAAGTATCTTCTGTTAATGTGAACATATATAAGTAGACAGTATTATCTTTTGGCAGACTGATAAAAGAACTGGCTATCAAAATGGTTATTTGCTA
This sequence comes from Cygnus olor, assembly GCF_009769625.2. Taxonomy (NCBI): domain Eukaryota; kingdom Metazoa; phylum Chordata; class Aves; order Anseriformes; family Anatidae; genus Cygnus; species Cygnus olor. Next base: position 29,768,870 of record NC_049169.1, on the reverse strand, counting down.
TTTAGAATCCAATTTATCAAGCCATTAATATACAAAAATTCTGCATAAAATACCCTTCAAGCTAGCTTTGATGGTGATTGTTCTGACAATTCTAATATTCGTTATCAGAATTATGGTTCTCATGTATTATTAGTCAAAAATTAAATACAAGAAAATATTAATGGCATTGAAACTGGTGAAATTATTTATCTCCTTCTACTCTTTGCAGCTAGGCTGGATCTACACTATTTCTGAGAGACAATTGTCTATCTTCTTTCTTAACTCTAACTGTTCCTCTTTCGGGGACGTTAAATCTCCTCTAAAACAATTACCTTGAAAAACTGATGAGGTTGGAACCAGGTATAAACAGGTAGCTAAAAGTGTAACTATAAAGAAATGAACTAGGTAGTTGCTAGACATTATACAAGGGGTCACAATTTGGATTCTGTACTTTATAGTGAGGAAAACTTATTCTTTTTGTTAAGAAATGCTGCAATAATAAACAGGTCTTCTGTACAGTGTTTGACAGAGTTGTGGGAAGTAGAAGAATGCACCTTAAATTAATATAAAAATTTTATATTTTCCATATGTAAATGTCACAATTATATGTCTAATTAGGCATGCAACCATGCTTTTAAACTAGAACAGGTGATACCTAGCAGCAAGAGAATAGTTGCATACTTAAGTAATGGCCTAGAGAGAACTAGATGAGCCAGAGGCACCAACATCTATTTAAATATGCTATGCCATTTTCAACATAATTAGTTATCTAATTGCAAACCCAAACTTAGACAATGCATTTGCACATGCAATTAATTACAGTTTGTTTAAAAGCACATCTTTTGTGGTGCTTTATTCTTCGTCTCCTACAAATTACATTATCAAAGGATTTTGATTTTCAAAAACAACAGAGAAAAATGAGGAAAATGAAGAAAGATATATGTACAAAGTAAAAAGGTAATACACCATTAATGCTACCTAGCACTTCAAAAACACATCTTTTCCTTCTTTTCCTTTTCCTTTCCCTTTCCCTTTTCCAACAGGAATCTATTTTAAATATTTCAAGCTGCTGTATAACTAATTTCTATCTGTCATAATATGTAAAAGACTCTTTAAGCTTTCTATAGAAACAGCATCAATTACATAGGTCAAATTCACATTGTAAACTTCATGCAAGCAGATAGCTAAGAGCAAATAAAGTGTTTATTTATGGGAATTTATTATTTGTGTTATACTAGCATCTAGGATCTCTACCAACAGACTACTGTCATTACTCTGACAGCTTTTTTTTAATCATGTCCCAAAAGGTCTGCAATCAAAGTATAAGTAGCACTGGATACAAATCAGCATACAGCACACAAAAGAACAAGGAGCGCACTATACAGATAAATACAAAATGCATCTTCTGCAGTGTTTTGAAGTTGGAGCTACAGTAATCAAGTCTAAAGATATTCAGCCCTTACTGGACTTTTACTAGCCCATTTTATAGCTATGAAATATTCTTTGTGATGTGAGCTTCGAACATAACTGTAGCCTGATATGAGGACTGAGAAAATCATGCAGTGCATTTTGGCATGTGGACCTAAGTGAGATGAAATAAAACACAGACAGTGTGACATGCAAGGACTGAAAAAGAAAACTGTGAGACCAGCCAGGATGTAAGGCAAATGAGAGCACTGGAACACATCAGATGGGTTACTGATTACACACCCACAAGGTGGTGTCAGGGAGGCAGAACAAGATTTTACTTTGGACAGTTGGAAGCAGATTTGGAGTAGAAATAACTCCGTCCTGCAGCTACACGAATGACGTCACCTAACATGACTGAGATTTAAATTAGATAGCTTAATGATGTCAGCAGCACAACATATACCCAGAACTGGGAACATACGTTAAGAAAATAACTTACGCAGAGTATCAAGTGACTTATCAAAGCTGATTCTGTGATGGGAACATAAATAAATAAATAGTGGCTATACCCTGGATTTTATACTAGACATAAACTTTGAATGCAAGGAGGAAAGTAGCTGGTTGATCAAGGAAGAGAAGAACAGAATAAGGGTCCTAAAATTTGCCTAGGAAGACTTTGGTGAGAAAAGTTTCAGGTGAATGTAAGGGGGCAAATCAAACTGGAAAGTGTCTATGACAGAAGAGTAGGCCAGAAACCTGAGGCACTGACCATAATAAATAAATAAATAGTGAGCATTCAGTTATTTCATAGATTTTAAAAAAATAATAATGAAATGAGATACATGCTAAAAAGACAAATTGGGATCAAGGACAAGTTTCTTTAAGACAGACTTGAACAATGAGTCTTTACAGACTGAGGGGAAAGAGACAGATAAACAAGATTAAAAATCAAAAGATTAGATAAAAGAGGATAAAGAATAAAAATTCATCAAAGAAACAGAGAAGAAAAAAATCATCAAAGGACAGAGAAAGGACAGTTGACAAAAAAGCTGTTGCGTCTATAACTGGAAAGAGTAGAACAGGAGGTAGTGAGAGAAATGGAGGGAAACAGGAATCACCTTTATCTCACAGAAATCACTGTATTTGTATAAAAAAATAGAGTAGAGAGAAGAATCATATGCATGTATAGTATTTATGGAAATGTCCATATTTTATTTGATGAAATCTCTAGTGACAGGAAAAAATTCCTGAAATGCAGCTGTCTTCTGATGGTTTATCATGGTCTCTTTCAAAAGTGGTAGGGAGACTGGGGGGAGTATAGAGCTGCTAAGAGATACTAACGGCACAAAAGAAGGGCTATTGGAGAGACATGATGCAGTTGCATGCTCAGTTAGGCCTTCTGTTCAAAGCACGAAGTGCCCTTTCCCATTAATACTATTACATATTAAAATGATTATTGTCCAGAAGGAATTTTCCCTGGGCTCCTCCTCCAACAGCATCTAGGACAAAGGATGAAAATGGGCAGTACTTGAGGACAGAACTGGCATGCAAAATCTCTAAGGAGACAGAGAGAATGCAAAAGATAACCAGGTTCAGAAAATGTTCAAATAGCTTAAATCTTTCTTTTTTCTCTCTTGCCTGGAGAAGTCCATTTTATATATGCGTTTAAACACACTGCATTTTAATATGCATTAAAGTGTACTCTTCTAAATAGCTGTGCTCCCACCTCCTCATTCCAGGTAGGAAGAGAAGCTAAAATTCTTAGTCTTTAATTCTGTTGTATCTCATCATATTGACTGTGGTAACTGCTGAGACTTTGTGTTCCAAGGAGATGGGACTCCTTTTGTACTCTCCTTAAAATGGCAGAATAGCAGTAGAGAACCTTTTTCTTCCAGCCATGGTACAGTAGAGAACCTTGTTCTTCCAGCCATGGTACACTAGGAAACTCTCACAGCAATTTTGTGTACATATATATACATACACATACATATAGTCATAAACATATAACATCATTTCTAATAATACAATATATTATATACATTTTCTACATACACCCTGAATACACATCTGTGTGTATATACATAAAATATTATACAACAAAACCTCCACATGCTTTGAGGACAAAAAAAAATACAGGGAATTTAAGTTAGTGACTTACTTCCCAAGATTATGTCTTCAAGTAGCTATCTCTGCATTACCAACTGTAGTCACTAAAAAGTGATGAAAATTACTTAAAACCCATGACATTTTGAAAGGCTGTGATTGTGGAAAGAAATTACCTTATACTTGTGCCTTTTCTTACTATGGGGGCTTATAGATGATGCAGCTCTGTATTCCTAACTTTCAGTTTTCTCTGTGGTACATAAGTATTTTAAGTTCTGGACTTCTGAACTAGACCATTAGCCTATCAAAATTATAAGATCCAGGGTATTGCCAGCCTGTAGATCTCAGGAACACGTCCTGGCTCCCAGACTACCCCTCGTCCATCCTAGACTGGTGTTAGTACAAGACCCCCACAAGTACATTGTATCCTCTCCTTCCTTACTTTCCTTGGAAAGGAAAATCAGGTATACAAAGGCCAGAAAGGAAGCACAGCATGAGTTATGCAGGAGTGAAAACAACGGGTGCATTATGTTATGCTATGTAGATTAGAAACTATTTCATTTCAACTCTACATACATTTACAGAACTCTGATCATTTTAATGGAATCATGAGTGATCTCCTTGAGAAGAATTTTTAGGTCCAGTCATCTTGCAAATATGGTCACAAGAAATACATCCACATTCTTCTTTTTTACCCAGAAATGACATAGGATGGAACTAAGGTCTCCATATTAAATATCTATATATCATTCACACTTAATCTAATAAACAAAAGTCTGATGAAAAATAGTCATCTCTTCAAAAGTTGGTTCAAGCTGTTACTACAATCTCCCAGTGGCAGATGTACCACAAATTCCTAGCATAAAATAATGTGTAATATATAACAATCCTTTAGTTATCAAATTATTCCTAATATTTAATGCATAACTCTTAACAACTTAATCCAATCACTTCTTCTAATCTCATATTCCTTTCATTCTCAAAAACTATGGTGAGTAGTTAATCACATTAATCATGTAGCAAACTTTTACTTATTGAAAATTATCAGACCTCCTCGATCAAGAGCTATTTTCTAAATTAAACAAACCTAATTCTTTCAGCCTTTTCTCAACTATATAGATCATGTGCATCTTTTAGGTGCACTCAGAAATCAACCTGCCATTCTTGCTGAGGTTTCTGCAGTAGTGAACAATTATCTACTATATCCTCAGATGTTTCTGTTAAATATAGTTTCTGTAAAACTATTGCATTCCTGCTCACTATTCACGATTTGTTACATATATTCCCCCTACTCCAATCTTTTTCTTTTACAATAAATCCTAGCCTTGCAATTTTTATGACAAATGAGATGACAAGAAGGATGCCTCTCAGTGAATTAAAATCACACTACAAACTACCTTATCAGCTCTGACAGACTACCTATATCAATGCATCACTACAGTGAGAAGACATTGTCTACTCCAAACTTTTGTTTATTTTTTAAGAAAACCTGGATTCTTTGGATGGATTTACTTATTTATTTTAATGGAGGTTCATTTCAGAAAAGATCTGCCTTATTCCATGCTATGGACATGTAAAAAAAAAAAATATATATATATATATAATATATATATATAATATATATATTTCTGTTTTTTGTGTTGTTAGATACTATCTATCATACTTTGCTTTGTTTTGAATTTGTGATTATATTGTATTTAGCGTCTCCAGTTCCCAAAGGATTACTAATAACATATATGCACTGCAAGGAAAAAAGAAAGCCTTTGCTTATACATGTTAGTACCACACATTCATCAGTTTATCAACAAGACATATCCTTGTTTGGGGATCAAATCTACTTACTAGTTCCAGTGCAAAAGCTTGCATCTGGATCTTCCATTTAGACAAGCAATGTGTGAAATCACATACAGATTGGTAGTTCTCTATTGAGCTTACATGTGGGAAGACTGATTTATATTGATTATGCCACCAAATGAATGGAATATATCATAATCATAGAAAATAATACTGATCGTCTAGTTCTTAACAGAATACAGGAGATTAACAGGTATGTGGAACTAAAAAGTTCTCCAGTAAGTTTAGTCAAATATGTTCTTAACTGTCACAGGGTAAGGCATATTAAGCCTTAATAACTACATTAGTTCACTCTTAGGAGCCTCTAGATGCTGGTGGAGCAGCAATCTCAAACAGATATTACTGCTAGCCTCTTAGATGTACAATTTATCTCCCAGTACAATACAGTATGAATCTCAGAACAAAACATAGCTCTAAATGAGGTGAAATAAACACAAATTAACTACTTAGCATATACTTCTCCCAGGTTAGAAACTCTAGAACTCCCCAGATTCATTTATTTTTGTGCAGTTCCACTGTAATAAAATCGACAAGATGTGAAAAAATTGAATACTACAGCTTAACTTTAATATAACATTAGTGAAGAGTCACTGATGTATTTGCAGATTTGCTACAGGGGTTTTCAAGATTACTGCTCAACATTTTTTAAAGTAACGACCACTGAACATAGAAGGTGTTAGAAGGCCAGATATGAATTATTTACAGCTATATTAACTGTACATTATACTGTATATTATACAATCATGTATTCAGTAGCATTTCAATATCCTGAAGTTACTGTTTCATATAAACTAAATATATAAACCAAAGTTTGTTGTCAAGAATCAACAGAAATTTGTATTTGTCATTGCTTCTGCTACAGGCTTTGTCCAAAAGATGTAATATTGTGGCTGTAGAGATGCTCTATACTGTGACAAACCTCCAGAGCCTTTTCCAAAGAACAGCAGAAAAATGACATCTGCACCTATTATTTTGAGTGAGATGTGGTAACGTGTGTCAAGTTTTTCAGCCTCTTATGCTGTCGTTGTTGAGCTTTTCCATTTTCACAAGTAGAGAATTACAAGTGTTGTTCTTGGGAGCAGAGAAGGAATTGTGTTTGCAGCACGACTGAGACAACTGCACAGTTTTTTAACTTTGATTTTACACACTGGATGTAGTACTCTGTAAATTTTTGTTTGTCTCAGAATAGCCTTTTGTCAGTATAACTTGTATGCCATCAGTTCTAAGCTAAATGGGACATAATTTCTAAAAGCCAAAAGTAAGATTTTTCAAACCTGTACTGAGATGTCTCCATCGAATAACCTGTGAAAGCTTGGCCAATAACACCTCATATTCAGACACCTATTCAGCAAGTGCCATTCAGAATTTCCAGTGCTTACTATAATACAGAGATCTGATCCAAAATTCCCTCAACACAATGGAAAGATTTCCATTGGTATAAGTGAGTTCAGAGTTTTGTTAATATTTGTATTATCAAGTGCTGAAAGGTAGCCTTAAAGACTCGTTACAGTCCTTGGCTTTGCTTAATCTCCTGTGTATAAACAGATCCTTACTTTTGCAGGAGATTCTTTTCAAATAAGATATTGATGGAAATGAAACTGAAGAGCTTGAAAAAATTTAGTTAGGTATTTTGTTTTCTGAAACTGACAAATAAAGGGAAGAGTCAATTATTTCTTTGCCGAAACAAGGAGAAACAGTTCTCTGCAAAACTAGACAGCTTGTTTGTTTTTATAACTTTGTGGGTCAGAATACTTGTTACTGCAGGAAAAAAAAAATGATCAGGGGATCAGAAATCCACTGAATGTTTTAAAATAATATATGTATAAACATCATGTGTACATTGCATATCAATGTGATTGTTACTGTTAAAAAAGCTTGGAGATATTTACAAAACACAAGATTATTAGTTTGACTAATAAGTTTCCTAATAAATTCCTAAGCTCCTACCAGCCACTGTTCTCAGGGATTCTCAGTATCTTTAACATACATTAAATATTGCAACTTAACAATTATTTCCCACACATTTATATCTATATATATTTGTTTTCTTTTACTTTTTGGTGATAGGTCCCCTTCTTCTTTTTGACCGTCTAAATGTCTGGGCACAGCCAGCTTCATGATATCCAATTCTCAACTGGATTTTGTTTGTCAGAAATCTGCAGGTTTACACTTACATATGGCCTTGATCTTCAGTAGCCAATAGTGCGATACTCTTGGGACTGATATTATGCTGATACAACTGCTATTGGGTGACTCATGTCAGAAATTAAGACTCATTTGATTTTCAATATCCACCCAGAACGTGGGTAAGATGGAATGGAGACATATCTTTGTGAAGCTGGAACTCCATTCTCTTTCGCAAACATGATTTCTTTTGTGGTGCCCCAATTTAAACCATATGTTTTATTTTGGAATTCAAGATTCATGGTGCATTGCATCTTCCAGTGGGGGCTACAGACTCCATTTGGCAATAAGAGTTTTATACCTAGCTTAATTAAAGTATCTGAAAATCTGTCAGGGAATAAACATGAGTAATGATTCTGATTATCTCTTAACTACTGACCTATCTAACAACAATCTCTACACAGAAGCTTGAAGGGTGACCACAGTTGCCAATGTTTAAGTGTTTGACATCAGAAATATCTGCTTTAGCAAATCACACTTATTTCTGTTCAATACTTTAAAATTGAGGCCAGAACTGAAAACAAAATAATTATGTTAAATTTAATCTGATTTTCAGGTGCAATTTCTGGAAAATTTCTCATTATCAGATCTTTCTGCAGATCTACAGGGATGCAAATCCAGTCTTCAAAGATGCAACACTGACAATATCATTGTGGTATAGCATACCAATCAAAGCTCCAAAAGAGTGAAAGCAAAACAATTTAAGTTTTTCGACTTAATTTGTTTTCAATTTTGCATTTATTGCCAGTTGCTGTGAATGTATGATGGAAAGTTTCAGGTATGTCAGAACACCAGTTTAGCAATCTTTCCTTGTTATAAGAGACATGAAGCTTATTCCTCCAGTATGGTTCTGTTTAATCTAAGCAAAATATCACAATTTGTCTCCAGTGAGTAAAGGATGTTTTGAATTTCTTGTAATTAAAGTCAGTCTGCTTAAGCATATATTATACACTTAATTTATATTTACATTGAAAGCTTGAGTTCCCTGCAAAGTGACAACACAGAATCTAGGTTTTGAATAGCTGAATCATGATTCATTTCAGTTTATTTTTCAGTTCTGTTCCTTGAAGACCAATCTCATACCTCTTGATTCTTAACAAATTCAGCAGTTTTTTTTCTTATTCATGTATACTTCATATGTATACATTTCTATGAGTACATATATGCATATATATTTGTATTCTATACACAAATTGAAAATCTGTCCACTATATAAAATATTTAGAAAGGCTTATAAATTTAGCAAAAATAGTGCCTTGTCACTTTCTGTCCTTACTGTACGCTATCACAGACAGTGCTCTACACAAACTTCTTCACCAAAACAAAGCAGCTATCCCATCAATCTTATGTTAAATAATGTCTGGAAGACAATTGCACTGGAAGCCGGTCACATATCTTAATATCAGTGATGCTGTTCTATTGTTGACTATTCTTCAAAATTCAACTACTGAAGATACTTGGGAAACAAATAATAATTCAAATACAATGAATTTTCACTCGTTGTTAAAGGTGTACTCCTTACATTCCAAAGATAAACACTGTCCTTAAGCTAACTTCACATACATATAAGAAAATTTCAAGAACTTCTATAGAGTAAAATGACTCAAAGTTTTAAGCCCCAAAATGCTGCTGGATGTTTGCCAAAACTTCAGCATGATGTTTTTAATTGCTTCTCATGAACCATCTAATTTGTTACGAAGAATGACCTGTGTGCCTATACATAAGTGACTGCTGCTATTTTAGATACTCTACTGAGGCATCCTCATGACAGGGGCAGCTATAACACAATGTTCAAGAGACTTTCTGAAACTGCAGCTTGTAAGACCAGACATGATAACTAGGACGTCTAAAACGTCTCTAGACAGGTATATTTAAGCAAATGAATCACACGTATAAAACCTGTAAAATCTACTGTTTTCATTCAAAAATTAAAGATTGTGCAGGAAGAGATTTTTGTTTAATCACTTAGCCCTCAATTGTTTATTATAGAAGACTTTGGATTAAAAAATTTCAACTTTGAATTACATGATTTTCTTTCAGCACTGAATATACAACATGGAAAGTGCTCATAGCAGGAAACATTTTATTTCAAGCCATAAAGTAGCCAATAAGAGAAGGAAAAACAAAACAAACAAACAAAAAAACAAAAACAAAAACAACAAAAAAAAACATCCTTCAGCAACATATGCTAACCTCTTGTCCTTGTCCTGGAAATAAATCAGCATCTAACAGTTGACTGCAGCAGAAAAGGATTAAACAACTAAAAGATGAAACTTGCCAGAAACTTCTTAAACTCTGGTAAATTTAAAGTGTGGTCTAAAGAGCAGACATCCAACTTATCATGGCATGTTCAAAATGATCGTCACATGCCTGTGTATGAAGGGCAGTTTACACTAATCTGTAAATATTTCTAAAACACCCCTCAAAATCTGTTATAGATGTCAGAGGAGTGGGACCTAATTACCTATGCAGGGTTTTACAGACCAATTTTAGCACCAGTACAAAGATGTATAGAGGATACTTGGGGGTGGGGAAATGGGGTAGGGATCAAAACGTCATTTCCTAAAATGTTCATTAAAATTAAAAGAGAGGTTACGGGATGAGTTGCACCACATTACACAACAATATATGATTAACTGTTGATGCAGGTATTTCTACTGTAAATGGTTAGTTTTGTTCATGCAGAATTTTGGTCTTCACATTAAATACTGTCTCAAATTTCCTATGAAATGATCCTGGATTTTCTTTCTCACCATCATTATCAAAAAAATTCACATTATCATTCACAGATAAAATTCACATTATTATTATTATTATTCGCATTATATTTACAGAGAAATGAAGGGTACAGATGTTGCCATGTATTTTAAGGTTTGCAAAATTAGAGTCTTTCCATTTACAGCCCTGTAGCTTTTCACTTGTTGCACTGAAAGTCTACCTTTGACTTTGTAAGTCATTCACTGACATACCCCATGGCTGCTGGGGCAATATTTTTACCTTGTACACCCAAAGGCTTTTGTCCTCATGGCCTTGTACCTTCAAATTTCAAGACATTGATATGTCTCTGATGTTGGTTTTCTCAAGGGAATGCATTGTGAATGACTTTTAAGTCACCCTTTCTTCTCCTTTCCCTTTTTTACCTCTTTATTTGTAGCTTTTGGATTACAAATTTAAACTCAGGAATACATAGAGCTGAGTAGGTAACACCAGTAGATAATTATTATTTAAATGGCTCAGAAATACCTCCTCATCCCTCATACAATAAAGACAATAATCTGGACTTTAAGAATTATATATACACACTATATATGCTACTTTTGCCCAAGTTTGGATAATGTCAAGCACGAACGACCGAGAAAAGATTAAGGGTGCTACTAATTATAACAATAAAACAACTTAGGTCTAAGTGGATGAGACAGAAGGAAAATAATTATGAAAAATTCAACAGCAACTATATATCCTGTAGAGGAAAAAAAAAAAAAAAAAAGAGTATTTGAGGTTACGGAGGGAAACAGTTCAAAAGTCCTTAGGCATTTGATATTACTTCAAAAATTGACCCAAATTCTCAGATTCTATTTAACAGATCCCAAAAGAACATATCTAAAGCTAATCTATCTGAACCTTTTCAAACATCATCAGTATTTCCCACCCAAAGAAGAAAAGAATAAGGGATCCCTTGGTAATCTGTCATGAAATGAAAGCTTTCTTTAAAGAAGTACAGCAACTCAGCCAAAGAAACAGTAGTCTAGCAGGTTTATCACCTCTCTCAAATACTTGCACTTTGAAATGTTTAAAGTTTTTTTTTTTTTTTTTTTTTTTTACAAATAGTTTAAGGAAACACAGAAGCATAAACAAACACCGTATCCAAACACGAGGTAGTGCTATCAACTTAACTATCTAAATCTTGCAATGTAAAAACATTTAGTGGAATATTGTCTCCATATGGAAGAAAATGCAGCAGTTCATTAATTGTCTTCCATAATTATTACAAAACTTAGCTCTCTTCTATCCCATGTGAGAGACCTCTTAACAGAGACAATCATGTCCTCCATATTAATCTCTGTCTCTTCGAAAAGAGATTAGAATTATCATTAGCCAAATCCAATTTACAGGAAAGAAAAATATTCTGGTACATAAAAATTCCATATGTCATTTTTGCTGTTTTGTTTTCATAAATAGGGCTCAAAGAGCCCTACTTGTACTGAAATAAACATTAGCCTAAGGATACAATTTTTATACCTGACTATGGAGTGTTGGCAGCATAAATGCTGAACTTAAACTGTAGAATAACTCATTAGGAAATATTTACTACAAATATGCTTGAAGTGTTTTTAAAAATTAATATTATGCTGCTATGCTTGGCTTAATTAGCTTTCTTTTTCATTTACAAAGCGTATCTGTCTGGTTTATGAACTTAGTCTCTATTTCCCATTCTTGCAAACCTGTTTAATTAAAGTTTTAACTACTGCATGAGATTTAGAAACAGTAGAATGACTTTTATTACTAGAAATCTAAATCCTTTTAAACATGATCATATCTACATATACTACATTGGAAATATGACACGACATGCTCCAGAATATTTCTGAATCACACATGATACTGCTACTTCTAATTAGATACCATCCTTTTCCATTATGTTGCATGTAGACAATTTTGGTCTTTTTGCACAGAAAGTTGCACTAGCAGTGGAACTGTGATTAATTTAGCCAGTCACCAAATCAGTCCCCTGAAATCCATTAAAGGTCACCTTTCTTTTTTAGGTATGTACCAGTTTCTAATCTGTTCGTTGATTTCCTCATCCATTATTCTATTCTCTTTCAGAGGTCCATCACTTATCAGACTCCTACCTCTACTAGTATGGCACTATGCTTTGGTTTTCAATTATAGCAACTTGTATCACAATCTTTTTCAGCATGTATCACTTGCTCCCCTTCATGCTATAATAAAAGATTAAATGGTAATTTATTTTTGCTATATGTACAAAAATGAAACCTATTCATTAGAAATATGACCTGAGATACACCTGAAGCTATAGAAATACGTGACATACAGTTTATCATAATGGCTGAATATTAAAAAGCTTGTAGCATAATGGTCAGTGAGCAGAAACCATTTGTGCAATCACTGCCAACTAACAACAGTAAAGCAGAAAATATTTTTGCCTCCCCTAATCGCAGATGCTGGAGACCCTGTTTAATGACTTGCTACCCATTATACCCAAAATACTCTACAGTTTTATCACACAATTTACTTCACAGAAGTAGAATGTCAACAATAGTAAGTTCTATAATAATGAAAAAAGATAATAGTCATTTTCCCTCCTATTCTCATTTGAATCTCGTAACCACTGGGGTGATCAAATTTAAAACCTTATTAGTTCTGCTATTGTGACCTAGTCAGACCCTCATTTCAAGATCAGTTTGCAGCACAACACTATGGAGGCAATCTTTTCAAATGAACAATTTACAATTAATATTTCTGCCAATATATACTTGTAAGCTTTACATAATGACAAGCACAATAATATCAAAATTTTCAAATTACAACATTGGCAATCATTGTTTATGGCTGACAAACAGTGCTATAAAACACAAATTGGCACTAAAGAACTTTGTCAGGGTCTAAATGAGGAAAAGAAGCAAATGTAAAACTTTACACTGTTTTTCTAAATTTGAGAGAGAGAGAGAGAGAGAGAGAGAGAGAGAGAGAGAGAGAGAGAGAAAGCATCATCAGGTCATATTTTGTACAATTTTGTGGTTATTAATTCACTCAATGGAAAAATATGAAGTGTATCAAACTATAAATCTTTGAAGAGGTGACTTTTTTGTAGTCTTTAATATATGTTCTCATCCCAGGAAAGCCCATGTAAGGTAAGAAAAATACTGCAGAAAATACATTTTAACCAGATTTTCATTTAGACTAAATTGGTCTATGTCTCTTAACATTAAGAGAGCGAAGATGGTTCACACCAACTGAGATTGATCCTATGAGAGTATGCTTATATGGTCACAACTGGGGGTGTCAGTGCTTTTAAAGAAGTTACTGTGCTTCAGCTAGCATTGGTAGGCAGACACGTTGTCCCTGTTACGTCATTGCAACGTCAAGTATACATTTTTCACTTGAGTTGCCTTCAGCAGTTCCAAAAGGGAGCCCAAGTGAAACCGAGGGAAAAATGGACACTTAGGAAGAACACCTTGGGGGTGAACTATTGTTATATAATATATATATATATATATATATATATATACATATCACCTTGGGGGTGAACTATTGTTATATAATATGTATATATATATATATATACATATCAAAAGTGTTACAACTGCTGTTGTTTCCCTACACTAATAAAGATTGAAATTAATCTTCTTCATTAGACTGGATTAGTATCATGCATGTGGTCAGTTTATATGAATCACTTCAGGATGCAGTATCTCCAGCTGTGGGGAAGTGAAGAAGGCAGGGAAGTGTGTGTGCATGTAGAAATGGGAGACAAGAAAAGTAATACCTTTTAAAAGGTATTAATTGATTCAAAAAGAACAGAAAGTCTGCTTAATTTCTACTCCAAAGGCAGCAATGGAATTTGGTCAAGAAAGAAAAAAAGTCATGGTCTGGGACTCTGAACCCATGATTAACCATACAGATGATGAAACAACCCCATATCTTGTCTACTTCACAGAACCGTGTTCTAGCCATTATTGGTAAGTGGATACAACTCTTTCGCCATGTCACTGGCTGAGTTTACCACCCTAAATATATTTACATAAGATAGAAAGAGGACTTTTGCACTGCTGTAGAATGAAATAATAAACAGTAAGATTTATTTATGTTATTCAGAGTAGACTTTTTTGTTTCAGCATATTTTCCTTCAATTTGCAAACACAACACTATCCGTGACCCCAACATTGCTCCAGGAACTACTAACCAAACATCTAGAAGTTGAGAAGATGAAGTCCTAAACTGCTTGGGATAAAAACTATTTTTCCTAAAAACCGTTTATTCTGATGCCTAAGTATGTATTCCAGTGCCAGATTTCAGACCACCAATGACATTTGTATCCATAGTTTAGAAAGAAAGAAAATAATTTGCTGGAATTAAAATATGTGAAAGCATTTTATTAACTATGAAATGTTTTAAAACTGCATTTTTAAAACTGCATTTTAATCACTTGCTGCTCACTTTTTAAAAAATCTTCATAAAGACAACCTATTGAGCTTCCCATTGAGATGATTACACTTGTGTGCATGTCTTTTCTAACCATCTGATATCTTGGCAGCACATCAACTTTCAGTGAAACAGAAATCAAATGTGTTTCTTTAAAGAAAAAAAAGCCTACAAAATACATCCTCTCTTAAATAAGAGAACATATAACAAATATATCATTCCTCTAAATGTGACATAATACATTTAAAAATTAGTATTGAGTGTCATAAAATCGTAGGGCAGTTCATGTTGGAAGGGCCCTGAGGAGGTCTCTAGTCCGATGTCCCACCCAAACCAGGGTTAGCTATAAGGTCAGACCAGGTGGTTCCGAGCAGGGCTTTATCCAGTTGGATCTTAAATATCAGTGATGGAGACCACAAACTCTCTGGCAACTGCCCCACTGCCTGGCCACCTTCATGGGGAAAAAGTTTCTTCTGTCTGGTCTGAATCTCTCTTTATTTCAAGTTATGCCTACTGTCTTGTCCTCCTGTCACTATGAAGAGCCTGATTCCATCTCCTTGCAAATCTCCCCATAAATACTGGGGTGTTGATGTTAGGTGATCCCAAAGCCTCCTCTCCTCCATGATGTCCTGCTGTCTCATCTTCTCTTTACCGGGCAAGTGCTGCAGCCCCTAGCCAGCTTGGGTTCCTTCTGCTGAACTCACTCCAGGTTATTGATGTATTTCCTGCCCCAAACTGGACATTGGAAGGCTATGTACTGTCTATGATACAATGGTACTTTTCTTAAAATAGTATTTGTGCCCCTGTCACAGCCCTATTCAGAATGCTTGCATTTAAAACCCATCAAAACGCCTCAGCGTCCTAAGAGATAATTTCCTAGAAAATAAAGACCTTCCTAATAGTATTATTACCCTTTCTTATGCTGGTTTCTACTCAGTGTGCAGCAAATGGAAGCCTGACAGGAGAAGTAAATTGGTGACCATAACTCTGCTGAATATTTACACCACAGAGAACTTCACAACTGACCAGTGGTGGAATGAACCAGCTGAAGCTGCATGCTCTCAGGTGCTGATGCAAGCACTTTCCAGATAGACTGAGGTTATTTAAAAGGCACTTTTCCCAGCTCCTCTCCAATATTTCTGTTCTCCATCCTTGTAGTTTTCAATGATAAAGACATAAGATGCTTGTTTGTCTCTTTTCTCTTACTTCTATAATATGTATTAGCTCAAGATAGAATGGTACTTCACACGGCTACAGCTAATGCTGGCAATAAGTGTCTGAAGATACATTTCACGCATATGCTGGAGTATACTTCACAATAACCATAGGTTGCATAACTACAGGGATTTACTGAAAGCCAAGACAAGTGTTACTCCAAGTTGTCTACAGAGCATTTAAAAAACTTCCCCGTGGTTTATTACTATGGCAGATTAAAATAGTCTTTGAACACTACTGAGACTCGTTACGCGCGGTGTTCACAGCTATGCCATCTTAAAAGAGATGCTGATTTTTGCATTTTATAGTGCTGCTTCCCTAATTAAACTCCCCTCAAAAAGGAGAGGGGGAAAGAAGGGAGGAGAAACGATTAAAAAAACCTTTCTCCCTCCTGTAGATGCAGCTGTCATTTGTGTCTTGCTTCAGATGCACACTAATAGAGAGTTGCTGACTACTTATTTTATCACAATTGCACATTTTATTTACACTTTATTTATTATATTTTATTTTATTATATTTTACTACAACTTTTTAGTACTTTTGGTTTTAGTCTGAATAGTAGCTGTGAAAACTAGTGTTGATGGTATTTCTTTTATTGTCTCAGTGTTGCCCAAATCAAATGGCCTCACTTCAGAGGTAATAGGATATGTTGTTTCTGTTTTGTTTTGTTTTCTGTAAGCCAATCCTTCAAATTCTGTACAGTCTTGGAGAATCACATTATGCTGACTCTTTCCCTTTAATATAAGAGTTCCAGAGGTCACAAAGCATCTACATGGAAACTCCTTTGCCTTCACTGAGTTTCAACAAATACAACCAACAGAAATATGAGAGAAATGGCACTGATGATACACACAACCTTTTAGCAATCGTACTGCTGCTGTCTGTACTCTGAAGAGGAAAATATGTTTAAAATGTTACAGATATTATTTTATAGATAGAATCATAGAATCATAAAGGTTGGAAAAGACCTCCAAGATCATCTAGTCCAATTGTCTCCCTACCACCATTATTATCCACTAAACCATGTCCCTAAGTACCACATCCAACCTTTCCTTAAACACCCCCAGGGATGGTGACTCCACCACCTAAATTATAAATATTATGGATATGATTTAAGGAATTAAGACCTAAGTACATGGAACAATGAGTAAATATTAATATAATATTAATAATCACCTTTATACCATGACTGCAAATTATCATTTTTGGCATTGTCTTTTCTTCTCTCTTTTTTTTTATGCATTTTTGAAAAAATATATAACTCTTTTCTCTGAAGACAAAAGACAGCATATTTATATATTTCTTCCTGAAATTCAACTTTCTGTTCTTAACCTTTTTTCTCTTCATGGATCTTCCCTAAATATTAGACAACCAAAAATCTAATGCAAAGCAAAAACGTCTCTCCCTACTTTATAGTGGTTCTGAATAATGCTGAATTTTAGAAATCTAGCTTTGCTGAACTTCATTACTGGGGCTAAGGATCTACAGAACCTCAGAAATTCGTTATGGATATAGGAAATCTTCATTCCAGTTTTGTTGCGTTGCCTTTATAACTTGAAGACACTGTACCAATATTCATTCTCATCATTTGCATTTAAAGAAATGGAGTCCAGTCATGCAAGGACTCTGCATATGGAAACAGAATCAAAATCAATGGAAACTCTATTTAGGAGTGTTGTGGTTTAACCCGGCTGGCAGCCAAACACCACACAGCCGTTCGCTCACCCTCCCCCCTCCCTCTCCGGGATGGGGGAGTGAAACGGGAAAGTGAAGTCTGTGAGTTGAGATAAAGACAGTTTATTAAGACAGGGAAAAGAATAACAATAATAATAATAATAATAGTATTAATAGTAATAATGTGTGCGAAATAAGTGATGCACAATGCAATTGTTCACCACCCGTTGACCGATGCCCAGCCTATCCCCGAGCAGCCGGCCCCCCCCCTCCACCCCGGCTAGCCACCCCTATATATCGTTCAGCATGACGTCAGATGGTATGGAATACCCCTTTGGCCAGTTTCGGTCAGCTGTCCTGGGTCTGTCCCCTCCCAGCTCCTGCTGCATCCCTAGCTTGCTCGCTAGCAGGACAGAGAGAGGCTGAAAAGTCCTTGGCTTGGTGTAAGCACTGCTCTACAACAATTAAAACATCAGCATGTTATCAGCGCTCTTCTCATTCTAATCCAAAACATAGCACCCTGCCAGCTACTAGGAGGAAAATTAACTCTGTCCTAACTGAAACCAGGACAAGGAGATTTGCAAGGATATAATCAATGCTGAAGAGTCATGACAGAGCAGTATTGCTGGAAAATAACAAGAGCTTTCATTGACTTAAAAAAGTCCCATCAGTACCTAACTATAAGTAGTGCAAAATAAACTGCATAGACACCACGAGATATGCATTCCATGCATACAGACACATTTAAAAACATAAAAACATAAAAACATTTTGGATGACTAAGAGCTTTTCATCTAAGGAGAAGCTTGACTGTTACTACTTCCTTTAGATACATGAATTGCAAAGACAGAACAATATGAAAACTACAATTACTCACTCCAAAGGAAAGATGTTCCAAAATTTGTAGTCTCCAAGGACAGTGCTGTGAACCTGTAGAGTTGACTGCTCTCATTTCTGTTGATCCCACCAGCAACCTTGTCAATGTGGATCGCCACATTCTGTGCTGACAAGCCCAACAGAGACAATGGACTTTGAGGAGGAAGGGAATAGCCATAAACATAGCCTGTATATCATTATCAGCTGTGATTGCTAGTCTTTTAAAGGTGACAGCCAACATGGCTTCAATAAGGGCAAATTGTGGCTGACAAATTTGTTGGCCTTCTGTGGCCTTACAGCCATGGTTGATAAGGGAAGAAGAACTGACATCAGCTACCTGGACTTCTGCAAAGCATTTGACACTTTTCTGCATGACATCCTTGCCTCTAAATTGCAGAGACATGGATTTGACAGAGGGACTACTTGGTGGGTAAGGAATTGGCTGGATGGTCACACTTAAAAGAGCTGTGGTCAATGTCCAAGTGGAGACCTGTGACAAGTGGTATTCCTCAGTGGTCTGTATTGGGACTGGTGCTGTTTAACATCTTTGTCAGTGACATGGAAAGTGAGATTGAGTGCACCCTCAGCAAGTTTGCCAATAACACCAAGCTATGTGGTGTAGTCGACACACTGGAGGGAAGGGATGCCATCCAGAGGGACCTGGAGAGGCTTGAGAGATGGACCTCATGAAGTCCAACGAAATCAGGTTGCAAGGTCCTGCATCTGGGTCAGGGCAGTTCCAAGCACAAATACAGGATGGATGGAGAATGGATTGAGAGCAGCTCTGAGGAGAAGGACCTGGGCTGTTGGTTGATGAGAAACTCAACGTGAGCTGGCGATGCATGCTTGCAGCCCAGAAAGCCAACTGTATCCTGGGCTGCATCAAAAGAAGTGCGGCCAGAAGGTCAAGGGAGGCGATTCTCCCCCTCTACTCTGCTCTCTTACACCTGCAGTACTGAATTCAGTTCTGGGGCCCACAACATAAGAAGTGCGTGGACCTGGAGGAGTAAGTCCAGAGGAGGGCCATAAAGATGATCAGAGAGCTGGAGCAACTCTACTATGAAGACAGGCTGAGGGATTTTGGATTGTTCAGTCTTGAGAAGAGAATGCTTGGGACAGATCTTACAGCAGCCTTCCAGTACCTTAAAGGGGGCCTACAAGAAAGCTGGAGAGGGATTTTTTACAACAGCATGCAGTGATAGGGCAAGGGGTTTGCTTGAATCTGAAAGGGTACTCCAACAGGTGGACAGAATAACCAGGTTTTGGTCATATCTTAATGTAGTATGGGATCTTTGTCTGGAAGAAATATAACATCCTGCATGACAAGAGGAGTACATGAATTTATACTGTGATCACTATATTTAATAGCTGCTGATGGGATTTATTCCTATGAAATCTCTACTCCTATTTCAAACTCATTTATAGTTTTTTCCTTCCCAATTTAATGATGCACCTCATAGTAAAATTAGAAAAGTTACTGATGCTTGTTTTAGACCTACAGAACAGTAATGTAATGATATATTTCTGCACTGTCATAATGTGAGAAAAAGGAAGTAAATATCTCCTTATTCACATCTTCAGAGCAGTTTTGCAAGATGCCACACTTAAATGCAACATTGTTTTGCTGAACCATTCAGTGCTATAACATTGTCTCCTCATAGCTTAACAATATCCCTGGACAAAAGTTTTTAAAATTACATTTTCTAGTGGCTCACCAGTAATTCCTAAATCAGCTGTGGTGTTAAGAAACAAACAATGACACGTAAGAATGAGAATTAGCACACCAAGCTCTTGCAGACCTGGGCAACTGTGATAGACAGAAGAAAGATTAGTTCAGCAAGTTGCTGAACGGACTTAATTTTAAATGTTACTAGTTTAATCCCAATTTTAATATTGTTTTCCTCCTCATAAACCTTCATTTATTTGTGTTACTGAAAACATACCATGACTCAGCCATCTGTGATAGATTACTATAGATTTTTGAATTTGCATTAGTGTATCTAAGATAAATGACTTTTAATATGCTTAATTTCAAAATATATAAAGTGTTTTAAAATACCAACATTTATTTTTAACAAATTAAATTATATTGACTTTTAAAAGAAGTCCTGCCTTGGAAGAATTATAATTGAAATAGTTTTCAGGAACCATTGTAATGATTTCCTACTTAAAGCTAATTCTCTTGTGAATCCATGGAAGACAAAACAAAACCTGATTTATGGGATCTACACTGTGCAATATTATCTATATACAAGCTGACATCTCAAGGGCTAAATGGTGATTTTCTATTCTTTAAATTCCTTTCAGGAGGAAGTTACACTAGCTTATCCAAATTAAATTATGAGTTATACGTTTGTGAAGTGTACTACAGTCTTCTAGGGATTTACATGACACAACTCATTTCACCTGGACTTTCAACTAGATTAGAAACAAGATCAGGATTTTTATTCAGCAAGTTTGTACCATTTTTCCACCCATCAAAGCATATTTCAAAAGTGAAGTACTACGTTATTCATAATTTCTGACTACCTGAATAATGCAAAATGAAAGGTCAAAATGGACCCATTATAGATGTCTCACCTACATTTATTTTCAAAAACTAGAATGTAGCCATTTTTATTTTCAAAATGTAGCTTTTTTTTTTCCTCTTATTTAATCCTTTTAGAAATGAAGGACTGAAAAACAGGATTTTTCTACTGTGGACTTAAAACACCTGAACACAAGTCAAAATACATGGAACCTGCCCTTTGATAATAATGTCTCTGTCTATATGGTATCTCATTACTTTCAGTTATTAACAGATAGTAAATGAAAACTAACTTATTTTAATTAATAAGACAACACAGTATTCTTGTAACAAATTATCCCATATCAAGCACCAAACAGATTGAATACAGATGATTCATTCATCTATGATAGCATAACTACAGACCCACAGACCATATCATCTATCACCCATCTAGTGGAACACTAAATGAAAATACCTTCCAACTCACAGTTATTTGCATAGCTTTCTTCACAATGAAAGTCTGCTCACCACTGAAAGCATGCCTTCATTAATTCTGTCAGTTGACATCAACCAAAATTTGCAGAGCAACAGACAGACTTCATACATTTCACTGACCTTCCACATACAATGTCCAACATGGCACAATTCTTTATATAACCACCACCTCTCTGCAAAACTGCTATACCTGCAAGTAGCTCCATAAGCACATGAACCCCACTATACACGATTCATGATTCTCACTTTTCTGTACGTGGGAAATGAAATAACTGCTCTGCAGTGAGACAGGTTGTTTTCTTGGCAAGAAGAAATTCTGATTGATCACTGGAGCAGCAAGAGGTCGTGGTTTTTTTAGTGTACAGGCATATATATTCCACCTCAGACATTAGGAGCAAGGATTTTCAAATATTCCTCTAAGGTCAGCATATATCAGTTCCACATCACTTTTCACCCATACCAAAAAGGAGTCAGAACAATAGATAAGAGTATCATTTTAATACCTTCAGGTCTACTTTTTGCACATGTTCAGAAACTCTCAATTTTATTAAGAGAATCATTTTTATGTAGATCTGGATTAATTTAATGTATATAAATAGATAGACATAAAATCTTCATCATCAACAGCAATACTTTCGGGTTTGTAATAATAAAGACTGTCTTCAGATATATCAAATAGGAGTCAAAATCCTATCAAAATCCTAGTCAAAAAGTTTGTTTCTTAGCATAACCAGTCATCTGTTTTAGTAAGAAATATCCTGGTCAGACACCTGCTTGTGGTTTCATTACAAAAATAATATTTATTTTAGAAAAAAATTTGCCAGTTTGTTGTTTTATTATCTAAGCTTTTGCTTTACCTAGTCCTGCAAAAAGTATTATTTACATTGTCTACACATACACACAATTATGGGACAATGGCATATAAAAAAACCTTAAAAGTTGTAATAGCCCAATAACGTATTCTTTATCTAAAAAAAACTTTCCACAGATTAAGCAAAAGACTCTGAGACAATTTCCATGTGATTAGACAGAAAAAGAAAAAAAAAAAGAAAGAAAAAAGAAAAGAAAAGAAAAGAAAAGAAAAGAAAAGAAAAGAAAAGAAAAGAAAAGAAAAGAAAAGAAAAGAAAAGAAAAGAAAAGAAAAGAAAAGAAAAGAAAAGAAAAGAAAAGAAAAGAAAAGAAAAGAGAAAAGAGAAAAGAAAAGAAAAGAAAAGAAAAGAAAAGAAAAGAAAAGAAAAGAAAAGAAAAGAAAAGAAAAGAAAAGAAAAGAAAAGAAAAAGTACATTTGAATTACTGGTATTAATATTTCTAACAATAAATTAACCTAACCTGTTTTTACAAAGACAAATGAGAATCATCACTCAGTCTTCTATACCCCCATGTGATATACTAACCTACAGGCTTGTCACTATTCTTCACGCACTCTCAGCTATTATGCTCCAACACCTTTGTCCACTTGGCCAAGAACACCCACAGAAGTTAACAAATAGTTCAGAGTTTTAAGGCATTTGAATGTATAGCATAATTAATTTCCTATAATTGGAATTTAAGTTATTAAACATCTTTCATATTATCAAAAATTCCATTCCGTTTCAAAAATACAGACAAATAATGTTCATAATATAGAATTTTGAAAAGTAACACTTGAAATTATTTTCTATTGCAATCTTTTTCTGGCATTGCTACAGAAATTGATGAGGAATACTGAATTATGAATACCAGTCTTACCACTTATAATATCAGCAGTAATATCAACTATATCAAGGAATCAGTACTTTCTTTAGGATATAGGTTTACTCAGATAATAGGTTTTGACTCAGTAGCACATGCTATTCCTACGTTTTTATTTCTTTTATGTGATAGCTAGTCTTAGCTGTAGATATCCATAGTTTTTGAACATCAAAATCTTTTCTTAGCATTTATTATTTCAGCCTTTTGCTTCAATAGAAATGTCAGAATTTCTTTCTCAAACTGAGATGTTTGGGAATTTTTTAGTAAAACAAAAGTGGTATGGACTGCAAAAGAAAAAAAAAAAAAAAGGCACAGACATAACCCACAGAGCCCAACAGCCCGTCAGTGCTGCCATTAACTAGGGCTCATTGAGACCACACTCAAATTCTTGATTTGAATTGCAGCTGCCAAGTACTTCTTAAATATTCACTACACCAGAGGAAGAATCATTATCCAAATGAATTGAGTCTCAGACTGCCATATTGTCTAAGAGCTCCCAGGATCATTCATATCTCACTGTGGGAAACTAGGGATTTACCATCCCAGCTCTATGCCTATTCTGTTCTATACCTGGGAAAAAGAAACCCTTTCAAATAAGCATTTTCATCAAAATGGTACTGTTTCCACAAAAACTTTTGATTTACATCTACTAGTAATTTATTTCCAATCAGCCCCAGTAGGAAGGGCTATCTGTCAGAGTAAACTAAGTCCTGGAGTACTCGAGAGTCTACTCTTTCTGCGATTCTTTTTCTGATAGAATAATTTACTCCAAACCAGTCCCACCATATTCCCTACAGATTCCTACAGACTGCAGGAAAGGCAGTCATCTGTGAGGGTTCTTTGTCTCAAAAATAAAGGAAGAAAAAGAAAAAAAGGACCCACCTCTCCCTCCCCACCCCCCCCAAAAAAAAAAAAAAAAAACAAAACACTCAGAATATCTGACCTTAATTTGCCAGCCATAGTATGACACAGCAGCTGGACTCTCTAACTAAAAAATCAGAGCCCTATAATCTTATTTAAAAAAAATGATGTATGATTACCTGCCTGGATATGTGATATTCTAAGAAATAAGCCTTATTTGCACACATGTACCTTTCATGAGAGAGTGAGTAGCTTTGTGCAGCATTTCTCCTCTCATTAAAAAGGAGACAGGTACAACACTGACACCCTATTAAGGACAGATAGAAAGAAAATACTAGAAAGTTCTCGTTGTCTAGGATACTGATTTAAAATCCACTGAAAAGCTGCACTATTCCTATAAAGACTCAGAGACTAAGGCTTAAAATACTTACTTGATAATGTCTCCTTCAAGAGCAATCACTCGTTTAATGATCTTCTGTTCAGGGTTTCTAGGAGACCTGAGACAGGGGATAAGGTTATACAATCAGTAATGTTCCCGTTGTTTTAAGAAAATGAAAAGAAATTCCACAAAGAAATAGATACTATTAAAGTCATTAGGAGATTCCAAGTTCTCCTTGATATAGCATCAATCATGATGTTCCATCCTGAAGTGAAGCTACTGTAATCATTCTCATTGCAAACCATCATTGAAGAGCAGATGCTGAAAAATGACCTGCATACGAACACTACAATAATCAACATACCTTTTATCATGAAAAATATACTTCACATCATTAGCAATAAAATGTCCCACTATTGAAGAAGAGGGTACCTTTGCAAATAGATTCATATGTTAAAACCCAAATTCTCCATGAAACTGTAACATCATATTGTGTTTAAACATGAATGTCATTCATTCA
The DNA here is from genome assembly GCF_009769625.2 of Cygnus olor. Classification (NCBI taxonomy): domain Eukaryota; kingdom Metazoa; phylum Chordata; class Aves; order Anseriformes; family Anatidae; genus Cygnus; species Cygnus olor. Next base: position 29,743,916 of record NC_049169.1, on the reverse strand, counting down.
CTTTGGGGAAAAAAAAATCCCTATGTTATATTGATATTTATCACTAATTTAGTTAAATCTTGCCTAGGGAATTGTGGACGGTTTAAAAAGACAAGTAAAATTTTCTCCAACTATCAAGGATTCTTAATATAATACCAAGCTTTCACTTCAAGTTATGAAATATATGAATATATTACATTGAGTGGATTATGATCATGCATTACATAGTATTACAAAAAACAAAGTTGAAGTTGCATGCCCAGTCTGAATAGTCCAACTTTCTGAATGTATATTAAGAGATAGGAAGATTAACAGATAGGAACCCTAGAAGTGTTATTCTATTTCAGTTTAATGATAGACTAACGTAGACCCATGTGCACCAAGGACTTTCTTTCCTACACACTTTACGTCATTTTCTTTCATTTTTAACTTTTAATTATTTAACTATGCAAACTTAGTAGAGTGTTTTTATGTTATTTTAAAAAACCTTTTTATCTGCTGCTTGTATATTGAAAAGGCAGTGAATTTTTTGATTTTCTGCTGATGCTTGGGTTCTTTATATTAGACTCCAAGTACAGCCTGCTAGCAATGCAATAACAAACGTGTATATTACAGGATTTATGCCTGAAAACATTGGCCATGCCATCTTCACAATGTAAATTTGAGCTCACCTCTGGTCAAGAGGTAGCACACTAAGACTACATTTTCTTAAAAAGCAAAGCTGAGATTAAAACAATTGCTTTTAGTGACTTCAAGACTACAGGTATTTGCAGTTCACTTTCACTTCCAAAAGTTAAAAAGAAAAATTGTTTCAGGTGAATTCAAAAATAATTTTTTAATTTGAATTCAGAAAGTATTCCAAATGTTTCAATAGTTTTACTTTTGTGTCAATATATTTGCAATATATTTATATTTCAATGTAATGAAATAAAATTAAAGGAGCATAATTTTGAATTTCAAAAGAACTGATATTTTCACTTTACAGTTTAAAAAACCTGAAAACCCTATTTTCACAAAGCAGTGTGGAACAGTGAACATGAATAAGGACCATACTTTGATTCCCTAGTCAGCACTGGAATTTTCAAGTCATTTTTGTGAAACATTTACAGTAAGATTTTATTTAGTATAAATTTTACCCAAAGAGCTGTATATTCCAGTTTACTCTTCTCTTTCATCTCAGGCTGAGAATACACATTTTTGTAATATTTTTACATTTCAGTTTTGGGCAGAATTAATCAAGTTTTAGATGTTCATATGATTCAAATATCTGGAGGATCCACAGCACTTTCTCATGCTGCTTCCTAGCAGGTTTCAGTGCACGCTCTAGCAGGCGTTGGCCTTCTCTCATTCTAAATTAGAGGCAGCCTAAATAAGAATGTTTTATTATTACATGCTATTCTACATTTAAAATACTTGTAAAAACTATTTCATTGTTAATTATCATTTATACACGTATACTCAGATTTTAGCATTTTCCTGTAAAAATTTAACTAATGGAAATAACACCTAGTGTTTGTGATGAATTGTGCATTTGTTAAAGACTGAATGTAAACAAATTTTAGGTTCACTCTTTCAAAATTCTGTCCTGTTTTAACACTTTACTTTCAAAGGTTCTTTGAAATGTCCCATGTTAGCATTTACACCTGATTAGTACTTACATATTGTAGTGAAAGTACTAACATCTCCCTTAATTTGCCTTCATTCTGAAACACACAAACAAACAAACAAAAAAAACCAACAACACCAAAACAACACCTCACGTCTTTGAGGAAGACTAAACATGTCTCTGAGATATGAGTTCTAAAGTATGGGTACTTTTCTGCTACTAATGACATATTTAACCAAAACACATAATTTATCAAAAAGACTTCAAGGAATTCCTTGTAGATAGTTATTATAACTCATGAATATTTTTAATATTTGAAGCCAGAATAATTTAAAATAAACTTTATATTAACATTTTGATTCAAAGTCATGAAAATGGCAAAGGAATGGTAAGAGAGGGAGTAGCAGGCTCACAACCACTTTTAAATCAAGGATTTTCAACAGGAGATCAGAATGCTTTGTTCAAGAGCCACAATAAATAAACAGGAGGTGAGAGAGACTAGTTCTGAAATGATGGACCTTCCTGAAAGGTGCTTAGTTTAACAGTGGGATTTCACTGATTATGGAAATAACAATAACATGCAGACATAGGCAATTTCTGTCTTTGAAATTTCACCATATTCAGCTATAGATAAAATTAAACAATAAAGTGGGGAAAGAAACAAACAACCAGTAATCATTTAGTACTCCTCTCTCACTAATATCTGCATGAGATAAGAAAAAATAATATTTGAAAATGGGATTTGTTCAAAACAGAAGGAAATAGATGAAAAAATGAAAGAAACTGTTGATCTACTTCTTTGCACTGCTCCTAAATTACACTGTTTCTTCATTCTCCTTACATAAAAGGTCACGTTCAGACAAGTTCATTTCAAACAATATTGTGTGGGAAGAAATGAGATTTCTAACACACAATGAATATTTTTCTCCCAAAGATGGCATTCAGAAGATATAAATATCATTAATATGAATTAATAACAACCATTCATACACTTAACAGCCAGATCCAGATCTTGTGTTTCACAGAGGAGTCAGTTTGGACACATCTTAACCATTTTCTAAATCGTTCTCTAAAACAGTTAAGTCCATATTTTCCCTAGTAAATATACTTTCTCATTTACATAAAATCGTTTCTCACTATGCATGAATTAGGGACAACAGAGCAAGTAGAAACAGTCAGGATGACTATGAAAATCTCAAGCACATTACAAATACTAATGCTTAAGTAGCAGGTAGCAACACATCAGGAATGCACTAGGAAAAACATCTCTGGAAAATAAATCCACTTGCTAAATACAGATTGAATTCTACTCCACTTATAGTCACTTTTCCTTTTTTTTGTGAAGAAAAGTAGAACAGGCAAGTCTAGCAGTGTGTCTCTCAAGTTTGATGATAATTCATTGTTAACAGCTTCTATTTAAGCTGAACTATTTTTTTTTTCAAGCACCTCAGAAGAACAAACACTGTAATACAAAAAGAAAGTAATGATCTCTGTAGCATCCAAGACTGATAAATATTTTAGATTTTTATCTGTCAAAACAATTCTTTAAACTTCACCTACAGGTCACCTGATGGCTGGCTGCAAATAACAGAACAAAGGAGAAACATCCTCTCTGAAACACCATTTGTTGATGGGACATTTCACTCTGCCTTAGCAACAATTTCTAATTTGTTCCTAAAAGTAAGCTTATGCACGGTGCAATGCAGAAATCCCAGCCTCATTCACAAAGTCATGAATCATGATGACAAAATCCAGATTCAGAGCTTTGAGGTAAAAAATAAATACCAAGGGAACATTAGACATGTGGTATCTATTTGTATTCAGTTTTCCAGATGCAGCCTTAGCAACTCAGTATAAGCAACCTGATTAATTTCTAGTAATAATCCTAGCCTTCTCCTAAACCTAGCTGGATATCCTAAACCTGTATGTTTGCCTTACTCTTTCAGCTGTAGAGCCATCATCTACACACAGCTTTAATTAAAAACTAATGAGGAATTCCACTACAGTAAAAGAAGAAAAACAAATGCCTATGCCATCAGGACATCATTAACTTTGGATTAAAGCCTGTCATGTTGGGCAACTTGTTTGAAAAGGAAATAAGCGAGTTAGGTTAAGTAGAAGAGAAGGTGGATCACGCCAGCAATTAGGGCAGATTCAAATGTCTTATGCATCATCAGCAAGTGCTTTAAGATACAATATTCTAATCTCCAGCCTACACAGTATTCTGGCACTTTTCTCTCTCCAACTGATACTGGTGGGAAAAAATAAATAAATAAAGAAAGAAAGAAAAGAAAAAAGAAAAAGGAGAATACATAGGAACCTTCTCCTGCTTACACACACATTAGATTCAAAAGTTAAAAGATATGCTTTAGAAGTAGAGCTATAAAGAGCTCAATTTCCTTATTACTGAATAAATAAATAAATAAATAAATAAAATAATTTCAGAGCTAAAGATACTGCATATCATCATAGAAAGAAAATACTGAGAAAAGGAAGACTGGTGAGACAGCTACAGCTAGGTTTTTAAAGTGGTACATCCCCAAAATCAGAGTCTGAAATATACTGATAATTGACAAGTTTATAAGAAGAGGTAGTTTATTGGGGAGGGGTATAACAGTTGCTTCTCTGTTCGAAAGTAAGACCTTGTTCTATTTCAGGAAAGTACTGACAACCTTTTAGAGTTATTACCTCTACTCCACTAAAACTGAAACATTGATTATGTTTTTATTTAAACATACACTCCTACAGAAAACATAAATATATACATACATACACACACGAACAAGTACACATACATCAGTTTATACAAGCATGCATTCTTCTATGTTCATTCTTGTATTGGGGAACGTACAGTGTAGGATAGCAGTACTACAGAACATATTTACCTGGAAAAACAATTGGAGGAAGGCTGATGACTCTCTGAAGGCTTGCTTTCCTGACTGAATATCTGAGTACTTCAGTCACAATATTACTTCAAAACTTTTCCCCTTCCATCATTTGGATTATTTATTTACTCTAATGGATATTGCTTAGCACAATTTTATATAACTGCTCCGTTAGCTAATTAAAATTTGATCTATAATTAAATTAACATAGCAATTCTACTTTTTGTATGTGTTACTTAACCCTTTGATTTGTCTAACTATATTCTTCTCAAAAGTGCTCACAGCAAATCATGTTAAAGAGCTTAGACCTGAAGCTTCTACAGGCTTTTCTAGAGGGAGTACTCTTTGGGCTATACCCTAAGATCCCAGCAAAGTAAGTGAAGGAAAACAGTTAATTCATTTCTACTCCCCAAAGGGATATATTAACATGTGTACCCAAATACTATATGATATCATTCCCTGCCAAGCATGCTGTCTCTGTAATAAATAAAAAAGGAATCCACTGATCCCAGATAATGTTCAAACACAATGTTTGATGCTCACACAGCAGACACACCAAAAGCAATTATAAACAATTATACTTTTCAACACATATTAGCACAATAGCTATCATCAGAAGACAAAAATTTGACTTGAATAGCTATAAAATTTAACTAAATAAATACTACTTCATACTACTTCACTAGTTTCTTCCTTGAACGAGCACTCAGAGTTTCTAGGTGCATGTGCTGGGAAAAGATGTTATACCGTGAACTCATCATGAAAAAGCAGCTAATATGTTTTAAACAGCTTGAATTGAATACTTTGATGATCTAGAAGTTTAATTTTACCTATCCATTATCTTAGTCAACCTGTTTAGTTTCTTTGTGCTCACTTTTGAAAATTCTTTGAATTTTGATACTGTGAGCATTTTACAAAACAGGCCATTGAATGGTATTTATTAAAAAGTTGAAGTGAAAGGTGCCTGAAGTTTGTGTTGTGTTTAAATGTATCTATTTACATGCATATATATACATATTACTGTTAGCACATGGTTTTATTTTTCTATGAGATCAAAGGAAGACGTTTAGGCAGCAGATAGAAGTTTGCCTTCAGATTATTCAGTTTACTTCAGATCGAGATTTATGTGATTTGATTACCATTTATATGGAAGTGACTGAAACAATGAACACTGTTTTGTTATAGCATGAAAAGACTCAAATAATGGAGGCCATCTCCTTCACAAACATCATTTCCGCTTTGATTCACGTCATTAATGCTAGATAATAAGGTTTCAATTCCAGAAAACAGGATGAAGGGGGAACTTTTGAGATCTTAATCTAAAGCTGTGATTCAAAGCCATCCATTCAATGACCTCTTCATTTCCCAAAATTCATTCCTGTCTGATTTGAAAATTCCAATATGGTTACAGTTTACACTTCTGTGCATTTCCAAACCTGCTGCAGGAAGAAAAATTAGTTGTTTATCTCCTTCTTGAGCCTTCTGGGGATCCAGAAAATAGCCAGAGCAGTAACTAAAATGTAGTTGGAGCCCAAAATAAATGGCACTAATATACCTACAGAATTGGGTACAATTCAAAGTACAATTTTGGTGGCTTTATTTTTAAACCATACTTGGAGGAAGAGTAAAAACAGAGGTAGTAGCTATCTCATCTTTATTTGCTGGCTTTGCTTAATAAGACAAACAGGGTGTTCTACTTGGTTGAATCATACACTACATAAAGATGTTTATCATCAAAAACAAGATCTGTGCCCTTGGTCAATGAAGAAGGAGCTTCCCATTGTCAGCATAGTAGCTGATGCTTAAGCTCTGTACAGTGGGAAATACGTAGCAATATCCATTCTTTCATCACTCCTAGTACAATAGCTAGGATAAAACAGATCCAGCAGATCTATTTATAAAAGTTGTATAAGAATACAAATTTACCTAATATATGCACATATTTTCTAAATCAAAACATTTTAATATGTTCAATTCACTTTTTCCCAATCCATAAGTTTTGTTTTAATTCCATAATTCTTTATGCAGAGAAAGATCACAATTAATACTTTGACTTAAACTTAATTTTTTTTACCTCGTCAGTGAATATTTTATTTCTTTCAGCAGATACCGAATACAACAATAAACATAATATTTAACTAATAATATCACAGATTCTGAGACAATTTTTATGTTGTGGAAAATAGGACAGTATAATAACAGGGGAAAAAAAACTGACCGCACTTATTTATTTTTTTGCTGTCATTCCTGCTGCCATATTCTATCGTGTAAAATTGCTGCAATAGATGTTTCCAGTAATCAGGACCAGTATCTGTGCTCAGTATGGACCCACCAGAACAGATATTGACAAACCGGATATAGTGAAGAGCCACCAAAAAAATAGTAACAGAAGAGTAATGTAACAGCAGTGGCTTATGGAACTGGGTTTGTGCAGATGAGAGATGAAGAAAAAGGTTTAATTACTGCTCTCAACTATCTGATTGGTGATTAGAAAGAAAAGAGTCAGACTTTTCTGAGAAGTGCACAACAGAAAGAGGAAAGGAAACAGCATGAGTTGCAGCAAGGGAAATTCCAGATGGACACCAGAAAAAAAAAAAATTAAAAAAAAATCACACTGCATGTGGTTAAGCAGCAGTACAGAAACTCAGAGATGCTCAGAGCTTGACTGGACAAGGCTCTCAGAAGTCTGACCTAACTTCATAGCAGACCTTGCTTTGAGTGGTTGGTAGGCATAAATGATCAACAGTGATGCCTTCCAACATATGCTATTTTGTACTTGTAACTATGCAGAGCCTTTGGTCCCATTCAAATATATGAAGAATCATGATTCTGATACCTTAAAAAACAACAATGTGCAGGTTCTGCATGCCGAAAGAGATCATACTGATCATCTTAATGAATGCCTATGGATCACTTTTTGCTTGTCTTTTTGAACAGTACCTAATTCTACCATAAAGCATTGTATAGACGGTTATAGAATCATCTCAAACATTCTGAATGACAATGAGTCTATCATCCAGATAAATTATTTCAAAGTTTAATTATCCTTCCTATTAGGAAATCGCATCTGCATTCAAAATGGAATTTATGCAACTTCACTTTCAAGTTCATGCCTTCTCCTCCAAGGCAGAAAAACCCTCAATGTTTTATTTCTTCTTCATGCAGAAAGATTTGGGCACAACAATTTTCTTAGATTTCTCTTGGATACATCAGCTCCTTAAGCTCCTTAGCATACAGTTAGTTTTCCAATTCCAGAATCATTTTTATGACCAGGCTTCAAACTTTCTCCAACATTTACAATTTCTTCATGGCACACAAACATGAGAAGATTCAGCCAGCTTTACTACTATACTTAACAATAAATTTAGGAGAGTAATCTAGCATTATTATGTTGGCTTAATGCAAAAATTCTTTCCTTTTTTTCTTTTTTATTTTCCATTAATTTCATATATTCAGGCAATAAGCTCATCTTTTTCATAGTAGGAACTGATGTTAAGAGGATACAAAAAGTAACATCTAAACTCTTCTCTGAGTAAACTGCTTGCTAAAACAGTTAACCAATATGTTTTGATTACTACTTGTACTTCACATTCTGTAAAGTGATATATATCTATTGTAACCAGGTGATCGAGTCAGGCCATGCTATAACAACTGGGATGCTTTATTTACTGCCCTGTCTATCTCTATGTTCTTCACAGGCTTAACCAATGATTATGAAGATAACTGACAAAAAAAAACGAGTACTTGACTTTGGATCACAAAGCCATCTGATAGAAATATTACCATACATCTTCACAGTTGAACTAAGCCAATTTACAATGTTATGGCCTACATTTATTACATAAAAGGCAAGCTTCTACATCAGGATATTATGTGGTAGTAAAAAATAGTCTTAATGAAAACATATATTCTATATTATTGCTATCATCAAAATTGCCTTTACCTAATCATTTTGTAATTTTATTGGTAAGAGCTTCCACGTTTGCTTGACAAATCCTAATTCTGAATTGACTAACTTTAACCATATTTTAGTTTCTACTGATAGAGTGAGAATAAGCCTTGTGATCATTTTGTTCAGATAAGACTTTCTTAAGGCCCTTCTCTTTGTTTCTTTTAAATACTGAAAATGTATTGCAAATTTTGAAATTATTTGCATTTTCCCCTTTGTCTTTCTTCCCCTTCAGCTGCTGAAGAGGCATTTTCAAAATGGTATTCCACACTATAAAAAACGTTTCAGTCCATGCTTGCCTGTCAGCAATGTTTGCACCTTTTGACCTTAAACAGTATTATAAATTTAAAGGAAACTCTATAGTTTAGAAATTTTTTCAAACTGAAATATTATACAGAAATCATACATAATTTTCACAATGTTAACAGATAATGACAGGAATGGAAAACGTTCTTCAGTTGTTCCTGAATTCCCTCTGTTGTGAGACATTTTGAGCATTTACCATTTTTTCATCCATAATTTACAAAATAAGTACTTCAAGATAGCAGTTGCACCAACTGGTTAAGCATAAGTTCCAGTGATGCTTGATTTGTTCAGCAGCTCCACTGGAAAATATGTACAATGATATAATTAAAAATACAAGGAAAATTATATTTCTAATAATGTCCTGTAATTCTTAATTTAACTCCACATTGTATTAGCATTTATTAGTCAAACCTCTGTTAAAAATCACTGACTGCCAAAAAATATTTATTATTTCACACAAAGTAGTGTTTTGTAACAATTTTAGATTGCAAGCACGTACTGTTGGAAAGATAGTATTTTAGATTTACTAGTTTTTAAACTTCACAGCAACTAAAGCAAAGCATCCCTGAAACTTCATGGGGAATTTTAAGCACACTCTACACAGAAATAACAATCTGAATATCATAAAACGTAAAGTCCCAGTGAAGCAGTCATATGCTTTGCCATATAGCCATGGAATGGGATGAGGAAAAAGCTGAGGTGCTTAATGCCGCCTTTGCCTCAGTCTTTAGCGGCAATACCGGTTGTTCTCTGGATACCCAGTGCCCTGAGCTGGTGGAAGGGGATGGGGAGCAGGATGTGGCCCTCACTATCCACGAGGAAATGGTTGGCGACCTGCTACAGCACTTGGATGTACGCAAGTCGATGGGGCCGGATGGGATCCACCCGAGGGTACTGAGAGAACTGGCGGAGGAGCTGGCCAAGCCGCTTTCCATCATTTATCGGCAGTCCTGGCTATCGGGGGAGGTCCCAGTTGACTGGCAGCTAGCAAATGTGACGCCCATCTACAAGAAGGGTCGGAGGGTAGACCTGGGGAACTATAGGCCTGTCAGTTTGACCTCAGTGCCAGGGAAGCTCATGGAGCAGATTATTTTGAGTGTCATCACGTGGCACTTGCAGGGCAAGCAGGCGATCAGGCCCAGTCAGCATGGGTTTATGAAGGGCAGGTCCTGCTTGACAAACCTGATCTCCTTCTATGACAAAGTGACATGCTTAGTGGATGAGGGAAAGGCTGTGGATATGATCTATCTTGACTTCAGTAAGGCTTTTGACACTGTTTCCCACAACATTCTCCTCAGAAAAACTGGCTGCTCGTGGCTTGGACTGGCGTACGCTTCGTTGGGTTAAAAACTGGTTTGATAGCTGGGCCCAAAGAGTTGTGGTGAATGGAGTCAAATCCAGTTGGAGGCCAGTCACTAGTGGAGTCCCCCAGGGCTCAGTACTGGGGCCAGTCCTCTTCAATATCTTTATCGATGATCTGGATGAGGGGATTGAGTGCACCCTCAGTAAGTTTGCAGACGACACCAAGTTAGGTGCGTGTGTCGATCTGCTCGTGGGTAGGAAGGCTCTGCAGGAGGATCTGGATAGGCTGGACCGATGGGCTGAGGTCAACTGTATGAAGTTCAACATGGCCAAGTGCCGGGTCCTGCACTTGGGGTGCAACAACCCCAAACAGCACTACAGGCTGGGAGATGAGTGGTTAGAAAGCTGCCTGGCAGAGAAGGACCTGGGAGTACTGGTTGATAGGCAGCTGAATATGAGCCAGCAGTGTGCTCAGGTGGCCAAGAAGGCCAACAGCATCCTGGCTTGTATAAGAAGCAGCGTGGCCAGCAGGACTAGGGAAGTGATTGTCCCCCTGTACTCGGCTCTGGTGAGGCCGCACCTTGAGTACTGTGTTCAGTTTTGTGCCCCTCGCTACAAGAGGGACATGGAGGTGCTCGAGAGAGTCCAGAGAAGGGCAACAAAGCTGGTGAGGGGTCTGGAGAACAAGTCTTACGAGGTGCAGCTGAGGGAGCTGGGCTTGTTCAGCCTGGAGAAGAGGAGGCTCAGGGGCGACCTCATCGCTCTCTACAGGTACCTTAAAGGAGGCTGTAGCGAGGTGGGGGTTGGTCTATTCTCCCATGTGCCTGGTGATAGGACAAGGGGGAATGGGCTAAAGTTGTGCCAGGGGAGGTTTAGGTTGGATATTAGGAAGAACTTCTTTACTGAAAGGGTTGTTAGGCATTAGAATAGGCTGCCCAGGGAAGTGGTTGAGTCACCATCCCTGGAGGTCTTTAAGAGACGTTTAGATGTTAAGTCTAGTGATATGGTTTAGTGGAGGACTTGTTAGTATTAGGTAAGAGGTTGGACTGGGTGATCTTGGAGGTCTCTTCCAACCTAGACGATTCTGTGATTCTGTGAATACATAGGACACGTAAACAACTGCCTCAAGATCTGCAGTTCTTGGATATTCACAATTCTCTCCCCTTCTCACCGCCCCCCATGCCACAGAGAGCTTTAGTTCCTCTCTACATTCTGATTTAGTCTTGAGTCTTCCAACAGAGCAGGAAAGTATCTCTCCAAAGATAATACATTCAGGAAAAAAAGTAGATTTCATGGTAAATACACATCCATAATGCATTTCCTGGTACCAGATGCTATTTAGCAGAGATCTCTAAGATAAATTCAGGAGAAAAAGAATAAGGATCAGAAATAGCGTGGTCAGCAGGACTAGGGAAGTGACTGTCCCCTGGTTTTTGTCTCTGGTAAGGCCACACCTTGAATACCGTGTTGGGCCCCTCAGTACGAGAAGGACATCAAGGTGCTGGAGCATGTCCAAAGGGCAACAAAGCTGGCAAAGGATTTAGAGAGCAAATCTTATGAGGAGTGGCTGAGGGAGCTGGGGTTGTTTAGCTTGGAAAAGAGAAGGCTCAGGGGAGACCTTATTGTACTTTACAATTACCTTAAAGGAGGTTGTAATGAAGTGGGGAGCGGGCTCTTCTCCCAAGCACCAAGTGATAAGATGAGGGAAAATGGCCTCAAGTTGCACTAGGTTGTCTTAGTTGGATTATTAGGAGAAATTTCTTTACTGAAAGGGTTGTTCATCATTGGAATCAGCTGCCCAGGGAAGTGGTTGAGTCACCATCCCTGGAGGTCTTCAAGAAATGTGTAGATATGGTGCTTAGTAGCATGGCTTAGTGGTGGAATTGTCAGTACTAAGTTAAAGGTTGGCATAGATGATCTTAGAGGTCTTTTCCAGCCTGAATGATTCTACGATTCTATGATCTGCACACTTTCAGTGAAATTCAGTTTTCCCTGGTCTATCTACAGCATGCTATATAGCTGCAGCCTCATTTTCAAATGAGACATCAGTTGCAGAAGGTTTTCTTTATTTCAACAGAGATGTTGAAAAGTTATAACAAATAAGCTGGTTCTTAGTGGATAACTTTGGACTTTTCCCCTGTGGAAACTAGATCTACTGTTGCCATGTGACAAAATTAAGCAGGCCTTTTTGAATCCAGCAATCAGAACTATGTATCTGAAAAACTTTCAGAATCACTTACAGGGCAAAGTCAAGACAAAAGAGAGAAAGAAAAAATCGAACATGTCTCCATAAGACAGTAAGTTAACTTTTCAAGATTTCAGCATTAGCTAAAGTGAGGCAAGAAAAACAAAAACAAAGCAAATGAAAAACTGAAAAATAATTAAAATGTTTCATTAGAGTAAAAATAATTGGTAGACTGCAAAACAGTATGACAATTCACTCTGAAAATTTTAAGATAGTATAGTAACTCACAAGCATAGCTAGTATTTTGAAGTAATATCACATTTAATAGCCTTCCAGTCTAACCACTTTGAGATTAAATGACTCAGCCGCTTGTAATGCAGACTGTGTAATCACAACAGTTATGTGCACTTGACCTTCTTCCTGTTAACAGAGAGGCTCAATTAATTACTTGCTGTTTTAACTGGCCATTTCACCTTATCTTCACCTTTTCCAAAGGGTTGAAAAACTCTATACTTTAACATTTGCTTTAGAAAGCGTACACAGAAATTTCTGTCTATCAAATAGGAAGTTATTACGATCTATGAGAATATCTGGTCTTTTACACTTAAGTCAACAACAGTAAAATGTTCAGTTTTGTTAACCATTATGGTGTAGTGTAAGAAACAAATTTCATCATTGTCATAGCTGCTCAAATATTCTACTCTGATTAGAAATAAAACATGACTTATTTCTGCTCAAACAGACAACAGAGAAAGGCGCAAAAAACTACAAAATGTAATCAAATGTTTGAAAATCATTCTCAGATTGCCATATGGGATACTAGATAGACATAATTTATTTAATTTAGAGAGGAAACTATATTGTGATTCTGAAGAATCCTAAGTTTTTGTCTGTTTTTTTCAATCACCTAAAAATGAGAAGAAGCACATTGCTTTTTACATTTTCCTAAATGCCACTTCAAGCACCTGCTGAGAAAATCTCATTCTTGATATTTCTGAACAGCTTGATACTTTCTTGCATTTAACCTCTACTATGGTCAAGAGGCTAAGCCTTCCAGAGGAGTTAAGTCTGTTATTGTCAGGGCACAGAAGATACCAGACAATTATAGTGGAATGAATCACCTTTTGGAGGAGAATTTCTCCTCATTGACTACAAAGGAAGCCAAACTTCAGCTTACTCTAACCATCTCAATATGAAATGATTAAAGATAAATTTCTTTAAAATATTGTTTCATCTACTTTATAAGAATCTAGAATAGATTAAAAAGAAAAAAAATACACAGGACAGCAAATAAAATATTTGCAGTGAGATAAAGGGAAGACCAATAACAACAAAACGTATACTCTTAAAATCGTATATTTGTAACACACATCTTTAATAAAAAAATCATCAAATGTCGTGTGGATTAAGAAATAACAGATCAAGCTGATCTTTGTCTGCTAAGATCAGCAGCAAAATTCCTGGAAGCTAAATGAACTTCTACTGCTACTTTTAAAAACAGATAGAAAAGACAAACTGTTTATAGCTTTGAATTCTTACGTTCTAATTTAGCTTGTTCTGTTGAGAAATCAGAAAAAGAAAAAAAAAAAAGAATAGAGAATCAGTTCAACATAACAATTTAGAAAATATCTACAGAGGCCAATACAAGTCTTGAATTTGGAATTATTTTTAATTACTTTTGTTAAATATTGCCACATACTATATAAATGTTTTTTTTCCATTATTGTCAAGGCACAGAAGGTAATAATTAAAGTGGGATGAATTAGTTTTTTCTAAAAGTTAATTTTCTAAAAAAAAAAAAACAAAACATTTTCTAAAAAAAGCAGTGCTAAGACAACTGGACATGGCTACAAACTAACTTTTTCTTTTTTTCCTTCACAACTTCTGCTTTTAGCTTAGATAGCCTTTCAGGAAAAATGCCCACAATTAACTGCAGGAGTCCACTCTGCAGATGAAGTCAGGCTGAATTAACCATAGATGGCTACTGTGAGAGAAATCCTTGTAATAATGGGAGTTATGACCTGCTTATGAGGATTTGGCAAAGAGCAGCAATGAGAAATTTAATAGGGAGTATATTTCCACATGATATTCTTTGTCAAAAGCTGATCTACTATGTCAGCAGGTCATCAAGCATTGTGCTCCATTTGATACTAATTGCATTATCCTCTACTTGTGTGCTTTCACAGATAGCAGAAGGAACCCTGAACAGTAACTGAGGATATTGCTTTAACAGACTTTGATCACCTGAGCAGACATGAAAGAACTCTGAAAAGTTTGCCAAGAATAAAATGGTGTCCTATGCTGGTTTTTGCCACAAGATTTTCAGAATCCTGGCCTGCCAAGACACTTCCTGTCTTGTATGATGATAAACATATTTATTATTTATTTTAAAAAATAAAAGGAAAGATGAGAGAAACCAGACGTGTCTACAACAGTGAACAGCATGAATTAGTAAAATATCTGTACTTACAGATGATTTTCCCTTCACACAAAGCAGTTTACAGGCTTCTTAGATAGTGTTCCCCTGCTCTGTGAAGGCCAATCTGTACACACAGCCTGAGGGTCTGGTCTGCACACTTGCTCCCCAGCTCCCCAGCAATGCTTCTCTTCCTACACTACCGTCCCTACCGGTTATTCCACCCAAAATGTATCTTCCCTCTCAGGCAGCAGCAAAACCAGCCCTCGCCCACCCAGCCTGTCAAACCCAATCCTGTGTGACAGTTCCCTGCAGAAGGTCACTGTCACCTTTTTCTCCAAGTATATGATACACTGTTCAGAATATTGCTAGAAAAGGGAGAGACTGGCAGGAGAAGCAAGAAGGGAGGGGAAAAGGATGAATTAAACTTTCCATACACTTGTCACACACTCTGAAGATGCCTTCCTCACCATCCTCCATGAGGCAAAAGTTCAAATAAGTTATCAATTTTGTATCTTTATTCTTTTCAGATTGAATCCATGTTAGAACTAGGTGAATTCTACAGTTTTGATAAGTGTCAAAATGTTTATACCAGCTTAACATTTCTCTAGTCTGTCGATCCACATTTTATTTTTAAAAAAGCTTTCTTTTTCTGAACATTTCCTGGAAAAAAGGATGAAAGTCCCCTCCAAGAAAACAGTCAGGAGGTTAGCAAATAAAATTCATGCTAGGAGTATTGATGATATAGGCTTGCGTAAGAAACTAATATGGAAGAAAACAATTCTTTACTTTTTAGTGGTTGGAAATGTAATCACTGCTAGCAGCATGAAAACCTGGGAGGAATAAATGCAGGATATGCAGCAGCATTAACAAAACTTTTAAGAATTTCTACTAGATTTTGGATTGAATCTTATAAATATGTGGTTCACATATTATTCTGTGTATTTTGGACAGTACTGACAGATTCTGAAATGTGTTGATACTGCATGTCTTGTTGACACAGAACATCTGTAAAAAGCACAGAAAGATTAACTCAGTTAACTCAGTTAATTCAAACTTAGCATTGTTACCTTGGCATTTAAACTTAAGACTTCATATTTCCATGACAAGTGCATCTCCAAAACAGGTTTGAAACACAAACTGCCATTTGAGAGAAGCACTTTCAGCCCCTTACCTTAAGAAAGCAAGAACAGCGCTACACATTACTGGGGTTATGAAGAGACAAATATCAAGGGAAAATTGTGGAAACAATTGTGGAATTGTGGAAAAAATTGTGGAAAGAAAATTGTGGAAACAATACAGATCTTTACAACAGTGGTGCCTATTGCAACACAATTTTAATTGTTTAGAACAGTCTAACCTTTTGATGTGGATTCTCTCAGTAATATTTTACTATCTATTCCCAATAGGCATTTGTTGCAGACAAAGACCATAAATATATATACTGAAATGTATTAGAGTTGTATGGCATGGTGTTCTGAGATAATTCTGTCTCAAAATCCAAATATAGGTTTTGTATATATGCTCCAAATGATGCATCACTGCAGAACAGTTACTCACACAGTTTCTTAAAACTCAAGCTGGCAACATTTAGGACATGATACAACAGTAGGGCTGTTGGATGTCATGATGATGCAAGTAAAGGTTGGACTTGGTGCCTAGGGACATGGTTTAGTGGGTGACATTGGTGATAGGGTGATGGTTGGACCAGATGATCTTGGAGGTCTTTTTCAACCTTAATGATTCTATGATTCTAAGAATAAGCCTTACTTGTTTGAAAGAAACTATACGAGAGTATAAAAAGGTGTCTACATATTTTGGTTAAAGGATTGTTTAATGCATACATTTCAGGATTAGACTGTGTCTCTTTTCAACTGAGAGGTAACAATGCTAACACTTAGCAATGCTAACACTTAGCACTTAAGTAACTCTGTACATTCAAAGCCCTAATTGACAATACTACTAATATTTGTGATTTATAATGTTTGATCAAAAGCTACCTGTGCACACATCTCTGATGTTCAAGTTTGCTATGCAGACAGTATGCATTGGGACTAGTCTTATAGTCTTCAAAAATAAATAATCGGAACATAATCAAAACATTGTTAAAAATACATATATAGTTGTCACATTTGAAAGAGAAGACATTTCCTAGCTTTAAGTTGCAATCAGTTCAAGTTGGCAAGATGAGTCACCAACTGCAAAACAACTAATGACAGCAAGGACTGCTCAGCAGGCAAGGATGTTTGTGACTTAAACATGTTGTATAGGAACAAACAGGAACTCACGCAAGTTCCCGCCTGTTTATCAGCTCCTCAGAGGGAAAAAAGAAAGCTGTTCTTCCTTTAGACTTTCACAAACTTGTCTTTGCTAGGATTAGTCTGTATTATCTCTCTGAATGAAGTGAATAGACCCGTAATAGACCCTGACCTGTAACCCCACATAGGCATCGCAGGGCTACACTGCTGGTACATGCACAGTTGTCTCTCCACTTGCCTTCTCTCAACATCTGCTACATCTACAGTTGGATTAGGCCAGCCAACACAATCACTATCTGGAAAAATAAACATTTTGGTTTGTTTTTATATTTTTACTTAATAAATAAACCATGGGAAATATACATAAAGGGAATAGTTGAAATACCTCACCATAGTACATTATATTTTGTCTTCCACTGAGAGAGGAAAGTACATAACATAATATTATATACAGACTTCTTATCCCATCGATAATTTGTTTATACACTGTGACTGTAACTGGTTGAAAAATTGTTGCGAATGGCGTGGCTAATTCATGCTCTTTTTCAATTCCTACGATTAATAAAGATAACTGCATAACTTCAATACGCATTTTCTTCATGGGGTCTCTACCATGCAAAAAATACATCCTGTATACCTATACTGAAATGGAAGGCAGGAATCTAAAGCACATTCAAGGCTAGACATCTCAAAGAAACATGGCATTGTGTCAACTGAACTTCTGTAATGCAAGCAAGTTATTAGTGGCCTAACTTTTGTAGTATGTAATTATATGATTACTATGTATATGTCATTCTTGTGGCACAATTGTGAGAAAATTTCAAGTGGTTTCTTAGCTTATTCCTCAGAGTTTTTCAATTCTTTGTTTTTTATAGTTCAGTGTCCATAAGAAAAGGAAATAATATGGAGTTTGTTTTCTGACACATGCCAGGGTTTGTATACACATGCTAGCAATGCTACCATCACTTCTACTGCCTACATTTATGCATGACAAATGCTGGGTATAAGAACAGAAGATCTTCCCCCTTTTCAAGACATGGTTGACAAACACTTAAGTTTATTTTACATCCTATAAGTCGTTATTCAATCCAAAGACAGATGCAAGACCCTTTTTTTCTTTTATATAATCAGCAGTATCATGACCACTTTTTGAATAATTTAATGCTATGTTTGAAAAAAAAATAAATAAGGTAAAAAATGGCATTCCCCTCACATTATTCTCCATTAAACTTTCTTAAGTTTTTCTTTAAACTTTCCCCTCCCCTCTTCTGCTCTACTAACTTACATTTGCACGCCTAAACCTTGGGTGAACTGGAAGAAGTGGCTGTTTTAGCCAGAGGAAAAACTGACTTTAAAAAATGACAAAAATATGTAAAGAAAAAAAAAAGTGTAAAAAAATATACCATGGTGTAACCTAAAGAAAAGTTGTGGCCATTGTTTAAGTGAGAGTGTGAAATAAGGAAATTACTAACAGATTTTATCTCTTAATGTCTGTTGTTTTTTTTTTTTGGTGCATTGTAAATGTTAATGTGAATTTTTGACATTGGAGTCTAAGTAGAAAATTCTAAAAAGAAGGTCAGACAGGCTAGAAGGAAGCTTGTTTAACAGCTTAAAACCCAAATAAACAATAAAGATTATAATTAAGAAAGCATAAACCAGGAACTGTGAATTAAACAGTCACAAAGTCGCAAGAATTGCATTACAAAAAAAAAAAAAAAAAATCAGCTCAGTGCTGGCCCATCCAGCTGAGTGTTGGATGAGTAAATAAATTTCTACAACAACCTTGACTGATAGATCTCAGGTCACATTTGTCCTAATAAATATATTCTCAACCTTGAGAAGATGGCATGTCATCTGGTCTTTGCAAAAGGCAATAGAACTATTCTCCTAAAAGTACAAGATGATATTTCCCAGCTTATGGAAAATCCCAAACTACTTGCATAAAAGGGTAAATGTAAATAATTAAAAACTGCATAGATTAGATTTAACAGTACATACAACCCTGTTCACTCAAGAACAATTTTGTAAGCTACAATAACAACTTATAACCATATTATGAAAACAAATGTATTTTTTCTTTCCTTAAAATATTAATGACATCAAGAGGTAGCTTTTGGAGATAACACAGAAAGAGAGAAAAAATGTATAAACTAGAATTTTTACTGCCAAGTTCATTTGTGTTTTCGATTGCTGCCAGCAGTTCAGTGAGAAATCACGTATCTTCCAGAAAAAAATTTAGACTGTAAGCAACTTAATGAGACAGATGCAGTCTTCTCCATAACTGTTGAATCACAATGTCTTTATTCATGTACTGAAGCAGAAAATGTAAGAATGAAATTGAAAAGGCCTTCCCCATTTTAATACAACAAACCCTAAAAAGCATAATAAATGTTGGCAAGAAAATTAGATATATAAACACTAGTGCATACTGTGTATTTAATGTTTTTTATTATGTGTGGAATTACATCCCTGTACTCAACTGACCAGTTTCTAATCATACATATTTTAGAAAGCTAATATAGTTCAAATGAAATTTTATAAAATGAGCAGTGGTACTGGATACCCAACATAAGACACCTGAGGGCCTCATTATTTTCTTGGTTAAGAGCTTCTTTTTCGCTTAGTTCAAAGTGGGTACAAAAGTCATTAGGTGTATAAAAAAAAAAAAAAAGAGCTTGTCAACCAATATCTATTTGAAGGACCCTTAACTGTGCGCTACACACAAGCTGCAGGTGCTTATATCACTTGATCTTGCATTTCTGAATTGACACGGACCGTGAAAGTGTGCATTCAACAGCAAAGACAAGGCTGAGATAATCAATACATCTCTCTTTATCCAGAGATAGTCTTTGTCATGAGAAAATACTATAGTACCTTTTTTGGGAGTGCTTTACAGATGCTTTTTTTTTTTTTTCCTTCCTACCAGGTGGACTGACGGTCCTACCCTCAAATTTAACCTGCCAGTTTGACCCTGTACCTGCCTCATACAAGGAGATGTGTCTGGCAAGCTGGACTCCGGGCTGCTCTGACCACGTCCCTTGGCTGTCAGCATGCTGCTTGTCCAGGGGCTGCACCCTGGGGGTGAGGGACTGCCCTGTCACCCTGCTGCCCCCAGCTCCCTGTGTCCCTTCTCTCCTGTTGCTCTCTGAGGGATTTCTGTTGCAACTCTTTAAGCGGTCTTGCCACCCACGAAGCCAGAATGCCTTTGTCTTAATTCATACAGCACTAAAGCACTACAAAGACCTGATTAGCATTGACAAAGTGGCTTCAAAGTAGCTAAAGTAAATTTTAATTAATTTAATTAAACGAATTCAAATTCCCAAATGTAGTTGAGCTTAAACCAGTTTAACAAAGCTCTAGGTCATTTCCATGCGTGTTCTTGATTCAGCGTAGCAGAAACAGCTATTTCTTGAGGATGGCAAATGAAAGCTTCTGGGTGTTGAGTAAAACAATTGCATCTGCCAGCTGGTGAGACCATTCCAAAAGCTAGATGAGCAGCTCAGGGCAAGAAAGAAAATTACCACTTTGAGGGGAAAAGAGGAAATCTCACAGGTTTCCTACGCTGGACAACAAGGAAACCACATGCCTAAAGCTGCACAATGTAGCCTGTCAGTGGGACGGAGACTAAGGTATCATTAACTGTGGGATGGAACAGATGGATGGGCAGAAGGACAGAAATTGTTTTATTCTGAAGTAACCAGAAAGTTATGGGATGGCTAGACCATTACAACTGGGATGGTTTAAGAAAACGTTGGGAGAATTTACCAATTTGGTTGAAGTCAGTGATTAACAGTATTCATGAAACTAGTCAAGCAATGTGAAATAAAATATTAGAATTTTTAATTATTATTATTATTACATTGAGACCAGCAACGTTTGTAGAGGGATAGTAACTATTTAAATTGCTTTAGCTCAATTCCTTGTAACTGCCTTATTACACTCAGACAAACACAGTCCTTGCTTAAATCAGTTTAAGTAAATTTAAGGTTTGGTTTGCTCCAGTTGGTGAGTGAAGTTAAAACTGAACAACTTTACTAAAAACAGCCTGTTATCCACCACGTATCGTTTCCTATTTGGCGGTTATGGGGCATAATAATTACGGTAACAGCAGGGGAAGGAATGGGTCCTGATAGCCTCCTGCATCAATGCCTCTGTGTTCATCATCATTTGTGTACAGCTTAACAACACTCTCTCAGATCACCAACCCACTCACTCACCCAGCTACGTTCCTGCTATTTTCAAGTACTCTGCTTCATTAAACCTTAAAAAGACTCTGATTGCAGGCCACAATTGGGAAGTTGTTATGCACTTCTTCCTTCTCTGTAATTAATAAAAGTAAGTCTTCAGAGTCTTACCTTCACCCTTCCAAAGTAGTTTGTTTCAGTTTACTTCTTTTCTGCGAGGGAGGGCAATGCTTGTTCTGTCCATCTTGGGAGAGATTTGGACTGAGAGTTTTCTCAGTCCAAGGTGGGTGTGGAATTTTTACACTATTTACTGTAACAATAAATGGCCACTGTGGCCACAAGTGATTTAGCAGATTACACAAGGCAATGAGACAGCTCTAAATAGATTTTCTCACTTTGAATAATAGTTGCTGCAGTTAAGTCTTGTAGGAATAAACAGATTTGATAGATAATGTATACACAGTATCATACTGCACAAACCTATTATTTACATGCATAACTGCATATTGGATTTTCTGAGAGTTGAAAAATCACATAAAGGAATTAACTATCACATAAAGATATTTACTGTTTTCAAGGTTTTGTAAAATAAGAGAATATCAAGCCATATTTAAATACCTAACAGAACAAAGTAATCACACATCATTAAAATTTAGATATTAAATTATCTAGTAAAAGTGAGGGTCACCATAATAGTAGGTTTCATTGAAATGGAAATATCAGAGGCCTCTGCAATTAACCACTGTTTATTTATAAGGTTACTTGTCAAAGTGATTCTCCAGCTTCTACAGACCGGTACATTTTTCACTGTGCAGTAAGTGCTAATAACTCTGGCTCTGTAAAGTAAAGTGCTCAAGATAGAATCACACAGATAGCCCACAGACACCCAGGTCTGAGGAATGAGCTCAGTATTTAAGAACAAATTCTCTCTGCCCTGCCCCATTCTCCTTGCACAAAAGGCAGCAGAAATGATGTGGTGCTGCCAGCCTTCTTTCCAGAAATTTCCTGTGTGACCCTCACAGCAAGCTTCAAGCTAGAGTACCAACACACCTACCACTCCTCCCCTGGAGCAAGGCAAAGAGCTTGCATGCAGCATGTTCTGATTCTGCTCAGGAGGAAGGCACTTTCTAGAGGTTTCCTATCAGTTACAACACATGGACCATCTTCAAAGATGGTCGGAAAATGAGAATGTTAGTAGGAGTTATATCTTCTCTTCATTAAGTAGAAGCTCGTGCACATAGAATATGACCAAGTATTTTATATTTTCTTTAAAATATATATATATATATATATACATTTTTCTGACAAAATACATTACTCAAAGCCTATCTACTTATCTACCCACAGAGTTTCCTGGCCATAATATTGTCTGAATAAAGTCTCCCAACAAGCTCAATTGTGATTTCTTTAATAAGCTTCTGAAAATCTGCTGTTTTCCACATCATCCTCTTCAGGACTCCAAGCTATTTGCTAACATTTGATATCAAGCCTTTTAGCAAAAGCTCCACAAACAAAAAAAATGTATTGCAACTGAAAATGAGCATGCGGTTTCTAAATAAAATTCTTGTTAAACAAATAACAGCTTGACTGTATTTAGTAAAGGGACTGAGCATGTGAAAATACTGAATTCTAACCAAATAAATCGTTAAAGCAAGATGGTGAAGTGATCTCTCAGGAGTCATACTACCTAACCTTACTTGAACCATTTAAGGTTTGTCACTGAGGTTTGTTACAAAGGTTCTCATGAAAATACCTTATTTTGCCATGTAATTTTTCTTTTTTTGGGGGGTTTCACTGTGGAAACTGTCTTTTCTCCACATACCAGCAACTGCCTGTACTTTTCTCTCTTCCAAAGACGCGAACTTGCATCCAAATCAGCCTGTTTCTAATTACAAGTTACAACAGGATTCTAGCAGGAAGAATGTGAAACAAAGGACATGCTAGAAACTGACACACATGAAAATTTTGATTTTGGAATACTGAAAATATTTCAATATTGAAAAGAAATTTGCAACATGAAAAGATTTACAACAGAATGTAAGATCAACATAATGCACAGAAAAACATAATTAGCAATGATACAGAGAAAAATATAGAAGTGTTCTGTTTTGTTAATGAAAAAGGGATTGATGTAAACTGAAAACGGAAGTCTCTATCCCTGAAAAATTAGCTGTTCTTTAAGAAATAAAAATCAAACAACATGAAATTACATGTGTACGTTACCCATGTGCACTTTGGGCTCTTCACCTCCAAATAAGCAGGTTTCTACTCTAAAAGCTAAAAGCCAAGGTCAATTTGCTTGACTCTAGAAGAAGGTATCATTTTCAAGTATATATCAATCTAATGCAAACTAAGTTACAGTACTTAGTTTAGCTCTGTAGAAATAAATCATAGAAAAGCTTCCCCTGATCAAGCCAGGCCAAGACCAAGCCTGTAATTCTTATCTGAAATCTTTAGGACTAGAACAAGGAAAGCTGTAAATAACTATCAAACTATAAGCTATAACCTAGACTTCAAATGCAGCTCATGCTTTGAGGTTTCTCAACCAACCAGAGAATTTTAGAGTATGGTATAGTGTCTGTTTCCAATGATTTGTTTAACTTTCCATTCAGAAACTGGAAGGTGATTTTCAAGACAAACTGACTAAAATGAATAGTAAGAGGCCTGAAGCAGTCTTCTTTGAAAGGAAATACATTATTTTAATTGCTGCCTTTTCCAGAGAAGAGAGTTTTAGACCTTCTGGGGGGTCTACCTGAACAATCCAGAGACAAGCAAAAGATGCTTGATTAATTTTGGCAGCAGAATGGGAATACAGCAATACGCTACAGCATTTGAAACCACAGACTTTCTAGTTAGTAATAAGCAGGGGAATTATTCCTTCACTATCATTTTAAGTATGACACAGATGTTTTATTGTTATCCAACAAAATATCACAGTAAAGCATTTTTAAGGCAACCAGCCACCACCAGGGACTTTAAGAATGAAGTTTGAATAAAACAAATATATTATTTTTCTGTGAAAATAACTTCTGCCATTGCACCTTTCTTTTAGTTAATTGCACTTCGAAATGTCTTGGCAAGAATTTCGTAGTATAGAGCAGATTCATTAGACAGCTTTAATAAGACCATTTGAGCATTTGTTCACAGGAAAAGTTCATCCAAATGCATCAAAATTCTAAGCCAATATCAAAATACTTATGATTAAGGATACACTCAGGCATACTACTACTTTTTATATTTATTCAGATTGCCAACTTCACAGTGAATATATTAGTGTTGTCCTTGTATGTCACTTGCATTCAGTCCCTGGAGTTAAAGCAATTTGGCTAACATCCAGCTACAAATCACTTAGTTAAAATTATCATTCCCTTGGTGAATATTCATTGGATCAGAAAGGAAATATAAAATGAAAGATAATTACAAGCAACTTGTAGCTACTTGAGCTTTAACCTAACCTTGTTGTTATCCATGAATGACTGGTTATTTTCCATTCACGGGCAAGAATCTCTACACTATAACTAATTAATATATAATCAAAACATTCTACATAAACTAAAGGACTACTGAATGATACGTTGCAGGCCACACCCACTAACAAATGTGAGTGGATTTTCAACATTAATTCAGTGAAAATTCATTGAATTCCTTGAATGAATTTTCAAAACAATTCAAAAAAATAGTAGAAAACACTGTGACTAGCAAGAAGAAAGTGAGGAGAAAGTAATAGCCTCTCGAGGAAAACAACAACAACAAATTAGCAAATACTTTGCCATTAAATGTGTTATGTATGCAATAGCAACTGAAGAAAACAACAGTTAGCTCTGCTAGCCTACTCTGTCCAAATTATTGAATTGTCTTAATTCCTGAACTTATTAAATCACATCCATTTTCTCAAAAAGGGCAAATATGTTTTCTTATTGACCCTCAGGCAGGGCAGTATAAGAAATCTAGTTTCATGTTTGCCCTTTAGATGCTCCTGAGAATGGGTACGTTGCAGAGGCAACATGCTAGAACTACAAATGCAACGATGTCAACCATACTGCATATTTCAGACAAAATTGCATGAACGGATAGGATGAAGTTCCACTACTACTGGTAAGACATTTGAAGATATTAATATGAAGCTTCTTCAGATGCAGGCCTAAAAACACCTCTTAGAAAATATATCCCAATGAAGGAGACTGTTACCATTTTTAAAATATAATTTTAGCCTTTTTTATATGCAGCACTATTCTGGTGAAAGGCATTTAAAGACTGTTATGAATAACAGCAATAACAAAGAAACAGTGCCAGTGTACATCTCACCCATTTTGAGAGATCATCTTCAGCACACAAAAACTACAGTTTCATTCCTTTATTGGTTATAGTTACTATTCATGTTTTTTCTGTTTGCTTGTTCTGGTTTGTTTTGTGTGTGTGTGTGTGTGTTTAATCTAATTGTTGAGGTATTTAAGGTAGGCCTCTGACCTGATCGTACAGGTTATTTTGGATTAAAGAATAAGGTGTAACAAATAAGTTTTGTAGGTGTTTTTTTTTGTTTGTTTTGTTTTTTGTCTTTCACAACAGGTTGTACAATATTTCTGAATGAGTTTTCCATGTCTTGCATTTAATATAGTGAAAATTAGTGGAAAAAAAAAAATACAGCTCTTGCAGAATTTGGTTAACACATAGATTAAATTTTACATTTGAAATTTCTGCCTTTCTTGCAAGACGTTATTGAGTACAGATATTGTGGAAGGGACATTAAATTTGTCATTTCAATATGTTAACATCTTCATTAGAAAATCAGACAGCCCATCATTGTAATATTGTGATGTTCAAGGGAACAAAGATATTCTGTTGTTCAAACATGTTCTGTCATAAGCATTTGTAAAATCTACTGGGGTGAAATTCAGCATATATCATTATTATAGTTATGTAAAGAAAGAATTATTGTGACTCTTTTCATCTTGCTTTCCTCACTGTACTATTTTTTATTCCATTTATGATTACTTAGTGATTTTCGTCATTAATATAATCCCTCCGTATTAGCTATTACAATTTCATTTATAACCTAAGCTGCTCACCACAATAAGCAGTAACCACATCATTTCACAATGGCTGTACTTACCTACTCCAATTCTGATATAGGATTATCATTTAATACTACGCATTTCATAAGATAGAACTGTCAAATCACAGGGCACTCAGAAGCGGAAAACACAGTTTACAAACTGATTCTGGCAGTAGAATGTGGCCTTCATAAGAAGAGTCCAAATGTAGTAAAATATGACTATTTATATATTGATTTTTTAACTTTTGCTAAGTATAACCCCAACTGTCATTTAGAGATGATTACAGGTTTAAGAATATTTTTGTTAATTTCTCTGATGGTTAATTAAAGAAATTGAGCTGGTCACATCTCATTTGGGTGCAATCAGTGTGGCTTCACATTACCGAGTTTTCATTCTAGTCATTACATGAAAATTGTATTTTATTCCAGTGTCTAAAATCTTCATGTCCAAACTTTACGTTATAACTTCTCATGAGAATGAAGAAGTATCTCATGGATACAGCCAACTCTCTGCCATGCCACGTGAACATCTAGGAGTTAGCCTGAATGCCAATTTGAATCTTGGTCAGAGATGGGCCAGAAGTCTGACTCATAACATAAAAAATAAGTTTTCTTTACATAATTCAATGTAAATCCCACATTCTACTTAAATGCCTACCTTTCTATTTATCAGAACTGAATTATTCAGCTTGCACTGCTAACAAAGACTATGATGGAGGAGAACCTCCCAGCTTGTTCTCCACCATACGCTGATTGCTACATATTTCTTGCAATAGATACTAAAAACAAATGATGAAGAGTTTCTCCTTCCTAAAACAACTGGGTACGCCAGGAGAGAGAAAGTCCTGGAGAGGTGGATGGGGCCCTTTTTGCAGCAGGTCTCTCCTCCACATAAATCTCAGATATAAAATATAACAGGGGAAACTTTTTAAAGATACAGAGGGGACATTCAAGTCATTTGTTAAACCCTAGGGCTTAACTGGTGCAGGAACAGAAGTAGGGGAACAGAAGGGGAGAGGAAGAGATGTGCTGTAGACTATTGTAAGGAGTCTGCGTGAGGTGATGGTGAAATGCAGGCCTATTTTCAATGGATTTTGTATTTTCAATAGAAGCACCATTCCAGGGTCTTCACTTCCATCAGAAAATTGTAAAAAGCTTTTCAATTTTTAAAATGTTGAAAATCACTGATCTAAGCAATGGTAAGATGAAAGTCATGGGCTCCTGTCTCAGGCAGTCCCATTGGTCTGGTTGCAGTTATTTAAGAGCCTAACAGGGTCCCAAAGACTGTTAGAAGGTAAATACCATTGCCCAGTGAAAGTTGGCCACACTATGAACAGCAAAATAACCTAAGGAAATCTATTTTACATACATACAGGGCTCTCATTGCCAATCAAAAATTCTGTGGTCTGAGGGCAATGCAACAGGCTTTGAAGAGAAATTAAAAATCAGTCCTGAAATTCGTTCATGCACTGTGTCAATGTTTTAAGACTACACTCACATTTTTAAAATATATTCTTTCATTGGCATAGGAATTAAGAAATAAAATCTCTATATCATCATATCCATTATTAAACCAAACTTGCCGTAGGCTGACATGCAATTTAGCTCTAATTGGACAGTTAATGTTTTTAATCATATCATTGTGTCTGTAGTTCTATAGATGAGTATTAAGACATTTCCCATGTCATGGTGTCAGGAACTCTACATATTTTTTGATGAAGGCCAGATCCAACCCAGCACAAATTATCTCAATTTATATAAAAACAAAAGCCTATAAAAACATATAATCATATAATTTCCTTATTTTATTCTTAACAGACCCTTTCACCAAAACCAAAAATGTTAGATGTGTGCTCTTAAGGATTTTTCAATAGAAAAATTACTAATATTAAAAGTTCATGCTGTTAATAAAGATCTCCTTATAATATTATACAAGTTATAGAAACAGCTGTTTTAAAAAAATCAAAACACAGCAAAGAACTAAAATTTTACTTTCATACCTATGGAGAATAAACATACTTTCCCAAGACACAAAAGAGCAGAAGAATAAAACGTGGCATAACCGTCAGTCAAGGTGACTACAAGGCACCACTGTGATGCAGCTGTGAAAAAGATACCTGTAGCCTATTTGCAATAAAGGCTGGAAAGTATCACTGCAGCACCGTATACAAATCCGGCCATCCATTTTGAAGCAATTCAGAACACATGACAAGGAGAGGCAATTGCAAGACCAAAAGTCACACACTGTTTCACAAAAGTGACTAACAGCATTTGGTTTGCCTGACAAAGCAGACACAAGACTGCATGATGATACTTTTCTATATAAACTAGGGGGGTGGCACATGGAGTGAAAGGTGAAAAGAGGCATTAATTGATCTCTTTAAATATTGTGAGGATAGAAGATGTTGACGCTGGACTGATGACCATAAAATTATCACGAATAAACTTAGTCTGGGATTAGACAAAAGCCATAACAATTTCCATGGGAGCCTCCAAATATATTAAGCACAAAACAAACAAACAAACAAATCTCTATAGGATAAAACTTAAGACTATTTTAAGAATACAATGTTGATGCAGGGGACAGCGGGAGACAGATTTTCCTGAAGCAGTGGGTGCATTCTAGCACCCTTTTCCCAAATGTAGGGGGAGACAACTTTGTACTATTGCCCTGGAAATGCCAGTACGTTACTGAGCAACACACTTTGTGATAGTACCAATTACATTCATTCCCATCACTTCCTAGGAAATGCAGATACCATGTTACTTGATGAGCACAATTTCAGCTTGCCTAAATGCTCTATTCAGACAGGAACTTAAAGAAGAATATCCAGTTATTTCATCAAATAGTAGCTCATTTGCTGGATTCTCAGATAAGTGAAAATCAGCTGAAATATTCTCCATTCTAAGAAGTGGGAGCAAGTTTTATACAGCTGGCATCTCACGTAGCAAACACACAAATAATGAACTACATCCAACTGTCACTCCTGAGTCACCACTGTACATTTCCCTGATATTTTTAGACACCAGTGATTTTCAATACGGCAGACTAACATACTGCAGACCTCAGAGGTAGCTGTAGTATCTTACTGTAATCTAATCACATTGGCAAACTGCAAAACCTTTATCAACGTTGATGAGCAATTATACTTGTCTGCTCAGTGAAATCAATCTCCCCAGAGAATAAACACTCACCTGTAGCATAAGCACTATACAGCTGAATGTAGTGCTGCAACTGCAGTACTAATCTCTTATGTGTTTTTGGGCAAACAGTAATACAATGTAACCCTGTAATCATTTTCATCAAGCTTTTCATGTTTTTTCTCCTCTGTTTTTTTAATTAAGTGAAGAAAAACGAAAAACATATGGTGTGTGACAACAGTGGTGCTCTTTTGATCCAGACTTGGAAGTTCAATCTGGAAAAAAATAAAATAAAAATAGAATGCAGTAATATATACTGTGAAAATAAATTGTTAACCCACTACTTCCATAATTGAATATTTCTTCTCCTAGGCAGTCATTTTTAAATACGTGAGAGCATCCCTGGGAGTTTACCATGATTTTTTTCATATAGATAGGAAATGATTCCTATTTGTTACCTTGCAAGTAGGCATTTATGGTTGGCATGGCCCTGGCTAAAGGAAGCCAATAAAACTGTTTTAAATAATGCTTTTTAGGATTCCAACAGATATAATTTCTACACAAAAATGACTTTGATGATAACAGTTCATTTTTACTGTTACAACCTGCAGCATAATGTGACTAGATATTGAAGTTGTTATTTTTCAACATTTATGCTGAAACTTCCATATTTCATCATCTGCCATTTCAGTTTTCAGTCTGAAGGAAATAGACATGAATTATACAAATGCAATATATGCAGACATCAATCTTGCAACATAGATTGTTTACTTTAATCAATGTCACCTAGTGATATGCCAATGCTTGTCAGAGTGGCTTTTTCAACCCTACTCCAGCCACCTTGTCTTGATTACATCCTTGCTCTTTTCTGGCAGCGTATGCCCCGATTAACACCTTTTTTTTTTTTTTTTTTTCCCAGGATGAGAAATATGTAGCATATGTTATACAGGGATATACATAAAAAAGAACTGATACTATAATGGGTCAGCTATTTTAATTTAGCTTATCAAAATGAGTACAATATGCAAGACTGACAGCAATTTTATTCCCTGGCTGCAGTCATACAAGGGTTACAAAAGCTTAAATCTCACAATGACAGTGGGACAACACATGAACAAAAGGACTGCTGTTATGGTAACTCTGGCAAGTAATTCCTAGCTGCAAGTTTACTGATAGCATAAGGGAGCAAAGTTGGTATTTACACATACAGTTCTTCTATGACAAGTCCACATAACAAAGAAGTATTTGGTGCTCTTTTTTCTATTATCAGAAACGCTACTAATAAAGTACTTGCAAAAACTAAACTGCCCCCAAGCACGAGCCCAACTGAACAAAGCCAACATACATGCAATCCTGCATTACCGACCCTGTAAATAGAGAAATACAGCCTCTAGTGATTACATACACACAGAAATGATGAAAAAAACTGCATGTATAGGTAAAGTGCACAGTCTGAGTCATCCCTTTCAACTAGACTACCATAACCAACTGAAAGGCTAGCCAACCTCATCATACCAAAGTAACTACAATTATTACAAGGCTACTTTGCATCAGAGTATAAGACAATAGAGAACCTTTTCAACTTAGAGAATTCATTTATTTTCACGCCTGTCAGATCCAAGTTTGATCAAAATTGCTTCAAACAAAAGACTAGTAAATCCATGGTCCATTGGACAGTTATTGAAATGTCAATTCATTTCACTTGCTCAGTTCTATTAATTATATTCACAATACTAATGAAGAACACTAAGCTCTCTTCTTCGAATAACTCTTTATGTATTTCTAAGGGAATTCCTATGTAAGTTAAAAATAAAATCACCTCATTTAAACTTAAGTAAATATTCCCAGATTTTAAATAAAGGACAATATAAAACATGATACCTCCACAGGTCAACTACTCTTCCCAAAGCTTTAGGATATCTGGATTAAGCATGCTATTACCTCATAGCATCATTATAGCACTACAATAATTTTAGTAACCTGAATTATTAAGGTAAAAAACAACATACTCCAGTGATGACAGGATTTTAATTCTTTCCAGAATGATTCTATTTATGGACATGTCTTGTAAAGGACTTGTAGGACTTTTTCTTTGATGTGACAGACTCAACACCTAACAATGCTTACTTAAATCAATGGCTTTCTATCACATTCCTGCTTTCTCTAAAAACTCAAGAAGCTGTAGAACCAACTAGCTCTCATATATAAGAGGTCAGCCTATCTGCTTTTATAACCTACAGAGATTTCTAAAAGGGTCTTTGGATGCCAATTAGCAAAAAAATAACAAATGTTTTCTCTGGTCAGCTCTTAACACAGTTTCTTTGGTAAGAGAAAAGGAGAAATTATACTGGTCTCATCTGACTGGAAGATTTCTCTGGCCTAGGTAAATACTCAGTTGCCCTCTTTGGGCTGCTTTTCAGCTGCACTGTGCAAAACCAGAGTGATCTGAGAGACACACCCCACTATTACTAATAATATCCAGCAAATGTGTGCATACTGCATTAATCTGTTTAAGAAATATGTAGATACAGAGATAGTGACTATTGAACTTCAGTTTCTGTGTGATTTTCTTGTGAGATAGCAAACTAGTATATGAACATAAGTTGCTCAGGTTTATGTAAAGCTTCTGTTAAATCTTGAAGTCTAAACCAAATAGCTTAAATTTAAAAGAAAATATATAATACTCTAAGCTTAAAGATGCTTTGAGAGTGTCAGATAAGAAGAGAAAAAGGAGAAGGGAAAGGGAAAGAAAATTAAAAATTTGCTGCAGACATGCAAACGGACTACCAGCGGAAAAGCTGATGAATCATGAAGACCAACTCACACAAGTGTTGAGCCAAACAAGAGATGACAACTGATTTCAAATCTAACACGGCCAAAATGGGTGGGCTTTTTTCCTCTCATCTTAGTTACGGATAAGAGTTGGTTTAAAATCTTAATAATAACTTATAATAAGAGCATCATAGCTGGTGATTGAATGTTTTGCTTGACTTTAATTGCAGTGTTCCCAAGACATATCAAAGACTTCATAGGACTAAAATAGCAGAAATCTTATTCATCAGAGAGCTTGAAAATAAATTATTAAGGTTTGATTTCTATTACTTCTGTGGTTTATCATTCTGGTATCTTTAAACTACTTATATATCTTTACCTGTATAGTATTATTCTAAAGAGATAATCATTTGACTTTCTATACTCTGACACAACCTTTCTAATTCTCAGTCCTCCCAATGAACTAATTTTCTGTTTCAATGACATACACCCAATTAGTCATTCCTGTCTTCTCTATGTAAAATGACATTACCCCCACAATCCATTTGTTTCGTATAATGTGAAGCTAGTCCTTATTTGCAAATTTTGTCAGTAGTCTAGAAACTATTCAACACACAAAATAAAGGTTTTTCCTTGCTTGATGCGCTTGTAATCTCAGATGAAACTAGGATGATTTGACTATAAAAGGCTATGAAAAGAAAACTGAACAGTGATTAATACCACTACCACCCCAACACAAATGCAGAGACACATGCACATACATTTTTTGTGGACATAGCAAAAACAAATGTTTTAGTACCACTGAAGCAAGAAAAGGACAGACTGCCTTTTATTTAAAGATACCATTGGGAGAATGCTTTCTGCTTCAGGCAAAGTAGCTATGCCTGCTCCAATACAGGATTCCAGACAATGCTGGAAGAAACTGAGTGCATCTTTGAGCATATAAATCAGTTTTCTGTTTTCTCAGATCAGGCAGGGAAACAATCTTCCCAGCCTGCACTTCAGATGTAGATACCTATGTATATTTACTCCCTGCAGTATTTGGACCCCTGTTTATTATAAGACACAGAGACAGGTATATATGGGGTGCTCATTATGTCCTCTGGTATTCTGATCGACAGGTCCTGACCACAAGGTCTAGAGCAAGACAGGTGCCCTCTGCAGTGGTCCTGAAGTTCTGGTCTCCTGATCATCTACAACAGGTGACACACACATGTCCTTTCTGGAACTGGCACCCACATCTCCTTTCCAAGGAAATTAGGACATGTCTCTACTGAAATAGAATGGGGACGTGGCTGGGGTCTTCACCTGTGTCCCCATGACTCTAAGAACATGATTGGACTGAGCAGCACATTGCACTGAGTAGAGCAGGTTGTAACTATGCAAATGGTAGGCTGCTGAGTCTTCAGCAAGAAAACAGTGTTGAAGGATGATTTTGGCCCTATGAAAAATAACACTTACTGGCATTACGACAGACATAGGACAGAAACTGTGGCAAATGAAATGGCAGCAATATTTCACTAGGAAGAAGAAGAAATTATTTCCATGCAGTGAAGGTTTCTAAAGATAGTTTGGGTTTGCTTGCATTGTAACCTTCAAGGCACCGAATGCATTTATTTTAAGGCAGTGATGAAAACATTTATTTCACCACACTGAAAGAGCAATCTCATACTATCACAACACTGTAGTAAAGTTTAATCCATACCATCCTCAGCAGTGGCAGTTCTGATAATAAACAGAAGTATGTTATCAATGCCTGGAAAACAGTAGGGAAGCAGTGAGTCAAAATAAAGCAGGTCAGTTCTTCAGTTTACATGCAAATATGTTTGAATTTCTTTTCCTATGTTATTATAACTGCTCAGCTACAGCAATAGGTCGAGTCATATACTGACAACATGGGCAAGAAAAGTGAAAAGAAAATTAAATAAAAGGAACATAAACATCCTTCTCCCTGTGACTAAAAGATGACATTTAATCAATAGCTGTGTGGTTTGAATTTTAGTCAAACTACCTCGAAAGGCCCTTGACCAAAGACAGTTATAGTCAGTGAGTGGCAGTTCCTTCATGTAGTTTAGAATTTTCTACTTTGAATCACTGTTTACTATTTGTCCAGACTCCAATAATTCTGTATTAAAATAAAGTGCTAATCATGGAATGCTAAGCACACTGGCTTAAGGCCAAAGAATTTCAAGAATAAGAATAAGAAATGTTCTTGCTTCCTGTTTACCTGGCACTTAAGTTGAAAGCTCTTCATTGTGCATGCTATTCAGCTCAGATAACGTGTCACAGCTGCACAGTAACTAAGTTCTGTTCTGAGTTTCAAATTAAATTTCTTTACTATTAAAATTCTCTACTCTGAAGGGGTTCAAAATTCACCCATGAAAATATACTCCTGGGAGACACTGGGTTTCAGCCCAAGAATAGATATTTAGATTTTTTTTTCCAGGAAGTATCTGAGGAGAAATTAAAACATAAATATATATCTGTGAACACACAGAGCAAACCAAGCATCACTGTGAAGAAGGTCAATTTGACAAAGGAGCCCTCAGTACGGCAGAGAACCCTGACTCACTCCAAGCACTAGGTGGGAGATGGCCGGAGTCCCTTACAGCAGTAGCAGCCTTGGCTCCCACCCAGTGCAGTCACAGAGCCCCAGTGACACTCCTGCACAGCAGTACAGATGGATCCCCTTCAAGCATATGTCCCTAATGCAAAAGGCTGCATCCCTCTTACGCTCTAACATAAGCTTTCCACATCCTGTTCCGTTGTACAAAAAGGAACCAGATTTATTTTGCTTCCTGCTGCCATATGTGCTTCTGTAGAGAAAAGAGGATTCGTCCTAGTAAATGAGTGCATCATCCAAAATGAAAAATATTAGTCTCATCTCTCTTTTTCTCTCTCTCTCAGACTTGACAGAGAAAAAAAATCATTAACAATCAAGTGTTTAATGAGGAATCCTACTTTTGATAACATTTTTTTTTCATTCATGATTAAGCTTTCCAAGCATGTAATATGATTAATATTATTTTATAACATTTTTTGTCCATTTTCTATCCATTTTAGACAACACAGTGAAGGAAAAGCAAAATATTTCTGTTCCAAAAATATGTTCTTGCAGCATTTTCTCCAAGGTACCATTTGAAGGCATACTGTCATTTCTCTTTAAGGTTTATCAAGCATTGCAAGTCTCCCTTTGGAGCCTAAACATTGTTGGATAATTACAGAAAATAGCTCCGATTGCTAGAAAGCTGTTATAATGAACAAAATTTTCCTGGTTGGAATAATGTTTTCAGGTATGTATTGGTAAATAGTTCCATGTAAACTGCCGCTATAGTGAACCATTTTGGAGACAAATGACTTTCATAGATTCTTGTAACAATCCCACCACAATAATCTGCAGGTATTTGCATGCTTTCTTCTGGGAAGAGTAGGTAACAATGTGCGGAAACTGAAGTGCACGTTACCTTTGCATTCCCTTCATCTGCCCAGGCTTGAAGGCATCTTTAATTTACAGTACATTGCAAGAGTACCCAAAATCAAAATTGGTGCCAAAGAACACTGAAGATTACCTTCTAGTCTTCACCGCACTACTTTCTCATTAAATCAAACAGTGACAAGGTCAGGCTAACAGGTTGTCTTTATACCATGGGAAAACCACTTCTTGACCTGAAAGAAGCATGATCAAACTGATTAAACTAGCTTTAAGGCCAGACTACACAGGTGTTTGGCACAAAACTGCTACTCCACAGGCTCTAGCTAAGAAGACTTCTGTGGGAGAAGGAACAGAAGATAGTTACCAGATTGATGACAGAATAGAAAAATGTCTCCCACGGAAAAGGTCTAATGAAATTTTGGCCATGCACTACTCAGACTGTGAACGTTGCTATGTTTGAAACATCAAGCAACTTATCCAGCTTCCAGAATCTTTTGTGCAGTCTCTCTGCCTGTCGAATCTGACACAATTTGTTTCACAAGGACGGGAGCTGGAATATGAAACACAAATTACCAGAACAGGAAGAACCCCTTGGGAGTAGTTATTAAATATGAATGTATATTCATGAATACTTCACAATTCTTCACTGACCACACTATATGAACATTCACTAAAATATGTAAGAGTTCATGAAAACTGCATGAATGACAATGAACATAAATGAGACATTTTGTACCACTTTTTGATAAGTGACATCTAGACCTTCAGGGATACTATCTCATTGTCAGGCTCCTCGGTATCTAGCTTAGATGCTCTGAATTACCCTCTGCAGGAATCTGCAATGTGCCTTAACAGACTACGTTGAGAATACATAACACTTAAACTACAAGCCTGTAATAGCTTAACATACACATGCATGAGTCTACATATACCAACTCGCAAACAACATTCAAGCAATACTTCACATTCTCTTCCATGCTTTTCATAAAAGAATACTCTTAACATACTCTGGGCAAAACTAAAAACTCAACTTTCCCACTATACCTAATGTAAGTAATGTTCTGCTATGAATAATAACACATTTCCACCCTTTTGTAGCGTGTACATGAAGTATTTCTGAATAAATCACCCTCTTCCTTGCTGCTGGTTTTGCAAACAGTGCTCTTGAAGTTCTTGTGCCAACCCAGGGCTCTCTCCTCTCAGACCACTGAAATGTGCCAAATCCACTAAAAGTTCTAAAATTGAGTTCTTTGAGATACCCAGTACAAGGACTCAAAATCACTCAGCAAAATGTCTCTTTGCATGATGCCACCCGGAAATACAAGTCTCCTTGACAAAACTACTTTTATGTCTATTCTGAGATCTGGCATTGTTTTCTTGTTACACTGATCTTTCCTCCATCTACTCTCTCAAAACTATTTTTGAGGTCTTCCACACCCAATGCTCTTCCTAGAGAAATGAGTTACTTGCCCATAACTTCCCAATTGTATATACACAATCATATTGTGTTATCTATAAATAAATTAAACTAATTAGGCAACTGACCATATTGTAAAACTCCCTTGATATAGGTCAGTTGCAGTAGATTCAAATGAGTACACTGAAGAACTTGCACTGATGTAACTAAATGGATTTAAATATCAATGTCATTAAGATCAGTGTCACTTCTTGTTGAGGGATGGTCTTAAATAGCTATTTCTTTCCCTTCAATATGGACATTCTCTGGATGTAACATATGACTGTCCTCTTTGTAGCAGCACAACGATCTTTTACATAGGTTTGATTTAACTTCACCAGAGTGTGTGAAAGCTCTCCATTGACTCCAAAGAGCATTGAATTAGCTCTGTGGTGGAACATATGCCTTTATGCTAAATACCAAAATTTTATATTCAAAACTTATTTGCTTGATGTACTGTTCAAGGTACTGTTCTGGGTCTCCCATCTCCTGTAAATCCCAGTTATCTCTCTTTTCTCTTTCTATGCCTGTTTTAAGCAAACAATTTAAATCCTTTTTTCTTTTCATTTAAAAGCTCCCTACTCAGTTGTGCCATGTCTAACACTGTATGTTGCTAACAAAAAAAATAAAAATAAAAAAATCTGCATTCAATCCTGAAAATAAAGTTTCTTTTTTTCTCAGTTATTACACAGGAAAGTAATGTTGACAGATGGATCAAACTGTTTGCCCTCAAATGCCATTATGAATGGATAATGAAGAAAAAAAATGCAACTTAGATTAGATTACTGGGCTGAAAGCAGACTATTCTGGTAGCAATTACAGAAAGTTTAGTTATTTACATATAAATAGCCAAGAAATTTCAACCCAAGATGTACCTTAAGATATAGAATAAGAAGTTCAGTAACACAAGGCTTAGGTCCATCTCAGTGCTTGGTGAGGTGATTATAACAACCACGCATCCAACAAAAAAAAAAAAAAAAAAAAAAAGAAAGAAAGATGGAAATCCATTATAGAGTCTTTATTGGAAGAGAAAGACCTGTAGAATTTTGAAAGCACTCCCATACCAATCAGAGCTCCAGTATCACGAATTCCTGTCATTTGAAAGGTTCAGTTCTAGTATCAGCCAATCATGCCTACATAAGAGTTCCACAGAGCAGAATGCGAGTAAAAAGAACAACATTGAGAATATAGTTTGAACACACCATATTTCTATTTCTGCCTAGGAATACCTTACTTATAGCCCAGAGCTTAGTCAATGGGACACCTGTGAGTTAAGTCAATGACCCCCAACTTTTTGTAGACTTGCTTGAGAAAGATGGAAATATTCTGACTCTCACTAAGCTCAACTCACTATTTGCTCTGTCTTAAGACTGCTGCTGCCTCCTCAGTTGCTGCCCACCCAGTCCAAGGTGGTGTGGTACAGCAGACACCGTAGATCTGGCAATATTTGTACATGTGGATTCCACCCTATTTTACTTACTTATCCCATGCCATTAAGATGGCCTCACCAATTACGAGCTACAGAACTAAGGTGCATGAATCGCATGTGAAAACTAAACATATTTAACAAGGCTGTTGTGGAAGTATGTCCATAGGTGGGACAACTCTTGTGGAAATGTTATTTTCAGTGATATCTTCCAGGCACGGGAAACAAGTCCTATTGGCAATAGTGAATAATGTCATCAAAACCACTATCATTTAGTAGCAAGGGGTTGATCAGCAGTGTTGTCACTACTAAACCATTGCCTTGCTCACTGACCACTCAGTTGGCAGACACAGGTGGGGTTTGCAGATAACCCAGACTGTGGACATGACCAGATGACCACTCATAAATGTTGTTTAATTTATTTGAACAAGATTCTCTAAAGGATGTTGAATTTCATCATCAGGAATAGGGTGACATGGCTTAGGAAGGTATATATATACTCTACCAGTGACTTGATACAATAACATGAAAATGAATCTTTAACAACAGAAAAGGTCACAAATGTAAAAGAGTGTAGTATAAAGAAGAAAAACGAAAGCCTGAGTCCCCAGAAAGGAAAGATTTCTGCAAATACACTACTAAAATGAAAGTCAGGGGGAAAAAAAAAAAAAAAAAGATTCTCTATAAATGTAAGGTATTTTTATTCACTGTAACTAAACTCAGGGGAGATCTATCTAGATGAGTTTTGCAGAATGATGTCAGGCTAGATACACTATGCAAAACATTTCTTCTAATCTTGAGCTGCTCCTGTGCTGTTAATAAATCCTGTTTTTAATTAGACCACTTGAGCCTCAGACTCTTGTAAGGAAATTTTCACACAGGTTGTCCCACAGAGATGAAACTTTCAATCACTAAAGGCTAGTGGAAGAAAAGTGGCTGACAGTATCTTTCTCCAGGGATTCCCAGTCAAAGAAGACAATTTTGCACTTATTTTAGAAGTGTATTACTATTGCAGGCCTAAGGTCAAACGCATTCTTCTTCCACTGACCAAGAACAAGAAGCAAATTCAAAAGAAACAGAGAAGACCAGAACATTTATATCTCCTTTTTTTTTTTCTTCTTCCTTTTTCAAACTTTAAAAACCTAGGAAGATAAAAGGAATAGTAAGTACTTGCACCACTACCAAATGACAAAATCTCAAATATGAGATTCAATTTCAGAGACTAGAATTGCAATGATTTTCAAATGCAAACTGGGGTTTTACTAGTCTTTTTTTTTTCTTTTTTTTTTTAACGTCCCAACAGGAAATGAATTAAAGGAATTCTTATTGAGATCTTATTAAGATTAGAATTGTCAGTTCAAATAACAAACCTGCAACTAACAGGAAAAGCAGAGTTCTGCAGTCGATACAATGGTTAAAAGCATCTGCTTTAATAGTTAATGAAATTTAAAACATTAAAAAAAATTTTTTTTGAACAGAGGAATTTAAAAGCTTTGACAAAATGATGAAAGTATTCTGTACAACCACTCTTTAATCTCCTATAATCTTCTTTCCTGCACAGTTGTACAAACACAATCCCAAAGGAAAAAAAAAAATGAATGTTTAATATTGTTTGATAATAAAGCACTGAATGCAACTCCTGAAGTACAGCTTGTAAACATGAAAAAATATTTCATCAGCTATCATACGAGTGTTATTTCTACTATTATAATAGTTGTTTTCTAGCCACTTCCTACTTTACATACAGTTCTGAAATAATACAGTTCTGAAATAACAAGCACTAGCAGCAAGTGATATTACAGCAAAGCGTCACAATACTTTTAGGACATATTTTGTGTTTAAATTGCACAAACTAGCTGTTGCAATCAGTGTAGAGGCATTGCAGATGTCATCACCTTTGAAGTTGCTTAATAATTATCCTCTAAACAATATACACATAAACCAGCACCAGTAATTAATGACAAAATCCCAATGCAAAGAGAGCATTTCAAAATGCATCTACAGTATTCTGCAAACATTCTTATACTTACTATTTGATTAGAGGCTCTTCCAAAAGGAAACAAAAAAAATATTATATACCTATCTAAAATTTTCTCACATGCATCTCATTTACATAGTAAAAACTCAGTCAGTTTCTTTCTTTGTAAAGGTTGTGTATATCACTAATATAATTTTCTTTTTCTCAATCATGCATTTTTTTTTTACTTTATATTTGTACTGCACCTGTTATTTGAGGTGCTCCTGTGGTAAAAGCTGTGTAGAGAAACGTCATAAAAGGCATGCCCAACATAAAAGATGAATAATCTAAAATGGGAAGTCAATGACAATAGTTTGACTCAGTAAAAAAAAATAGCTTGGGGTTGTGGAGGGGAAGGATGGAGGAAAATCAAAGCTTTTCATGTATTTTTCTCTCGCTCTGAGAAAGAACAGCTGGGATGCTTTAAGAATCTTATTATAGCTAATGTAGAACTTCATGGAGACTCTCAGGTTCAACTGAAATAGCAATCTACTTGGAAAAGGACCATTTTATCCCCCTTATTGGGCATTCTATACACACTCTGTGGATCTGAAGACTTCTTCTGTAACTGTTTAGCCAGTAAAGAACTATATGTAAAATGTATTTAGTAAGTGATAATTCAGAAACTAAAAAAAAAAAAAAAAAAAAGTAGGCTATGATGTTACAGAGATAATATTTTACAGCTTTAGATAAGGATATGAACTGGAAATAGTTGACACACTCAAGGTATTTTGGCAGATTTCAACATTTCAAAAGGAAATATGGAGGAAAGTTTAAATTATCTTACTGGAGAGGTTCAGGACCTAGCCCAACATTTTTTTTTTTAATTCAGTATCATACATGAGAGGTAGTCGATGTACAATGAATACATTGGTTGAAAAAACACTGACTTGTGTTTCTATATAGAAATACGGTACGTCAATATACAAATAATAATGCCTCTACCTGCTCTGGCAAAACACTTCTAAAACAGAAATGTTAATCATACTGTGAATTAAACTTTATTCGTGTGTAAGGCTTCTAGTTTGCCATTATGATTTTGCACCCATACAAACATCATTTATCATAGACATAAATCAGTGTCTTTATTTGCACATTTCAACAGCTATAGTAGGTATTTTTGCTTTTATATATATTTATCATGTCTTGAAGTTTTCTTTTTTTTTTTTTTTCTGGTACCATGGGACTTACCACACAGTGTGATCCCACTGAAGACTTGCACTGTATTAAATCAGCTACTTCATTACTTTTAGAGACTAAAACCACTTTATTTTTCTATTTGTACTGCAACATCAATCATTTAAAGTGTACTTTCAACTGTGTTTATATTATGAGACATACAAAGCACACAAGGAAATACATTGTAAATAAATTATTATTACATTACTGGATACCAATAAAGGTTGAAAGCAAGGAAGAAAAAACACAAAGCACATTACTTTCTCATGGTGAGACTGCAGCAAACAGCAAACTGCTTAATCTATAGAGACAAGACAAATGTCAAAGTAAATTCTTTAGCAGGACTATATAGCTCCAGGGACAGATAATGGCATACTGCGCTCCTCAGCTTCTAGGTCGCAGCCTGGAACCTGACTCAGATAATTCCTGTTTTATGCAATGATCCACTGCTTGTATATGCAGACATCAGGATTGTTAGTTGCATGTACACGAAGAATGCTGGTGATAAAACTCACCCCTTTCACTTCTTGTAGAATTGTCAGTAACTCACAGTGCAAGCCAAATGGTTTCCGTCATGTTGGAAAACCAACCACTAGCTAATGGGATAGGGACAAACTATAAATGTTTGAGCAGGTACGAAACTGCTATTGAAAAGAGGAATGCAGATACACCCAGGACATCTGATGCCTGCCTAGTGGCCCATGTGAAATGAGCACTTGACACGCTTTTTTTCCTAGTTCCCAG
Organism: Cygnus olor; assembly: GCF_009769625.2. Taxonomy (NCBI): domain Eukaryota; kingdom Metazoa; phylum Chordata; class Aves; order Anseriformes; family Anatidae; genus Cygnus; species Cygnus olor. Next base: position 29,701,625 of record NC_049169.1, on the reverse strand, counting down.
TGGACACATAAGGAGAAGTAATACCCATGGAAATCACTAACGCTGGCAGTAAAGCCAAAAAGAATGAAATATCCTTTAATTCTCATAGGACCTAAGAGTTGAGACATGTTACTAGAATACAGAATAGAAACATCACCAAAGACATGTGATATCCCAACTTCACTGTTAATCAATGGATGGGCTTATATATATATATATACACACACTTCCACATTCAAGTTAGAGGGGGGAAGCAGATCATTTTCACTACTGCTACAGCACAGCTCTGTACCAAAAGTTTTCACAAAAGTGTCTACTGATTTCAGCACTGGAGTATGCTCCTGAGAGGCACTAGAGAGAAGTGTTTATCTGCTAGTGAGACCTCTATAAAATATGTCGTATATAACCAAATAAAATAACTTTTCAACAACTATCAAAACTGTTGAAAGAGCATTTCTGGCAGTTTCTAAACACAGTTATAATGGTCAGAGTTTCAAAAAATAGGATTCATGATCCAGCACAGACCTGACAGCTGTTGTTAACCACCACTGCTGCTCATGCTGTTAACTGCTGTCATTTTCAATGGCAGTAAATTCCTAATTAGGATAACCCTTGATAGGAAACTGTATGGGCCTGCTTTCAGGACACAGCAATACACTTTGAACAAGTCATGATAATAAAAATAAAAAAAAAAAAGAAAATGAAATGAATATAAGCATTGTTATTATGAAGTGGATGAAGATTTTTGCCAGAAGATATATGCATCAAAAAAAGCACAAGGCATGGTGCAAAAGCCACTTGTTAACTAACAGGGAAGATGATGGGAAAGGAATACAGGGACAAGCATAATGACCAGCAAGTTCTTGAAAATCACTGATGGCTTTTTAAAAATAATATAATTTTTCTTAAGATCATACAATATTACACACATTTGGTGTCCATCTAGAAAAAGGAGCTGGAAGAAGGGCTCCTCTAGACTGGATGTTGACTCCAGGGAACAAGCTGGCTGAGAATATGACAGTGGGATAAATGCAGCTTGGGTGAGACTGATGATGAACTTAAAGAATTCACATTCCTTTGAGAGAAGGAAAGCAGCAAAATAAAACAATGAATTTCAGGAGGCAAACAAATTTAGATGAATCAGTGGAAAGAAAAACAACAAAAGGAAGTTAAGAAGATAGGATCAAAGAGCATTTTTTTTCCAATGGGGTAAAAGGATGGAATTCCACTAAAGCAGAGCTTTCATCGATCTTAAAAATAAAACAGGACAAGTACAAAAGAACATACAGTGACAAAATAAGAAAGGCCAACACACATTATGGAATATAAATAAAAAACATCAAGACTACCATGAAAAAAACCTGTAAATACAGTAGCAGTGAGAGAAAGCTAAAGAAAATATTGACCTGTCATTCAATAGAGAGGAAAGGCTATTGACAGAAAGAGTGCTGAGAAAGAGCCAAAGTATTTAATAACCTTTTCCACAAGTTGCCACTAAAACAGTCAACTGCAAGCAAATGGACAACTCAGTTTCTACCAATGACAAAAGAGAGCTCAACTCTTAGCATCGGTCAAGTTTATCTGAAGGTGTGGGATAGAATCACCACGATCTTGACAATCTGAATTGGTTTGACCTCCTAAGAAAGGAAGATGTGGAAGTAAAGGCCATTGGTAAATTTTCACGTGAGAATTGAGTGACAAGTGCAGTTGAGAATTGAGCATTTGGGAGAATTTGTTTTTTGCTTTTTGCAGTACACTACGAACTATCTTAATTAATAACAGACCAGTGTCCAGTCAGAAGACAATGAATAAGAGATAAGCCACTCTAAAACTTCAGTGACGAACATCTGTTCACAAGAAACACCTCTGCTGTCAACTGAACTGAATCAGATGAACTAACCCACAAAACAGATTTTAAAAAGACTATCATTGGCAATTCAGTTACATTTCTTCTCATCACAACCCAGTATATGTTATAATGAAAGAAAAAAAAATAAACACACACAACACTATTTATCTCACTCAAATCTGTAATGTAAGCTATAAAAATCCTTTATGGAACAAACATTCAGATTCACTATTCAATTTTTAACAGCATTTCTGTTCCTTCCTGGTTTTTATTGCAGTTGTATATACACAAATTAGTGGTGATAGCACGGCTGAAATAGTCAAGAGAAAATTAAAGCAATCTTAAGACAACCCAGGATCATGGGATTCACTGAGTATTATAAATGATTACTGTAGACAGAGGACAGAGGTTTATATTCCTACTTTTTTTTTTCTCTCTTCAGATTGTTTAAGTGAGAAAAATACCACTGGCAGAGGACATGAAGAGGTTTTAGAGGTAAACACATCTAACTAAACATAAGAGTTTAGACCTGATTCTGGAATCCAACAGAACAATAAATCCTGGCTCTAACTTCAGGACACCAAGGGTTCTGCCAGCTCAGGAGGAACCTACAAACACGAACACTGCACACAAAAGCATTTCCTGTAGTCTTAACTCACTCAAAGTCATTTTGAAATAGGCGATAGAGCATGCAGTAATATCACAATGATTTGGGACAACCCTGTTCATTTATTTAACTTTTAAAACACTTCAGATTTTATTTTTGTGAGAATTCAAAATTACAGATTTGCAGGGAATTCTCAACTATAAAGTGTAAATGTAAAGTGTCTCATAACCAGAGGTCTATCATGCTGGGAGTAGCAAACTAGTGAATGAAATTACACTATAAATGTTGCCAATTTTTTATTATTATTAGGAACAATATATGTAGACCTGCTAGAGCAGGTCCAGAGGAAGGCCATGAGGATGATCAGAGGCTGGAGCACCTCTGCTATGAAGAAAGGCTGAGAGAGTTGGGGTTGTTCAGCCTGGAGAAGAGAAGGCTCTGGGGAGGCCTCACTGCAGCCTTTCAGTACTTAAAGGGGGCTTATAAAAAGATGGAGAGTAAATTTTTGCTCAGGAAGATAATGATAGGACAAGATAGAATGGTTTTAAACTAAAAGAGGGGAGATTTAGTTTAGATGTTAGGAGGAAATTCTTTACTCAGAAGGTGGTGAGGCACTGGAACTGGCTACCCAGAGAAGATGTAGATGCCCCATCCCTGGAGGCGTTGGATGGGCCAGGCTGGATGCGGCTTTGGGCAACCTGGTCTTGTGAGAGGAGTTGGAACTGGGTGGTCTTTAAGGTCCCTTCCAACCCAAACCATTCCATGATACTATGATTTTACATCAGAAGAAACAGAACATTTTTATATATAAATTTATATTTTGATATTTATATAAATTTATAAATTTAATAAAGAATAAAGATGAAAAGGAAACTCATGTCTGATTTTTTTACTTATATAAACAGCCTGCGTTACTTATTCAGAATACATTATTTATATCACCCTCAAATAAAAAATGTGGGTTTTGCAGTTAGAAAGGAAAACAGGTCTCTAAATTTGACTTTGGTGAGTGATACAATGCTTTCCAGCAGAGTAAGTATGGATGTAGACTAAGAATAAGGGTCTTACAGTTAATGAGTACTTACAGGTACGAAGCAGATATTTAGCTCTCAGCTAATAAACTTGTTGTCTAGGGTCACTCAGACTGAAAATTATATTATTTTTTAACATGTAAACATTTAATTAATATTTTGTAGTCATTATGCTGTTCTGCTGTAGGTTGATTTCCTTGATCAAGCTGTTAGTTGCTTTAAAAGGCTAAGATGTCCTTAACTACTTCGCACAGAACAGAACATTAATCACATTCCTGACATTTTCAAATTTTGGCGGGTCTGTTTTGTTTTGTAAATATGTGCTGTATCAGATGCATGTGCTTCAGATAGATTTAGAATATCACCAGAAGTCTACTGAAAAATCAAAGAAGAAAGAAAAGGAAAACCATATGAAATTGGATAATCATAAGATGTAATTGAGGCCAAAAGCAGAAACCATTAATTTCACAAGAGAGCCTTGGATGGTATAAAAACCCACTTCAGATGCATTAGTTGGATATCATTTTCCGTTTCAGTAGGAATAAGATCAAATCAAGGCAGTCTCATAGTAAAAGAATCCTACAGTCACACTCCGCAAAGAGGGGTCATTTTAATTTCAGGGTCTTTTATTACACAGCAAGATAACTGATTGAACTGTGAAATAACATTTACAGCATAAATAAATTCTGATGTCCTCTTTAATGCATTTAGAAACTACAGAATTCTTTTTGTTTCTGTTTGCAAGAATTATTATGATTCTTCAATTACTTCTGCATAACTTCAAAATATTTATATGAGAACTCTACTATTGCTAAATCTTCTGCCACTACTAAATTTCGCACTAATTATCAAATTAAATTTTTTGAGGGCTGTGGTGATTTAATAGTTTCTGGGGTTCAAAAGCTCTTTACCAAAAATAACTTGATTTCTATAAACCCATTAGATTTCCTTACCTCTGGAAGCCTTTATCTAGAACAAAATATTTTTGAAATTAAAAGCAAGAAAGTAAAAAAACAATAGGCATTTATATTATAAAGCAAGAAAGTAAAAAAAAAAAAAAAAAAAAAAAAAAAGGCATTTATATTATAATAAACTTTACTCAAAATAAGAAAGTATAATTCTTAAAATGTCTCACAGGATCAACTGTCCACAGGAAGACATCTAGATACATGCAGCAGAGTACCCGTTTCCAAAAAACAGGTAAGAAGCCTCCAATTAGCATGCAACTCATACTAACACATTTTCAAAGGTGGTCTCAGAAAGCATGAGCATTTTAGTGTTTATAATATGCAACGATTCTGAAGATATCAAAGATACTAAGCTGATCTGGTTTTTGAAGGCATATTTTTTAATAGAAGACGCTACTGCTTTGGTTTAATGTTAAAAGTTTTTTTTTTCTTTTTTTTTTCCCCCAAGGACATTAAATTAAACTAAAAGATTGTAAAGACTTAAAGAAAACAGGTATTTTTTTTAATGATTTCTACTAACATACAAAAAAGCATTTTTTTAAATCACAGTGCAACAGCCTGCTTAAACTCATGAAGAAAGACCATACTGCCAGGAAACTTCCAGGCCTTAAATGACAAATTATCAGTAGCGTGTATGCTTGCTTGCTCCTGCTTACAAGCTGGTTGAAATGCTATTCCCCTCACTTACAGACCCATCAGGTCTGATTAACCAAGGCCTAATGTGTTGTTTTTCTTTTGTTTTTAATATTATCTTCAGATAGATACCTTTAAAAATATAATGATAAATCATCCAATGTAAATTTTGAGCATCTGCGATGTAGCTGAATTGCAAGGTCTGTCTTAATGATCAGCGATCATTGGAGATCTGTCTTAAACAGTATGTTTTTTCTAGAACAGTTATATTTTCTACATTTTATATTTTTTTCTAAAACACTCTAATTTTGGTGGCTATATAAGGTTATTAAAGAGGTGGGCTAATTGGTATCATAACACACATCTTTTAACTTAATTAAACTGTAAATTAACACACACTTTCAGTTCAACTAAATAAGCTTTCATTCAGAGGAAATCTGAAGTGTGTGTTGATGATACTCTCATTCTAGCTAAATTGTGTATTGCAACCAGGCCTTTTAATGAAATTTTGGGGAAGATGGTACTACATAGGCAAGTGATATTTATTCACACTCAAGGAAAACAAAACTGGATCACTGTTATCCCAAGATTCATGATTTTTTGCCTGTAAATTAATAACTCACCTGAAAACCATGCACAGGGTGTTTTTTGAATGCAAAAATTCCCTGATTGGATGATGATGATCAGAGAAATCTGTGTGTACTGCAGTGGCTTAGCATCAGTGAGGCTTCATTCTTCTCCAACTACACCCCACTAGTCTGTGCTAAAAGAGTGATCACAGATATTTTTGTACTACACTTAAGTACTACACTTCTTAGAAACTTTGCTAAAAACCTCAGTGCATAAAATTTACTCTGCTGTTTTTATTTTAAGGTCTTAGCCAAGTATGTGGAACACCTCTCACAAAAGATTATCTATTAATGCATGAATATGTGCTGAGACACCACGCTGTATGCCAGCAGCTTAACAACAGTTCTGAATTTACTTAGCAAGAAACATCTTGACACTTTTATTTACATGCTACCAAAAATACCTTCAGGAAAATACATAGACATTAAATGAAATGCAAATTTGGCATCTGTCAGTTCCAACTTACCCACTGCAACTTTGAGTCACACAAGTTGGCTGAACTGATGATTCTGACTCCCAAGTAACCTCATCTTTAGTCACAGACTCATTCACACCCCACTCTCAGTGCCAAACCACTACTGACTAAGGGACAGATTCGTCTATCAGAAGAATATCAGGTTGTAGGAATGAGATTAAATATGTTTTGCTGTTACCATAAGTACTTACTACTAAAAGTCAAGATATACATTTATTTTGTAATTGAGAAGGAACATCTCTGGACTACAATACTGAATTACCATCCAGGTGAGAGGAGTAAAAGTAAAATACTGTGAACACAAGAATAAATAGATTATTTTATGTTTAGTTTGGCAAAGAAGACAAAAGAGGCATTTTTGAAACTTCCAACTAAAACGTAACGTATGTAGATGTGTTTTCATTGAAGACATGATGTATGTGGATCACTTATTGTGTTTCAATCACGAGACAAGCAATAATGGTAAATATGTTCTGATATTAATTAAACTTCCCATCAACTTAAGCACATACCACTAACGGTATTTAAAGTCACATATTTATACATCTTCACCAGTCTTCCTTTAAGCCATAAAGGAATATGCATAAGCAGCACTCTTTCCCCAAGAAAAGAACTATCTGTCTTATAAGCAACTCTGATTACATATTTAATTATCATCTCCATTTCAAGATTACTGTGGCTACTCTGGATCAAATTACTAGCATACTGTAGCTCTGAAATCTTTATTATCTTTAAGCATATTACCAAAATTTGCAATAAGAATTCCTGTTTCCCACTTTAACTTTCAGACCACTTGTTTTCTCCATGTATCTATAGCAATTGTTGCATGTCTTCATTTTGAAATATTATATTTTAACATTATCCCAAAGACTCTTTAATCTTTTCAGTTCATGTAATGATTAACTACTTCACTGGGTTATAATACTTTTCCAGTGTTTTCACTGTAGATTTTTACGTGAGAATTCTATTCTAGTCCAGTTTTAATTTACACACATTACTCCTTCAAAGGCACGAAAATAACAGAAAGAATGGCTTATATTTTTAAATTATATTTTAATAAGAATGAATTTATTATCTTTTAAAAAAATCCTACTTATTAGGACTATTACATTCTTATTTTAATACTTTGATCTCAGGATCACTCAACTATGCATGCCAATCAATTAATTTTGATATATGCTCTGGAATTCTCAAAGTCATGTCATCAAAACAACAATTCACAGCAAAGTTTTCCCTAGTCCCTCTTTAAGCCTATGGTGCAATCCAAAGGCAGCACTAGCAAGAACAGCCACATGTCCTAATATAAAATTACTGCTAGTCAAATACATTTTTGAATTGCATTTGCAATTCTTAACATTCAGAGGTGTTATCCCCTTGTTAAATCAATTATGCTTAAGAGCAACATAATAAAGCACAAACTCAGAGAGAGAGAGAGAGAGAGAGAGAAAGAAAGAAAGAAAGAAAGAAAGAAAGAAAGAAAGAAAGAAAGAAAGAAAATCTCCTCTGCTATTCTAGTTATACGGAATAAGAAAGGATGAAACGCAGTGGCGACCTTTTTGTCACCAAAAAGATAAACTCTTAAACTCAGCAATTCAGGTTTAACAGTGCCTTTGTGATTTCCCAGTGAAAATTGGAAGATTGCTCAGTTAGGAAAGACCACCTGCCAAAACAAACCCTATTTCTAGGAAATTCTAGTTAATTCTAGATGAAACTGCAGTTGACATGCAGTCATCTCTGTTGACCAGCTTAGACCAAGTTTGGAAGCTGAACGTTGCACAGTTAATCACGGAATTCTATTAGAAATGAAAGACATATCAAATTTCCAAATGTGATTCTTCTTTCATTTTCCAAGGCAGGTACCCACTAATCAGCCATTCTAAAATGCATCATGAAGCCAGTCACTATAGAGATTGAATTATTTGATCAAATGACTAAAGCAAAATATGTGGCAAATATAATTGGACTAAATTTTTGTTGAAACTCTGACTCCAGGCTTTATTTTTCCCTCTCATCTATAATGTACCAGATAACACAGTTGGATACTTAAGATCTGAAAAAAAAAAAAAAAAAAAGTAAAGGTTTGAAATGATTTGTCGAGGTAAATGGAACAAAAAGGAATACTACTACTACTGTAAATAACTAGTCAGTCTTCTTAATATACAGACTACTGAAATGGAAAAAGGGATGCCTGCTGCAAATACATTTTTGCATGTTTCCCAAATACAAAGGAGGTACTAGCACTGTAGTATGCTGTTAGGCAAACATCTTACACTTATCTTCCAGCAACCCCAACAATAGCTAGCAGGCCCCAATGTATACAAATACTTGCCTTAAATCACCAACATATTAACCTACTGAAGTCAATTAAAATTCTCATGTGCTTAATGGTAGATGAATCAGTTTAATTTGTTATTGAATCACAACTTTGATTAAGATATTCTTCATACAATCCTTTTCATGTCTTTTTTCATGTGCAGTCCCAGTGACTTTCACTAGCTCATATTGAAATATCAGTATAATAGCCACGTGAAAATTCTTCCTCAGAATCTATCTCATTTACAATAAAGCAATGCATCATATTAATAAACCATTTTTCTTATTCCCCATATTATAATCTTTGCCTGTGTGTATGGAGGCAGCAGTGTTTTTCACTATTGGGAAAGTACTAGCGTACAGGATATACATTTTTGTTAATGCATATGAAATGAATGCTGCCGTTTTTCTGCATGTCTTCCCTTTTCCCAGTATACCCTTTTCTATATTCTATATCTATATCTTATTCTATATCTATAGAATAGGCCTTTTTAAAAAGAGATGCTTAAAATCTGAATAGAAAAACAGAATCATATGTATTACAAATTAAAAATGCCTGGTTGGCCAACTATTCTGTCTCTGCACTACACAAAGATTGTTCTCCATGGTACATTATCTAGTATATCATGGTACATATCTAGTATTTCATCAGTAAAGTTTCTAATGCCCTAAAAATAGGAATTCTACCACTCCTCTTGGAAGATTTTTTCCACTTAATAACTAAATATTTTTTTTCCAAGATTCAACCTAAATTTTTATTTTAATAATATCCATAATATCCTACGGAACTACCTACATACTCTTTCCTACCTTTGGTCTTCATATACACAAGATATTTCAAACTTCATCTTCCTTAATGATCTCCTAATTTTTAGCTAAAATATAAACAGTTACTTTATTAAAAATATATGCAGAGATCTTATGTAAATATAACACAAACATACGTATAAATTGAGCATATACATAATTTGAATGTAAATACATACATACAGATGCACACAGATGTAAATATATGTATGTATAAGATAAACAGGCACTTAATGTTTCCCTCTTAAATCTAAACTTCCATCATCCTCACTTTTGTTCATCATCCTCAACAACCTAATGTGCCACTGTCAGTATCTCTTGCGATATTGATTTACCTTTGGATGCTATTGCATCCAGAGTCTGATAAGACATGTCTTGATTTTTACCATACAACAGTGAAAATTTTTATCTAATAGGTCCGTATAACAATCCACCATCTAAAAAATAATACATTATAAACTATCCTCATTATACAGTACTCTAGAATCATAACAAAGTTTGCCACAAAAGACAACTTTTTCCTTTTTCTTTATTTTTATTTCCTTTTTCTTTTATTCTCATTATGGAATGAATGTAAACTCATTCTTAAATGTTAATAGTGACCGTTAAAAAAAAAAAAAAAAAGATGATTCTGCAACTTAATGAATTTAGACTTTTGGTACTGACTCCTGTGCTATCACATAAGCAAATTCAGGAAATTCAGTCTAGCTTAAACCACTCAGTCACTGAAAGCTATTAAGAGGGGGTTAGGCAGAGAACTGTCAGATATAATTTAGATAAAGCTGACTACATTGACGAGAGGTAGCTACATTAGAAGCATCCTCAGGAGGTCAGGGAGTCCTGTTTTCTATGGTTCATTTAATGAACTGATAACAACTGTAGCTATTCATCCTAAATCATTAAAAAGTTGATGACTTAGTCTCATATGTATGAGCAAGTATATATGCTAATCTAAAGAACAGACACAAAAATACTAGACATACAAACATAGAAATCAAGATCTACATTTCCCACACCAAAACCAAACTGTGAATTCATACAACATAAGTAGACAAGAGTTCTTACAGACATCTAATAATTTCACTGATTTTAATCCTCTTCAAGAAGCATTTGCTATTGACAGTTACATCAGATCACATTAGGGTATTCTTTTTTCTTCCTTAAAAAATGCTCTATCATAAGATTTTTTGTCAAACTGTTAAAATTGCCATTTCACAGCAATAGCTCAAGCCTGCTAGGAGTTACTGTCAGATGCATCTCTAACCCTGTACAGAACTCCAGATCTGTCATATCACCTAGTAGTAAGAAAATGCACAACAGCAATTACCCATGGAACAGATCTTGCTCAACATTAGCTTGATAGTAGATAAATTGTAAATTACCTGCCATGCAGCCAGGCCCAAACAACAGTCTTTAAAAGATACAAAATACAGGACTTACTCAAATACGAAAATTATCATATATTATTCCACTTTATGACTATTCCACTACAGGTAGGTAAAATACTTCTGGATTTCAGACAACATGGAAAGTGAATAGTTACATTATCAAAATCCACAGAGGCTTACAACACTTCAATTCTATTTGATAATGTCACATTTGGTATCAAAACCTTAAAGTCTTTACAGCTTCTGATGTAAAGTGATCTAAAGGCATTTCAATTTTAGAGTGAAATGAAATGTCATCTATAGATCTTTAGTATCAGCAAGAATCAATGAAGTGGTAATTTGGAGTAATAGGCAAAACCTAAATATGGCACACCTGGGAAAGGAGCAGCTCTGAAGACTGCAGCATACTCAGCCCATCTGCCTTTATTCCAACCAAAGCTACATTAAGTCAAGCTCTCTCACTCTGTTAAAGCTTTAACATGTAATAAAATTAACGTTCCTCTACATATTGATTTTTCACTTCATAAAAATGTAACACTCTGCAAAAGAAAAATTCTTCTCATTGCAGGTTTTTGTGTTTGTTTCTTTCCTTCTAATTTCAACTGGCAGCCAAAGTGCCCCGGGCCCAAAGGCTGTCCCAATGACACTGATCCCTTTGTTCAGATAAAATAACACATTGCAACTGTCATGTTATTGGCACATGCAAAACCCACCGGCAAAATTCCTACTTTTAGTGGAATTAAGTCAGTATGAATGCATGTTTAACAAAGTACAAAGGATAGGATAGCTTCATTAGCATACGGTAAAACAGCATGAAGCTGGGGATTCCCCATCCCAGTTTTACACTGATGAAACATTGCCCACTGAAAAGCAATAAACAATAATTTAACCACAAAGACCTAATTCATGTCAGTTTTCTGCCTTTTGAAACATATCAAATTATTGTCTGCATTCTGGAGAATTTTGGAATGTCAAAGTCTGTCAGAATATTAAACTTGGAGTATCAGCAAAGGGACCAAATGCCTACCATAAATTCAGAAATGCTGCCTTGAGATGAAAGACATCTAACGTTAAACATAAGCAGGAAGATCATTCTTAGAAAGATTCCTTCAAGGGAAGGTACATCTAGGAACAAAACAGAACATATTGACCTCTGCCTCTACTGTAAGAGACATGGAGGATTATTGACTCCACTTTGGTATCTCCAAATACAAACTAATGTACTTGCTGCTCTGTAATGAAACTCATGAACTATAAAAATAAATAAATAAATAAATAAAATAAAAAGAGATGTTTTGAATTTTATCATCTTTGCCCAAGATATTTACCAAATTTGAAGCAAAGGAAGTGTTAGAACTGATTTTCTGCCTCCGTTAGTTTTTTTAGTCTATCTGTATATCATTATTTTTTATAGTATGAATATTCTTTTTTAAGAAATGCCTGAAATCATTTCTATTACCATCTTTGCAAAACTTCTTTTTTTTTTAAGGGCTGGCTTAACTTAGTTGCTACAGAGTTTCTGCACCCTGTTTTTTCCTTTTGAATCTCAGTGGCAGGTGAACAATTTAGAACTAAATTGTTTACTTTTCATATTTTCCTTCTTCTACATAATTATAATTGTTCATGACAATTAACTCAGCATTGACTTTAACAAAAGCTAGACTAGTAATAAGTAGGAATGCTTAAAGTTCTACACATCTTAGAAACCAATCTGCAGAGAAATAAAACCAGTAAAAAAGATGATTCCTATGTTACAGATTAAAAATTGAACGGTCCAAATTGATTCAGACATGAACAATAGCTTACGCATTTCATGGTGTGCATAAGGACACCTGATCAACACTTGAAGTCTGCTGAGCATGGTAGCAATGATGACGGTGGTCACTGAAGTCTTATTCCCTGTGGCTGTGCCTCTGTTACTGCCACTGCAGGAATTCAGTTTTGGAACAAGAGGACAAGACCTTTAAACAAGTAGACAAGGCTTTTCACCACTTCCATAAAACAAAGTATGATTCGTAGTGGTACATCCATATTTGCTAGTGTTATCAACCTTAAAAATGTTTTCAGTTACTGCAGAACAGGTTTTATTGTTTTATGGTCACGGTAATGTTGCACTGTGTTTCGCAATTCAATTACTTATCACCATCTGAACTGAAATCTTTCTTTCTTCATTTAGTATAAAATTATTTAGTCAGAAGCTTCTTCTCATCAGCCTGTTGTTTAATGGCTTTTGTCTTTAGCAACCAGAGCATTCACAGTTTTTTAATTATTTGTTTGGGTAGGCCTTAAATCACTGCAACAGACACGGACAGGACAACCATCATTTCCTTCCGTAGTAAAGCAGAACTGACTGTGGTAAACACTGTAATCTGTAGAATTTACATAAACACATTAATTAGCCTTCCTTTGTTTCTTTCCAAAACCATATTAAAATACCAGACACAGCTGCCTCTACGAGAGATTAAATTCATGTCCTTTCTAATTCATGATGTCACCCCAGTCACAAGCAATTTCCACTAGTTTTACTTTTAAAAGAAAGACAACTAATGAAAACATCACTATAAAAATTTACATCTGTACATTGTGCAGTCATTCTACAAAAAATTTAGTATTCACTTGAGACACTTTTCTCACTCTGCTGGGTAAAGATATATAGGCCAGCATTCCTGAAGTTAAATCAAACTTCACTTCCAATAAAATAGGCAGCTATTATGGAACAAGCTAAGAGCTTCAGCTTTCATTTCTATTAGTATATTGCTTTCTCACAAACATGGAGCAAACTTATTTAACAGAGTGTTCTGTTTAAGGATGAGCCAAATCATTTGGGGTTCTTGGCCTCTTGATAGGGGTGATCAGTATTGGCAGAACACTTTATATGAATGGAAAGTAGCAATATGAATGCATGGTAAATAATGAAATAAAGAGAATGGGTCAATGTGATGGCCAAAAGGGCTTTTCTGGTGTTTTACTGGACACAGAGAATGAAAAGTCCTCAATCTGAAGAGTAGTAGTAACAGAACAGTAAAAATGAGTAAAATTACAAGACCATATGATAGGAAAAATGTTACAAGGAGGAAGGCCAAGGTCTGCAGCAACAAGAGCATGGAAAACTTTGGGACTGTCTGGCAGCAGAACCAAAGCAGGAATGAGGAAATGTAGTAAGCAGCTCTCTGCAGGCTGCCATGTAACACACACATCAGTGGCTCCTACATGAGTCTCACTTTTTAACTCTGAAACACGTGGATTGGGTTTGCAGTCTGTCTCTGACAAATAGAGACAAAAATCGATAATTTTATTGATACTGTTATGATTTCTGGCACGTTGCACTCAAAAAGCTTATACCTGCAATGCTTCAACAAGTGAGGGCTGAAGAGAAAGGAGAGAGATCTCACAGAAACTCCATCATCATGAGACAGAACCCACATGTCCTAGTCAAGTCATATCTATTAGATGATCTTGAAATGAAAATATCTTTATTCTTTACCTACTGATAATGAGAACATTGCAGTCAGAATTATATGCCACTTACACACTGACAGCACTCTTGACCACAGTAAAAAATTTAAGAGGTAAGAAAGCCATACTGTGAACATCCACTTTTTCATCTATTCCAACATAATAGTATTTTGAAGAGAAATGTGCAAGAGGATGTTCACAAGTGAAAAAGAAAATTAAAAAAATACATATTACTGACATGCTAATTAGTCTGAGTTACATAGCTTTAGCATTTTATCTAATGATCACAAATCTCTTTAACAATCAGTAGTGACAGGCCTGACAGTACTAACAACATTTACAAAACAAAGGATGAGCACTAATTCAAAGAGTACGGGGAGCAAATTTTTCTCAAGACCAGGCCCTAAGTCTCTGTCCACAGAGAGTTATATTTGCAATTCTCTGCTCATAAACTAATGTTTAAAATGCATATGAAGGATTTATTATACCATACACAAACATTATAGCCATTATTATCTTCCATTCCCACTCTGGAACTGAGAGTCAGTCCTCACTTTGGAATGGACTCACCTCACTCCAGGGGCACAACATTGGCCAGCATTGATGTTTAATTAAACAATTAGCTCAAAGGTTCTGAATGTTAATCATAAACTAATGCTCACGATAAACCAACTTTACTGTGCTGACAAAATACATATTAAATACAGAAAGACAGCTCTAATAAAATATTAATTTAAAAAATTTAAATGCACAGTAGCAAGGAAAAAAAATCATCAACATCTTTGGTCACTCTGCCACACTAAACCTACAAACTTTATTGATTCTTTAATTACTAGCTAGATGGCTATTGCTATGTAACTTCAGTACCAAAGGTCTAAAATGGGCCTTGGGCCCCCAAATGAAGAAAACATTCATGCTCTACACAGCTTATGAGATAAAGGAGCTACTTTGTAAGACTCCTAACTGCATGCTAGATTTGTAGGTAACTACATTAAGCAAGCTATTAGCCACAATGAAGGTGGACTAATGTAAGTAAGAATGTCTATTGCTCATGACATGAAACGCTGGCAATCTGCTCTAAATGGCCACGCTTCAGGAAAGCATTTAACCATGTTCGAAGGGCTCTCTTGGCTGGGAATACTTGAATTGAGCCTAAGCGTTTTGTGGAGTTAGGGCCAGATAAAAACATGCACAGAAATGTATAAATGTGCTTAGAGAACTGATGCATTCAGCTTCTCTATCATTTAAGAGAAAAAAAGAACAGAATGTACTCAGCAACTATTTAGTGATTTACATATACATTGACAGCCACACCTGAAGTTAACAATGAACCTACATAGTACAGACTGTTCTCTGCAAGGCAAGGCTGAGGAAGATACAGTGATGTATGTTGGGATGAGTGTATATTTATAAGAAATGAATGTGAGAAGCATATTTTCGTTCTACATGAAATCTTAGAGTTTAATGGAAACTTTGAAACACAGACAACCATGCAAAGGCATCTAAATATCCAGAATCCTTAGGTTGAAAATCTCAAATTATTAAGGAAGCTTTTAGAGGAGTTTATGTATTTCATATGTATGTTCTTTATGCTGTCACTTCTCTGAAAGCAATAGTACATGTGATTGTCTTAAGGAGGAAGCAGAATTCTTCATATTCTGAGTATAACATCACAATGAAGAACAAACCTAAACCAAAAATCTTTACCAAAGCCTCTTCATAAAATCCAGGAACTGTCTTTCAGTTTATCGTTCTATTTTATTTAATTTTATTTGCACTTATTTTTAGGATATTAATGGCACACTCTTTGGAGCAAACACCGCTATAAAATCTGGAAAGTTAACAAGTAAAAGAGTTTTTAATTACTGGAAAGTAAGGCCTCATTCACTTTTTTATTCTTCCTTTTTTTTTTTTTTTTTTTAATTTCTCTCTCCTCCAGCAGAAACACACCATACTTGAGCGTATAAAATCCTCAGGAAAGAAATATTCAGAATTTATACCCCAAAGGAAAAGTTTCAGAAAACGCAATCAAAACTAAAATTTTAAATGGAAATATAAAGGCAAATCTCTGAATTGGTCAAAGCAGCAAGAGATAATATTAGTCTAAAATTAGTCTGTATTTTCTATTTCTGTTCTATTTGTAATTTTAGCT
Organism: Cygnus olor; assembly: GCF_009769625.2. Taxonomy (NCBI): domain Eukaryota; kingdom Metazoa; phylum Chordata; class Aves; order Anseriformes; family Anatidae; genus Cygnus; species Cygnus olor. The sequence goes on along the minus strand of NC_049169.1, from coordinate 29,685,337 downwards.
CCTCATTTTCTATTTTCAATACCTTACTATAGTATCATAGTACCATACCTTACTGCAGTACCACTATATAGTTACTACAGATGCAGGCAGACTTCCTATATACAACCTAATGTGTAATTATGTGAAAAGACTGATCTGAAAAAGAAATGACATTCAGTGGTCACTATCTCATCTTCTGTCAATCAAGAAATGGCCAATGTTGCTAGCAACAATGCAAAAATATTCTGTAATTAACCACTTATTTTTGTTTCTACAGGTGTAATCAATTCAAAAAAGCAAAAGATATCAAAGGGAACATGCATTTCCCTCTAATACCTTTTGTGTAGCTGCTAACTACAAGTAGATAAATAGATATATCACAAATAGATATATAATTTCCTGATCTATCTTACTGGTTTTATACACGCTGTCAGTTACTGAACAGGTTTAATCTTTTCATTTGTTTTCAGCCCTTAAATAAGACTAAATTTATCACCATATATATCCTCATATAGCCTGAATTTTTTGTTCTTTGAAGGCCTAAGCCTTCAAAGGCTTCAGGAGAGGAGGTACTGCAATGTACAAATTTCACTTAAAAACCACTCTTTCATGTCATAGAAAATAAACCTCAGCTTCACTAAATACCATAATTAAAAGAAGTGTAACTAATTGTTTTCCTCTAATGAAAGAGGTATGTGCCTAGTTACTCCCACTTTACCTCTATCCTCCAGCATTTCTGGTGCAAAGGAAAAAAATAAGTTTTTAATTTGGAAAGAATCTTTTGATTTCGAGGTCTAGTTTCCAGCTTTTAGAATTACCTATTTTATATATTCCATGTGACAAAGTGGTCAAGTTGCATCCTAGCACTAGGACAAAGAACCAAAACTGCACATTTTCTGACTAATCCAGAATCTCACTCCCAGATGGTTGTTGTCCCTCATTTCTATGAAATAAGTCATCACTGCCAGCGTATAAACATTTGTTCCTCTGCTGACATAGTTCTACAGCTTAAACAGGCATTCTCTCTCTTGCAGTGCGTTACCCACTGAAGAGAAAGTAAAGACAGTACAAATTCTTTATTCTGTAAGGCTAGATAATCAGATCTATTTATAATACCTGCATAAGGCAGAGTCTGTATTTCCTCACCTTTAGGTACCTATCTTGTACCTCTTCGTTTTAGAAGTCGTGCTTTGATCATAAGTGACCAACACTACAAACAGATGAGATTCTGCTAGTATCATGTTCACTGCCTTTAATATTTTCTTTTCTCTCTGAAAAACACTGTAAGTAATACATCCTGGTGTATATTTACACTTGCCTTTTTTCATTGCTGTGTCACATTGTGGCTTTAGTCAGCCTGAGAGTAATAAAACCAGATCTCTCTTCCTCTGACACTTCCAATTATAACTCCCAGCTTATAACAGGAAAATCTTATTAGTTCCTAATTAGACTTTGTACTACACAGTTTTGTTTCATTCACCCTTGCTTCTCTGACTTGCCTGATCTGGCTTTCCCATCTTCTTCTATCTGCCAGTTTCCTGGCCTTTATTTTTATACTCAGAGAAATATTTCCTATTGCCTCCAAGTTAAACCACAGTTCAATAAAAATGTCTTTCAGCAGTAGCACTGATCTGAATTACACTAATCCAAGAGGGGGAGAAAATGCTATTTTTTCTGCCAGCTCAGCCTCCCTATCCAGTTTATCATACAAGTTCTTGTGCCAACAGCCAGCATCAGGGTGAAAACAAGCCTTGGAAAGGAGGATGTGCTTTTTTCAACAGCAATGTAATCTGCAGACACTTCAGAAGCATTACCCTGCAGTTCTCCACTAGCCTCAGCCTGTCTAACAGCTGATTGCCATGATCTTCTCTTAGCCATTAGCCTTTATCTCCTCCTGGCTGCAGCACTTGGTGGATCCATCACTCACTGCATTCTTCCAGGATGTTAGGAAAGTAGAGCTCTGTCTGCTTGTTGTCAGTACCAAATATCAGCATGCAGATAGGGCTGAGAGGGGGTCAGAGGAGTAGGAGAGCCCATGGAGGCAGTGGGAACAAGCAGCTGTGGATCGGGGAAGGCTGGAACAACTGCAGCAGGTCATCTTATGGCCCGGTACCAGGGCTCCTGAGGCACACGAAGAGCTTGCTGCTGTCAGGACAGATCTTTTCCTCTTTGTCCATTTCCCTGCTGTTACTGTTTATCTCCCCTGCTCCCCTGCCATGCCCTCCTCTGGGCATTGCTGAACCCCTTTAGGAACTGCTTGCACCCACCTCAGAGCAAACAGCTACCCCAAATACAATGACTGACAGTATGCACGTAAGCTGGGTGACAGGAACACTCATCAAGGAACAGAAAAGGATGAGAGAGGTGTGAAGGCAGACTGGAAAGCCTTCAGATGCTGAGGAAGCTCAGTTTTGAAACCACAGCCTCAATTTTTGCTAAGGCATGCCCAAGCAAACCAGTGCAACCATGGATAATGGCTTCTATTGTGTCTACTTTCCCTAAAAAAAAAAAAAAAAACAACAACCAAAACCAGACATTTAATAATTTGCTCCTTATTCAGACTGAATGCTAGCAGCTAGCATGTCCTTTCACCTTAACAGGCTGTACATCAAAGACATATATCCTAGCAGCCACCAATATCTTCCTATGTATTAATGCTGTTTTTTTTATCTAAATCACTGGTATATCTAAAGATAATTAGCCAAATCAAATTGATAATACTTTGCTAATTTAAATTAAAGGTTTGTTTTTATTTTCAATATATTTTTGTTAAAGTAGTAAGTAAATTATAACTAGCAGAAGTATCTTTACTCTCAAAAGCTTCACTAACAGGAATACTGCTTTTTTCCCCCCAAACCGTGTAGCTCTATTTTGCATCTCTCCTCCTTCAGAGCTGCTTTATCTATAAACTTGTAATGCAAATGAAGAATTAGTAATATTAATAACTAATAACTAATCAATGTATTTGAGATGCTGACTATAAACCAAATGGAGTGCCAGTCAGTGTTAAAAATATTATTGTATATGTCAATTTAAATGTATGAAAGGTATTTATAAGTCAGGAAGATTTAAATAATTAACTCAGCCAGATTCCACAATATAAACTTATGGCAGTGTCGATTGCCTAATGGATCAATTAGAAAAGATACTACATTTCTTCATAACAAGGCCAGAAGGAAAAAAATATATATATTTATATATATATATATACACTGGGATAACACCCTGCAGTACTGAAATAGACATTCACCATCTCATAGTGTTAGATTGCAGGCATACTTGCAGACAAAGAAATACATCATTAAATGATGTATCTTGTCCAAATATTTATGACTTAATTACTTATTTGTATAAAGATAAACTTCTCCTTTAAAAAATCATGAAACTTTAATGAGGACAGGAGGCAGCAGAGTGAGCAGACTTGTGAAAAGAGCTCTATGTTTAACTCCAGGGCAGCAGCTGAGAAAACTTCCCCTAGTTACGTGACTTGGGAAAAGAGGAAAAGAGAACAGGTTCTGACACAATTAACCTTTTGGCCACACAGAAAGTTCTCCAAAAATAAGTGCTGTTTTCTTCAGAGCCAGAATTTGTACACCTTGCAAACTCCACTCAAACCAGCAACCCTTCAAAACTGATAAGCACACAAAGAAGAGTAGTTATATTTATTTTATTTTTTTCAAAATAAGTATCAGAAGTGCCAAAACATATTCCTAACCTGCATATAAATTTTATTTATTTGGAAGAAATGATAAGAACAGGCATTATGTACCAAATACTAATACAGGAGCAGAAGACAGATAAAAGAGCAAAAAAAGGGAAGGTATGGGACAGAACTTCTGGAAGTGATAAGGTTAGTTTATGCAACCTGGCAGATGCATTTTTATTTATTTATTTATTTATTTATTGTGCACTTAACTGAGTCTTGTGGATCATGCAAAACAGTACCAAGAATGTGTGAAATGGACTCCAGGATTAAGACTTAACAAATTTATCTCCTCATGAGCCACCTAGCATCCTTATGAAAAGATGTATTTTTCTTTCTGCAACATTCTACATTTGTGTAGCAAATGGACTACATTTGTTTCTGCAGGTAATTGTGCAAAAAGCTATCCAGGGAAATCTTCTGTGTGCCCCAGTACACTTTTCATTTTATAAATTCCCTGTCTGATTACTGGCCGTACTTACTCTCAGCAGTACTATCCATCCTTCATCTTAGCTGTGAACTCCAAATAGGATCAGAAAGAAGAAAAGATTTGTTACCTTTTTTTTTTTTTGTCCATTGTTGTAGGAAAATCAGCCCAAGACTGTCCTCCAATACAATGACACACTTTAAGTGTTCTGTAAATTCCAATCATTTATCTACACTGTATGTGTTCCTGGTTTAGAAATCAAATTTTCATTTATACATATATGTATATATATATATATATTACTCACTTTGCATTCCTATCTCATACTGCATCTCCATCTTTTTTTTAAATCAAACAAACAAAGATTTGTAAGTTGGACAATAAGAATTCTGGAATAAACTCTGGCATCAGCTATATAGTGCCTAATTTTGCTTTCTGGATACCTTTTCCATCTTGCCTTTTTTGACTTGCTTCTGCACGTTTTTCTAAATAATTCAGACATTAGACTTACCCCTTTGAACACTTTACCACAACCTATTATTTAAATGTATATTAAACCTTTCTACAAGGTCAATTTTTAAGGCATCAAAATATAGTACTAAAAACAGTGCAGTTGGTCACAAGTTGCCATGTTAGCCTAATGACACTTCTGAGATTAGAAATAGAAATTAGAATATCGTGAATTAAATATCTGATATGAAGGGACTATGATACCATTATAAAATATTGTAAGACTGATTCTGCTGAAAGATTCTGTGTAATATCCACCAGTGTACAATCTACCATCATGACTATGATGAGCCTTCTAGTCCTATCTTGTGGCTCTCACTTTAAACTGCATTAGTTTCAAGACAGTCATCAGACCCTCAGTAATTTCCCAACTCCGTAGGTAGCATATACTTTTAAAACACAACATATAGAACAACAAAGAGGGCTAGGGAGGTAAGTTATATTAATATCTTTAAAACAAAGCAATGTGAGCTGTAAGAAATCTTCACAATATTATTGGAAAATAACATTTCCTATGTAAGTATAGACATGGATTTAATCATTTGGGCAAAATTTTGAAATGAATATGAAAATATATGGCTATGTTTCAAATAGATGACAAAAACAGAAATGACACAAGAAGACTACTCATATAAACCACCCACATGAAAAAACAGAAAACTTGAGAGGCAGGTGTTGTATGATATAGCCTCAAGTTTCACATGAAGAAATGAACTGCAATAAGAAACATGAATGAAATGAGGACAGTTTCAAAACTGTTTACATTAGTTGATGGTACATTTTTTCCCCTGCAGTAAAAATTACAGAAAGGCTTAACTGGCTAGATTAGCAAATAATGTTACCCAAATCATCCTTTTTCAATACATCTTTTACACCTGAAGAACAGCCTTGCCAGCAGACTGAACACAACATCTCTTAGTTCTGACAGTAAGGCTAGAAATGGAATGACAGATAGAACATACTTGCCCAAACAAAAATTAATTTTGTATTTTGAAAGAAAAAGCATAACATAAAAGAAAAGGCTATAATTGCTTGAAGAGATATAGTATGAATATGGTGAAGGCTATATAAAATAACATGCAAGGAAATGAACTAACATGGATTTTAAATACATAAGTGGGTCGATGCTAATGATCATAAGCCTGATATTTAAGCTGTTTGGTTTTGTGCAAAGTTGCCATGTTTGGGTTCTATTCATGGTATACTGTCTTCTGTATATGTATTTAAAATATATTTAAAAACAAACCTGAAAACATCATTATTATCCATCAATATAAGCAGCACTACAGATGGACTAAAATCCTAAAATTTAATCAGCCAATTTTTAAATAAAAAGATTCAGAATCAAGAGAAATAATCATCTATCATGCCAAACAATGTAATTTTCTTTCCTTTATACATTATACCAATGGTTCTTTTTATAAGATGATAAGAGAACAGAAAAATGAAACAGCTATAAAATTTGTCAGTTTATATTCCTACGAAAAAGAAGTTCATATCACATTGGAGCTCAATTTGAGAGTACCTTGTACAATATGGATAGCCAGGATTGAAACTCAGAGTCGTACTGCTAGATCAGGATGGCCCTCCTTTCAAGATAATTAGAATTAGCCTAATTAAGTGTTTTCAAAACCCTCTTGAACACGCTTACACATTCACATGATGTTGTACGCATTTACCACTGTTTGGAACCACCTTAGAGATCTGTTTTCTGCAGAATTAAGAATGTATACCACATGCTTTATTTGTATTCATTTATATGTATATTATTTAAACAAAATGTACTTATATACATATACATATACCTGGAAGGATGACTAAGTTTAATAACTGACTCAAGTTCCCAAGGCAATGGAAATAAGCTTCTATGGTAACCAGGTACACTGTGGAAGCAGAAAATAGTAAATAGCAGAATCTTACACCCACAAAGAACTAACTTGTCTATGTGGACTAAATGTAGATGACAAAAGAAAATTAAACTAGAATCAGGCCAAAAGTTCGTCTAATTAATGTCTTTTGTCCAACACAACAGTAGATGGAAAATGGGATCATCCCACCTGCAGATACACTTGTGTTCCCTAAAAACAAATTCATTAGAAATGTATACGCACACACACGCTCATGCATACACACACACATACACACACAAAACAGGACAGGGGAGTGTTTCAGCAAATGTTATCCAGGAGCACATACGTTACATTAACTGTTAAAGCTGCATATCTAAAAATATAACCTCTTTCTTCTCTTCTTCTTATGGACTTGTTTTGCATTAATATTGCTAAAACCAAGACATAAAATTCTGAGCACACTGAAATCAGTAATTCACAAAACTCTCTTCAACAAAACCGACATTTTACCCAGGTTTTAATTTATATATACTGCTCACTAGTATTTATTTTAGCTTATGGGTAATTTGGAGAGTTTACAATAGGCCTTAGAAAAGTGACCATAACATATGCAGTGATCAGTACGATGAAAGCCACCATTTCACAATTTTCATGGCTTCAAGAAAATCAGTAGTAAATTTGTCTTTCTAAAACTTTAATTTTGAAGCCCATAATGTAAAAGATTTTATTACACCATCTATCTCATCCCATACAAATATGCCATGGAATGATTTGTCAATGAAAGTGAGAATGATTCCATGCTTCCTTGAGATGTTATCAATAAATTATTGCAAATTAGCTACCAAATAAGCCCCATGTTGTTGTTGCAAAATGTTTCATTTCCACAAGCTCTTTAAAGAGCCAGAGCATTATCCCACTGAACTACTGAAATACTGAATTATGCAGTATTAAGGTAAGGTACGTGTTTATAGAGCCTACTGAATGCTTTCAAAAATAAAGACCTACAGCCTTTCATTGTTTAAAAGCAGTTTCTCTTTCTTTAAATCCTTTATAAAGCTTATGAAAGATTTTAATATACCCAGGATTTAGACACAGATAAAATAATAGAAGTATGGTTCTCAGAACAAAAAGATTTGCCATGTATTATAGAGCGCTCTAACACTGGAGCTCTTCTGAAAGGGTTGATTAATCGTACTATTTAAAGGTTGTGACACATTTATGCTCAAACTAATACAGGCAGAGTTAGTAATTCACAGTTACTAACCTATGCAAAAGATACCTCACATGTCGAGACACTTGGTTTTAAATTCTGAACCTTTTTGGACCCTGCTCATTGCTTTGAGTTGGAGCCAGTTAATAAGCATATCTTAACTCCTTAATGATTTGTGTGTTAAGAAAAAAAAAAAAAAAGGCTTAATTTGTTGTTGTTTGCACTTGCATTGAAATTTGTCATTTAGGTTGACTCAGAAGAACCATAGAAACTGTATAGAATAAGGATAATAATTCATATTGTACCTCTCCTTAGCCAAGATCATAAAACTTTAGACTCCCTTTAAAAAAAGCAATCTGCAGAACATTTTTTTTTAAACACAGAAATAATGGTTGACCATAAATATACTGAAGGTGCCAGCCTAATTTATAAATAAATATTTAAATGGGCTTTAGTAAATTTTCAACGTAGACCTTCAAGCTTTATAGAGAAAAAATTTATTCAATGCACAGAGTGGTATGAAAATTTGCATAGAGAAATGCTGGATGTTTGGTGCCACAAATACCCTAGAGCCCTTGGAGTACAATTGTGCTGAAAGTGGGCAAGGAGAAGGTCATACTGGCACATGCCACACGGAAGCTTCTCTCACCAGTTTATCATAGCCACAACATTGACTTTTCAATCCATTTGCCTTACAAGCTTTCCAAGCATTTACCCATGAATTACATGCCTTGCTACATCTCTTTCTGCCCTTCCATCCCATCAAAAAGAAGAAAATGTGACTGCACTCTTGATTTCACCTTCCCACAATTTAAACAGAAACAGGGTTTCACCATCTGACTCCAGAAGCACTGCAGTAAGGGGGGCAGGTGTTGATCACACAGCACGTGTCCATACGGGCCTCCCCGGCTGCCCCACACACAGTCTGTATGGAAAGAAGGGAAATCCCTATCAGCAGATATGGAACCAGGTCTTGGGCTGACAGCTGTGTCCCGGGGTCAGAGTGGCCATGTGTTCAGCACTGTTAAAGCAGACCCCTTCAGAGGGGTCTTTTAACCAAAAGCAAAGGAAGAAATGGATTCCACACAACCAGGAAGGCCCAGCTTTTCCTCTGACATCTCTGAAAGTGGCTTGTGCTAAAGATGCCTTCACTAAACTTGAGCAGGAAGCAGAGGATTGAAATATTCATCCCTCAAGACAGAAGCTAGCAAAGACAAAGAAACTAGTCAGGACAAAGACATGAGCTGTCAGTGTCACTCAAGACTTCTATCACCTCTTCATGATGGGGAGCTGAGGGGCAGGTGCTGAGCTCTGCTCTCTGGGGACAGCGACAGGACCCGAGGGAACGGCATGGAGCTGGGACAGGGGAGGGTCAGGCTGGGTGTTAGGGAAAGGTTCTGCACCCAGAGGGTGGTCGGGCACTGGGACAGGCTGCCCAGGGCAGTGGTCATGGCAATGAGCCTGCTGGAGTTCAAGAAATGTTTGGACAACGCTCTTGGACATATGGTCTGTTTGGACTACTATTGTAGTTGGACTATAATGATTATTGTGGGTCCTTTCCAACTCAAGATATTCTGTTCTGTTCTTCTTCAGACAAAAGTAGGGCCGACTACTTTCTTTCAAAATGAGGAGCAAGGTGGGAGAAAACAACTGAATGTTCTTTGCACGGCCACAAAGAGGAGGGAAAGACTGGGCACTGGGAAGCTGAATCAGTGGAAAGTGAGATTCAAAGCCTAAAGTAATTTTTGATTAGCCAAGCTAGGAATATTCAGTTAAAGGTTTTGAAGTATAGTGTAGGCAGCAATGAAGGTTTTGGCTTGTTTCCAAAGGCAGCTGCACTCACACCCAGAACTAAGAGAGAGTCTCAGGAGGGGGTAGCGGAATTAATGGAATTACTAGAATCTCCTCTCCTGGTCAAAAGTTAGTGCTCCTGCCTGACATACCAAATTATCCACCATTTAGGTCACTCTTGAGGCACATTTGTAAATGACAATATAAAGTCTCCTTTATATTAAGTTCAATATTCTTCATGTGAAATAACAGTAACCGTGATAAAAATATGTGGCCTGAGAGTACATTTAGCAAAATCTGACACTGAATCAGCAGTTTGATTTCCCCCTCTTCAACCCAGGCATTTTAACTTGTTGGGTTTCCAGTTTGAATGTTATTACTATTTCACTAAGGCCAAATCTATTTGTGTTCCGGTTCCTGAAAGCCTATTTGGCACAACATTTGAATTAGCAGTAATGAGAAAAGTACTCTCTTCCATCATCAAGTTTGTTATCATGATGAATCTCTCTCTGTAGGAAAACCTGAAATGAGTTAATGCACTTGCCTATTAAAGCCACTTTAAAAGATGGCTGAATACATAGGTGGCCTATTTGCTAGAGAAATTCAACCTAAGGCCCAATGAAAAAATATAGAATGATCTAAAAAGTGGATTTATTACTATTTCTTGCAGCTACTCGTAGAAAAAGTAGATGTCAGCAAAATGAAATTGCTAAAGGATTGTACCAAAAAAAAAAATTAGGTAGTTTTGGGGCATTTGGACTTTGCCTTTAAGATAATGAGGTTTATATGTACTTTTTGTGCATACAAGGATTTTTGTGACTTCCATGTAGCTGAACTTGGAAACCCTAATTATCTGTCACAGTAACTAAAAACAAACACAAACACTTGAGGTTACTGAAAACATTACCTGAACAACAGGTATCAGGTGATCAAACTGGCAGACAGGAACAAAAGTTATGGTAAAATCTAAGGCCTTTGGATAAGAATTAGTTTCAGAGAATATTATCAAGGTCTTTACTGTTTTCAAAAATATGAAGAGAACTGGAAATCAAAGGGTATAATGCAGGTTGTTAGTTTCCTTTTTTCTTCCAATTTTTTTTGCACTGCCACTCAACTACTAGTAAGTAGAGATAGGTAAACCACTATTTTATAATGGTAAGTAACTGTAAATTACTAAACGTATATTTTCTTTACTTATTCTTGCTGGGGTAAATATTGAGAGAAGGTGTTTTACAACTGAAAGAACAGTGCTCTCTCCAGATTGGGAGTTAGAAAATTCCATCCTTCCAAATATTCCAGATTATCAAAGACAGTTTAATAGAATTTAGAACATAATAGATAGGGATGGGATTTATACAGAAATCTGCTAAGTAAGGTTTTTAAAGGACAGAAAAGACCTTGCTAAAATGGTAAGTCTAGCCCCTTCTATATGTGTGAAGTCAGTTATTTGTAAACATACCTCTTTTACAAATATAACAAACTGTATCTTCAAAGGCTGGATATTTTGTTTAGTTGGTTGGTTGGTTGGCTGGTTTTGATGTTTGTTTTTTTTGGTTGGCTGGTTTCATCTGGTTTGTGACTACTTTGGTATCTTCTTGACTGTTTTTTCTATCCAAACTATTTTCACTGGAAATTTGTCCCAGGATGTAATGACTCAAACTTGAAGAATTAAACAAACAAAAGCAAGCAAACAGAAAAACACCTCTCCTAATTTCCAGACTTAAATTTAATCATAGTCACTTACACGTTTGTTCTTTGGCTAGCTTTACCTCTCATTGTGTATGAGCAGAATGTATTTATCAGCAGGAATCTTATTTTCTCTCTGACTCTACTACACCAAACAAGGCAAGGTTTTATAAACTGCTCTGTAATGTGGGCTTCGCCATCATCTAAACAGTATTTAATTGCATGTGTTCCAGCTTGAGTTCACCTTTTTTTCAAGCATAAAAACACAACTGAATGAATTACTCCAAATGAGGTGTCCAAAGTAATACTAATTCCCTACTGCTACTGGAATAAGTCTCCCAGTGCATACTAGGATCATATTTGCCTTTTTCACAGCTGTGTCATTTTGTCAACTCATACTTCTTGATCGGCCAGTAATACAGACATATGTTCTCCTCCTCAGTTATTTCTAAGTAATATGCCCACAACTTACAGCAGAATTGCATGTTATTGGCTCCAAATGACCTTTCATCGTAGACTACTTGGAGTGTAATCCCATTTCTATTACTGAAGTTCAAACAACCTTTCTGAATGATATCCCTATGTTCCTCTGAGATGCTTATCACAGGAAAAACTCCCTCCTCCTCTACTGCCTGTCCTTCACCTCCTCCTCACAGTGATGTCATTATAAAAGTTACTTGGGACTGAAGTATTCTTTACTGTATCTACTGCATTTTATATTTTTTAATCAAATATTTAAGTTCAGTTATTAAAAAAAAATGTTAGTTTCTCTTTTCTGGTAAAAAGGATTACAATTTTAATTACTAACTCTTATGTGTCCTCCAGTCCTCCAAAGGCATTTACAGTTCTCACCAGACAGACTGACACTCTTGTATCAAAACAAATCCTTGCTTTTTCTGAGAGTTCCTATCGCAGTTATTTTATAAGAAATATTGATTTATTCTCTTTTGTGATAGTACTGATGAGAGTTGGAGGCTGAATGCACTCTTTTGGAAACAAACCAGTTACACCATAAAAGAAATTGTCAGTATTACCAAACACCAAAGACCTTATTTCTTGCTGCAAACATAAATTTAAGGATAATGAATAGCAATGCTTTTAGTTTACCTTGAGACATGTTATGAATCCTCGCAGTAAGGCAGCAGAAAGCAAACATAACCAGTACAGCACTGAAACAACACAAATACTAGGGAATATTAAAAATTGATATTTCTTAGCTGAGACAACTGAGGCCTGATATCTCTATGTAATTTAAAGACATTTATTTTCTTTCACCAAAAGTATTCAACTAGGTCAAGCCAAGGACATTTAAGCTTTAACACAGCTGTCATTCTCTCCCTTATAAAATAGTCAAGGAGTTAATGAGGAAAATCTATATGGGAATGCCTGCATATTAATTGTGCACAGAAATGCACAAACAAATCCCTTTAAAGCATGTTAGCTTTAAAAGTAATCCCTTGTCAACTGCAATGGCATATGAACTACACAATGTATATTAAGAATAATTACACATCAGATAAACCCCAAACTGCTGACAACTTAAGGTTCTTCATTTCAAAATATATCAAAGTGGCACTAACACTTTGAAAGTATAGAATATATTTCTGTTTTCACAGAAAATAAACTTTCTGTAGCACTGTTTTTGCTGCCTACAACTCCTACAGAGTCATGGGATTTGTATGCCTGAAAAATGGGAATTTCTGTCTTTGTCTTCAGTTGTCTGTCCCACTTGACAGAAAAACTAACTTATAAACTAATTCAAGTATTGGAAATGCTGAATAAGAACATTTATTGACCACAGACTTAATTTTCCTACAGCTCCCTGTCAATCTGTTAGATTACTACAACTCTCTGACACTTGCAGTTTATTTGTGAACAATTCCAATATTTAAGGAATAGTTTGGACTCAGTTCCAACTAATTGAAATACTTACACTTTATATACATATCCCCTCAAACCAGATTCTTCTGGTGGTACTAAAGCAACCTTTTGTTTCTGAGCATATCATTTGAGAACATGCAATTTATAATAGGGGGATTTTGCATTCACTTATTAAGACAAGTGTTTAGTCAGTTCTTGACCAAAATACACGTGCTATTCATACGGGAAAAATGTGCTGACTCTAATATAATGTAAATATGTTTGTGAGTTTGTAGTCATGTCTTAAAACAGGAATTTTGCCAACACAGGCTCACTTTCTAAACAAATCTGGTCAACTGTTGAATCCATGGCCATCCTCACAGCACTGTTTTAGCCATTGTCATTGGATAGGCACTTCTTTCTACTTCAAATTAACACCACATTTCATTTTAGAACTCATATCTGATACTACCAAAATGGTACAACAGATTTCTCAAGTGTCCTTACAACAGAGGCATGCAAAGTGCCTTGTTTTACTAATTAATACCTTCATTCTGTTGTGTGTTTTTTTTCTTTATTTTAGTAGGAACAAAGCAATTAAAATGCATACACATACACTCCTGAAATATAAACAGATGTGTACACTTTCGTAAGCATGTAATGCAATAGTCTTCGACCGTGCTCCTTAAAGAAGTGATGTTTCTAAGCCTCTTTTGTCTCCTTTGCCTCTTTCTCAGTGCTATAATGCAATTCTCAGCGTTTGAGCACCAGACTTCAAATGAGAGATCTATTCAAAACATGCACAGACAAAATAAGTGGTTTCCTTAGTAATGGGAACTATGTGAAAGTCTCTGAGACAGCTCCTCCTCTAGTAAGTCATTATGTACATGATCCTTTCTACTTCCAACTTATTAAAGTAAAGATAACTTTTGAAGTATACCACAAAATATATTTAATGTGCACCCACAGTTTTTGGCAGTCAAATTACAGAGGAGAAGGAAAACATTTACTGCATTCATAATTAAACAATTTGTTTTTTCTAACCAGTAAGGATGTTGTATGTTCCAGTGACCTTTTAATTAATTTTCTAGATCTGTAAGTTGTAAAAAAGGAAATTGTGTAAGTAAAGTACTAAGAACTTCAACTTGGTACCCAATACACTCCAATAGTTTAGTGTATTTGATTACCATTAGCTAACCATATTCTGAACACACGCTGCCCATATCCATGCTGCTTCTTGTCACCGCCAAAATAACTTCATAGCAATTATCCATGACCACTGTTTGAGAACGCTATTGATAGCATAAGAAAATTACTATGATACTTCTCTTAGTCTCAGAGAAAAAAAAAAAAAAGTAAAAGCAAAACAACATTCTAGTTCTAATATTTAGCTTAGTGACTGTGTTTGTAAAGATTTCTAAATCAGCAATGTAACTCATGCAAATAGTTATGAAAGCAACTAATCTAGAATTAGTATTATTGTCCATCCATTTTTAATATTAAACCATGATAAACTATGACAAAATAGTGTCTGTTTAGTTTCACCCAAGTTTGAAGTTCTACCCTTGACGAACACACTATGGCTTGCCCTATATACTTAAAAAAAAAAAAAATGTGACTTTACTGGGGAAAGTAGCTAAAAACCATAAAAAAAAGATTTGAGGGGGAATGAGGTTCCCTCTCACTGATCATCTATTATGTTCCACACCACAAAGTGTTAACAGAAAAAGGGTCAATCTGTTCTGCATAAAAAATCAGTTAATTCTCCATAGAAACTAAAACAGATTTGAGCAAAGAAATGAAGAAAATCCTCTTGATTAGGACACAAAATTCACGACTTACCACCACCTGTAAGAACTATAACAGGTCACAATCATTATGAAAGTTCTAGACCCTATATTCAAATCATTACTGCCACCATTTTCTTTATCAACTGCAGACACTGATTAACTCAGACAACCATGGCACTTTAAGGTATATCCCATGCACGCACTGGGTCCCTTGAACGACAGGCAGATTCTTATGAAATCAGCAAGAACACTTCAGTCTTCAAGAGCTACCATTGAGAAGATACCAACAAATTATATCCAATTATTATAGCTTACAAAAATTGAGGTATGACCACAAGCAAGACATAAACATACAGAGGTGCAATCAGTTGAAAGCTGAATACATACACTGAGCTTGAGAACCTCTTTACAGGTCTCATATTTCACCTACCTAATCCAGCTGCACATAAGAATTCTCTGGCTGCTTTTCACTACTCCATCTTCATTAAGATTCCCACGCGGCATAGCGAGGTTGTGGTTGCTACGTGTGACTCATTCCCAGCCTTTGGTGGATGCTGCTATGCCAGAGATTCTTGCCTATTAAAATAGAGCCAGGGATAAAAACGAGAAGAACTCTAATATCCCTCCAAGTCAGACCTGGTAGGTACCAGTATAAATAAAACACATTAAGACTTTCTGGATCTCAGACTATTCCTGAGGAAGGCTGACTAGAGCACTGGGACCTATAATGAAGAATTAGACTATAGTTCTTGCCTGGGATCTTATCCTTTCTGTTTCATCGAGCACAGTTGCTACATGAATAGGCAAGTTTGCTGGAATATGCAAAATCCACTTGATCACCAAGATAAGCATCAGCTCATCACCACTGCTTTCATTCATCCACATCACACATGATTGAATTTGCCTGTACTATTCAGCTCCTATTACTACTCAGTTCCAGATTTTGCCAAGTCATACAGCACCTTCTACTTGCATAACTTTTAATGAAGTATCTGGTGCTTTGTGGAGATGTGAACTTTTCCTTATATGAAATTCTTTACAGGTTCACGGCCTAGATTTGTTTCCATCTGCTTTATCTCTATCCTATCAACACTAACTCTGAGATCTGATAAAACAGAGTCGGCAGCAGGTTAAGTAAGGCAAGCACAACACTTTCCATTATGAAGTACAACTGCATTCAGAAACTTGAACTCATTGTTGGCAACAAGCCTTTCATCTTCAAAAAAGACAAAGAACTAGAACTAGAAATGTTGCTTTTACTTGTGCCTTGAAAAAATGGTTCAATCGCAGAGGGAGACACATTAATAAAAGTTACTACTTGTCTGTATGGAAGCATAGCCCTTAGGAAAATGTCAACAGTTAGTTGCCATAATATCTAGAAGTGCCCGACAGTGTCAGGTTAACGACACTGCGTAAGCAGCACTGAAAATGCTGCTAGAACGGGGTTACAGGAAGCGATGGCACTTTTTCCTCTTCCAGGCAAATCATGCCTGACAAGTGCCTATAATTAATAAGTCAATTAATAAGTTAATTGATGAAGTCACAAGATAGATTTTCTTGAATCCGAGCAATTCTGACATTCATTCAGAACAGAACACCACCCCACACCTGACACGGAAGATACGTGAAGGGAATGCTTTGCAGAGCTGGTGAGCGTTCCTCTCAAACCTCAGCTCCTTCCTCTTCTACACTACAGGCTACAGGAAGGGAGAGTGAAGTGCAAAGAGTCACCACTCACCCCTCTTGCCTGTCACTGTGGTGCCTCAGAAAGCAAGAAAGTGGCACACGTATTCATAATTGATAAAGCTACTCAAAATGTGTCTGCTTTTTTACACGTGAATGTAATCTGTGTGGATTAGCACTTGAGAAGAATTTTTTAATTGCTAATTGTAGTATAAGGTGTTTCACCCTGGAATTTAAGTCAAATATTTGTAGTGGTTGGGCTTTTTTTTTTTTTTCCATTTAACTGCATAGTATTTATTTCACTTTTTAACTGCACTTGCTGCATTCTAAACACAGCTGTGTACTCAGAGCCTAAGAATAACGGAAATGGTCTCTGCTAATTGCCTGACCCACAGGGAGCCTACAGGATATTAAAGCCCAGAGATGCTTCACCTTTCACCCTAATGACAAAAGTTCTGAAATCCCCTTTCAATTTTAAGAAGAATGCATGCATAGAACCACTATATTTTAATAACTAAGGATTTTATTCATCATACTAAATGTTTAAATAAATACTTAGTTTATTTTCATGTGGACCCAGTAATCAGATAAAATGTGTGCAGAATAAATACCTGGAGCTAGCACACATTACTTTCATCATCTCTCTATCAGTTTGAGATTTTTTTTTCTATCCTGTAACCAAATAAGCTATATATATAATTCTGGTGAAATAGATTACACTGCTATTTTAAAACCACCATGCATCATGGTGAAATCAACAGGAAAATAACTTAATGAACCTTAATCATCATGACTGTATTGTTATAAAAGGTATTTTTCACCTGCAGACAGTTCAAATAAATGTATTCCTTAGCATTAGCTAATTAAAAAAATTCAGTTATTTCATTTTTTATGAATCAGAACTCTATTATAATATAATAACATTTTAACTAATATGAAAATGTACGCCTATCAAGGAGGTATTTTAATTGCATATATAGTCTATCATAAGAACTTTCTTTATGCAAGTATACTTTAGCTGATTTAATTATTTAGCCTTCTAATTACACAGTCCACACCAATCAACCAAAATGAAACACTTGTATAATCTTAAGTTCACATGTCAAATCACTGAATATGTTTTTACACGAGTCTCATGCTAACTAGAAGGTCAGATTTTTACATGAATGACAGTGAGTATGTGAGGTTAGGGGCAAAAACTTAAGTTTTTACTAACTTTTACTAAACTTAACTAAACCTTTACACTGAACAACAGCAGTCCCTACCTACTCCCTTTTCTCCAGATCTTCATTTCTCCACTGGATGAGATCAGAGAAGTAGCAGTACTTTGTTGGCTTTAACCTTTTCCTATTTTTCATTTGGGCCAGATTTTGAAAATCTCTTCTTTTTTCTTTTAACTTCTCACCCCCCAGGCCACCCAATGCCTAATAGCTAGAGCAAGGGTTTATATCTTTTGTCCTGGGCCAGGTGCAACTACCCACATGGCTGGGATCAGGCAGAATTTCCATTTTCCTATGGGGGCTAGCTTGGCAAGCGGCCTTATTTTTCTGGCTTTCGGGTGTGCTTCCTTAACACATCCTGAGTGCTGTCCCATAGGAAACAGGCAGCAGGGAAGGCTTATAGGTTCGCTTTGGGAAGTTTACCATAGTTCACATTTGCAGCTCATGGTGGTGAACATTAAAATACTATCAGAGGTGCTTTGAACCACCTTCTGGGTGGTTAATAAAAATAAAAATAAAAATAAAAATAAATTAAATTAAAAAAAAATGGCTATAATAACAGAAAGGGAAAAAATGGAAGGGCCACACGGCCTTCCTCCCACCCTGGAGTATTGCATGTATATTCAGCCTCTCACTTAAATGCCATTATTTCATATATGCTCAGTTGCATGGATGAAACCTGAACTGCACACATCTTTACAGATTTTTAAAAGTTGCTCTCTGTACTTATTCTAATTGCAGGACTCAAAAATTTGATGGAGAAGGGAAAAAAAGCTGCTTTAATTACAGCCACAACAATTCAAGTACCGGTGAATCAGTCAGGATTGGTTTTGCAAAATTTCTCCTAACCAATTAAAACAAACAGAAATTTATTGAAGAATTTGGCAGTACCTTAATTCACTTTTCATAATAAGTGATTTTGTGAAGTGTAAAATCATTTTCTTACAAAATAAAAACAAAACTAATGCAGTCCACGATCCCAGAGTCCAAGTGAATCAAAATGATACATAGCATTCATAAAACAGTAACCATCTTATAGGAGAAATCTGGTGCTACTGCTGTTGCAAAAAGTACATGAATTTACATTGTTTGCTAACCTTCAGAAAATTTTCACACTGTTAGAGAGGACCACAAGGCTTGCTTTCTTCAAACACAGCAGACGTGAAATGAGAACCACATTTCACTGTGCTCCACTAGAGGGTGGCCGGTCCCACTCAGGGCTGGAGTGCTGAATGCATGCAAGGCAGCCAACACTTAGTTCTGACCTGTTGATAACCAACTCTATGTATTTCCCTTTTGTTCATCTGCCATTACAAAGTAATTTCCTTCACATAAAACACTATATACAATGAAAAAGCTTCTCCTAACAGCATCTATATTGTTTTGTATATCTAGAAGGGATAATAAATTTCAGTGTAGACTTCCCTTAAACACACACACACACACACAAAAAAAAAAAAGTGAATTACTTTACAATGTCTGAAACCTCCACAGGTTTTATGCCCTTTGCTCACAGAGAAAAAAAAAAAAAAAAAAAAGGAAAAAATCTTCACCAAAGAATATGACACAAAGAAGAGAGAAAGGAAAAGGAAGGGAAGAAGGAAGGGAGAAGGGAGGAAGGAAAGGTAAAATCTGTGTAGCCCTTTGTTTATATAATTGGATGGCCAAGAAGGAGACAGAGATTAAAAGAAAGTGATTTTACTTCAGTGACCCTTTCCCTGGTTTATTCTCAATTTTTATTTCTCAGAAAGGTATATCATTGCTCTTACTTTCTGTTGATAAACATATGCAATAAAATTTAATATTTTATAAGATTTGGGAAAGGGGGAGTATGAAAAATCCTTGACTTTCTTAAACTAAAAAAAAAAAAAAAAAAAAAAATAAGGCAGCAAAATGACAGGGCGGATGGGGGCATTTTTCCTGAATGGTTCAGCAGACAGCATCCCCTGAATTGCAGTAACCTCTGCAGAACTTCAGCGATCTCTGATCAGTTGTGCCAAACACAGATAACATCCTCATATGCTTATGTACCCTTAAAAAAAATAAATAATAAGGAATGTAAGCTTCCCGAGCCGTTCTGCGAAAACACAAAGCGTGCCCTGCAACTCCCACGAATCGGAAGAGATCTCTGGAAGCGTGCGAAGGCAAGCTTCGTGCATCCGTACCCGGGGAGCCGTGTCACGTAACAGACAGCTTCCCGTGGCCAACCAGCCTGGCGCAGCCGCGCGTCCTACGCCGCAGCCGGGCACGCCGAGGCATTGGCTCCTCTCTGGGGAGTGGAAGGGGCTCGGTTATTAATGACCGCTGAGCAGGCAGCACCATGTCAGTGTGACAGCCGGGAGGGTGGACGACGCACCGCTAACCACCATGGAAACAAGGAGAAATAAGAGCTAGCGAGCAGCTCTTCCCTCTCCCACTCTCCCCCCACTGGATTGCGAGCCTCAGCCAGCCAGGCAGCAACAGCGCCCTGGCAAACATAAGGGATCTCAGCTGGCAGCACCGAGAGGCTCTCATGCTGTAGGATATCGATAGATACATCTTTGTATTATATACCATTAGACGTACACCCACACGTATGCACGTCTGCTCAGACTCTGGCTTTAATACAAGTATGTGGTTGCCTGAACTAAGGAATCAAAATTACCGAGATGCAAGAACTCCTCCAGCTCTGAAACTACTCTTATTGTAGGGTAAGTTCCTCTGTATTTTCCTTTTTCTCCTTTTATTTTAACATGTAAACTCTTTCTCCTTTCTTCTTTTTGCAAAGTTATTTTATTAGCGCATTTTCACGTTTTACTTTCAGAACGGAAATGCAAATGCAATTTGCTTTTTGTGCCAGAGATAACCTAAATATGCTTGTGAGAGTATCAGATTTGTGCATTTGTTAGCTTGAAAGAACATCAAAGGGAAGAAAATTATAAAGGGAGAACGTTCCCCCTGATGTTTCGGATGCAAAATCAAATTACACAGTTGCTCTGTGTTTTGAAACCAATAAAACAAGACACAGGACAGCCTCCTTTCTTCTCGCCAGTGCAAGGATTAAGGGAAATGCTGTTTATGTCAGGACCTAAAACCCACTGAGCGGCAGGGCTGAATGAGCATATCACAAACAGTTATTGAATTTCTGCCAGGCTACATCTTAAGGATTGTGGCAAATGACTTCGCTTAAAAATATCCCCTTTCCAGTCAGAAGGGACAGTGTGAATGTCTGATTACTGATGCAGCTGGAACAGACGCGTTAGGTAAAAGGATCACATTAAGCAGAAGAGTTCTCATCTTCTTTGGTAATTAACAGGATCACAGCAGGGTGTCTCCAAAGTGTATTTTCATATAAGGAGACGGCTTGTTCAAATCCATCACTATAAAAGCTTTGCCTCTTTTAGTATAGGAAGGTTCAAAAGTGTTTGTCTTTGCTTTCCATGCCTTTGTTTTCACATGTCTAGTTTGAGTTTTTGCCCAGCACTGCTGTTCAGAAAGACAAGAGCCCAACACAAGGAGACCAAGGGGGCAGTAAATGCTGCGGGGAGGGGGCCAGAAGAAAAAGACAGTAATTATTCACTATTTTAATCAACATAAAATTCCATGCTAGCAATACTGTTGCCT
Source organism: Cygnus olor (assembly GCF_009769625.2). NCBI lineage: Eukaryota > Metazoa > Chordata > Aves > Anseriformes > Anatidae > Cygnus > Cygnus olor. The sequence continues at coordinate 29,664,025 of NC_049169.1, read as the reverse complement.
CGTGTATGTCATTTCTTTCATGCAGTATAACTGTATCATAGTATGCCTTCAGATGAAAACATATTCAGTAAAGTCCATCAGCATGGATCTGTGATTCACGCACCAGTGAAAGCCATAGAGATTTTAGTTTATGCTGTGGAAAAGACAGGTTAGCTATCTGCTGTGTGCTTCAAAGTGAAAAATTACAACCTAAATAGTCCTGCATGTTCCTGTTTGCTTTTTAGAATACTGTGCCTGCATTAAAAACAGCTCAGTATTTAGATTATTTCTTCTACTTCTCCCCACCACCACCAACCCCCTCTCTGTACACCTTAGAGAACATCATAAAGAATCTGTTCCTTTGCAGCAATGCAATTATTTACTTGCAATTTTAGAGTTACTGTGTTTTGAAAAACAAACATCGTGAAACATCAACAGATAGCCAATGCCTGTAAGCCTGCCACCTTTCCATAAATGTCAGGGAACGGGTAGCTTAACAATATGTGTGGTAAGAAGTCAATTAATTCAGGTGACCTTTGTAAATGGTGACAATAAAGCAGCTCTGACAATATGCCACAGCATTCGATTTTCGCTCTGGAAAATGAATGAGCTTAAGAAGAGGTTTCCTTTTCAGAGTACAGAATGAAAGGTATTGAAGCATTAGCTCCTGCTATTGGCAAGCTTGCTTCCCCTATTTCAGAGATTGTATGAAATCTGTTTAAAGCAAGCTGGTTTATTTTATTATGTGAACCACAGTCTCAGGCTCAATTCATTAAATATCCCTTTTCCACCCACATTACATGTGCATTTTCATTGTTAAAACAAGAATTTCAAGCTACTGGGTTGTGTTTTTACAGAACACAGCATGCAAAAAGGAGATAAAGCCTGATTCTGATCTCTTCATGGTATATGCAAAGGACTACTCAGATGAAACTTTTTCTATTATAGATCATGGTACATGCTCAGCTTTTCTGATTTAAGTCTCACTGGTTTTTAATGTAAAAATTAAGTAACTGTGGGTAACTTCACACTAATGTGCACTGATTTTTGCTACTCTAATGCACTGCTTTAAGATATTATATAGATAAGCCAAAGTGTTTCAGAAAAATTTGGCCATCCCAACCACGCACGTACAGAGAAAACACGCTGCACATGCACCGTCTGAGCACACAGCACACGCATTCTTAACTAGCGCACCAGCCCAAATGTTTGGTGACTATTTTGGTTAATACTCCCTAAAAGCTCCTGCGATAACGTTGTAGTGTCAGACAATGACTGGCTGATGTTGTTATGGCAACTCCGCCGTACCGCCTTTCGGGGCGGTGTGCTCCAGCATGACATCACAGCACGCCCGTCTGGAGTACCACAGGTAGGGGAGCATTCCCCTTTTGCACCAGGGTTAGAGCAGATCAGCTAGGCAACATTGCTACCTAAAATGCAGATCATAAATATCACGTATTATCTTTGTCAACTGATGAAGAAAAGCAGCTTATGAAAATAATTCCTGCAAGTCACTTGTGATCACTCATCCCCTGACACTAGAGGACAAAATTAAGTGTTTGCAAGTGAGAGCAAACTATTTAGCAATGTTGTAGCCACTTTCTGTGACTCTTACCCCCTAATCTAATTCTGTTAATATTTACTCTGCAGAAGAAAAAAAAAAAAGCAAAAAAAAAAAAAGCTTTGCTACTTGGTGAGAACAACTATATCTTTAAATGGCTGGTGTTTAATAGCCAGATTTTGGGCAGCTGACACAGTAGAAGAACATAAGCAGGTTTTTAAGGCAAACTCTATATCAAGCATTTTTTGAACTGTAGAAATATGTATTCTGTAGGTTACGGTACATCAATGTTTCAGTTTACTCATATATCCTTCCATTATATCCTATCCATTAAAAGCTGGAGGAAAAGAAGTAAAAGTCTTGAGAGAGACAAGGCCAAAAAATATCTTAGCAAACCCTTCCACTTGAAATTCGACAAACAACATTCGACATTCAACATAACAACAACAAGCAAAATCTGACAGTGAAAAACTTGTTGGACACATAGCACTCAAGCAACTGTTTCCCAAAGTAGATTTGTCCAAAAATGTGTAACTTCTAAAACATTAATTTCTTCTTTTTTTTTAACACCCCCGTCCATGTATTTAAGCCCCCATATTACCTCAAAAAGAACAGTAATTTTCATTCTAAAAATACAATAAACAATTAAAACCCTTTCCTTTCCCTTTTTTTTTTTTTTTGAAGGGAAAATGTCAGTAGAATTTGAGAAACAGTAGTGACAGATGTCATTAAGAAGGTCATTAAGCACATTAGTATTAATAGAAAATCAATACTTCTCATTAAAACTGTAATGTAACTGTAAAACAAAATTACCCTACCTTTTACTTAATCAACTGACCAATCCACAAACTGTTAAATGCCATTCTTGTGAAACACTGTTCACAAGAACATTTCTTAATGCTCTTGATGCCAAAAACTTTATTGAAACAAACAGTATGAACCTCAGTGTTATACACAAAATCTAAAAATGACGCCATCGATATCACCACAACAAATCTATGTATGATGTCATCAATGTCACCACAAGAAATTCCTATCCTCAGCTGACCTGAACTGATGAAGTTTCATTAGCACAGCCCATGGAGCTGTACTCATCTGCACCAGAGGAATGCATATTGACAATATGGATGTCAATAAAGTCCTTCCACACTGGGCTCTTTTGGAGTAGCTGAGAATGCCACCTCCTGAGAAAGAGCACTTTCATGAGGGCAAAACACAAACTACTTTCACAATTTTACTTGATCTGACTACCCTCTTCTGACAGGATTTCCTATTTTTATACATGGAAGATGGTACTATATAATAAATCTACCATAATGAATTGAATAGTAAAGGAATAAAGAGAGTCAACATGTACACATTTTCTTTTCACAATGAAGACATGCTGTAACATGCTGTAGTCATACATGGAAAATTATATGTCATTTTATAAATAGGATTATATTTGTCATGCTCATTTACTTCTATTTTATGATTTCTTGGCTTTAATTTACAAAGAGTTTGGAAGAACAAGCTACAGATGGGCTCTCACCCCTAGCATTCCCAAGCCTGCTTACTGGTTTGTTGCAAAGCACAAATTGCACGGACATTAAAATGAATGGAAAGCTTAATTTCATAAACACAGATTTATACATTGCATTCTTGAAATGATTATCATTCATTTGGAAATATTTCTTCTTCACCAAAGATTTGTCTCTATAAAACTTTCAGCCAGCCTATTTGCTGTAACTGCTTGGCCACAAGCAGTAATGCTATAATTCAAGGGAAATAAGATCTCTGTACTCCCATTATTTCTATTCATCTGCTGTATTTATGGAATTCATTAAAATATCTGCCCCAAATTTAATGGTAGCTTAACTCTACTGACCTCCGATTTAGAACAGAAACGATTTTTTACCTCTTTTCTGCTCTCAACTCCCACAATTCTAGTCAAACTGGGAAATGATTTTTGACAACACTGGCACAAAAGAAATCATTTAGCAGTTCCCTTTCCTGTACTTAGAGGCAAATACTGCAAAGCTGAGTGAAATGCTATAGGGATTTTATTTATTTTTTTCGAAGTATCTACTGATTATTAGAATTACCCCAAGAATCTTTTACGAGAGGGTTCTTGTCATGCAAATAACACTCTGCAAGGAAATACTCCAAAGTCTAAAACATGTGGTGGAAGAAAGGTAAAAATACCTGTCTTAAGTTTAACTCCACAAAAATTTCCCTGGCTATTTTTTAGTTACCGGTATTGGAAAAAAAAAAATAAAAAATGATTGTTTATACAATTCTCTGCCTAGGGATCAGACAATTTCAGAAATTGCCTGTTGAATAAATTACAGAACAATAATCCAGAATTATCACCAGGTAATAGAACACACAATGAAGAGCAAAGATGTGCACTAAGACATTTTTTAAATCATCACAACATAGCCATCATCCTGGGGAAAAGAAGATGAGTCCCCTAATAGTCTTTACAAAGGCAGTGTAATGGCAACACAAAGGTCAGAAATTGCCAGGGCTCTTCTAGAGTGGTGTTGAGATGTTCAAGGAAACCCCAGCTGACAATCAGATTGGCTTTGTCATCCTGGTGCTAAAACGCAAAGTCATCCATACTAAAGACGAACAAAGAAATATACCCCTGACTTGGGAGGCACTTAAATAACTGCAAATGTTTAACTTGTTCCCTGAATAAGGATAAACACAAATGTCTCCTCGTTCTGCTGCATAATACCACATCTCTGCTGAAAACAGATATATATTCATGCCACTGTTTATATCATATTTATGTGATTTATTCTGTACCTGAAGTCCTAATAAAATTGTTCATCCTGAGAGCGATAATTTTTATGCGTAAACAGAGACTTTTCTCAAACATTTTAGTCAGTGTCACGGTAGCAGTAAATCTACTAGAGACATTTATTCATTTTCTTCACCCTAAGCTCATTCCTGTGGCCACATTCTTTCAAGCCCCTGAACTTCCTCTCCCCTCTGGAAAGCAGCTATCTCTTGAGGTCATGTCAAGCATCAGCAATTGCAGACGCCACTTAACAGTGAGCTAATTCCCCATGTTTCTACCAAAGTGCAGAATTACCTGCTGAGTTTTCCACCCCAGCTAGCTTCATGTTGCTGGCCAGACGAGCAGAGAGACAGGAGAGCCCACTCCAGCCAAGACTCATGCGGGGCCGAGCCTCACAGAAAAACCTCTTCCCCACCATGACAACCCCTCCAAACCCATCACACCACATGAAACTGCCATTTCACACGTCCCGTACAGAAATCTGGTAGTCTTTCAAAAATTCTTCCTCCCTCCCAAGTGCGAAAGTGTTTCAGAAACAGTACAATGGGTTTATTAAATATGCTGTTTCCCCTTAGCAAGTTCTAAACCAACAGAAAAAGTCTTTCAGTATGAAAAATAGAATTACAGCCAAGTAATTTCATTACCCAAGTGTAGCTTGAGGGATGTTATCTGCATAACTCCCATTTAATACCAGTCTATAACAAAGCACAGCTATTTATTTAGGTTACTCTTGAAGCATAAAACTCTAAGTTTATCCTGGATACATTCAGTGTACTACACCTTTTCACATATCTATTTCTTTTTACAATGGATGCGCCATATTAACTTTGAAAAAAGACAGCTGAGGCTGTACAGTAGCTGTTTTATGACACTCTCCTGGAATCCAGTAATTTCATTGTTCACTCCATTTTAATTTTTTTGGCCAGTTACTTACTGGTAAGCACAAACACAAGGCTAAAACACTACAGCACGTGAGAGAAAGGAAAAGATTAATGCCTATTATGTCAGTTTACAGAGGTATCATTATGAGGTGAGAGAAGACAAAATTAGGTAATTGCAAATATAATCATCTGTAAAGCTAGAAATGGTTGTCTGAACAACAATTTCACCCAGCACGTATAATTCAGGTAACATACCCTCTTGAATGTTGCTTTGCTATGTAGTCATCAACACTCTGTCAGACAAACACACGTTTTCGGTCATTCCATTTTTATTGTGCAATACAGGACAAAAAGGATATTCAGCATATTATTCTAGGGTTAGACTCTGAACTCCCAAAACACATATGGAAAAGTATACTGCTCTTCAAGAGCAGCAGATAAGCTGCTGGACTATTTTTCTTGAGCAGAAAGAACAGCCCATGAATCTGAGGTACTGCACAGCACTGGCCCTACTTTTTTCACTTCCACAGGCCCAAAAGTAACGTACATATTTGGACATACACCGTACAAACTTGATGCACACTCAGATAAGAAGCAATCCCCTTAGATATTAGTGCATAGACTAATTTTAATTGGATGAACTTTCCTGAATATTTCAGTGTTGTTACTGGTAAAATAAAACCTAAACTTGCTTTCAATAATCCAGGGTTCAGAACAAAGCCTACCATAGCCTCACCACTGCTCCATTTCAGCAGCAGTCAGGAGAGCTAGTGTGTTTGTGTCCATGCTGGTATAGACACTTCCATGCCTTTAGAGCATGGTAAAACAACTTTAAGATATAGGCCAAAGAAAATCTGGTTAAAAACTCACGTTAGCTATAATTTTGTGCCATTACCCAAAGATACTAAAACATAAATTGCCCTCTTATGTACCTCTAAATCTGGTGATACTGTATATTGCTGCTGATTTCTGTTCCATACAAATACCTCAGTAAAAGTAGGCTGGATCAAAACCATCGTGGGAGCCTCAACTGAAATTGTTATCTTTTATTCTTTCTTGATTTTTTGCTAATTGTGTTTGTTTCTACTTTCCCATTAACGTTGTTTTGAGTTATGTGTAAAAGTAATGATAAGAGAACTATCTGCTAAAAACACACAAATGAAACTGTTACCATTAAAATTTCCATACTAGATAGAACAATCCAGAAACCTTTCACAGATGGTCCTCAGAATTGCTATCTTTGAGTATAATTTTACTTCCATTTGTGGTAAATGGCAAAATTCCCATCGATGTCAACAGATGCAGAAGGGATTTCTAAAAGCTTTTTCTCTTTGCTTTTTGGTGCTTCCATCATGTTTCTATCCAGAAACATGAAATTCATCATGTTGGATCACTTCTGCTAATGCCACAAAGTAAAAGATCCTTGAGACCTTTTCTTGTTTTTTAGAATAATCCTCATTATTATACATATTATGGCACAGCCTCTATATCTAAAACACCTAGATGGAGATCCAAAACTTTCTGAAAACCAGGATTTCAGATGAAAAGGAATCTACTTAGCCAGCTCCAAAAACAAAACAAAACAAAACAAAACCAACTTTGGAATCAGTCCGTATCCCCTAGAAAAGTTGGCTAAGTAGTTTTTTGAGCACCACACTGAGAGACCCTGGAAACAAGCTGAATTCTTGACTTTGGGTCAAATGGAGTTTAATTAAGCAGAATTACGGCAAACATTTTGCAACTATTGTACATTTTGTTTTGCCTGTGTGATGAAACAGGAATACTCAGAAACAACAAATGGCATATCATCAGTCTTGATAAGGAGAAGCAGGCCTTTTCAATATTTAAGACAAACCTTACTTTGAAATGTAACTCATGGAAAGTAAATTGATGTTCCAAAATGGAAACATATGGTGCCCCTATTTCATATCTCACTCGACTGTAGTTAGGCATTTTTCCATGAAGAACATCAGTGCTTAATTTGTCAGTTTATTACCTGGGAGTAAGCAGAATAAGATTAGGCAGTTTTTAGAACTGCCATAATCAATTTACTTGGGGGGGATGGGGAGGTCTATGGCTAATTAGCAAATGTATGATGAAAGTACAAAGTTTTGTTCAAGCAGCATGGACATCAAAGAAGTACTCTTACTGCTATTAATGACAGGGGTATGAGTTCAACTTCCCAATCATTCAGAGGAGGGACTTCCAATAAAGCTTTTGCTCTTTATTGTTTTGTCTTAACAGATAACTTGCAACTAAGATTTTTCTTCCAAACTGTTCATGATTTGTGTCCTATCTTCTCCAGTTCCATTCTAGCCTCATGTACCTTCCTCTTGTCCATTAATAAGTTTTATCCCTCGGAAAATAAATGTTCATATTGAGATATTCAGATACTGAGATCTTTGCATGTTTGCTGCATAAATCCATCCTCTCCAGCCTATCAAAAAGATGTCTAACACAGACATTAATGTTTGCCTATTACTTATAGAATGCTCCATTCACCTATAGTTAGCACATCTCAGTAATTCTGTTATTCTATCCATGATCATTATTGTCACACTGGGCAATAAAATCTTAAAGCAAATGAAAATAACAGAATTGTTTCTTTTTACATAATTTGACCTGTGCTCTCAAGCTGCTAGCCCAGATGTCACTGACATTATAGAGAAAAGATTTTTTTTTTTTTTTTTACCATTTTTTAAGGTATTTTAAAGAAATAGGCCCATTTTAATGTCTCCATTTCCAGAATTAATTACAATAGTGCATTTTAAGGATAGAAACTATAATACTTACAGCTTCTATACTATATAGCTATATAGCTTCTATGATTAGGTTTCATTTCCCACTTCTACATCTATTACTTATGCTGTTCAACAGTTAGATTTAGAAGCTGCTCTAAAAGGATTGTATTATTTATATAGTACAGTACACCAATAAAAAATGTGTGATTTCATTGGAAAAATATTGATTCAAATAGAATAGAACGATTTTTCTTATAACTGTATTTGCCTTGAGGGTTTTGAAAGTGGAAGTCAGAGAAAGGTTTTTTTTTAATTTATATTTAGGTACTTACATAAAAGAACTTCCTCTAATAAAGGTGGATTATTATTGTTGTTTTAATTTTGATTGTCAGTGCTGCAACTGTCTTCAGAGGCTTCTCATTGCAATCCAGATCCTGCTGCCTTTTTAAAGCATTTAAATATTACCTTCTCCAGGTATCATGTAACAGTAAAACCATAAATAGAATAAAGAAGTAAAATTACATGAAATTTCAAAGATTTAATTGCTGAAAGATTAAATTCCCCATACATTGTCCAAATTCTCAAGTGTGTTTAGGGTCCTTGGTCATCCTCTCAGCTGAAGTAAAGTAGAGCTCCATCAGTGGAGTTACACCAACACAGGTATTTAAGTTTACAACAGAAAAACAAGACCTTGCTCTTTTAAGTGTTAAAAAATTCTTAAACTTTGTTTTTCAAGTGTTACTTTTCATCACTGCGTTGACAGTTTCTGATGCTTACCAGAAGTTCACAGAAAGCATGAGAAATCTTTCCATTTACTTAGGGTGGATGTGGATTAAACTTCTGTAGTCCTTGTTTTAAATGTTTTACATATCAGTTATCCCAAAAATGTCTTGTGTTGGTATGTCATTATATCAATGCTAGCAATAGCAGAAAGACAGAGAAAACACTACAAAAAATAAGAAGAAAAAGAAGACTCCCCTATGTCAGTGGGTTGGAACTAGATGATCTTTAAGGTCCCTTCCAACCCAAGCCATTCTACAATTCTATTAAAAATTGATAAAAGGTTTATACAATATATATATATATATATATATATATACATACATATATAAAACTTTACCTTCCATGAGCTGATCTGACATAAAAGCAGACCCTGCTTTGAGCAGGAAGTCAGACTACAAATTTGCTGAGGTCCCTTCCAACCTGAAGTATCCTATGGTGTTATGATGTTTTCAGTAGAGGGGCTTGCTACTTTGCTGACATGGGTGACAATTTACAGAATCACTGTCTTCATCGGAGTCTGCTTAGATGGCTCAGTATGACTGCATTGGATGAGAGTAATTAAGATGCTACCAGAGGTGGAAGGAACGTTGCTAATCTCTACACGCTTTGAGTTCGGTATCTCATCCAGTGGTATGGAACTGAAAATTTTGAGAAGGTGGACAGTCTGATAGACTGCTCACAGCTACAAAGAAAATAAAACTGATTAAACATGAGGCAATATTTGCTTTGTTGTTAACCATCAAGACAAGGGTACCTTGATCATATCCCAACAGATACAAAAACAATTCTTTAAATGCCCTCCTATTTTGTTTTAAATTGTTAAAATAACACAATGTTTATTCAGGTAACAGAAAATATCCATTTTCTCATAGGGGAGAACAATTCCCTGGAGCTTTACCACCTCAGTCTGTGACCCATGTATTTCTGCTCAGCCAAGTGTTCAGTGTATTCCACAGATATGATGCTGAATATACTACAGATTTATAGACAGTCTTGAAAATACAGCATTAACAATTGTGAACAAGAATTAACATAATAACCACTTCATGTTAAGCTCTAAACTTCAGCTTTCAGTTCCTAGAGTGGTATTTTATTTCATGTAGTGAATATATTTAATCTGTTTCACTCTTTACATGATATAAACCTGCAACAAGTTTCACAAGAAGGGATTCTGCTGAGAAATCTTGCCTGTTTAGAGTTATTATTTGTGCTGATTTTCTCAGAGTTATCTCCAATATCAAGATCCACCCAGTAATTACTTCTGCCAGAGTAATTTAAGAAACATGAACTGGTCAATTAGAGTCACTGAAAATTTAGAGAACACTCATATAGATGGTTAAATGAACACCATTTTTAGTCCTAAGCTCTAAAAAAAAGACAGGAATGTGCAAATGATGATGAACTAGAACAATGCTATTATACTACATGTAAAACAGGGCAGAAATTAGCTTCAACACCAAATTCCAGAATTTGATCTGGTGTTATCGACTATATAAGACAGCTTTTTCAGTTTGAAGGTATGAACATACATAAAATCATTGTAATGAGATTTATTTGGTACTAGGATTAGAGGGAGGGTCGGGAAGCCCTTAAAGTATTTTTCTTATAAGAGAATACATTATCTGTGTAGATAATTTGCAACTCAGTTCTTTACAATGAGTAAAAGCTACACTTTCATAATGTTTTTTTATGGAAAGTACTCCTGCAAAAATTAAATTATATTGTTTATATTAATCACTGGTATTATATCAAATTACTAAACCAATATCCCAACATGAGTATACTCTAAATTCAGAAGTGTAAAATGCAATGAAGTTTTAGAAGCACCAAGTGTTTCACCAAAATAATACCAACATAGTGCCATTAACTATTTCTTAGCTATGGTCTTTACAAAGATGCCTGACAAAGCCTGCTTGTTGCCATTAATGGGGTTAAGTATTTGCATGTAGTTCGAATCTAAATGTTAATGATACAATTATTTCCTCTTACAACGATGCTTTTCTCATTATGCAACAACTCACGGAATTCATTACGAAACACGTTTCAAAACAAGCACAAGAAAGTTTCCCTTAATAAGAACTTCTGTTCAGGCCCTAAACCGGGCTCCTCAGTGAGCAGCAAAATCTCAGCTTTCTAAATGCCTTCTGGCTCTCCACTGATACTCATATTCAAGATAGATGCTTAATGGAATTTGACCGATTACAACTCACATTTAAGTGAATGAAACAAGTTTTAAAATTAGATTTCATTTCTGCTTACATGACCTGATAATCACACCCAGAGAACATCATCATCACTTACACTACTCCCAGCTATATCTTATTGACAGTAAGTATAGATAGTTTGACAGGGCAAAAAACAGTTTAAGCTGAATGCTTAAATTACTTCCTCAGCCAGGCAAAATACAGGAGTACAGAGAAATTCAAGGTAAAAGCTGAAACAGATCTAATTCATTGTTATGTAAATACTATGGAGGAAAACCATAAAAAGCAAATTAAGTATATGAGGCTGGATATGACACTGTTTTCCACACTGCCATTTTACACGTGTTTTATTCTTGGACTTCTTTCTGCATAATGAAAAAAAATTGTTACCCTGGCAACTGCCACATGTTACTCCATTTATTTCTGAGATACAGAGCAGTCTATAAAAGAATAATACTGTTCACTTTTATCAGGATGTCTCAACGCCACAGAGAACTGGGAACTAAGCGTCACAACACATACACGGTTTTCCCCAAAGCTTCAAGAAGACATATCAGAGAAGGAAAAGCTATATATTTTGCATTTATCTTTTTTGCAGTCTCATTTTCTTTATTGCTTTATGTGTAAATGGGAAGCAAAGATTAAGCATTGTGTGAGGAAGGATTCATATTCTGCCCAATCTGACAGCTGTTTCCCACATTCTCTTTTTATTACAGCTCTAGTGTATTTCTATGCCATATACCAAATGAGTAAAACTTTCAAAACTTATTTAATGATGTAGGAGATGCCATCTTACAAAGAATAATCAGAAGGTAGATCTCCAACTCCCATCACCTGTCAGGGGTTAAGGTTTAGTTCAAAGTAAGAATTAAAACATTTCACAGGTAATCTTTAATTATCTGCCCTCCCCGCCTAAATGAAGTGAACTCCGTTATATGCTTAGGTGCTATATAATTTATGGAGAGATGCCTCAGAATAATAATACAAAACTACCAGCATGCTAAAAAGGGAGCCATCTGAAGCCAGCCATTAATGAGCACACATTAAGGAGAATTCTGTCATTCTTCTGCATTTTGAAGGCTGGAAAGAGGCCACCTGAGGTCTACAGCCCAGGTCCTGGACACAGGCCTTTTTCTGTGCAGTCAATATAAACTATGAGTCCTGCCTCAGTTCCATAAGTCAAGCCAATAATCTTAAGCTTTTTTTCCCATCTCCCAGTTCATTTTTTTCTGGATGGGACTTTGGGATAAAATACAGGAAAAAGCTTGCTTAAATACTGATTCGTCATCCAAAATACATGACTGCGTCAATTCAGATAATAAAAATATTTCTAAATTTGTACTTGAAACAGAATAATCAAAAATTAAAAACTTTGGATTTAAATAAGCATTTGTATGTTTGAATATTCTTCCTGACAGCTATTTTCACAAGGTCTAACAAGTAAATGCTGTTCTGCCTATTTTGTTTGTCTCTTCTGATTTCTTCTATATCACCATGCACCTTAGAAGCTGAGGAACAAAAAGAAGTATAAAGAAGCCCAGTTATATTTTCACAAAAGGAGACTTTTGTAAAACATACGAAGGATGGCATTGGCTAAAACTGTGAATTTTGGTATTAGATTGACAAGAAAAACAACAGTGTTGCAGAAGTCATGAACAGGTCAGAAGTTCTGAATGGGTTGAGCAGCGCAGGAAACTCTTAGATTGAGAAGGTAAACTAACAGAGGCTAAATATGTATTTATGCTTTGGCAAGAATGCAAGCTACAGGTACTTCAGATATTAATGCAAGCTTACATTGGTGAACTGGACAAAGATCAACACATTTGTTTCATATAGACCACATATACCTACGTATACTGGGCAGTCCAAATGCTGAAAACACACGCCTCCCTTTAGATACATGTGCTTTAAAAATATATCACGGATAAATAAACGCAATAAATTCAGGTGCAATGTTATCCTAGTCCAGAATATACACACATAGAAGTGATTAGATTCTTGCAATTAAAATCATTTACCTTTAGTAATGCGTAAATAATTTATTCTTTTGATGCTTAGTTTAATCAAACTACAAAAACAGAATAGTGGGGAACATAGAAACAGACTTTTTTTTCTATTCCCTTGGGGCACAATATAGAGCAATCAATTGTAAATTAATTGGGGAAAATTTGTGTTTTGCATAGCATAAAGAGGCAAAACATTAATTCACATTCATTTGCTTAATGGCATTTCTAATATGTTATGCATGTATGCAGCCTAGTTCTTTATATTGAAAAGCAAAACAATTACCAAGGATGTAAACACCAATAAACCATAATCTACATATCTATTAAACAAGTAAAACTAGAGTCAAACTACTAGAAAATTTCTACACTTCTATTTGAGTGTATCAAATCCTCCATCAATTAATGAGAATTTATAAAGATTTTATTACATTTAGACACACTTGGTATAGATATGTAAAACCATCCATGACAGCACAGAGGTTGTATGTTGTGCGTTCTATCTGCATGAACGCTTTCAAGTCAGTTCTAGCTCTTCATATATTACTTACTTTATTTCTTATATAAACTTAATATCTGATCCAAGTACTCCTTCAGAAGAAACTAATACCATTTTTAGTGGTATATACATCTAGAAATTGTTCTCCTTATTTTTAAACAAAATCCTGCCTGTGTTTTCTCTTGTATTTGTACAGATAGATAAACAGATAAAATAAATATATGAAATGCAGGGGAACAACACTTTATGGTTAAAGTTTCCAAACATGTTTTCAAGGGAAAACAAAACCACATAAAGTAATAAAATAAAAATAACAAGCATTTTGCATTTTATTGGCCTTAAAAAAATAATTTTAATTGGTGACTTATTGAATGAGATTCAATAAATGCCATTCTTGCTCTGATTAAATGTCAAGGCCATAGACATGCTATTAAAAAGAAAGTGAGCAATAATTTGGTGTGTATAATGACCGTTCCAGAGGATTTATCTGTGCAATACTTTTCTATTCTTATCAATGAAACATCCTGTTCTGGTATCTTAAACTGTAGCTTATTTATTATGGTATGTTTTGGTTTAATAATATTTCATTTTTATTTATAACTATGGAAGCAAACTGATACTAACTTAACCTGATTGTGATTAGAACTCTGTCAAAATCTTATTGCTTATACGAAAAACAGTGCCTTGTGATTTTTGCTTCTTGTATCATGGAAACAAAGATTTGAGAACCCCAAATTTCAGTTCCTGTCCTCAGATAGGGAATTTGATCCACCATTTCTACAGCATTGACGAACCATTGCAAGAAGATAGGAAAAGTTGTTTACAACTCTGTGCAAGACTAACCTCCGGTGGTATTCTAGGCCAATGTGGTTATCTCAGTAAAGTTTTGCATGACTCTGTACAAGTCTAATCTCCAGAGACACTCTAGGTCCATGTGGTTATCTTAGAAAATGCAGCTCATCACCACTTTATTCTGTAATCTATGCCTAACCAGACACAATTGAGCCCTTAGGAAATAATAGACTTTTCTGAGTGGCATAAAAAGCATCTCTCAGCAGATAAAAACACTGTGCACTGGACCACTCTGCAAGTTCCTTGTATGTAAAAAAAAAAAAAAAAAATCAGGAAACAGTTCACAAGTATTTGTAGCATTTTTAGAACCTATGTGTATCACATAGGAAGTTAAATATAGGAGGAAATAATGCAAGGTGACTGAGAATTTCTGCATCATATCTTAGAACAATATTCACATATATTTTCACACATATAATTATTTATAATAAAAATAAATTTATAATAAATATATTTATTCACAAATACATTCTTTTTTTCTTCTTAAACTTGTTTCTATGAATAAAACCATATTCACATAAAAAGCTGTTCAAAATAAATTTGGGGTCTATTATTGCAATTCTTCAGCTGCAAAGGAAATTATGGTTTGGATTCAACACAGTTTATAAGAAATAATTTTTGGAAAAGTGAGTCATTCATTTACAGAGTCACTCCAACAGAATGCATTACAAAGATTAAAGTTACACAGATTAAACAGTAAACTTAGAATATCAAACAACAACTATTGTATTAATTCAAATTGCTTATATGCAAAAAGTATTGCAAAAAATATTTAGAAGTCATAACCTGTTTTCATGCGATTTTTGAATGGAGCAGTTGAACTTATCAATTAATCATTTGCTGTTAAAATCCATTATCCAGAACTGGTAAGTGAACACATGACAGCACGCTGCAGAAAGCAGGAAACACTGATAACCCAAAGAAACATAGAGCTTTGACTACAATCTGAGATCTTTCAAATTATGCGTGATGAAAGCCGAGGTCTGGTAGGAGGCTGATGGCATGATAATTGCTGTTTTCACTTGCCTCTTTTGGGCATAAAAAGGATTGAGAAGTCTAATCTTGCCACGTGGGTCTCCAAACATCCATTACACAGATAGCTTCAGCCTGAGCAAAACAAGCCCTCAGACTGAGGAAAAAAAAAAAAAAAAAAAGAGTCCTCAAAGGATATATAAAATAAATGTTCTTTTTTTTAGTGAAGTTCTGCTATTCATCTAGTAGAGTAGTAGTAGAATCAAGTTAAAATCTATTCATTTTTACTTCTAACTCAGTTAACTTCCAAAGATGGTGAGCAAGAGAAAGACAAAACCAGAAAGAAAAAAAAGAGATTCTCTTTTCCCCTCATCTTACTCTCCTCTCTGTCTCTAGCAGAGAAAAGCTGAGTTATGACTGTTTGCACCTATAGTTTTCATAAAAAAACAAAGCTTTATTTTGGTACTATACTACCAGTTTAAATTGTGCTTTTGCGCTCAGAATCATAGGTATTAAGAAGGAAATCAGCAAATTCCTTATAATTCCAAAGCTATTTTACAAAGCTAAGCAGCGTCTAAGATGACCAAACTGAAACAAAACAACAAAATAGTCATAGCCATGACGAAGAGTATGATAACTCTTCTTACCAAATACTATTCATTTAAACTCTGAAACTGACTGACAAGAAGACTGTGAATGCTACATACCAGCATCTCCCAAATCAATATGTGCAAGGCTGGGAGATATGGATGGAGCTACCTTAAATTGATTTCTCATCAATAACTATTCTGAATGTTTTCCAGTTACAAAATTAAATGAGACCACAATTAACCTTACCTGGATTCTAACATGTCCTAACTGCTGAACACTCTATATGGATCCTCCTTTCCTATGGCCAATCTCTTCGACTTCATCTGACGTCTATTTTATGAAGAAACGCATGTGGTATTTCAGGCACTGTCAGTGCTCCCATTAGTATTGTCACATCAGACAGAAAATCTGATGATAATAATTTTGAACATAACAAAGGATATTTAATAAAGACTGTACTATAACAACTGTTACAGTGGAAGGATGTTTCCTGGTAACTACCTGCATTTCTCTGTTACCTATCTATACAATCCACCTAACCCTACAACATTCTTTCTATAACATGCAGAAGCAGAACACAAACTTTACAATATCAAACTAGTATGTGCAGCCTCTGGAATTAAGGATTTTTCTCAGTGAGACAAATTTGCAGTTTCATGCTTCTTAACTATCTTTTTTTTAAAAAAAAAAAAAGAAAGCAATTAAAATTGTGTTGAAAAATAGTTTGAGAGTGAACTTTTGTAACAAAATATGATTGAATCAGTAGCAGGAACGAGCCCGTTCCAAAACAATCTGCTTAAACTAATTACCAAACTAATGAAGGCTAATCATGTCAAACCTTAGAAACTGCTTGAAATATATGGTATTTCACAATTGAGCAAATTAAGCAGAAATATTTTTCATTAGAATGTACAGGTTTATCTTTCAGGGATCACATTTGTACATAATCTACTATTTTATCTGCAAAGGAAAGCAAAATAAATCAAAACAAACCTTCCAATTCAAAAAAGAGTTATTGGGTTGCTGTAGGACTGTGTGTTCTGTAAACTACTTCAGAGAAGAGACATGTTGCCCCTCTTTCCTTAACAGCTCTAGAAATTGATTCCACATATAAGGAAGAAGTATTTGGGGACATCATCAGGAGCCTTTCTGCTTGAACAGAATGTAATTCTTTCTTCTCTGACACACAGTCACAAAGTCTTATAGCAGTGCCTGAAATTAATAAAACCCAGGAGGTAGCAAGGAAAAACAGGAAGAGGAACAAATGAAAGTCATAGAGACTTCTTCAACTAAGCATTTCCTAGGTTATCATTTTGGCAAGCACACAGCATTATAATAATATTGTTCATCCTAAGAAAAAAAAACAAATATAAGCGCTTATTAGCTGAGCTTAGGTAATAGTTAATATTTTGATCTGCAAATATCAAGTAAGAATTGTTTATATCCAAAATATCCTAGATAATGTCTTATTTATTATAGCTATGATAAAGCACACACAATCCTCCTGGAAATACATTCAAAAATATTCAAAACAGGAATTCTCTTGACAAAAAAAAAAAAAAAGATAACAGACCAAGCTACTGTTAACACAACCTGCTCAACCTGTTGTGAAATCTTTTTGGCCGGGCACAGATCCCTACCTGACAATAACCAAAAAACAAGCTTCACTTTATCTTCATCAATATGAAATTGCAGTCTTCCAGTTTTCTTTCAAGGTAATGATAGATTTTTGTAACTAAGTGCCTATGTCCCTACCTAGAGTAGATTCTGCACCTTTCATTAAAAGTTTAGGCTAGTGAAAATCAGTTTTCTATGTCCATATGGCTGTATAAACCACAAGGACGTTAAAAGGAATTAGACATCCTGACTGTAACGAGAGCTCATCTCTATAATTTTTCATTGTTTTGTTCCAAGACAGACCTTTATTAACCAATGAAACTGAAACCCAGTTTTCAAGCCAAACATTTTTATGGCCTTCAGAGTATTTTCCTTACTGCTTGTAATGCAAGTCTTGATCAACCCTAAAAGCCTGTTCCTGAAGGACTGCCAAACAAAGCTATTTCACCTCATATTTGCTATAACTTTCTACTTATTACTTCTGTAACTTTCAAATGTTTCCTGGATTCCTCACATTATCTCTTCTGTCTCATGGATGACAGGAGACAGAAAAGAACATTCTGTCACTTTCAGGGAAATGCTTTCAGGACTTTTCAAGTTCTCAGCCATTCAGATGTGTTGCTTTACTCGTTCATTTGATTCCAGAATAATGTCAACCTTTAACCAGTTGAAAGTTACCAGATGGCACTGGAGATTCAGAACTGGTATTTCAGGAATACATGACAATTATTCTTGATAACCAGTAATGAAAATTGAGCCAGAGATAGGGTCTGAAAATAAAGAAGTTAGAATGCTCACACTGCTCTGTACTCTATGTTCCAAATTATAGAAGTCAAATCTAGACTTACTTTCAAAATCAGCACTGCCCACATAAAAATAGGATATCATAGTAAGGACAATTTAAAGCATACTAAGGCAAACTTAACAACTGGTGTGGATTTTGAACTTCAAATTATTTCCATGCTTTGTTTTCTTAGGACTGAGAATATTAAAGCAATTTAAGGTGACATTTCCATGCTCATTAACAGAGGACATAGAGTCATTTGCAAGGAGAAAGACAGGTGGTTTATATCTTCCATCATTATAATACTAAATAAGGTGACACCTGTTGCCTGAAGGAAGGATAATTATCCTGCAAGAGAACTTATACTGCATATTCAGTTCACATTTATAAGAACTGGCAGAAAAAGCCACACAGCAAAGCTAAATTATTCTTGTTTATCAGTTTAAGCTATGGTTAAACAACTTAATCCCCAATGCACATTTATTGGTATTGGCCTTTGTACTGCATCAGGTAATGCAAGCAAGTAGGTCTGTTATTGGCCTTCACAAATACCTGCATTACCTATTATTACACACTACTGCAAGAAAGCAGACTTGCGTTACAATTTTAGAGTATCACCTTGCCACCTGCACCTCTTCTTTTGAGATAGTGGATTAACTTTTGAGATACTCTCTGCCTGGTTTCAATGGCCAGGGAAGGACCAAGTAAGAGAGAAATCAACCCTTCCAAATGTCATAGGGAGTTGATAACGTGTTCTTTGCTTTAAGTTTTTCCATGGTGTATGTGTACTTTTCTTCTCTGAAACACAGCAACATGTGTGGTTTTAAATATTGCAGATTACATGGATGCCTTTAAAAAACTCAGGTATACAAAAAAAATCCTTTAAAATAATGGGAAAAAATAGAAGGACTATATACTGGGGAAAAATGAGATGGGAAGGGTGCCTCTGAGTCTACACATGCTGGAGAGGTACAATGGAATCAGTAAGTTTGCAAACTTGGACATAAATTATCTTAACAACATGAAAGGAAGAAAAAAATTGAAAGAAGATACATTTAGTGTTTCTAGAAGTATATGATTATTGAGCTGTAGTGCTATACGTACAAGAAGGGACACTGTACTTAGCTTAAGTGCTTCTATTTATTTATCCTGTATTTATCCTTTTTCTTCTGGTCCTATTTTGAAAAACAAATCATAAGAAGAAAATAAGATCTGCATTTAAATGTATTCATTTCTGGGGAAATACGAAATGAACCATGATAATCTTATAGTGTGGATTAGAGCTGACGAATGGGTCATAAATACAAAAAAGCAGTAATTTCAGGTCTGAAAATAATAATAGTTTTTTAAATCATGTAAAAAAAAACTTTACATGAAATATTAGCAATGAGATGCTCAACCAAGCAAAAACTGTAATTAAAACTAAACACAAATCAAAATACTTTCTGCAATCAGAAATGAGTATCTCTGTGAGGTAATTTATGAGTATGCATAAATCACTCCAATGGATATAAAACACAGCAGAAAATAGGATTGCAAGGATTATGTCCTAATCCTTACAAAGAATATTCTGTTTTACACCTTGTCAGTTTTTGCATCCTGAAATTGTTTTTTTCATCAGTCCAAATCTCTACACTGCCTGAAGAATATTTAAATATATATATATATATATATATATATCCACTTCTGTTGAACAATACATTGTGAATCTGATTCCACAGGTGGCTCAGGATAAAAGTAATCACCCCATATATTCATAATTATAAAGTTAAAGCAATTTGGCCTAAATTGCTGGGAAGATTCAAAATATAGAAAAGATTATCACACCCACTACTGGCTCTTCAAACATATATGTATATATTTTACTCAGGATTTTCCACTAATTCCAATGACAATATTTTTTTTTCCCTTCGTGGATCTTAAACCACATTCCATGCAGTATACATCCAATACAGGCTGAGACTGTATCAGGATGCTCCTGATACAATTGTACTCACTAGGCCCTTTTATATCTTTAGATTATTGTCATTTAAAATCCCATCCAGTGTGCACTGTGTTTGGTTGGTTGGTTGGTTGGGTTTGTTGTTAGGTGTTTATTTTTTTAGGTGTAGGGGCATTTACCTTGACATGATGATATCTCAAAACAAATTATAAATATAGCAACAACTGAAAGGTGAAAACACTAAACATTTGGAGTCTGCCATTAAAGATTGACGGTTTAAATTAATTCAGGTCTTTCAAATCTAAATCTTTGTTATTGAAAAATTATACAAAGAAATTACAGCTCCTAAAATTATCTTCCTTACTATTATGCTAATTTTATTACAGTGACCTTTTTTTCCCATGATAAAATTAAAAAAAAAATCAAAATAAATTCACAAGGAAAATATTATGTGATAAATACTGCCACTATCTTTCTTTGCCTATATTACAACCACCTGAGCACACCTGCTTCTATGTTGTAGGCATGTTTAACATTTACATTGTAAGAACCACAAAATAAAAATACAAAATGCAGACTTTGCCAACAGCTCTGCTTGATTTTGGCTAGGATTCTTTACTAGTCATATGTATTATGGGCCCCCAGAATTGGTGTGGTAGCTTTCTAGAAAATCCAGCCAAAACTGGTCTAACTCATCTTTAGTTCTGGCCATCTGCTTGGAGCATCTGGTAACTGGGTACATTCACCCACATCCAGAACGTGATCGTTCCCTTGCCAACTATGTGCCTAGGTAACTGCCAAAATGTGCTTTGCCACTACTAACATGACAACTGTCAAAAAGGAGTTGAACATGTACGGATGAATCTAAAACTAACATTACTTTCCCAACTTACAGCAATATTTTTTTTTTTTTTTTTAACATAATTGCCTGGTAATGGCAACAATAGATAACCCACTTACACAAAGAAACATTTCTGAGGGTAGGAACTATAACAAGGATACAAAAGATTTAAGTACCTTGAAAAGTTATTTTCAATCTTTTTACGATTTTCTTTGACAACTAGAAAATAGATATGTAGCTTTATTTTAGACATCAAAACAATTAATTGTAGCAATGAAAAAAATAGAAAAAAATCAGAATTATACATTCAATATCTGATTTTTGAAGAAGAAGTAAAGAAATCTGATTACTTTGAGGCTTATTTTACAATTAATCCAAGTCTATAAAGTTATTAGATGTAGTCTAACTGACAAGCACTGAAATTATTACAAGAGGATTTGGAATGCTATACAAGGAATCAGAACAGAGATGATAGATTATAACAAAAATGGAAAAGAAGTGCGTAACTTCAATTGAAATTCATCATCTTGTCATGTAAATATAATTTTCTAATATCTCTGCTCACTCAGAAAGAAATACCTGCATATTATTTTGTGTATTTCATGTTAGGAGTAGTAGCCAAAAAAAAAAAAAAAAGGTAACTAATTGATGAAACGATGATTTCCTTTACCCAGTATCATTGCACAAACTTTTCATTCTTTTTTGCCATGCCACTTGTGAAACTGTCAGATTTAATAAGTCAAAATAAGTCAAAAGCACATGAAAAAGAAAGTTTCAGTTTTACAGACTGAAAATTTAAAAGAAAAGCCTGGAAAATTTATCCAAGATCATGATAGTAAATTACTATGCCATGGTTAAAGGAAAAAAATAAAACCTGGTATGTTCTGAGATTGTCATGGTGACTTCTCTTTCTTTCTTGCCCTGTCATCTGTCATCACTTTTCCTGTATTTGAATTGTAAGCTCCATGGAATACAGATCACAATTTTGTTCTGCAGCGAGTTAGCGCACAGGACGGTGGTCCTCATCCACCACTATGGCTCCAATGCACAATGCTGCAGTCGCAACCGGTGCCAAATTCAGAATAGTAACAAAATTATGTATTATTTCTGTTATGCACTGTGATTATGATTGATAAATGCCTTGCTTCACATGCAGGTGGTCCCACAGTTATCTGCCACTCCATGGTCAATGATGCTAATCCAGTTTAAAATACATTAGGAAACAAGTGCAATATCTTTTCCATTATCAATTTTTTAAAAGGTTTTACCAACTGTTCATTCAAGTCCTTTTAAAAGGTTTTCTAAAATAAAATGTGTAATAAATTCTCACATATCATATATTAATATTCCTTTGGCTTCCATTTTACTTTCTTGTACATACTTTCAACATATCTATTTTTAATCTATTTTTAAGGCTTTGTGCTTTATAATATCACAAAGTTTGTTTAATGTAATTTGTAACTGATACAAGAGATACAACTACAATAAGTTCTTAATGAATTGTATATGTTGGTAATTCCTCTGATATCTGTGAAACTGTTTCAACATAGAGTAAACAAGAGCACAAGGATAGTAGATCAGACTCATTTAATGAAGAAGAAAGAGTAAATTTCACGTGGATCTATCTGATCATAATGTTTTTATGAATTTATTTTTATTTTTACATTAAAGTAGACTCAAAGCACATAATGCCCATGGATGCTAAGAACTTTTAATGACGTATAAAATCATGCCATTCTTATCTTGTAGCGTCTATGGTGTGAGAACTTGTTCTGTTTTACAGACATAATAAGCATCTTATACTTCTGGCTTTCACCCAGGAAAATTTGTTCCAAAAATGGAAAAAAAAAAAAAAAAGTGTAACAAATTCACAAAATAAACACATGCACTGAAATAAATATATAAATATTCAGACACTGCAAATTGCTTCTAGGGTTAAATACAAGTAGCTTTGCCATTTCCTTTGCATCTTGCACTTACTGCTATACAGAGCAAGCCTGAAGTTCTAAAAATCCACTATTAGAAGAAAGTAAAGTAGATTTTCGTAATTAAAACAACATCCCAACAGTAATCCCTAGTCAAATTTTTCAAACATGTCCACGAATTTTAGATACTCACTTTTGAGTTTTTCAGCCTAAGATTCTAAAAATCCAGCTATCATCTGATACTGTCACCCACCCAAGTTGAACACCTCAAAACTGAGACTCTCAGAAACACCCATTCGTGTTTCAGTGTGAAACTGTATCTTCGCCATATATAACAACAGAAAACAGCAAGAGTGTATTACAGTTAACTGTTAATTTGCACTTGTTAATTTGTAAAGAGAAACAGGATTCTGTATGAAACTCCTTGCTATGGAGTGTGGAATGAAAGCAAGACTCCATATTCCTTCCAGCAGAAATTCCTTCCATTTTTACAAAGCCTATATAATTTCCAGCAATTGTATCAGACCATCTAGTAGAGCATAGTTCCAGAAATATCTTATTTCAGGACAGGTTCTCTTATGAAAATCTACTGTATTATCTTTTTGTGCTTTAAAACTAAACTTATATTTATTCCTCCGTCACAGACTCCACACTTATTTCAACAAAAACATCCTAGTTATACAGGGGAAAAAAAAAAAAAGTACCAATTCTTGAACTGCTTCAAATAAATAAGTTGTTGCACTTTTTTTTTTTAATCAATAGTACTGTAATAAAAATGCCCCAAGAAAAAACATCTTTTCTATTTTAATCATTCAACAAGCAAGGAAGAAGAACATCACAAAAAGTGTCAGAAAAATACTAAATTTTCAAATGTACTCTGTATAACTCCATCATTCTGACTTTAAAAAATAATAAATAATAATAATAACAAACAAACAAACAAAAACTAAGTGCTGTAACCACAGTCAAGTGAGGAATGAAATCTCATCCCCAGTTTTTGGTTAGTTGACGTTTCCAGGATTTCTGTCCACAGAAATGCTCAAAGTGGTTATAATGACAAGAACCGAGAAGTGGCTCTTTCGGTTGATGTTTTTGAAAGGTAGCTTTGTATGAACAGCTGTGTTTTCAAAATGCTTGCCACCTCTAAATTGGTCCTTGTGAAGTGAACTGTTTGCCTTATTGCCAGCAGGGCACATTGCAGTGTAGCTGCTGCATTTTTAGTTTTTATCACTGTCTCTGTAACTGCTGAAGTGGAAAAGAAAGATTGCCAAAACCTGACGTGTTTCTTTTCCTTTCTGCCCACTCTGACTTGGTTTTTAGCTGTCTGTTGCTCCAGTGACGAGAAACATTGCTCAGTTTATTCATTCACTGAATGTCTTTTCCAGCTCAAATAATGGTGATACCCTCTTGTAAACCAAGGCTCCAGCTGTCAGTAGCAGTAAACGAAACAAACCTAATTAAGACATACCAATCATTGTCTACACAAGAGATAATTAGGTTGCAAAAAGTCACACTTACCAAAGAATCCAGGGCGTGTCTTCCTAAAAGCAAGAGGTAATACCTTACAAGCAAGAGACACACCGTGTTTAATAAGACCATAACTATGGATTGAATGTAACAGGGATGAACTTCCAGAAGAAATTAAAGAGTCTCTCAACAAAAATTTAAATACTTTATGATAGAAGTTATAGCACAGAAAAACAATAATAAAATATTGAATAATTATTACTACTAATAAGCAATAGTAACATTTTAGATGCAGAAGCTATTTAGGCTTTTCAATTGCAGACAATAGGAAGCAAACCACAACATTTTATCCAAATGAAGAAATACATGTACAATCAGACTGCTAATAATAATTTTTCAGTGCACTCAAGTAAAGACTTTTACATCAAAGACCCTAAAACTACCGTGCATAGCTCCTGCTGCTGCTTGTGTGAAAACACTAATCCCACAGCTCAGCTAGCAGGTGGTAGTTTGCTGCTGAGACTCATCTCTACAGGCTTGGCTGTTGTGCATCATAGTCAGCACAAGTTTTAAGAATCAATTGCATCACATCAAATACATTGAATCACCATCAAAATCCACTAAAAAGAGCTATAATAAAAATAGTGTTTTTATTTAACAGATTACGCTTACGTAACTGCAGTATTTGAATTGTTTTGTTTGTTTAGAAAAAAAAAATCTACTTTTGCACAGGAAGCCTCTATATGTAAATCTCAGGTACCTTAAATACTATTCCAAGGAACAGGACAAATGACCTTCAGGTTCTCTTTGTCCTCTTTACTGGTACCTTTAAAATTGGATATTTGAAATGCAAAACTTTCACATAAAGCTCCAGATGGTACAAAGCACTTAGCTTTAAAGCACTGGAAGGCATTAATAAAAATTCTGAAAGTCACAGTTAGTAAGAGTATTTCAATTTAATCTTTATTTACTGTTATCAGTATATTAATGAAGAAAGGGAATCAACATGTTCCCAAAGTTCAAAGTATCACAAAGTTAAATGCTTATTTTCCAATATAAACATTTATCTCTGTGAGGCTGCAATCTTCAAGGAAATTGAACTTCAATTACAATTTATAGTCTTGAGTGCAAGATAGCAGTTTACATGAGGTTTATTTTATTACAGTAAACTGCAGCTCACTTCTCAGTTCAAAATGTGTTTGTACACATCTCAAAGTTAGAAATTAATTACATACACACAGGAACACAGACTCACACAATAAATACAACCAGTTGACATGAGCAAAGTCATACTGCCTAACTTCATTTTGGGTTTTGATCTCTTCAGATGGGACCAGAAAACTTAACATCAGTAATCCATGCTTTTTTAACATTTTTGTCAACATTGTATATTGAAGATTCACAAAATAATACTATTAGAAACAAAAAGACCAAAGCAAATGTTTTGCCATCCAAACCATCCTACACTGTTTTTCCTGTGCCTTTCACTGCTTCTCTCTCTTTTTTTTTTTTTATAGTGTCCCACAAGCCACCATGGATACCCATACTACTCTAGAAATATTCTTTTATTCCACACCTTGAATGAAGTCAATAGCAAATCATTTTTATATAAAATAATACACAAATATAACACTATTTAAACCAAAAAAACTTTCTGAAGTGAAACAATGTATTTCAGAATGATGACTCTGTAGGCTTGGAGAGGGTGAAAATTATTCTACAATCTGTTATTCAAGGCACTCAACCCCAGTGAATATTTTATACGTGGCAGAAGCACTTCAACTGGAGAAATAAGAAAGATTAATGCTAGAACACTACAGGAGCTTGAGCTGGTGTCTTATTAGCTGAAGCATTCACCAGAAACAGAAAAGACATCAGATTAAATCATAAAGAAGAATTTCAGCCTGGATCTCTCACATCTTTTTGACGCCTTTTGCAGAAAGCCCAGCCTAATTAATATATGATGTGAAAATGTCCACAAATGTCCTTGTTTTGGGCTCAAGAATCCCATAGAAGCTGAAGTACTAACTGATGCTGGTTTTATGCACACAAAAACATAGTAATATACATACTTTTCCTGGTACAGCATCTCAGGTACCTAGTACTTTACACATGAAAAGTCCATCTCTGTCTACATCCTATCATTCACAGTGACCAACAGCAAATGTCAGGGTGGAGCAGAAAAGCAGGTCAATTATATAGTCATGCTCCCCGAAAATACTTTCCCAGCACCTCTACTGAGCAGAAGTCCTAAGCATCATAATAGAATTTAAATGCTGAGCTTAGATATCTGCAGGAGCAATTTATTGAACCTCAATATCTATATTACTCAGGTAAGAGTTCCAATGACATTTCAATTATTAGAAGCTTACATTTTGTATTTGCCATACAAATATATTTGTAATATACAATCCAATTAAAATTCCAGAAGTCAATGGAACATGTGCCTAAGAAAGTGCATCAGGAACAGGACTCAAAAAGTGCTCCCCCCCTCCTCCAAATCCTCTCCTCTGCCTATATAGTAAATTACATCTGTGCATTTGGCATTGAATGATTTCTACTGAGAGACCTTTAGTAAATGGGACAGTACTCCACAAAGGCACATCACCTTGCCTTCTGATGACTAAACTAAGAGCAAGTTATAGGCATTAGCTGTCCAATGCAAATCTCTATTTTTCTGCAAGCCCCAAGTTCATCTCATTTCCCAGAACAAAGGAACAGATTATATTTTTACTATTTCTATCGACATAGCTTTGCATTTCAGTATAAACTGGGCCATTTCCACAAAAACATATTATTAATCCTCAAAACAGCAGAATGTTTCTGTATGTTTACCTCACACATTGTCTGTTCACTTTTTTGATATACTTATGTGTTAAAATAAAATATTAAATGTCTTAAAATGTACATAACACAGAAGCCACAAACATTTGCCAAATGTTCTTCAATACTCAACATTGTCCAACACCTTTCTTCTGAGCTGATACGAAATGCCTATTTGATCAACATGTCCAATCCTCCTGAGCCTGCAAAGGAAATCTAAAATCCAAATCCTTGACACTTGACTTTTGTAATTCTGTCTATCGATACCAACAACATCTCAGAAGTTATTTATCAATGTCAATGAAGCACTGATCTCATCTTACAGTTTGTAAACAATGTCATTGTGAATTTTAATACAAAAGCCAAAGGGAAAAAGGGCATAAATGTGTATCATATAGCAGCCTTCTGAGACAAAGTCTAGTAACGGTTAGTGTATAGTCCATATTCTGAAATAAATGCAGCAGCTAATGTATACTACTTCATATATAAAAACACAGAAGCTTTTGAATTATATCACTTGGAATACAATGTACACTCGTAGTATATTTTTCCTCAGGAAAAGTAAGTAGATACCAAAAATCTGAAGAGAGGACACATTTGACATTTCAGAATGCTACGACTCCAGTCTTTTATATTGGGATATGAAGACAATCTGCAACTTAATAGCAAATTTCAGATTCTTGCAGAGCTACAGATGAAAAAGCAACTGCTAGTGTTGGCTGTTTTTTCTTATATTCTTATCACTTTAAAGACAATTTTCTATTTTTATTATTCCCTGCAATTGAAGTTATTGAAGCCAAAATAAGCAAGCCAGTAATTAGACTAAATTTGCCAAAATGACAAGACATTTAATATAAGATACATATTCCTTTCTAATTGCTTTAAAGAGAGGGAGAGAGAGAGAGAGAGAGAGAGAGAAAGTTTTCTTCCTAAACATCAGCTACAAAAAGAATTAGAAAATGATAAAGTTAGTGGATTATCAATTTTGTAAATATCTGTATAAATATCTCAAAGGCTTGCCTAAGAATGTCATCATTAGGAATGTGTATTAATCCAACCATTCAATTTTCCTTTGATTAAACATAAATTATGTTCTTTATATTTATAAATTTTATGTTCAAAAGTTAAATATTCATGCTCTGTAGGATTTTGCTCAGTGTTTACATTTTCAAAGCCAACAGAACTCAGTCTGCTTCTAGTGATAACTGTAAGAAAAAAATATTTTAAAGGGGCATAAAATACGTAGAAAAATCTCACTGATGTATTTTGCTTTATACTTTATGGATCTTCATCTTTCTTCAGAGCAATGCTCCACTGGACGTATGACAAGCTACAAGTCTGAAGATATATTACTATATTAACTTCATTTATGCTATCCGGATACCACTACAATACTCTAGGCACCACAGTCATTTTCTTTTCTTACTTGCAATAATTAACACTAGATAGCAAGAGATGGCTAAATTAATTTATAACTTTATAGTTTCTTATACTAATTATTTCCTCTTCTTATATTTTAGGTCATCCTGTCATTCCTGCAAACACTAATCAATCATGGGATTTGAAGTTAATACTACTAAATAAATGAATTGCTTAATCTCCTATGACCATCTATACATGCTTCATCTTCACAAAGCTTATCAATTTTATGTCATCAAGGACAGAGTGACCTTCATTTCCACAAAATGTCTCTTACTACTGGACAAGTTGGTTGCAAATTTATCACTTATCCTCAGGAAGAAAGTCCTTCGCAATCAGCATTTGACAAATGCAAGTGTGTGTTTTATCAATTGACCGGGTCATACTGAATTGCAAAACCATAACCGTGGAATACTTACGGGGTCTGTTACTTTTCTGAACATTTGAGCTAAGATGAAGGACATGCAACTCAAAATTAATTTTCTACTTGGCCTAGTTATCACTGCAGTAGTACAAGCTGTAGAAAAAAAAGCAGACTGCCCAGAGTCATGTATATGTGAGATCAGACCTTGGTTCACTCCCAAGTCTGTGTATATGGAGGCTCCAACAGTGGACTGTAATGATTTAGGCCTTTTTAATTTTCCAGCCAGACTGCCTGCCGACACACAGGTTTTACTTCTACAGACTAACAATATTGCAAAAATTGAACACTCAGTAGACTTTCCAGTGAATTTAACTGGTCTAGATTTATCTCAGAACAATTTATCCTCAGTGGCCAGCATTAATCTTACAAAGATACCACAGTTGCTTTCTGTGTACCTTGAAGAAAACAAACTTACTGAACTCCCTGAAGAATGTCTCTCTGGACTCCACAATTTACAAGAGCTTTACATTAATCATAACCTGCTTTCTGTGATTGCACCTGGAGCTTTCATAGGCCTCAATAATCTTCTCAGACTTCATCTCAATTCAAATGGTCTGCAAATGATCAACAGTAAGTGGTTTGAAGCTATTCCTAATCTGGAGATTCTCATGATTGGAGAAAATCCAATAATCAGAATCGAAGATATGAACTTCAAGGCCCTTACCAATCTGCGCAGCCTAGTTTTAGCTGGAATAAATCTCACTGAAATACCAGATAATGCTTTGGCTGGCCTTGACAACTTAGAAAGCATTTCCTTTTATGACAATAGATTTGCTAGAGTGCCCCACATTGCTCTTCAAAAGGTTACAAATCTTAAATTTCTGGACCTAAATAAGAATCCCATTAACAGAATACGAAGAGGAGACTTTAGCAATATGCTGCACCTAAAAGAGTTAGGAATTAATAACATGCCTGAACTGATTTCCATAGATAGCCTTGCTGTTGATAATTTGCCAGATTTAAGAAAAATAGAAGCTACCAACAACCCCAGATTATCATACATTCATCCAAATGCATTCTACAGACTTCCCAAGCTGGAATCACTCATGCTCAACAGCAACGCGCTGAGTGCCCTGTACCGCAGCACAATTGAATCATTGCCTAACCTGAAGGAAGTCAGTATACACAGCAATCCCATTAGATGTGATTGTGTCATCCGCTGGATTAACATGAATAAAACAAATATTCGCTTCATGGAGCCGGAGTCTCTGTTTTGTGTAGACCCTCCCGAATTCCAAGGCCAGAACGTCAGACAGATACACTTCCGAGAAATGATGGAAATCTGTCTCCCTCTGATAGCTCCTGAAAGCTTTCCATCTACTCTGGATTTGAAAACTGGCAGCCATGTTTCCTTACACTGCAGAGCAACAGCAGAACCAGAACCTGAAATCTACTGGATAACGCCATCAGGACACAAACTTTTGCCTAATACTATTTCTAATAAGTACTACATTCACTCTGAAGGAACATTAGACATAAGTGATGTAACACAAAAAGAAAGTGGCTTATACACATGCATAGCAACAAATTTAGTTGGGGCAGACCTAAAGTCAGTCATGATTAAAGTGGATGGCTCTTTCCCTCAGGACAGCAATGGACCTTTGAACATTAAAATAAAAGACATAAAATCTAATTCTGTTTTGGTTTCATGGAAAGCAAGTTCTAAAATTCTGAAGTCCAGCGTTAGATGGACTGCTTTTCTGAAAGCTGAAAACTCTCAGGCTGCACAGAGCGCTCGAGTACCATCTGATATACAGGTATACAACCTTACACATTTAAATCCATCAACTGAATACAAAATTTGTATAGATATTCCCACTATCTATCCACAAAATAAGAAACAATGTGTCAATGTAACCACAAAAGGACTGGACTTAGCAGTGAAACGCTATGAAAAGAACAACATAATAGGATTCCTTGTCTGCCTTGGTACTCTTCTGGGAATCATCTCTGTGGTATATTTCTACAGCTGCGTCTCACGAGAGATGAACTATGACGTCGGACACAGCTATCTAAAGATTTACCTGAAGAAGCAATCCTTTTCACTCAACGAGCTTTATCCTCCTTTAATCAGTCTTTGGGACATGGGCAAAGAAAAAAGCACAGCAATGGAAGTAAAAGCAACTGTAATAGGTGTACCAACCAATATGTCATAAATATCAATCAATTTCTGAAATAAAAATCACATGACTGCATTTGTGCTGAATAAAAAGGGAACAAGAAAAAGTATTTCATTTAGAAATCAGATGCCTGGACTTTGCCGCTGTTGACAAATGGGAATATGTACTGCCTCAGCATAAGAGAAGAATTTTAAATATGGCTTCTAAGGGTATTCTACCAACCAAATACGATTAACTTCATTTTCTAGAACTTTCATGAGACTTTTAAGTCTGGAATACAGTGAAAGTAGCCACATTTTCTGTATTTTTTTTTAATTATTATTACATAAAAGTAGTGGACCTGAGCAATACCTCCTCCTGTGCTGTATTACACACACTAGCCACGAGTTTTTGCAGTGAACAGATATACTAGGATTGACACATGGTGTAATGAAATGGACAAATTCTGTAGAGTAGACACAGTGAGTATGTAAAATTTTTTTATGAGGAAAATACATTTTTGATTAAAATCAAAACAGTTTTTGTCTTGTTTGTTTCCAAAACATATTCTGGGAGCTCTTGTCTAACAATAAACAAATTCATTATAAAGTCTGATAAAATATTTCCTTACATATTCTCCTGTTGAAACCCCAATCTGAGCACATAGGTTATTTTTGCTGTTTTTAGGCTGTACAACTGCAATGAACTACACAATAAACACTTTCACAAAGTACTTACCCATATTGTTAAGTAATAATGTTGTATTTTACATGTTGCTTACTGTGGGAGGAGGAAGAGAGAAGAAGTGCAGAAAGGAGGCATAAGACTGATAGAGCAACAGGCTGTTAGCTACTGCTTAAAGCACATTTTGAATTGCTTTGATACCTCCCCAGAAACCTGAAAACTAAATGCAATTTTTAGACTCAGAAAATGTAAATTCAATATTTTGTCTTCAGTCAAAAGGGTAATTCACTTATTAGTAATGTCTAAACTTTAGGCTGGTGATAGAGTGAACTAGTTTGAACAGTTTAGATGATATTAAGGATTTCTTTCTGGACCTGCACACTTCTGTTCAGCAATAACAACAACTGACTAGCTTATAAACCTCCCCAGCTTTCACAGTGTAACAAGCAATAAATGACTGACAGAAACATTATTAGTAGAAATGAAATGAAACAAGACGAAAAGAGAACATTGAATACCTGACTCTACTCATATTGAAGTTAAAGTTCTCACGAGAGTAGGACTGGGCCCATAAGCAGCAAATGTGCACAAAAAACTGTTGATCAGAATGTTGATTACAAGCTAAAACCAATTCTGTTAGGATGAAAAAAGTGACTACTCCTAAGTCCAGTACAGAAAAGATATCTGACTGTTAAAATAGCTGATGAAAAAATATGGTGACTCCAAACAAAGAAATGGTAGCAAATTTTTTATGTTATTTCAGTTGATAGTTATATATACAAATAGGGGAAAAAAAAAAAAAAAGGTATCATTGTAAATTGTACTTAGGGAATTAAATATTTATTGGATGAATAGGTAGCTTGAATTACACAGTAAAAATAGAAGTGATGAATATTTCTTGTAAGTCATTAGTAAACTTTATATTTTTAAAACTCTATAATAGCTTACATTTTTTTATAGACTTGGCTGTGGAATCACTGACAAGATTTTTGGAGGTAGAAGCAGACGAGCTACTTCTTGTGCATAGACATTAACTTTTCCACTTATTTATAGTGTGTTTTTTTTTTACATACTTTCAAAATATTATTGGTCTTTAAACGTTTATAACATGGAAAAATCATTTCATTTTACCTACTGCTAATGAATAACATACTTTCATGTTAAAGATGTCCTTTTTATAATTAAATCCCAGGATTTCAAAATCCCAAAGGTTGTTTTCAAAGTTGTCAAAGGCAGAAAGAACAACCTGATGTTAATTATAAACTATCAAACAATAGGATATTAATAGATTTTATATGCTTCGCTGAGGAAAAAAAAAAACAAACTCGATGAATCTCTGCTGCACACACAGGCACATTGAAATGTATCAGATAAAGATGCTGAAAGGGCGTGTCACATTTCAGCACCATGGACAGAGCTTCTGGAGGGGATTTGTTTATGAAAAACAGGTACCCATCACCACAGCCTTCACTGTGCACATGGTACATGGTAACAAGAACCTTGTGGATATACCTTGCACGCCTACCTCTAGAATCGTTACATTTAGAACTTACACTTATTAGAGCTTAGAAACAAGAATCTCATTTCTTTCATGAGAAAACAGCTCCACAGAGTGTTATAAAACAGCACATGAATACAAGTCTAACTGGGAGCACTGATATGAAAATTTCACACTTCCTGCCCCACTGAATAAATACAGATTATACTTGCTTTATTTAAATATCTCACCAAATTTTTTTCTCAATAGACTAAATGCATTGGTATATAGAATTTTCATGCTAACCTGCTGAGTAACTAATTATTTGAATAATTCCATACTTTATACTGATATCAAATGAAAATATACGTAACATTTTAAGAAGAGATGGATTATTCTATTTCTAATTGCTCAGATGCATATGTTTTCACCTATCTCTCAAAAAGAAAAATACAACTGCATTTTGTTAAAGTACCTTTGCAATCCTCCTCTCCCATGACCTTGAAGAAGACATTTTACAACTTTACACTTTCCTTTCTCTTAAAGAATAAGCTGAGCTTTTGTTTTCAGTAGGAAAAAAAAAAAAAAAAAACTTTGGTAACCAAACAACCACAAAGATGCATCTCTTGTAATTAATCATAATTAAATTGAGTAATATTGTTTATTTGTGCAAGTATACCTTCACTTAAAAGTGCCACTTGAAGAAATACTATGAAAACGTCCATATGAGCAAGGTCAACAGTTTCTCTACGATAGGTTACAAGATCACAGGATTTTATATAGTTCATCCAATAAAAAATTTGTGAATTTTTTAGGGTTGCTTATCTAATTGGTACAGAGGAGGAATACAACTATAATAACCAGAACAGTGATATTCCTTCAAAGAGTTCTCACTCTTACCAAAAAAATCTGCAGAATGAAACACATGCAAAATTAGATTAAAACTTTTAATAGACATACTTACTAATGCATTCAAGATAATACCAACATCCATTTATTCATGAACATATACATCAACAGCACTGCAATTCTTCAGTATTCTATTGACACTTTGAATTTAAATTGAAAATTTACATGTTTCTAACAGGCACGTAGTGACATTTTGAAATCATTCTATTTACAGTAAGAATATGTCAAAGGCTAAAAGCACAGAATCACAGAATCGTCTAGGTTGGAAGAGACCTCTAAGATCATCTAGTCCAACCTCTGCCCTAACACTAACAAGTCCTCCACTAAACCATATCACTAAGGGCTACATCTAAACGTCTTTTAAAGACCTCCAGGGATGGCGACTCAACCACCTCCCTGGGCAGCCCATTCCAATGCCTAACAACCCTTTCGGTAAAGAAGTTCTTCCTAATATCCAACCTAAACCTAAAGCATGTTGGTGGTGAAGCCATTAAAACTCACTTAAAACAGATTAAAATATGTATATTGATTAATGAATGGTTGTTTTATCCTTCTAATATACACAAACCATTTTTAACCCTTTTATTATATACACACCTTGTGTGTGTGTGTGTGAAGTACCTGTGTTCCATTAGCAACATGTTAGCCAGACTGCAGACCTTTATTTCATTATATCTATTTCATATTATTTTATGCATGTGTATAACACATGGCAATGCTCAGAATGGCACTACTGTGAGCCACCTCCCATCCATATAAAGATAACATCTTTAATATCTACATAGAAACTCTCCAAGATACTAGCCTAACAAATCCCTGAAACGGTTCATTATTTCTCCATGACCAAATACATTCTTCACATTAAAATCCCCAATGAAGCTACAGGCAAGCAATGGGATTGTGTAGCAATAAAAATGGATAGCTGTTCCTTCTGCAGATATATTACTCCATAAACATATGAAATTATAAATCATCTTTTCAGCCACAATATTTTAGTATATATTTAACTTACATTACTTTACAGACATGTAAAAAAAAAAATTCTAAACAGATTTTTTCCCAGCCAAACAGCCCCTGTAAAACAAACAAACAAAACTACTGGAAGAACTTCCTAATGGTGGTATAGTAAACTTTTTAATAATCTCTTCATTTACAGGGAAGTTGTTTTTTGTTTCTGTTTGTTTGTTTGTTTTCCACACAAGGCAAAGGCCTATTTTTTTTCCTGTTTTTTTATTAATTTCAGTTCATTTGTATCCCATTTTAAGTTAATCAGAAGTTTTATTCTGACATTACCATTTTATATCTTACTAACACAGAGATAGGTGTTTATTTTGTATAAGTCACCAAACATCCACTTACTGCTATAAAAATAAACTATTTTAAACTATTTAAGTTATAAAGTCCAGTCTTCAATGTTATGCATTACAGCATGATGAAGTAAATACAGTAAACTAAGAACAAAGCACTCTGCTGGTAGACCTTTACATTTCAGACTTTCATTTTCTGTATACAGCTTTCCTACATTCCTCTAAGGTAAGCAGGTAGGTAGTTGGCGCAAGATGCCCAAAGGAAAAACAAAGTACAAGGGCCTTTTAAATTCTAGGAAACTCCTCTAATTCTGATAAAGAGAGTTTAAAAAAGAGAGAGTTACTTTACGAAAATCACGTTCAAACTAACTCAACTTCGTGCCAATTCCCCCTCTGTTTGCAAATCACAAGAAAGCAGAAATCAAACTTAAAATATGAATTTGTGACCTTTTTGTGCAGGTTTACATTTTCGTATCATTAATACTTTGCTTCACACTTACACATTCTATATAAAACACTTGTGGTTCTAAATGACTGCTCTGAGTTTTGCAGGTAACCTTGCTGAATTTTTTAGTGCACAGTGAGCAATTCAAGGTAGTACTTGGGAACATATGGCATTTGACTTGACCATGTTTTAAAAAAACGACAGCAAGTATTGAGTATACACCCTTTTAGAACAAATTCAGAACAATTAGAACAATTCAGAACAAATTATCTATTCTTCAGGAAATTTTGTTACATGACCAGCCACTGCAAAACTTATCACATAAACTTACGACTTTTGCAGAACTTTCAGAAGATTTACCTATATTTTAGTTTAATATTGTTTCAAGTCATTTATTTCTTAATTAGCTGGGTTGTTTACCCTCTTTAAGAGAAGCAGGAACTGGAAACTAGCTACATTTAATTTCTTCAGAAAACTAATTTCTTCAGAAAAAAGTATTGTTACACACCTGTGTTTCCTTCTTATTTAATAGTTTTCTCTAAGGACTCCAACACATTAAAAGCACTACTTACTGACTATTCATACCAGAAAACAGTAGCTCAAAATAGGATTAATTTTAACTTGGCATTTGACAGCAAAAATCACTCCGAAACATGTTACTAACAAAAGAAAGGAGAAGGCAAGATCAGTGTTTGAAAAGTCTGGCTAGGCAATACCCAAAACATAAGACATTCAGTGTTTGAATTCAGTTACCTTATGTCTTTCTGTCAGCTACCAGACTGAAAATTACCGTGTTCTATTCATGGAAATATTAAGCATTTACTACTTGGTAAAACATTTACAAATATCAATTCCAAAATTCCATCAGCTAACACAGCCAAAATGCTAACATACATATATGTACATTTAAACTTCTATTCTAGCAACAACGATGTGAAACAAGTCCAAATAGTAGCTTAAAAAAATTAATAAATAAAAGATCGCAGAACAAATGTTGATTTCCATTCTAAAAGGAAATTTCCATTTCCAAAATTCACTAATAAAAAGATTCCTTCCTCAATCTTGTGTTGCCCAGTCAGAGAAAAGACGCAATGATCAACAGTTATAAAGTAGTCTTTGTTACTATGAAGCCAGAAGAAACATTTTAGGGAAATGCCTATATAGTCTAGAAAATAAGTTCACATAATAAGCAATTCCTGAAGAATTAAGGAGAAAAATTTGGAAAGAATCACTCCATCAAACTTAAAGGAGAAAAATAATTCTGTTAATGAACTGAATAGAGTGAAAACAGACTCTTGACAAGAAACTCTACATAGTAGAAAATGTACAATCAGTATGAAAAGCGAAGAAGACATTTTTAAGGATATAGTTAAACAGAAGAGGGAGAATAGACATTGAACACAAGACTAACAATTTGTCTTATGCTAAAGATGAGAAAATCTGCATGGTATGTGATTAACAACCGCATACTGTTTTCGTAGAGGTTATAAACAAGATAACTAGAAATATACACTGAGTTAAAAAATACTGGTCTTGTCTACTTTAGATCATGATACTTCATCACAACACAGCTTACAGAATCTTAAATAAAATTGGAGGGGTAGCAATATATACCATTAAGAAAATGATCTTTTTAAAATACCTGTGAGCAACAGTGGAAAGGTGTTGCCATAAAATGCTAGGCAGGAAACAAAAATTACATTTTTTCTGGAATATTGGTTTACCTCCCTAACCAACTGGTTTCACAGGTCAGCTGGTTGCCCTACCAAATGTTTAATTTGAATAGCTTACAGTTGTATACCATTTGAAAAAACCTGAACCAATCTTCCAAGCTAAAGAAATACCTGGGGAATAAATACTATGCTACAACAACAACAAAATGAGAAGTATTATCAAAAAAGGAGAAAGATTGCCTAAACATTCTGTGACCATAAAATCTAGACACTGAGAACCAAAACTGAAACCAAGATGCCAAAGATCATGAGAATAAAATGAAAAAATACTTAAATTATCCATATGATAGTTTTAGAAGTTGGATTTTAAAGAAAATAATTGCATTTAGACATGTATATAGATAAATTCAAGATGAGTGAAACCTGATTACTGACATCTGGTGAGATCTGCATGATTGGAATGTTAAAGTACATGACCATAACCTATCTCATGAGAACTCACGAGAGGTCCCGGTAGACTGGAAGCTGGCAAATGTTGTGCCAATTTTCAAGAAGGGTAAGAAAGAAGACCCTAGCAATTACAGGCCTGTCGGTCTCACGTCAGTGCCTGGTAAAATTATGGAGGGGATGATCCTTGAAGCTTTTGAAGCGTACCTGGGGGACAATGCAGTCATTGGCCCCAGCCAACATAGGTTCATGAGGGGTAGATCCTGCCTAACAAATTTGATTTCTTTCTATGATAAGATCACCCATCTAGTCAATCAACGGAAACCAGCTGATGTGATCTTTTTGGACTTCAGCAAAGCTTTTGACACGGTTTCCCATAGGATCCTACTGGACAAAATGTCCAGCATACAGCTAAACAAAAACATCATGCGATGGGTGAGCAATTGCCTGACGGGCAGGGCTCAAAGGGTTGTAGTAAATGGGGCCACATCTGGCTGGCGGATGGTCACTAGTGGAGTCCCTTAAGGCTCCATTTTAGGGCCAGTCCTCTTCCATGTTTTTATAAATGATTTGGATGTAGGACTAGAAGGTGTTTTGAGCAAATTTGCCGACGACACCAAACTTGGAGGAGTTGTGGACTCGGATGAGGGTGGAAAGGCCTTGCAGAGAGATCTGGACAGATTGGAGAGCTGGGTGATCACCAACCACATGAAGTTTAACAAAAGCAAGTGCCGGGTCCTGCACCTGGGATGGAGCAACCCTGGCTATACGTACAGACTGGGCGACGAGACGCTGGAGAGCAGTCCTGCAGAGAGGGGTCTGGGGGTTGTGGTTGACAGCAAGTTGAATATGAGCCAGCAGTGTGCCCTGGCAGCCAGGAGGGCTAACCGTATCCTGGGATGCATCAAGCACGGCATTGCTAGTCGGTCGAGGGAAGTGATTGTCCCACTCTACTCTGTGCTGGTGCGGCCTCACCTCGAGTACTGTGTGCAGTTCTGGGTACCACAGTACAAAAAGGACATTGAACTGTTGGAGAGTGTCCAGAGGAGGGCGACGAAGATGGTGAAGGGCCTAGAGGGGAAGACGTATGAGGAGCGGCTGAGGTCACTTGGCCTGTTCAGCCTGGAGAAGAGGAGGCTGAGGGGGGACCTAATTGTGGTCCACAGCTTCCTCGCGAGGGGGAGTGGAGAGGCAGGTGACCTATTCTCCATTATCACCAGTGACAGGACCCATGGGAACGGTCTTAAGCTGAGGCAGGGGAAGTTTAGGCTAGACATCAGGAAGAGGTTCTTCACCGAAAGGATGGTTGCACACTGGAACGGGCTCCCCAGTGAAGTAGTCACTGCACCAAGACTGTCTGAATTTAAGAAGAGATTGGACTGTGCGCTTAGTCCCATAGTCTAAACTTTTGGGCAGACCTGTGCAGTGCCAGGAGTTGGACTTGATGATCTTTATGGGTCCCTTCCAACTCAGGATATTCTATGATAACTGTGCTGTCAAATTGAGAACTGACGTATTCACTGAAAATTCAATAGAAGTTCTGAAGGAGTTGAATCATCTTACATGTTTGAATTACAGGTCAGTGAAAAAACAATATATTGTATCATGCTAAATTCTGTCCATGATTCAGTATTTTGAGACAAAAGTTACAGACATAATTTGTAAATAGCATAAGCATACAGTAGAAGTAGTAACGAATAACGAAAACTGACCCTATAAAAAGAGACTAACTACACTGTATACACACATTGAAACACTTCATCTTACTGTTGTGTTTACATTAAGTAGTATTTCATTTCTATAGTGAAAGTAGTAGTGTGCAGACATGCACTGACTTGCCTACCTGCTTAGCTATGATATTCTTAGAAAGATATAAAGCTGCAGTTATACTGAATTCTTTACAATTTCAGTTTAGAAATATATATATATGAAGTAGCCTGATCTTCAAAGAATGCAACTGTAAAAGAAATACTGCAAGTAACCACTAACCTCAATTGTTCCCCCTCCCAACCTCTCCCCCCAACAAAACAAACAAACAAAAAAAAATGAATTGCTTTTGTCCTTGTCTGCTTAAGAAATTATGATCAATTGTCAGAGCTACCAAATATGAACAAAACATAAACTACAACTGTTTAATTTCCATTTCTAGAATTACAACCACAAAAATTGAGTACAAAGTAGTTTATATATTTAATTAATGCCAAGAAAAGAATAACAAAGTCTATCTTTACAGATAGATAAACAATTTAGTATTTGGTTACAACCATTCAGATAACCTGTAAACTCCTGTACCTGCTAAACCTAATTGATGACATTACGTATAACATTGAGGACAAAGGTATAACAAAACACAAATATGCTGTTTCATTTTGAAAGCTTTTGGGTGCATCCCTTCTGACATTCAGTTGCTGTTCCAAAGAACACCTATCTTCCTATCTCTCATAGGTCTTGTCAACGTTGTATGTACTGGGATCTATGGTATCCCAGAGCACCAAAAAAAAAAAAAAAAAAAGAAAAAAAAAGAAAAACACCTCTAGATGTTTATGTAACATAACTACATAACTATGAATGAACAATGAATGAATACTCAGAACAATCATGTACACAAAGAAAATTTTATCTAAATTGTGATTTTACAGTTAGTGGAGCTCATTTCTATTCACCATAAATGAAACTCTTACTTCCAGCACCCAACTGGGATGGCAATTCAGTTCCCTAAATTACGTTTTCTTGACTCAGATAGGAATGTATTTCAGTTTATTTGGGGAGGAAAAAAAAAAAAAAAAATGTCCACTGTACTTGGAACATTAAAATGGTTTTAAGGATTTATTTAGAAATTTAGGAAGAAAGCCTTCCATTCTCATTTGCCAAATTATTGTAACAGATCAAAGGCGGGTATTTACATAACATGTATTAATAAAAAACATAAAAAGAAATGCAGATATGAAGTGTTGACATTCTTGCAGAACAACTGATATTCATTGAACCAACAGTTTCAGATTTTAAAAAGTTCCATTGGAAAATGTTTAATTCTTTCTATTGCTCAACCCACAAAGACATTCAAGTCTGTAAATCAATAGTCTTCAAAGCAACTGAATCATTTTTCCCTTCAGAGACAGATGAAAACTACAAACAAAATTCCTCTGGCTGCTAAAAAACGTTTTTTACTTATCTTGTTCACTTGCTCAAGTGTTTTTTTTTGTTGTTTTTTTTTTTCTCAGCTTCAATTATTTTTACACCCTTTTGGCCCAAAGTCCTTTTCTTGGCCTTGCTGCCTCCTCTGCCTTTCATGATCCCTGTTAGTCCTTTGCTTATTTCCTGCTACTATTGTTGCCAGGCTGTCACATCATTTCCAACACTGCCAGTAAGGACAGATATTGTCTGACTTAATAATGAAATTAGCAAGCAAACATCATATTTGGAAGCAAAACACACGAATAGTAAAATACAAATATTAAAGAAAGACCTGGAATTCTTAAAGAAAACCCTGTTGTAAAACAAATCAGCTAATGACATGAAGTATCTTTCAGAGAAATACAGCATAAAAATGTAATGACATTCACATGAAAATAATGACAGTAATGTGGGAGTAAGGTAAAGCTGAAAGGGCAGGCAATTTGGGCAGATGGCCTATTCCTGATCCTAAAATAGATGATGTTCTTTTTAACATTACAGTTTAGAAGAGTGGAAAACTACTCCATCAGCCTTATCCTTATGTAGCTATTGTTCCTTATTCGTGTTGATGACAATTTCATGCTGTGCTCCAAATAGCCATAATGCTTTTGGGAATCACAAAGCTATATGCTGGATGTATTCAGGTGCAAAGAGAAATTTAGAATAAATGCTCAAAAGAACAAGATATTATTTATTATAATAATCGTAGTTTCTTGATCCAAGACCATTTACATCCACGTCTACAAAATATACCCTCTAATGGTAGATGGGAATTTGGAAATTTGGAACTTCCCCCCACAAATTGAATTCAGTGACTTTCTCCCACCCACTCAAAGTATATAGTCACATAACACCTCAATCATCTAACAGGATTTCCTGAAGCAGAAATTGTCCACTAAAACAGAAATTAATGAAAGGAAAGTACATGGAAAGATATGTCCATACTGAAACACCTTCTTAGAACAGCTATCATAAATAATCCTATTTTTCCTTCCCATTAAATTACCCGTTAAACACACTACCAAGATCTACAGATTATTGAATTCTAAGCACTACTCTGAATTCACGACTCATTGTGCATCCCGGCTAGAACTCAAAGGAAAACAGAAATGCTGAGGACAGCTGTACCTACAGGAGATAGTCTTCCATAGCTCAGTGCTAAATCAAGGGTGAAGGAAGGAGATAACTCTTGCCCTAGATACTACTTACTGCTTCAAAATGTCCACACATGACACAAAGCTACTTTCCAAGTCATTATCATAAAATATACTGGTTGATTCCTTTTGACAGTTCAACCCAACTTTTTTTTAATCTAAGTGTAAATCTGCATGGCATATGGAGATTTCCCAAGACCAATGCAACAACAGGCTTCTCCATGACATTTGGCATAATGTATCACCTTGCCAGTCCTTGAACAGACTGGATTTAATCAGACAAAAATTGTTGGTAGCCAAAGAGACAGCTCTCAGGTTCACAGAGAGAAGGAAACAAACTTAAACAGTCCCATATTAATAACAAGGTATTAATGGCTGATCTCTTCAGTTTTGCCTGTTGTTACAGATGAAAAAGCAAGAACTGAACTCCTACAGAAGCATGTACGTATTTCACTCTCCATCATGTGGGATGACCTGAGCGCTAGCTGCCAGAACAAGGACAAGTAGGACAGTAAGAGTCTCTTCTATCAATAGTAAGGCAAAAGACAAGGAAGAAATCAAGACACAAAAGTGAGCCTATATATATATTCCTTCTCAAGGACTAAACTCACTAAATGCAGTTTCCAGTGGCATCACAACAGTGCAAAAATTACCTTATTCATCTTTTTAAGGCTAGCAACTACATGATCAGTACACCTTGAAGGAGAAACAAATGAGAAGGTTATCTCTGTAACAGAAAAAAAAGAAAAAAGAAAAAGGAAAAAAAAAGAAAAAAAGGATTGAGGCATGCCCAAAATGAGGTATGCAACAGTATGGACAACAGTATGCTGCTTTTCAAGATAACCAAATAATTAGGAAACAAACAAACAAAAACAAAAAATCTTACAGCTTTCCTGATACTTACTTAGTTGTACTTCAGAACCTTATCAGAGAAAAGGGAATATGCTCATTTCAAAAGTAGAATAAACACAGATTAAACATGGATTTTGCACTGGTCAAGGACAGACAAACCTCAAAGAGAAATATTTAATGCTAGTGTTGAAATAGCAGTGATGATTCTCTTCTATATGCATTTCTTTCAGCCCTAGACTCTATAAAGAAAGCATTGTAGAATTCATGTAATACACTTTACAGG
The DNA here is from genome assembly GCF_009769625.2 of Cygnus olor. NCBI lineage: Eukaryota > Metazoa > Chordata > Aves > Anseriformes > Anatidae > Cygnus > Cygnus olor. The sequence goes on along the minus strand of NC_049169.1, from coordinate 29,620,425 downwards.
TCAAAAGGTTTACAGTTTCGTCTTTTTGCATGTGAGCACAACTCAGATTCCATGAGATGGCTGTTGGGCATAACATTTGAGGGCAGAATCTTGTCTTTTTTTTTGGGGGGGGGGTATATAAATGTACTCTATGCTTTTCATAGAATGATTCATAGAATGGCTTGGGTTGGAAGGGACCTTAAAGATCATCCAGTTCCAACCCCCCTGCTATGGGCAGGGATGCCACCCACTACATCAGGTTGCCCAGGGCCTCATCCAACCTGGTCTTGAACGCCTCCAGGGATGGGGCATCCACAACCTCTCTGGGCAACCTGTTCCAGTGCCTCACCACCCTCTGAGTGAAGAATTTCCTCCTAACATCTAATCTAAATCTTCCTCTTTTAGTTTAAAACCATTCTCCCTTGCCCTGTCATTATCTGACTGAGCAAAAAGTCGCTCTCCTTCTCGATCTTATTTACAAGCCCCCTTTGAGTATTGAAAAGCTGCAGTAAGATCACCCTGGAGCCTTCTCTTCTTTAGGCTGAAGATCCCCATCTCTTTCAGCCTTTCTTCATAGGAGAGGTGCTGCAGCCCTCTGATTATCTGTGTGGCCCTCCTCTGGACCCAGAGGGGTGCTGAGGGCCCCAGGCCTGAACACAGTACTCCAAGTGTGGCCTCACAAGGGCAGAGTAGAGGACAGTCACCTCCCTCAACCTGCTGGCCACTCCTTTTAAAAATCGTCTTGTCTTTTTGTTTGTGTCTCTACCATGAATTTCAGCTAAACTTAAAAACATACAACCTAATACTTTCTAGCACCAAAGAAATTGTGTTTCTCTCTGATGACTGCTGAGTACATCTAAAAGACAATGCTCTGACATAAAGATGGAATGATTTTATAGGACACTCAATCATTTGAGGAAATTTGTTTATTCTATATTTTCTATATTTACAATATTCTATATATTCGAACATTTAAATTGAAGCTGTAAGAAAAGGCCTACAGAGTTAGAATTATCACTTTTAAATTAAGTGCAAAGTGTCTAATAATTACACAAAATAAAAAATAACTTTAAAGTTCATTTCAGTATAATAAAACAACCATGATCATTAAACTACAGGCAATCAGATGTATCTTTCTTTACTTACTAGGTAATAAAAGGATTAAATGAAATCAAACTTATTATCAGTTCAACTTTCTCAGGTTAATTTAATCTTACCTTAACATTTACTATAAAATTGGATAGGTAAATATATATTATTTGGGTAGCTGTTTTAAAAAATGCAATTTTGCTTAGTTAGACTATTGTGTAAACAGTAATACTATGACTGCTTCCGAGAAAAAAAAAAAAAAGTTCTATAAATCCATTTATATGACTTTGAATCATCATGTTAAAATGCAGTCATATGCATTTTACCGACTCAGTAGTGTTTCTGTGCTTTGCAAAAAATTGAAGTGTTTACTGACCTTAAGTGTTAGCATTATGTAATTTAGTTCATAAATGCTCTGCAGTTATTTATGAGAAGTACATGACCATTTTTAGCCAAGTGCTACATTGAATATTCATGTGCCACATAATATATTCCCAAATGTGATACCATGTTTTCTTCTCCTAAAATACCTGCTTGCACAACTTTACCTAAAGTAATATAACACATGAACACAACCACATCAATTCCATTTTTTCTAAAGCCATATGAGGATTCAATCCTCCAGCTAGTATGAATTGTATCTCCATGACTTCCAGACTCTTAGTCGGAGCTTCGGAATAGCAATGTCTATCCTCACAACACTTATAAATCTGTATTCATGTTATGAATTTGGACATTTCCGACATATGTGAATGTATGTCCAGATCACTATTGACTTTCAGCATGTTAGAGATCCAATTCAAAACTACTTTCTTTTCAGCCCTTCTTGAAATTTCAATCTCTCTCTCACCTTCCATATTTCTTCCATTCACTTAGCATTAATCTAAACTGTTTGTCCTTATACAAAATCACAGAAGCATGGGCATGCTCCTTTCTAACTACATTCTATTTCATTAATGCTTCGTCTTTTTCCCAGGCTCCTATGAAATGTTTCCCATGTATCCTTCTCTAAGCTATTTCTTATTATTTCTGCACGATTATATGAAAAAAAAAAAAAAGCTGAATTGTTCTGTGGATTTGAGTGAAAATTTCAAGTGTAGCCAGAGGAAAATTGCTTCTATCAATAAACAAGACATATGAACCACAATCCATATCACAATAATGCTCACAGCCTGCCAGAGAACAGTGGAGAGTTTGGTTAAATTTTAAGATTTGCAATGCTGAAATTTTTTGCTGTTCTGTTCCCCTGTCTTCTTCAACAACTAACCCTTCTTAACCCTTAACATTATATTAACTGAAGTTCAATCTCTCCCTCGGTCTTCAAAAACCTGATCAAAATGGAGGATGTCTGCTAGTGCTAGAGGAATTTTAAGTTATTTCTAGCTCATATGCTATCTGGTTTATTAGAAAGAGAAAACAAAGAAAACAATCTTATTATTCATCCAGACTTTCAAAAGCATATTACAATTTATGAGCATATACAAATAAACACATTATGCCAAAGTATGGCTCTACTGAAGACAGTATGAAAGCAACATACATCATTCATTTAATTGAAAACATTACATAGATTTTTAATTATGACAAAATGGGAAAAGAATGATATTACTTATTTAAAATACTTTGAATAGAATACTTTGTGGAGAGCATCTGTTTCAGGATTAAATAATTAAATATATACCGAAGAAATAATAGTCTAGAATTGTGTGTACCAGCAAAGGAATGTTCTTTGTATTCAGATATTATCTAATTACAAACAAAATTCATATGCCATACAATATATTTTAAATTATACTCTAATGATCCTATTGTAAGACAAGAATTCATGTTTCCTCAAATTCTTACTCTTCCTGACCAAAAACTTTGCAAGACCCCACTCCTACTATTCATCTCTAACAATCAATTATCTTCCTACACGTTTTCTTAGACTTTAGTTTGTCTTCCTCCTCCTTTTGTCTCCTTCATCTGAAAATTAAATTTTGCTCCAATTATCTTACACGTGAAAGTTCCCTGTCTTTGTATGTCATACAACATCATTCTCCCACTATTACCATCTCCTCTTTTGCTAAATGTTCTGGCACTGAACTCTGTTTTTCCCTTTCCAAAACTAATATTCCACTGCAATGGATGTACTTTCCAGTGAGTGGGGTTTACTTTTATCAAGAGAGTGGAAACTACCTCATAAATATTCAGAAAATGAAAGTCTAAGGAAGGAAAAAACAAACGAACAAAAAACATTTAAAACAAATAAAAATAGACTACAAACCTTGTCACATGTTGCTAACAAATCAAGTGCAAACCATATAAATATTATAAATGAAGGTGAAGAAAAATAAGAAGCTGTAGATACTCAAAGGTGCATAAGTCAGTAGTTAAAAAAAAATAGTAACAAGATGATAGAAATATTTTAGAACAAATTAGAAAGGAGATGGAAAAGTGTGGCCAAAAAGGACAAAACTGATAAAAGATCAAGTTGGCAACAGCACAAGATCAATAAATACTAGAAGAATGAACGAATGAATGAGCTTTTACAAGTAGTTTTAATGATGGTGAAGAAGAAACATAGGGTAGAGGAAGGGTATGGAAAAGACTGTTAAGAGGAAAGAGCTAAGACACAGGTCTAACAGCCCATTCTGGAATCACAAGAATTAAATTTAGCAAGAGATGAATCAGTAGCTGGAAGCAAATTTTGGGCAAGAGCAAGTGACGGTATTATCAAAACCAGAGAAAGACTAATGATAAAGAGACAAAGGAATGGCTACATGAAACAAGCGACCTTGAAGATACTATTTAATATACATATACAGAAGTTTGTAATGAAGAAGAATGAACAAGAATGGGGAAGAAATAAAAGACAACAGGAGTATATGCTTTGGTTGGGACAAAATATTTAGTAAATAAGAAAGTCGCAAGAATGTTCTGAAATGTTGGGAAACAAACATGTTTAGGAGATAAATTATAATTTCTGTACCTCATTAGTAAAAATAAGCAAGTGCCAAGAAAAAGTTACAGTACTAATAGTAAAACAATCAATACAAAAATATTTATTAGAACGTAAGGAATAAAGGCTTAAACAATGAAGAAAAACATGTTTGGAAATTCTGGCTAGAATGAGGAAAGGAGCTACACCAGGTAGTGTCATCTGGATGTTTCATCCAGGAGACAATTGAAAGCTGATAACCCTGTGTTAGGCAAAATATTTTCGTAAAGAAGTCTCAGAGGGAAGGAGACACTACTGCCTCTAATTAAGGACAGAGCTCAAGGTCCTGAAACCGCTTAACAATATCAATTTTAATGCCACTAATAACCAATTAAGGTTTGAGATTTCCTAAACATTACCAGAGCCACAGCTATTCTTATTGTTGCTTTTAAGAAGCCCCAAAACTCTTTAAAAATAATTAATTCTAAAGGAATAACAAAAAATCCATTTAAAGGCAGTAACAAAAGACACTGGAATGTATTCAAGTTTGTTCTAAGTTATATCCAAAGCAAATGTATTCCACGAAAAAAAAGAAGCCAATCATTGTCACACAGACTAAAAACTTGAAGAGAAAGAAGTGGGAAGAGGAGGAGTGGAGGGGAGAACAAAGAAAACAAAAACCCATAAAATTAAGAGGAAAGGTGGAAGGCAATAACAATTAAACATTAAGTTACATAAGTTAAGCTGATATATTTAAGTTATATATGAAAATACTCACTGAAGCAAGAGGTAGACGGAATTCAACATGAAAAACTTCAAAGGTTAAAAAAAAAAAGTAATTCTTAAAATCCATTTTAAAAAAAGGATTAAAAGTCTGGAATAAACTAACTGAAAACTCAGTGAAAACTTGAAAGTAAGACTGAATAAGCTAACTAGGTGTCCGTATGTAAACCCAGAGCTGAACCATTCAGTCTTTGAGGATATATATATATACACTTAAAGATGCTCTGCAGATGCTGTTTGGAGAGATCTAAATAAGTAAGTCCACAAAGTGCAGTGCAGTACTTTCAAGGCTTTCACGAGCTTGAGTCCAAGTACATTTGAACATAATCAATCAGCTTAATATCACTCCCCCTGACTAGCTTGGAAGGACCCCCTATTCATTCAGAAAGATGCTAAAATACCCAGTACTATCATCCATAGTAGTTTGAGTAACAATACACAACACTCAAAAAGTAATGGCTACTGATTTGTAGAGACAAGACATAACCAATGTTCCTCAGGGGTCTAATCTGGGATTTATCCTGCATAGCAACTTTATCAACGACCTGGATGAGGAGACAAAATCATTATCAAGCGTGACAACACTAAAGGGGAGGATGCAGACAATATGTCTGGGGACAGGGCTGCCATTTAGAGGGACCTAGACAGGCTGGAGAATTAGGCCAAAAAGCTCATGAAATCCAGCAAGGAGACATATCAAGTCCTGCACCTGGGACAGACTAACCCTTGAAGAAGTAAAACCCTGGGACTGGCTCACTGTGGAGCAGCTCTGCTGAAACAGACCCAGGAGTCATAAAGACAGTGGGCTAAATCTCCCTGGTAGTGACATAGGCTAACGGTATGCTGGATCATATTAACATTAATGTAGCTAGTAGACTGAGGAAAATTATTATTCCTCCTTACTCATCACTTGCTAGACCATGTCTGTAATGCTGTGTCCAATTCTGGGTCCCCCCACACAGGAAAGACATTGCTCAAGTGGAACAAGTCCAGCAAAAGACTACCAAGATGTTGGGGGCTGGAGCACTTGCCCTGAGAGGGAAGGCTGAGGGAGCTGGGCTTGTTCAGCCCAGAAAAAAAAGGGATTGGGCGGACTAAGTAGCGTCCTTCCTGTATGTAAGAGGTACTAAGAAGACAGAGCCAGGCACATTACTGAGGTGCACAGCAGGAGAATGAGTGACAACATCCATGAAGTGAAAGGAGGGGAGAGGGAAGTCTCATCCAGATATAGGAAAAACAATTAATTATGAGGAAAATAATCTTGGGAACAAGTTGCCCAGCAATGTTACGAAATTTCTGTTTTTTGGAGGTTTTCAGGACCCAACTGGGAAAAATCACAAGCAACGTGATCTGATTCACAGTTGAACCTGTTTTGACCAGGAGTTTGAACTACATGACCTCTCTTCAATCTGAATAATTTTGAAAAGGAACTATATCCCCAGAGATTATATACAAGATGTAAAGTGTTTAGAGAAGCAGAAATATTTTAGCTGAAATGACTCCAAAGTTTTGATCAGGAATATCGTCTTATTCCTTTTAAAGTTATCATTTAAAAAGGTTTCAAAATAGCTGCAGTCTCACAAAGGAGCTCTAGTTTGGGTAGATCATTAAGTCTTTTGAATCCCTACATTTTAAAACTGCATTCATAATGCAGAAGGACATTTCCATACCTTTTCAATATGTGATCATACTTTAAAATAAAGATACTTAATCTACTTTTTTTTGGAAGAAATTCTTAGGAATTTCTTACATGTGTAATCTACCATTTTCACTATGATGTTCCTTCTAAATGTCCAAATGGCATGATTTTGCATAAATGTAGAGCAACAGACTGTGAAACTAAATTTAAGAATGTTTCCAGCTTCTTTTTTTTTCTAACCCAGACATGAGTAACTAGCTATAACTAGCACCCATTTTTCTGGAATATAAAAAATTCAAAATAAATTCATCAACATGAAAAAAAGATTCAAATTAACTTCTTCAAAAAGATAATAATAAAGAATGAAAAAATGGAGACATCTATCCCTTCAGGAAAATTATTGGAAATACGCATGGAAAATGCAGCAGAAATCAAGACATTCAGTCACAAAGGAAACAAAAAACAATAATAAGCGGAGCTCAAATATGGATATGAGATAATATCACTGGCTAGTGGGAATACTTCAGAAAAAAAATAATCTGGTAATCTAAGATACACATGCATTACGTTCTTATTATTAAGCAACCAACTAACGTTCTGGTATATACATAGGAATACAATTTAAATCACAAGTTTGCTTTGTTTGGTATCCTGTCTCTGACAATGTTCAACAGAAAATGCCTAATGAAGAGCATAGGAACAGGGTGATTTTCCATGGTACCTTACCATCTCTTTGCATTCCTAGACCTTGGGAACTTCCTTGCACAGGGGAACCTTCATGCATCTTCATGTTTAACAGCCTTTCATGGACTCTTCCCTCATGAATTCATCTAAGCAGTTTTTGAATCTATGCAAATATTTAGCATTCAAAACATCCTTCCGATGTGACAATGAGTTCTAATAATGTTTAACAACACGTTAAAGAGATGTGTGATTTTTTTTTACAGCCTTATGCAACTATAGAGACTTTCTTTTTTCACATATGCAGAGGATTCACAAACATTTTTCATTTTTAACTGAAAGGTCAACTTTCTCAAATGTTTGGTGAATTTTTTTTTAGAATTTTAATGTGGCCAGCATCCTAAAATAGGTGCTACACCATGTTACATTACCTGAGTAAAACCTTAGCAAATTAAACACAAAGACCAGTTGGGGATCAGAGGAATAATGACAGGTGGAGGAACCCTAATGTGAACCCTGGTGTGAGAGCCACCAAGGTGACCCAGAGGAAGAAACTGTCCCCAAATACTATGCAATTTAAAGGGGATTACTGCCCAAAGAAGTGTTAAAAATTGATCTGGGAGACGGAGGAAAAAGAATTTGGGGATTGTGTAATTGTGTAGGAAGTTTTAAGTAGTAAAAGCAGGAAGAAAGAATCAAGGTGTATTTGGTGGGAATCAGTAAAGAAAACATAGGGGAAAAAAACATAAAAGGGGCCACTCACCTGTGAGCCAGTGGCTGGTCAGTACACTTTGTCAGGCCAAGTGTTGTACCTGATCACTGCCATCCGTCCTGTCTCATTAAACTCTAGTCCCAACTGTTTTCTGTGTAAGTATGCTTTCCAGTCCGTGTGCGTGCATGCACGATCGGCTAGAGAACATCAAGCTGATCTGGAACCTCTGTGGGACAAGAGGTCTCAGTGCCAACTGCTCAAGGGGGTCTGCAGGTCTGGGGGGGCTCATAGGACTGGCTGGCAGCAACTGTAGGAAACTGGGGCCTGGGCCACAGCTTTGGGGTAGACTGAATGAATGTCTGAAACCAGCTATTCAGGGAACCGTGATGTGTTGTGTATGGTTTTGGATGGGAGCACCAGCAAACTTCAGTCCTTATCGGTTAGACAAGGGGGAACAGGATCAGCTGATCCACACTGTTCACGTTTATGTGCTTAGCTTGCTGATGGTAAAGATGCTGTTTCATGTCCGTGCTGATCTGTGTGGCTGGCCACGTGTGTACTGCACAGCATGTGCATCTGCCTATGGGGAACGTGTGTTCAGCCTTCCCGCTGGCTGAACCTCGGGACACAGAACTGCAGCAACCTCACGTTTATTGCACCAGAACAGGGGGCATCGCCAGGTCTTACAACAAACCAAAGATGGCTCCAGCAGACCACAAAGAACCCTGAGTCCTTAAGTTCATAGAACCCGATGCCTCTAACACAATTTCTAAGATTACTCTATCTGTATTTATCGTAAGCAATAATATCAAATGATTGACTGCATTAATCTCACAGTTTATATATATATGTGCTTTTCTAGTTTAAAAACAATAGTTTCCAGTTTAAAAATATTCCTCTATAAAACTTCTCCAAACTGTTTCACATTTTCTTTCGCCTTTACAACACAAAGTAAGCTCTCACTGCAGCATCATCACCAGAGGCTATCAGAATTGATCAGGGGTAGGATTATTGGTTCTGATGCATGCTGACAAACACTCTGCCAGCTTTTCTCTCAAACTTCAAACACACTATACCATTGAAACCATTTGCTTTTTTGTCCACAGGCAAAAGGACTGCTTGCTACTAAAGAGAGCAACCTTTGCTTCTACCCTTGAGATCCTAACAACTAACCATTCAAACTGACAGCACCAGCCAGGGTCAAAATCTTCTTGTGTCCTGAGGATCATACCTAGGAGAGCTGCACCTTCATTAGTCATTCCACCTTTGGTGAGAGAACGTTCAGAAACAGCAACTGCTTTCATTTTACCTTCTGATATTAACGTGCTCTTTCATTTCAAGCAATAATTAATGATATCAACTTGAGTTCAGTATATTTTTCTCACAAATAATTGATTTAGTTTGTTTGCCTAGTTCTTCTTACTCCCGTGTTATGACTGATGCCTGCGATCTTGGCATTCTCTCCTATGCACTTGCTAAACTTTAACACAGTTACAAGCACTCCTAACTCTACCTTTATCCCTGTCCCCAATATTTCCTTTTCACTTCCCTCAGAAGCTCCCAGCCAATGGAAAATTCTAGAAGCAGGGAATCAAGTTTTATTTAAAACACTCGTTTCTTAAAGTCTTGAGTCATACAGACCTCCATTAATCCTTGTTCTTCACATTAACAAGTCAATCATGTTACAGCAGCAGCAATAATTCCTCTCTTTTGTCAAGCTGATAATAGTGGAATAACTTTTATATTTAAGTTCATGTTTGTTCAAAATTTTCTACTTGTGTAGTCACCTGCCTAGAATCTACTTTGTAATGCCACACTGAAGTATCAGATACATTCACGACAGAGAAATTCTCTTTGCAGCTTCAACTTCTTCCTACTACGTGCTAGTCAGACCAGTAAATGCAACTTATTTAATGTAACTTCACACCAATCATACATTTAACTGCCTCATTACCTTAACATCTTTCCTTGTTTCAAATTTCACCTCAGTGGCAAAGCCGCCAGTGCTCCTTTTTTTTTTTTCTTTTTACTACTTTGAAAGTTTGTGACTTTGAAATTATCTCCAAAATATTACCTATAAAAAAAAGAGTGTCTCTTTTCATTACTCTAGGAGATATCAAAGTTCTTAAAAGTTTTCCATACTTCTTAATAAGTTATTCAAATGTGCTGTAGCAGCATATTTAGTGATTTCTAACATTTTGTTCTCTTAACTTCACTTTATAAAGATTTCAGACTTCAACTGATTTGTAAACACTGATAAAACATCCTCTTCTGCAGCTAAGATAGGCAAGTTTCAATTTTAAAATATTTTCCTACTAAAACAGCCACTTTAATGTGAACTTTATATATAAATTTTAGTAGCGTATAGTGCAATGAATGCACAAGTCTCCAACCCAGTCTAGGATACTGCAAAATCAATTGTTCTCTGAATGACTGTTCATATCCACTCAGTATGAATGATTGCCACATAAAGTGCATGGATATTTTTCCCTTGTGCACAACACAATTTACTGTATCTAGTTAAAAGAAGGACAAAAAGATTCACATTTTCTACTGCTTATTCAAATTTTGTGTACTTCAAATCTCAATTTCTAATTGTCTCAAGATGTTACAGTGAATGATTCTCCACAAAAAAATTTATGAGCCACTGGAAGGCTCATACACCCTTGCTTTCTTCCTTTTATTTAGAAAGAGAGAGTTCCCAGTAATTTCATTGTCACAGAATGAGTCATTCACAATCTCTAGCCTACATATTACATTAAATATATATATATATAAATGCATATGTCCTCTAGAAAACATTATTATTACTTACAATAGCCAGCAACTACTACAAATGGCAGAAATTACAAGGTTAATTTCCATCTTAAAAACAACAAAAAACAGCATTGAGATTATCATTATATCATTAATATTCATATAAGGACATGTTCACAATTTTCTAGTCTTGCAATCATTGACTTTAAGAGTAGATTCAAGCATAAAATTTAGCATGTACTTAAGAACATAAGTGCCTATAGACTCTGTCCCAGAGTGCTGTGGTCATCGGATCATTTGCCCTATCACCTTCTGCTCAAAGTAGAAATCAACCACCACTATATTCAGTATGAGATACCGAAGTGTTCAAAAGATTCTGAGTCCATTCGAACTGTCTTTCCAGCACTAGTCCCAAAACATCGCTAATAACTTAACGATTTCTGGCATTTCACCATTTTACCACGTAAGCAAGTACATTTTACAACACCGTAACACAGAAGTACAATTAAACGTTCCATCTCTATTTTTGATAAGAAATTCAGAAAACAGGACTGTGATCAATGGATACACAACCTTGAACACCATGAAATTATACTATTTTCTAAAGTAAAAAAAAAAAAAAAACTCAAAATGCCAGCTCCCTCATCCTGCACAGAAAAATGCACAAATGCATGTTTATCAAGGTAAAAGCTTACTGAACACCTTTTTCATTCCTAAACAAAATAACAAGAACTACTGTATTTCATACACACACACACAAAACCTGATTTGCTTTAGATAAAAGCTTCTTATAAACTATATGCAACTTGGAAAAACATCTGGCTAATATGCAATTACTTATTTCACATGTATTGTTAGATTCAACACTAACATTGCAGAAAAATAGCTCATATTTACGGTCAGTTGAGCTGCCATGAAACATTTTTTTTTTTTTCTTTCCTAGATATCAATATCACACAATGACATAAAATTTCCGTATAAGTAAAGGACAAAAAGCAGGAAAGAAAGAATGTCAGTATTAGAAAAGAATCAACTATAATTACATTAGAGGATGGAGATTATTTTTTTCTTCAAGATTAGAGAGTTTGAAAAGGCTAGTAACATGGCTAACAACAACTGCCTTAATTACTAATCTAAAATGGAATGCTCCACACAACTCTTACTTTCTATAGCACTGAAAAGGATGCTACAAACATTGAACTAGTCTTTGGAAACTATTTCAGTTAAAATTAACTTCAAAAAGGTATGAATACAGTGATATAAGTTTAGCTATCAATATACAACTAAATAACAGACACATTAAAAAACGAAATCCACAGAAGAAGCAATTTCATGAAACTTTTTCAGGCTTGGAATCAAAATTAACTTAAGCCAGAGGCAGAGCTTATCCTGGAGAGAGGGAGGTTCAAGCCCAACAAAATTTTATAAATCTCCCTAAATCTTTTTTTTGTTGTTCTGATTTAGTGACATGCAATGACAGCATAATACAACAGAGTACAACAGAGGTTTAAGAGAACAGTACTGAAAAAACAAGCAAACAACAACAACAACAAAAAAAACCCACAGTGTCTATTACCATCAAGATAACACATACAGATGAGAATGTTTGTTCCTAAGGATGGGTCTCAACCAGCCCTCCGCATCTTTTTTTAGCATTTGTGTTATTTATATTTAGAAAATGACTATGCTATTGCTCAATCACTATACACACTATTCTTACCACAAAAACAGTGCAACCTTTTGTGTAACAAGGGAAATTAACGTGAATTTCCTGCTAAGGAGAGCGTACCTTTTAGTTTAAATGACTCAGTTAAAAAAAAACATTCAAACAGTTTCTAAATATATACAGCAGATTCTAATACATAGCACATGTATTACATAGCCTATGCACAGAGGAAACGCACCTATATTTATCAAACAATATACATTTAATTTATTCTCGCTTTCCTCTTATGATTAGCATTTATACCACATCAAATACATTTTTATTAGTTCTCTGTATGTGTGTGTAAGCACTTATGGAGTCAGATGCAGCTTGCAGCTTCAGTCTGACCAGGGAGCTTCACAGGTGTAACGTGTCTGCTAAAGGCCCCTTACTTTATCACTGCCAAGGTATCTGCACTTATTGCGATTCATCCCGGAAAAGAAGGCAGGAACCACAAACAAGGAGAATTTATTTCATATCTGAATAATTCTCCTCAGTACAGTGATGCCTTTCGTTCTGTGTGCCCACATGTACTGTGACAGGAAAGGAAAAATTAAACCCTAATGTGTTTATAATTTTGTGGCTTTTGAATTTCTTAAAGGTATCTTTATTCTTGTGATTCCAGAAACAGTAATAAGCACGATTCAATTGCTTTCCTTGTAACAATCATTCATTTTTACACTTCTCCTGAGAACATTTATTCATCAATTGACCGAATGAAATAGTTGTAGTTTTTAAACCCTCTCTTCTCAAGAAAATCTCTCCACGTATTCATCATTCCACCTTTCTGTATAGTCGTAGTAAATTTAATTCAACTAGGAATTCTTAGGGTAACCCAGCTTACTACTTCTGTTCATCTGTTACTGATGAGCTTTATATCCCATTAGACTACCTGTTCAGCTTGGCTTTTTTCTGGAGTTCCTCAGTCTTCCATTATATTAACTCATTCGAATCATTCAATATGACATGTGAAATTCATCTCCTCTTCAATAGCACCATTCCTAAACAGCCCAAATCTTAGAACAATATATTAATTTACTATATTGTCATACTGAAAAGGACCCTTCATTCTTACTCTTTCATTAATCTGATCTCTCCAGTCTTACCTTAGAATTACTACCACACTATCTGAATACCATCTGCACAAAATCAATAGCAATAAGGCAATTTTAATGGAGTCTGTCACATTTACTGGGGAATACTTAAGGTGTCACTTAGCCTTACAATGGGAAATGGTCTGTTATTTTTCTCAAATAATGTCATAATTTAGATCTACTCTGTCTCTTCTAGAAGATTATAATCTGCATAACTCTATATTTTCTTTTGCGATTTGTAATAATCTCATAATACTCAATTTTTCATAATGTTTTATTATTTGAAATGTGCATACTCATACAATTCATGCTGGCCTGCCAGCTACATCTGGCAAAAGGACAAATCTTTGTTTATCTGCTCTGGCTACAAGTATAGATATTCAAAGAACTGTTTGTTTTTGTTTTTTTCCTAATAAAGAAGAAAAGGGATTTTCAGCATCAAAGGAAACGTTTTTGACTAAGAAACAAGGAATTATGACAGAAACTGTTCTGCAGCAGTAAGTAACACCAAAGCAGAGTACTCTCTGCTCATAAACTAAACCCATCACTATTGTTCTATTCTGTCACAGCAATTTATAATACAAAATAAGATACAGTATGTCATATACTAGTGTCATGATTAGAACACTAAATTTTAGAACTGCAAATGATGTATACCTCTCTTTTATTTTATAGAACAGCTAAATGAGAAAAAGCATCTGATGAAGGAAATAAATCATGTGTGAAATTCTTGTGAGAAACAATCTACTTGCAACCACAACGTATGTTATTGCTAAACTGCCTAATCAATTACAGGAAGCAAAAGGTGACCCCAGTTTACAGCTGTCACATTTTGATTAAGCCAAAATATGAGAAAAAATCCTTCCTAGATGCTTATTAAATCTCACCTGTGTTAGATGTTTGCTAGCTTCATTTCCTGAAAACTTTTCTTGAATTGCATGCTTTTATTATAGGCTTTTACAAGGTTAAATTAAGCGCACTATAAATATTTTAATTATATCACTAAAACAAATGTTGCCTAAGTAAAAAAAAAAAAAAAAAATTACTGACAATGAATCATAGAATGATTTTCAGCGCTGAGAACCTGTGGAGATCATCCTGCTCAAACCATTGTTAACTTCATAGTTTGATAAGGCCATTCAGGGCCTTCCCTAGACAAACTGAAAAATTTATGCATTTCTTGTATCACATCTTCTTTGAATTGTCCTTCATTATCATTTTTTAATTTTTCAGGCTATCTTGGACCATCCATCACAGGACTTTCCTACACTTTTCCTACAGAAAGAAAAAAGAATTATTCTCCATGATAGAGAGAATATGAAAATATTATAGGACACAGTCAAGTTTTATAAAAACAGGTGGGGATTTATTTATATATTTAGGTTTTCAAGTGGTGAAAACTAAATAGCAATGTGGCTATTTTTACAACCACAGATTTCACAGTCTGTCAGGGAAAGTTACCCTTCAGATCAATTCTCCAAAAAGCCACTTTAGCCAAATAGATTCAGCTCCAGTACAGATGTTTCTGTTACTGAATTAGGTAACCCAGCTCATATCACAGTAGCAATTAAAACACTAAAGCCAACAGAATGCTCGTGTGCTCTATTTGCACTTCATGAGTGAAGGCAAGTGAGTAGTAACAAAGATTGAAATATTCAGGGGGGAAATAAAGATAGATGAACATAAAGCATAACATCCATGTTTAAAATGCCCAGGATCTAAAAGTGTGGAATACATTTGGGACTTACTCTTAAGAGACTAGACCTTCTCAAGCATAATCATTTCTCTGCTATTTTTTCCATTGGGAAATATCCTGGATACTCAATAAACTAATCCACATAATTTGCTGACATTGCCCAACTATTTGTCTGGGCTTCCTCAGAAGGAAATCTAAGCATTCAAAAGGACAGTGGACACAACCTGCACCAAGGACCCAACAAAGGTACACATCAGTGGATCATAACTGTAGGGTACACAACAGGTACTGACATTTTGCTGCCTTTTGACTCCGTGCCAAATGAAAGTAGACCATTTTCAGACCTGAGGGGAACTTTGAAGTGGCATGGACGTGTTTTTGCAGCATTGCAATGTTATCTTGTAAGATAACATTGCCTTATAGACCTGAGCTATTTCTGCATGGAAATGGGTGATAGTCTTACAACAGTACTAATGCATTTTCAAAATGACATGACATTACTAACATAATCTAGTCTAACCTCCTGCAAATCACACCACTTCAGTTCCTGACGCAACATACTGTTGATCTAGAGCATACACATTACTCGATAAAATATGGAGGACCTGCTTTTGCAATGTTATAATGCGGGGTCAAAATAACACAATACAAAAAGGGTTCAAATTTTAGTCTAACTGATTGATGCAATGTTATGAAGAAAGAACTAATGTAATGACCTCCAAACAGTGTCTGCCATTATTTGTTACTTGAAACACAGCAAAACCTTTCACTGAATAAATTTGGAAAAAAAAAAAAAAAAGAAAGAAAAAAAGCACATCTGTTGAAGAAAAAAATTGAGATTTGTATCTAGAAGGGTGATTTAGAAAAAAAATAACCAAAACTTAATTTAGATTTCTGCTGTTTGAAAGTATTACCTCCCCATATACAAAGATTTGATTTGTGTTTTGATTTATATCTAAGACATCACTTAGACACCACAGAAAATCTTGAAAGACATTTTCCCTTTGCAGGGACTATTTAATTTAGTGGGCAAGCTCATAGAAAACCTTTATTAGATAGCAGTTTGTTTGAAAGACTGACAAACAGAATCAAGGACATCCGTTATCAGCAGAAAATTCCCTTGCTTATTTCTGTCAGGCTTTTCTTTTTTTTTAATTTTTTTTGGTCTCCTCACAATTCACTCATTTTACTTTCAAACTATTTTTTCATTCAATACAACTTCATTAAATGAAAACTTGTGCTGGGAAGTAAAAAAAACATTTATGCTTTAAGATAATAAAATCAACTGAAGTTTACTTTCTTGTCTTTATAGTAGGAACTTTGAAGGTTTATATATATATATAAAGCAAGTGAAAGGAAAACTAGGAAGGAGTTGTTTCTGTGAAAAAAAAACAACACAGTTTCAGGCTTCTGTCGGAGAAGATGCTTTCTTCTACTCGTTGTTTCCTCTACCTGAACTGTTGGTCTTCGTCTTCAGCATTCTACACTCATCTAGCTGTAAGTCTCAATTCCCTAGGGGTCCATTAAGGATGTTGCTAGGCAAACAGTCCGGCAGCAACTGTAAAACAGGAGGCTTGGATGGGAGCCAGTTCTGTAGGTCACTACACTGTAAACCTTCACATCATTAGAGAAGACACTAGTCTTGCTAACTGCATCTATTAAGATTGCTATTGTTTCATTTCTCTGAAAAGTTGTTCATACTACGCTAAGTTTCCATGAATGGGTATTTCTAAACCAAAGGCATCAAAAAGTATAGTACTTTTCCATATACTAGGAGAGTATAATTCTCTACTTATCATATGTTTTAATACTATCTATCAAGTGTTTAAAAATAATACAGTCATAACCAGGTTGAACATGTGCAATTGCCATGCAATGAACTTCTAACTTATTATCTTGAAAGGCACATACAACTTAACGCAGCACTTACCCCTGAGTGAGCAGTGTGTATTGTACTTTCTTTCTTTTCTTTATTTTAATGACGGTAAATCAAAGCAGACCTATTCACAGAAAATTAGCCAGCTACCACATTATCTGATCCAGAGACGTGCTATCTCTTAAACTGAAGTAATGTTTCTATGCTGCAATCTATCATTACCCTGAAATTGAGCACATAAACTCTTCAGAGTGATCTTTGTATTAATTCAAACAGAACACTATTTAAGCATAGCAAACTGCAGAATCCTGCTGCTGTGAATCCACTGCACTACCACGTGGAAGAATCACTGCCCCAGTTAGTACGTTCAGAAATAAACAAATATGGTCTCAGAGACTAGAAGACTTCAGTGTCAGATCCATGAGGAAAAAGTATGGCTTAGACATGTATGTTAAGGTTTCTTCTTTAGTTACTAGTTTGACATTGAAGCAATTCTGAGCTGAAGAAACAATGTGAAACAGAGAAAAATAAAAAATTTCTTCTGTGAAGTTTATATATTTAGTGGAAAAACTAGTGTGTTAAAGTGTATGTTAGTGGAACTGTGTCCTCACAAAAAAAGTCATCCAGAAAACAAAGCACTCATGATACCAACTAGTTCTCCTATTTTCTATGCCCTTGTTTGTTCATTATCAGCAACATTTTAACTTTTACGGTAACAAAAGTACATCAATAATCTCCAACCTTTATGTTTTCAGATACAAGAAAAAGAAAAATGGTTTTGGATATAGGAATTGGAAATGCATAACCTGAAAGATCACCACTGTCAAAAGTACAGAGATTTAAGCAATGACAGTAATGCCAGGCATTTCTCATCACTACCAAGTGCAAGGAAAATAGCAGCAACTTCTTTTACAGTTAAGCCCTAGATAATCCTCCACACCCCCTAATTTGTTGGTCCTCGTTTTATTTTCAATCTTCAACAAAATACTGTGTACATATTTACTTCTCCAGAAGTGGGGGAAAAAAAAATCAAGCAGAGAAATCGATTTTTATGACATTCCTATCATCCTGAAAGAGGGTTTAGAATTTGTCTACTTATCCTGTCAATTCTTGAGGAAAAACATCCCCAAAGTGATCAGCATTATTTAAGATCTCTGATACATATGTTTGGGCTTGAACAGGCAAGACAGTAACTTCTAGTTTTACCAACAACTTCCTTGTGTTATTCAGGCTTCTTTTGACTGGAGCTGAGGATTAGATTAGACTCAAGCAAGTTCTTAAATCCATCTACTCTATGTATATAAACAGAGACGCCAGAAGGGCTCATTAAAGAACCCCTTTTTACAAAACACTGTGTGCTTCAAAAAGCCTGCTGATACTGACATCGTGTTTTTCGACAGTTCTTAAAAGGTTGGCATTACAAATTGCATTCAAAAGACAAAGATAAGGTAGCAGGTACTAGTAAAAAGCTATGTTAGTAAAAGCCTCAGAACCATTAGCAGATTCTTATAACTGAACATGCTTGTTAGTTTAATAGTAATTCCATTAAAAAACATGATTTACATGTTGTGAGGAAAAAGCAACGTAGCATGCCTCTTAATGTGCACCTAACAGACACAACCACCAAACTGTGAGTGGTGCACTGTTGGTTTTGTTTCTTTTGCAGACAAATGCCTGAGCCCTAAGGGCACCCAGGGGCTTAATGTCCCCACCTGCCCTACCACCCCTGCCCATGGTCCCAGAGCCCAATTTCACCTCAGTCTGCAGCCAGCATTCCCCACAACAGCAATGCTGTAGGCAGATAATCCCAGCCTTGCCATCTGAATGGACTTTGGACCCACTCTGTAGCCTTGTCTCCAGCTCTGTTTCTAGTCCCATCACATTTTGCTGCTGATGAGACTCCTGGGATGGTCCCTGGGCCTGGACCTTAGCTGTGCATGGGGCTACCAATGGACTCCCATACCAACCCTGAGCTCTGCCCCCATGTTTACACCCTTTCAGTGGTTTACACCCTGCCTTATCTTCCCCATGGAGCCAACCTGCTCTTGCTGCTCTCCAACAGTAGATACAGGAACATGTTTGCATTCATTCATTCACAAGTTTACACAAATGCTAAAGGCTTTGCTCTGCCGACCTGGATAGATCTTCCCTGGCTACACTGGTAGCTTAGAAAGTTCATATGCAATCAGCTAAATGTAGGTGTCCACCTGGAACTGAACCAGGCACTATTTTCTTATTTGTGCACTTGAGCACTGAAATACCTTGTTAAACCTAGCCAACAATTATTGGCTAATTCACGTTTTTTAACTGACTAAATAATATAAAATACTCCAAGTTTCCTGACATTTTTCTTTAATTCACAAAGCTACCTGCTTCATTAATATTCTTGTCTCCACTGTTACTGCATCACAAAAAAACACCTCATAAACATGAATTCATGAACAGAAGTTAGGAGATAAAACATGGCAGTCTATGTTGTCAGAACCTGAATATCCTGAGAAACCTGTGGAGCATGTCCTCCCTGAAAATACTAGTAACTAAGGAATTAAATAATCCATTTTTGCAGACATGCAGTCTACGTTTTTTGGTACACATTTAATACGCATAGACAAAACCCATATCATGAATTCTTTGAAAGTCATTTTCTGCTTGCATGTGCATCACAGGGGTGCCTAAGGTTGTTCTAAATGGGTTGCCTCAGTTGCTGAGATAGCATAGCCATGCTAGCATAAACCCTGCATAAGGTACTCTGACCATTAGTTGTAACACATTTTTTAAGATAACAGTATATTTAGAAATTATTTTCAAAAGGCCATATGAACCTAAAGAATCTTAGCTGCCTCAAAAAGACAATCTCATCTTGGACCACAACAAGGGCAGGAAAGAACACGATTTGGACTGTGTAAAGAAATGGCCACATCTTCTCCAGACAAAAAAAAAAAAAGGATAATAAATAAAGCATACTTTAAAAGAGCATAATAGATGAGAACCTTTGGATGCTGCAACAGTAAATGAAGTATACTGCTACTGTCTAGTGTAGGCTGCCTAAAAAATTACAGGAAAAACAGCTTTCAAACAACAAACAGCTAAACACACTCATCTATTCAGTGGCATGTGTAATGACTTTTATCACGCGCCTCATATTTCTAAAACAGCCTTTATGAAAGTTTAGAATAGTTATACATTTTACATGAAACCACAACCTAGTATTTTCTAAATATAACAGGTAACGTGCATTAAAACAAGAACAATGTATTTAAAAATGTTTAAACCAAACA
Source organism: Cygnus olor (assembly GCF_009769625.2). Classification (NCBI taxonomy): domain Eukaryota; kingdom Metazoa; phylum Chordata; class Aves; order Anseriformes; family Anatidae; genus Cygnus; species Cygnus olor. Next base: position 29,600,216 of record NC_049169.1, on the reverse strand, counting down.
CAGGTTTATCCGATAAAATGTCATCAATGGCCCTATCCTTTTAAAAAATCCTCTAAATATACTACAAAGCAATTCCATTGAAAGGAAAACAACCCTATACCACACACACTTGTTTTGAAATTTACAAACTACATCATGTTTCATGTTCTAAAGAATAGTCTCTCTTCCTTAATTGCATTTTTGAACAAATATCCAAATACTTCCTCCATCATTCACAATCAAATCAAGAATAAACACAAATTTGTTTACTCTGTCTGCCCACCAAAGGAGCAGCAAACGCACACTATTCCCTGCTGATTACACAGCAAAATTGTGTCTGGCTCCTGTTCATAACAGGCCAAATTTAAATCATTTCACAAAAGGGAACTGAGGGGATAAGCCCATCACTAAATACTTTTACTTATAGATGTAGCTATGAAAATCACAGAAATCAACCTGAGTTTAAGTTGGAGAACTGCAACCTGGTTTCCTCACCATAAATGAGCTAAAAATAAATTCTGATTGCTGTATGAAATGATAAAATTGGCATATCAGATAGGAGTTCTTTTTTAATCTGTGTTTGTTTTTATTTTGGGGAGTATTCAGTCTTTTATTTTTTAAACAACAATTTTTATGCTTACAAATTTCCATATTTAGTATAATGAAAATGTAGCAAACATATTTATTTGTAAAGCCTTGAGGTCATCCTGACTTTGCCAGCTGCAAGAGAAACTTTATCCAAGCAAAAACTGAAGTGCTTTTAAATGTAAAATGTGTTCGCTTTCACATGAACAATCAGCCCGCAGGTAAAAAATGTCTGCCATGGACTCAAACAATAATGGTGGGATTTCTAGCTCTCTTTTCTGAATATTTGTAACTAACATTGTTGATCAGAAGTCCGCTGTGTATCACAATGAACTGTAATGTAATATGTGACAATAGGATGCCATTTGGCTTTTTTCTGCCCCCCCCCCCCCCTTTTTAATACTTTATTTTAAGCCAGAGGCATTTCCTCTCGCAGCTGATATGAAGATGGCTAATTTATATTCCCTGTAAGAGAAGAAGGCAGTGGGGGTGGGAAGGGGACATGCAGAATAATGGTATCACATTGCCTAAAGACTGTTTTTGGCCTGCAAACATTAAGATATTTTACAAGAGTTGCCACCATCACCTTGAGCATTGCTGCCTTGGACCAAGTATTTCTGAAATTGAAAATGGAGTGGCACCATCAGTGAGGAGAAAGTGTAGATAAAAGCTTACAGAACTTCTAACTTTACTGAGAATATCCAAAAGTGCAGTCTTTCTGGAAAAAGAGAACGGTTGGAGCCAGAAGGAGAATATACAGCCATTATGTACTGGCACTTTTTCCTTGTTTTCTGTGCTCAAGACCTGAACATCACAGGATATTACATTTCCAGTCTTGTGTCACTGTAATACTTTAATCTGTAATGATGTAAGTATAATTTTTATATCATTTAAAACCCTGTTAACCTGCCAGCATAGCACAGAAATTTTTGGTGTACTTGTATGTTAGGCTTCACAGATTTAGACTGTCTCGGGGGCTTGGAAAGTTTTTTTGAACTCCAAAAAAAATATAATCTAAGGTTTTCTTAGGCATTTATTAATCTTATCTGAACTCAGGACTTCTTCATTTGTTAATCCATATTTTACCATCTATCTAGTTGGTTGAATAAATTCTTTAAATTAATTATTTCAGCCATAGTTCAGCCATTTGCCTTCTGTTATTTATCAGATATTAGAAAAATTTAAGAAACACTAATCACTGACTCAAAAATTTACTGAGATGATTACTAAATCCAGGAATTTGTGCAGTTCATTTAAAACTAAGATAAAAAATGAAAATACACGATGAAAAATGTAGCGTGTAAGTAAACTGCTAAAAATACTTAAGAATGTTTTTAAATGAATGAGAAGTTTAAAATATATGCCTTCATCTCTGGATAACAGCCTTCCTTTAACTCATTTGTTCCACCTAGTCAAACCTCATGTTGGGAAACTGATCACGAAGAACTGATTCACCCAGGCAGAAACACACTACACGGATGAGCATGTGTTTCACCAGAGTAAATTCAGGGCTATTTATGTAACACCAAGGTACAAATTCCACAAAAGATGAAAATTCTCACCATTGATGAGACTGAGGAAAGCACGTAATTTTATTCTGGATCTCCTTTATGCACTTCTACTATTCAAGCACGTATTAAATATTCAAGTATATTTAATTCCTGCATAGCTGAGAAAGTCAAAAACACAGATGGGAACTAAGGAACTGGAAAGAAACAATAAAATATCAAAGATACGCTCAGGTTAGATCACAATCTTCTATGGAAGATCTTTGTATTCTATACGATATGTAAGAAAAAAAATCTCTTTATACTAGGTCAACATTTTCATTGACTTCAGTGAGATAGCATTTCATCCTGAAAAATTACTGTTAAAAGAATATACAGTCCCATGCCTAAGTAGCCCAAGTTCTACCCACAGATCAATTTCCCCTTCAATACCATTCCCTATTAGTCATGCCTCCTATCCTAGCCATCAGTAAAAGTGTCAGAAACATTTCAGTTAATCTGCCAAAGTAATTCAAAATTGGATGTCTCCTACCAAACCCATCCAATTCTTCATGCTCTCCAGCCTCACTGTTTGCAGCTCAAACAGGCCTCAGCTTCCCAGTCCAGCCACTCCACAACACACAGATCTACATTTGCACTTAAAAACCTGATTTCACACACAGCTTAGACCATATGAAAAATGAACTGTTTAACCTGTTGGTAGAAGGTATTGGCAGCTCTGTAAGAAAGTGTATTCTGCTTGAACTATGAGTATTATGACTTTACCAAAAATCAATTTGCAAGCAAGACTTCAAAAAACTGCTGCTACACAGGAATGCATAAGGGAAAATGCTATCATTTGGCTAGTGTACCCTTATTCTGTTCAATCACTAAGATTTTTTCAGTGGTTACACTGAACCCAACTGCTTTTTAATAAATAACTTGGGTATTTGGAAACTTCGTTTGAAGATAGATATGAGTTCAGATTACAAAGTTTTGTTTAAAAAAAAAAAGTTAAATATACTTAGTATTTCTGCATTACGAAACTGACTCTAATTTACATTTAGCTATAGAAGAAGTAAAATAGAAGTATAGCGGAATACATACAGGAATAGTCAATAGCTAGCTGAATATGAGCTAGCAGTGTGCTCAGGTGGCCAAGAAGGCCAACAGCATCCTGGCTTGCATCAGGAATAGCATGATGAGCAGGACTAGGGAGGTGGTTGTCTCTCTGTAGTCTAGTGAGGCTGCACCTCAAGTATTGTGTTCATTTTGGGCCCCTCACTACAAGAAGGACACTGAGGCCCTAGAGCACGTCCAGAAAAGGGCTACGAAGCTGGTGAAGGGTCTAAAGAACATGTCTTATGAGGAGTGGTTGAGGGAACTGGGGTTATTTAGCCTGGAGAAAAGGAAGGCTCAGGGGAGACCTTATTGCTCTCTACAACTACCCCAGAGGTTGTAGCGGGGTGGGGATTGGTCTCTTCTACCAAGCAACAAGTGGTAAGACAACAGCAAATGGCCTCAATTTCCATCAGGGGAGGTCTAGGTTGGATTTTAGGAAAATTTTCTTCACTGAAGGGGCTGTGAAGCATTGGGTCAGGCTGCCCAGGGAAGTGGTTGAGTCACTATCGCTGGAGGTATTTAAAAGATGTGTAGATATGGTGCTTAGGGACATGGTTTAGCAGTAGACTTGGCAGTGCTAGGTTAACGGTTGGACTCGATGGTCTTAGAGGTCTTTTCCAACCTAAATGATTCTATGATTCAGTATCTAGTAAGACTGCCATTTGTCTGACTTAAGGTACCAGAAAATTATTCATGTAGCAATGAACATCCTTATCCTGGAAATCTCTAAACTGTCTTTGGTAATTCATTCCAGATACTCTGCCAATAAGGACCTACTGTTGTTATGTTTTTAATCAATTCCCTGAGAATCAGAGTTTCAAATCAAACATTCTTCCAGTGTTTGCAACCCTATCACCAGCGTTCAATTCATGCATGCCATGGAAAAGGTACCGTGAAATTAAAGTTTCATAGCAAGGAAAAAGAAACTCCAGTACTCTATTTTCATTTTCCAATCTGAAATAAATATAAATATGAAAAAAATAATAGTAATTAACAAATAGAATAGCAAAATATATGTTTGTTTTTTAAAACTATTTCCTCACTGATACTTTAATTTTATTCTTAAAACTGGAAAGCAACAAAAATATTTTGATATTATTTTGTGATATACTATGTACTGTATCAAGTACTACAGTACACTTGCTGACAGAAACAAGACTCCAGGGGTCGCCAATAAAGAGAAAATTTGCAGTATGTTCTATCTATAAAAGTATAATCAAAGAGAATATTTTATATGCTCAGAAATAACTTCTTAACATTTTGCACTCAAGTAAAACAGTCTAAGTGTATATTTTTTAACCTTATAATGATTTTTGGCCAGTGTAGGTAGTTTTCTGAGAACATCTTAAAACTAATATATTAAGTCACTTTATTAGAAGTAAGTAAGACTATAATCAGAGTAACAGTTAAGGGTAGTAAATTATGCATATTTTTATTAGGTTACCACTGCTGACATTATATAGGGGCACTGTATTTAAATAAATTATTATATATATTTATATATGCATTTTTAGGGTCCTATAACATTAAACTAAAACAGGAAACTAAAATAGGAAACCCCAAATTAAATTCTCATGATACCTCTCTACCACTGTCATTCAAAATTCCCTTCCTGTGACAGAGAATTTGTAATTTTTTTTATACCTAACCCAGACATGAGATATACATACCTGATATAAAGTATTTTCACTCTTTTCTATAGAGTGCTCCAATATGATTCTCATTATTCTATTTGACTGAAGACAAATATTTAAAAAAACCTTAAACCACCACCTGAAAAATGCATACTTTTGTATTTGAGATGCAACATACTTGTTAAAGCTGCCTACTCAACATTTGCAACAGTAAAGAGCTGTTCTCCTCTCAAAGCCTCCTCTTCCTTTTAAATGAGGCCTTTTAGTTTGAAGTAACCTCAAGAACAAAAGACACAAGCGAAGATCCCTAGAATAAACCACTTTCTCCAAATTGTTTCAAGTTCTCTCATGATTTCTATCGTGGCTCACTTATCATGTTATTAATATTAAAATGTGTTTCAGCTTCCAAGAAGAGAATCTTTGAAGCAACTTAATAAATCAGGACAGTTTGGGGAAAGTATATGCTATCAAGTTCGCAAGAGCAGTAAACAGTTGTGAAGTAGTTCTGTATGCTAAGACAAAATTTCAAATCATCTTACATGGCGGATAAGGAAATAAAGCTAAAGTCCTTTCTGACATTGGTCAAGATTGTTAGTTTTGTAATTAATACTAAGTAAAATTAGTTAAGTCAGATAGCAAAAGGTGAGGAACCTGAGATTCCTTTACTATGTTTCAGATATATCTTGGGAATTATATTCACCATTTCTTTTTTTAACTGACAACACTAACTGAAGGTCAGATGACAATATACCTGTATGAATAACATCAATATTAGTGAATCATTCTATCGTTTCATGATTCCATGATTGCCTCTGATTTTTTTTCTTTTTTCTAACCACTGATATTCTCTGGGACAAAGCAAATCAAAATATCAGAACACTGTGAGTCAAACATGCTAAATAAAGTGAAGTTACATCATCCTCATAAATAACTTCTTGGTTTTCAAAGATCTTCCTGGAAAAAATATCAAAGAAAAAAAAATTAAAATCGAGTTACTGGAGAAAGGTTTTTTCCCAGCCACAAGTAGCAAGTTTTCAGTACATCTTTCACTGATGCAGAATACAGAATTCAAATAAATAAACTTAAACAAATCAAATAATCAAGGTTCCAGTCCACTTCAGCTACCATACCTATGTCTTTCTTTACAATTAAGAGTACAGCTTGCTTTAGAAAAAAAAATGGTTTTGCTCAAAACTCAGCAAAAAGGAGTCTTGTTTCAAGGCTAGGTATTAGGCATCAGAACAATATTAATAACAATACAAATATGATAGGCATATCCATCAGCCTTCCAATAGTTGTTGGGCTGGAGAAAGAAAATCTAGGAAACACAGGCACTTTGTAGATCAGCTAATATATAAACCAGGCAATTGTATGTTCAGAGCTAATATCTACTTCCATTTACCGCATTAATAATTCACATTATTTTATCTGAAAAGACATCATATTCATTTTATGTTGTACAATCTAGTTTTTAGAAGACAAACTATTTAAACAAGAATCTCAGATTTAATTAAAAAAAATAATCCTCATTACAAAAATAAATAAATAAACTATTGGGTTTTTTTAAAAGCCTCCTGTATCCTTCACTGTATCCTGAAAAATAAACATCAGAAAGCAAGCAAAAGACCAAATTTGAGGGCATTTTATCACGTGATTTCCAAATTAAATTCAGGGTTTTCCAGAAGCCTTCTTCCAATTGAATGGTTGAATGGCTCAGGTATACAGTTTTCTCTCAGTGAGCAGAAAGGAACAACAGATTCTAATTCATGCCTTGCTATTACTGCTTTTATGGACCGACTCTAACAAATATCAAACCAAATAATCATCTATGTAAACACTTAACCCAAATAGATGTTTAATCTCCATATATTACAGAGCTGCAAAAGACAGTTCAATAATTCAAAGCATAAAAAATCCCTAGAATACTTTTTTAAAGGACAATTAATGATTTCTTATCACTACTTACTGATATTTCTCTTTTAATTAAATCACCACCTGTACAACTTTTAGCTGGATTGTATCTGCCGCTTGGCTTAGCACCCAGACTTGCTACATCAAGATTGCTGAAGAAAGTACAACACTTTAAAGGTCAAAGTATAGTCATAGTGTTCTGTGGGAGGGAGGAGAGAAGACTATGAAGTCTCATCTTGCCTTGAGATGTAAAAGCAGATGTGAGTTAGAGTGGAAACAGCACATAGCAACTTCTCCCTCTCTCTGCACTCTAGTTAAGTCTGCCCTGCAAATGCAACTGTTTTAAGAAATACAAAGTGGACATTGCATAGATAAGAACATTTTGGATGCAATGAGATAATGAAATACCTTCCATATTGTCCTTATACAGAGATAGAAAAAATGTTTCAAAGACTAATACAAGATACAAAACAAAAACAAACAAACAAAAAACATGCTAACAAGGATGAACCACCTTTTAAAAAGCAAAGCTAAAGAAAGGTTATTTTCCTGTCTTTATCTCCAAAATAATGCTCTCTTCCATGCATTAGGGCTTAAATACACCTGCAACCTCTCACTAGGTAAATCCAGGAAAAAAGGACATATGAATCAATTTTAAAAATGAATTGACAAGGTTGGGAAAACAAAAATAAAAATAAAAAAGCAACAAACAAACAAAAAAAGTACAGAAAAGACTGCAAGCTGATATCCAGATTCCATGCTGACATTAATATCTGAGTGCCTTCCTGAACACCAAGCAGCAATTTGCTCATCCCTTTCGGTTTTGGCTCCCTACACTACCAGTACAAAATGACAAATAATCATGCAGCAACATATAAGCACACACCTATTTGCAATGCATACTAGCAATCTAGCTGTATGGTGATTTTTTCCCCCACTTATTTAAATTTATTTCTAAAACATCCTCCTAATACTTGAACTGGATGCTTAAATGGCTGTATTTTCACATGTCTGACCAGAGTTATGTTCAGCCATCATCAGAGAAGGCCATTACTCAGGCTGTCAGGCAGCAAAGTAAAGGCAACAAAATATGGCAGGAGGAAAGCAGATCTGCAGCATCGCGCTCCCCAAGGAGCACACAGTGCCGGCGGTCATTAAGCTAGCTGGCTGGTAATGGGGCACACGCTTGTGTGGCTGCTCTCAGCTCCTCCTTCCATAGCCTGATGGTCACAGGGACGGAGCGAAGCAGCTCACACCTCCCCTTCTAATCAGTGTCCCTGCATGGCTCATAGGGACATTTGCGGAGGCTAGGACGTGGGGAAGCAAACTGGCTGACTGCTGGGGCAGAGAGTTCATTTAAAAGAGGCCATCATGCCAAGGGGCAAGGGAGAGAGGACAGAAAAAAGCAGCTGTTCTGCTTCATCAAAAATTTACAATTCATTAGATGAAGGCAAAATAAAGCATTTTATCTCTGCTCTCGAGGGGGCAAAATTAAATTTTTCCAACACTGCTGAGTAGCACTAAAATGTGACACACCTAAACTAATGAACTCAAGAAAACTGTTGCATTTTTAAAACACACATTATCTACACTTGGCTAACATCCTATTCAGTGATACTTTGTATCACTTTATAATTACAGACCTATAAAATCTCCATTAAATTCACACCAGTAAACATTTCTTTGAACTGCGTGAAATAAAGCATTGTGATATATGCTGTTCTCAGCATTTATTATAGGTATTAGAAATACATTCAGTAGACCAGATTACAAAAAAAGTCATAATTCCACAAAAATCAAAGTAACAGGGCCCTTAATTGCCTCAGACCAATAAAGGAAAAATGGTGACAAATTCTATTAAAAATATATTAAACAAATGTATTTTAGGTGGCAACTCCCCACCTTCATTTTAGTGAATTTCATTCCTTGAATTTCATGAACTTGCTAGTTTTACATCAGAAGCTGTGGGATATAAAGTATGGTCATTGCCTATGGATTTCAACATAGGCTAAAAGGAAAACCTAGCAAAAAAGAAGGAAAGGGAAGAAAAAAAGTCATATACTTTTTGGATGGTATTAGATGGTTTCTTCAGTATTACTTTTCACTTTTTCTTTACCCACAGAAGTCCTATTTTTTTTTTTTTTAAAGTCTTCTGTAGATGAGAAGCACATAAATGGCTGATGCTTAAAACACTGAATATTTAAAACATTCCTGGAAAGTCCTGATAAATGATAGGGATCATCTGTGAGTGTCACATCTTTCTCTCTCTCTCTCTTCTACGTTAGAGACCTTGGAGCCTGATCTTTTAATCTCTGTATGCCACCATACGGCCCTATGACAAGCATAGCGATCCATCCAGACAGCAGCTAGCTGTAAATTAATAAGAACAAAGACAAGCAGAGGACTTGAGAAACCTGCTTGAATCTTTTTGTGACTGGGGCAAAGAAAACCTTTCTTTTTGTACTTTCCTTGAACAGACATAGACAGATGTTCTAATTTCCCAGAGAATGTCAAGTCCACAGATCCATCTTTATTGTAGCATACTCACAAGTTACAAAATTTCAAAAGTTCTGGCAGATCTTTCTCTGATGTGCTCTGTCCATTAAAATATTCAAACATACAAGTTGGAACATCAAGAGTTTGTGTAAAGGGAATGCCTGGAATCAAAAATGCCTGTGGACTCCTCACATACATCTTCATGCTATTATCAATGGCAGATGGCAACTTCTAACTTCCAAATTCACATTAAAATTAAGGAATTATTTCCCTTTTTTTTTTAAACCAGCTAAATGATATTTTAAAGTCAGAGCAAAAGCCACATATGAGAATACTATGTGTAAATGTAAAAATACATGATTATTTAGAGAAACACACACACATTCAACCAATGAAGGACCTGTAACTACCCAGTAACAATACTTTTGCAAAATCATAATTTAGTAGCACAGTACAAATATTGAACATTGCATATTCAACCTTCAAGAGGAAATATTCACAAACAATTTGGTTATATTGTTTTAGAAAATACATGTAGGGAAAATAATCAGTTAAACAATTGGTGTATTTCGCAATCAGGAAAAGAGACTTCATTTGAAAGAGACAAGCTTTCCTGAATTATTCATGAAAAAAAAAAAAAAACTATCCTAAAAGTCCAAATATATTCTGGAAGTAATCTTATCTTTTAAAAAGATTTATCTCTGAAATCAGTGGATGTTATTCTCCACAGGTTTTCAACAGCCTATGTATAAAAAGTTTTGGCCAGCATGGTGGCATGACAGGCTCGGCTGCCAGCTTCAATTTCTTAGTTCATGAACAAGTACCTTGGATGTAGATCACAGAAGACTGATGCGTTCAAGGTAACACATATCTAAGTACTGCTGTACTGATGTTGGCTATTTTATGGAGCAACCATGGCATCAGTTCTAGCACAGGAAGGCCATTTTGCTCATCCAACTAAACACCAACAAATGTAATTGCAAGACAGAAAGGGTCAGACACTATTGTGTCGTTAGCGACACAAAGCATTATGGTATGTATCATAGAATCATTAAGGTTGGAAAAGACGTCCAAGATCATCAGGTCCACCCACCCCCTACCACCAATGTCACCCACTAAACCATGTCCCCAAGCATCACGTCCAACCGTTCCTTGAACACCCCCAGGGACAGTGACTCCACCACCTCCCTGGGCAACCCGTTCCAATGCCTGACTGCTCTTTCTGAGAAGAAATGTCTCCTCACTTCCCACCTGAACCTCCCCTGGTGCAACTTGAGGCCACTCCCTCTAGTCCTATCACTAGTTACCTGTGAGAAGAGGCCAATCCCCAGCTCCCCACAGCTTCCTTTCAGGTAGTTGTGGAGAGCAATAAGGTCTCTTGCCCTTGACTGTATGCATATTGAACCACTGAATCGCAGGGTATCTTCTTACTGATAGGAGAAGAAAGGAACTCCTTTTATGAGTATAAAAAATATTTCCTTTTTTTTTTTTAAGGATAATTTTTAATTAAATTAAAATGCTTCCAATTTATGTAATTACCCTAAAATACCAACAAGTAGTAGTAGTATTTGATTTGGATGAATACCTTCATAAGGACATACATAATTCATGCTATAGCTGGAAAAATAACTCCATTATAAAATATATATATATTCATTGTACATATATAATTCAGTTTTCCAAGTGTAAATATTGCAACAAGACATTTTAACACTGATTGCTGCTCTAATAATGTACCAAACACCAGCTTGGAAATCAAACATTTACAAGAATACAATTAAAATGAAAGTCCCACTCCCAAAATAAAAAATGTGTGATAAATAAATGAATTTATAAAGTATTCCTGCTGCCTTTGTCCAGTTCTTTTTTTCCCCATATGGTATATTATTTGTCATATGGAAGCTGCAAAAATACCCTTTTACAGAATAAATTAGAAAAATGAAGCATAAACAATAAAGTCTGCTCAGCAGTCATGTTTTCCAGAGCTCTGTAGGGTAGCTGCAGGAATCTTCCATGCTGTGAGTGTTAATGAGACCCTCCATAGGCACCATTAATACATAAAAGCAATCACCTATAACTCACCTTTTCAAATCTGTACTTCTTGATTTTAGTAACTGGAGGCAAAATAGAAAACAACATGCAAATACTATCCTCATTTACTGATATGCAACCATTAGCCAAATGGGGTTGACAACAAATAAGTTAGTGTAGTACATAAATGCTTCAAGAATCAAGCGGATTCCAGAAGCACTCGGGAGAATATGCGGGATTTTGAAGCCTACAAAACTGTCTCTAAACATATGGTTTTCCGGATGGAAGAAAACACACTTATAGGAATTACTAATTAGCTAAAAGTGGCTTGATTCAGGATGCTTACATACTCACAACAGAATGGCTATCTGACCAAACTCAGTAATGACAGTGTTCTGGCATGAATAAAATTTTATAGCGTATCTCCAAGTTGTTGTTAATCTTTTATAATATTTAGTTAAATGAAAGGGGAAAAAAAAAAAAGGGCAAAAAAGCAAATTTTCCAGACGGATGCCGTGGAAGTACCAGATAACAGTTGCCAACATGAGGCCATTGTCACGAACCAGCAGCTCACACAAGCAAGTTTCCAAATCAGGCACTGGACATCAGCCTAAGAGAGCTCCACCAGCTTGTGAAGGACCTCGGGCTCCCGTTAGCAGGTACGCCACTGCTGAGCTGCCAACCTCCAGGCAAAGGCATGTCTGGGGTCTGTCAGTCCCTCATATTTAACAAATTCTCAAGTCAGTTCATTCTACCTAAAATGAGCAGCTTAAGATATTACTTGCTATAGTTAGTGACAAAAACGTGAAACAATAACATGCCTGAGAGCTATCGTTCACTCTGGTCTGGGCTCAAAGTGATTTCTCTGTTCTAGTTACTGTCAAGTTTCTGTATGATTTGGACAGATACCTAGAAACGAGACACTTTTTGAAAAAAAAAAAAAAAAAAAGAAAGAGACTCACCCCTTCCACAAAATGGACTCCAACTTTCAAAATGGTGAAAGTTCAGCTCAGGTCTCCCTTTCAGAGCTGCATTTCTGTTTCTGCTGATGTAAATTAACCCTTGGGTTTCCCACAGTTCCCATTACCAACTGCTGATTCAGGTAGGACATCCTGTACCAATCCAGTGCTTTTTGGTAAAGTGCTATATACTGCCTTGTAAAAATACTTTTTCAATAGCACAATTTGCTGCATAAGCCCAAGCACACAACCTGGGCTGCAGTTCTAAGCTGAACATGAAAAAACATATCAAAGCTTTCCCTCAAAGGCAGTTTTGCTGGATGTTAGGTCTGCCCCTTGCCTCTCCTTTTGCTGGCTGATACCCATCAGGCCCCTCACTGAGTAATTTCAGCATGCTAAGTTGGCAAAAGATTATTTTTTTTGGGTGGCCAGGTTAGCTTCCCGATGCCTCGGTGTACTCCTACGGCTCAGTCAGCATCTGACAAAACCTGAAGCCCTTCTTTTTTTTAAAAGAAAAAAGGACAAGTGGACTTGGTAAGTGGCAGAGTGAAGGAAGACGGCAGCAGGGAGTTAAACAGGCTTGGTTGCTAGCACACTTATTTAGACAATGAAATGCATGTCCTGAGTGTATTTCACTTTCAGAGAAGTGAAAAATCGCTGTGGCTGTACATGAGGTTTTCATCCTTAAATAAAATATGACTTCAGAAATACTCATTGTACAAACACACAACTAGGAAAGTAAGAAATGCATCTCACTAATAGCTCCTCAAAGAACCAGAACATGATGATGGACAAACCTGAGAATGATAATTTATTAGAGATAAATGATCTATAAATGTGACTTGCTAGAACAGAGAGTACCATAAGAACAGCCACTTTCATCTAAGAATAAAATTTCTTTTGCTTTTAATTTTAGACTGGACTATCACCAGCAAGCAGTCACATACTGCTATTTGGTAGTTGAGTTAGTGGTTCACACAACTGAAATATCATTTTCTCTCATCTGGATTCCATCAAATAACTCAGGAAAAAAAGTAAATTCCATCACTGTTCATGTTCCCAGACAGCACTGGCTGAACTGCAGTTTTCAAAGGCAGAAAGCTTTATACACTATCCCAGCGGCATGTTAAACCACTGTGTCAATTACTATTGTAATCTACATCATCTACTACAACATCTCTCTCTTTCTTTCTTTTATTTATTTATTTTTATTCCTCTCACTCTATTTTTAATGAAAAAGTGAAATACTGCCAGTGCCTGCCAGACAGGAAATTAGCTCAACATTAGGGACAAGCAAAATTGCACTAACACTCACTAAAAAGAGCATAGCTATTTTCTGATTTTTTTCTTATTGCTTATAGACAGTTGCTGTATAGACATTAGACTAAACCAACAAATAAGCAAAGTTCAAAATGGCCTGATCCAGAGCACAGCAAAGTCGAGGCAAAATGCCTCACCATATTTAAATTTAGATGTCTGCCACAAACTCCCATTTCAAAACAACTTTGAATTACTGTCAACATCAGTTGTACAACTGTTATTGCAATGAGAAGCTTATTGCCGCAGCATGCTTTAACATCCAGAAGTCTGAAGAGTTACAAAAGGGGTCACCGGGATTAATGGAGGGTGGATATTAAATTAGATCGAGGTATTAAACAAAACAATACAAATGCAGCCCGTGGCTCAGACAGTCACTGGGATCTTATCTCTTGGAAGCCCAGTGCACCAGGAGAAGAAACACATGCTTCTTCCTCCATATGTTATAGCTTGGGCAGACTATGGGAGTTTGTTCTGTTTTTAAATACTGTTTATGTCATCATTCTGTCAAGAAAATTCCTTATTTCTTAAAACCCACTTACCCCAGGGAAAAAATAAAAGAGACACTGACAAAAATAAACATGTGAAGTCCATAAAGTGCCACATTCAGGATATTTTCCTTTTTAGTTATGTTGGGTTTTCATTGATTGTTGTGATATGGCACAAATAAATGGATGTTCTGCAAGTAGTAGACTTTTTTTTCTTTTTTTTTTTCCCCTGTAACAGACTCAGCAAATAATGTTCCACATATTGTGACACCAAATGTGCTGGTGCTCTTCAACTGTTCTAACACTGTTTCAAAGAATTAGACATCCAAGGTTGTTTTTCTCAAACCAAATTTTGCACAGATATAAACTGCTATGGTAGATTAACCTCAACACGCCAAGCTATATACATGAATCATTAGATTTTATTTAATGGACATTTCTAAACATCAGCTTTCAGTGAGGACTATGCTGATAATTCTTTTCCTGTAATCACCCACTGAATTTATTTGAACTCATTTGCTGGTAATTTGTCAAAATAAAGAATGACACCAGAACTTAGCAACTTTATGCTAAATTATACACCTATTTAATACCTAAGAATGCACACCTGCTTCATACCTAAGAATGCTGACCATGGGACTACATTACTTATGTTCCAAGAAAGCATTTTGGGATGAACATCTCAGGACTTTAAGCCTAAAATTACCATTGATAGCAATATATGTTTACTCTCCTTCCATTCACAGCCACATAATATAAAGTTTATAGATCAGAAAGTACTTTTCACTTAAATTACGACTTCTATGATGGACACGACCTTCTTCATTATGTGTTCTTAATCACTTATTTTCTCTCTTCAAATAGAGTGAATCGGGTAAAACCATCTGGAACTGGGAGGAGATTGTGCCTTCATAGTGACCAACCAAGCACCGAAGGAAAGTCCCCCAAAGGCAGCAAGGGATGGCAGAGCAGGGAGTGCCAAGACAGGCAGGGCTTATCCAACCAGGAGGAGACAGAAAGAAAACTAAGGATCAGAGATTTCTAGTTCTCATCATCCCAGAAAACCATGTGGTGGTTAAAACCAAGCGTGGGATGAAGAACGTGCTAGGAAGGGCCCACTGGACAGGAAAAGAGCAATGTAAACCCTGTTTATTCTGTTCTGGCCAACCTAGCTACATGTGGCATTGCTACTGTTTTTTGTTTGTTTGTTTTTCTATTTTAAAAATAATGATCTTGCATAAACTGTTTTTTCTGAGTTTAAAAACCTTATGGTCTTTTACAGGAGCTCCCCATAAAGACAAATTCAAATAAGATTCTCTTCAAAGCTCTGGCCTTCTCTGGGAACCATGACAGCTTGCTACAATCCCACTATGAAAACTTATTTCATTAACATTTCAATATTATAGTTTTATAAATTTTGTAGATTTATAATTTATAGAAATACAATTTATGGAGATGTGTTTTATATAAAGATTTATAACATCTATAAAGAGAACTTTATAGATCTATAAAATTTACAGACATATCTTTTAATGTTAAATCAGGAAAGACTCCATTTATTTACCTAAAACCTAACACTTCTGTCAGCTGCACTTAACAGGGAGAATGAATTTCAGCTAATATTAAAGTTTTTTCTTGTGCAGAATTTGCCCAGTTGGAATTATGTCTGTATCTGACTTAAAGCATCAATCCTGAATCACAAGAAAAGAAGACAGTCATTCAAGTTCCTATTATATTCAAATGAGATATTACATAAAAATTATCATTATGGTAAGTTGTAAGGTTATGATTACTCTCTCTAGACAAGTTATCACGGAGATGGAGAAGACCCAACATGAATGCCACCAGAATGCCACCAGAGGGGCAACAATACTCTGCACGTACCACTCAAATATACACATCAAACACAGCTTCTAAAAATGACAAATATGAGAGGGAGTGAATAAATCTGGTGTTCATTGAGTAACTAGAACAAAGTGTAAGTGCAGGTCAACTTTCTAGCTCTAGAGGAAGAGTTTAGATATTCAAGGAATCTTCAAAGTGAATCTGAATCTACAAGGGCATAATGTGGGAAAATAGGTTAAGAACAGGCAGTGTTACTATTTTTAGGCACAAAGGAAATCTAAGAATATGCGTACATGTGAATCCCGACAGAGAGAGAGAGCAATGTCAAAAAAAAAAATAGAGACTGAACAAGCAGATAGAATTTGCCAATATGTGAAGGACTCTGAGAACTACAATGATAAAAAAAGCTCTCTAAAAATACTCTTGTAAAAGAAAATAAATATCCTGCAACTTAAAAGGACGACATAACCTAATCATTTTTTCTGTAATTTCCATTAATGACATAAATAACTAAAATGGGAATAATTTACCTACTGCACTGCAGTGTTCACGTGTTCACAAAGTGCTCTAAAGTCAGAAACAGCTGCTCAGACACTCATGCTCTTATTAAAATGCTTCTAACAGACTGAAATAACAGCATAGTTTTGAAGGATCTGAAGTCAGATGATCATAACTAGTTCTCGGGCCAGTCTCAGAGCCCAATCATATATTTCTGGTACCAGTTTATGTACAATTTACTTATCCTGTTCTTTTTCCATCCTTGTGTTTTTTTCCCTGTATTTCTCTAATTCTGCTGATTTGGGGCACTGCTTTAACCGAGTAACTTACGGATAACTGCATCATTCTCCTGTATATCAGTCTCCTCTGCACTTTGTTACAAAAAGAAATCTCTGACATCAGTCTCATTGTAATTGAGTTTAAGAAAGCGAGGACAGTCCACATAAACTAGCCTTCTGTCTGACAATGGCCAAAAAAGGATGTTTAGGGAAAAGTGTAACAACAGAACAGGTGTGTATTCAAAATACCCTAGAAAATCTGTGAGCAATGTTCAGTCTAGAGAATCCTGAGCCATACATGCTATCTTTACAGCTTAGCTTTTTCTTCATGAAGTAAAAAGCAAACCAACACTGATGGGATTGCATTACTATCTCCACAGATCCACCCCTTTGAAATTTTTCTTTTAATTTATTGAGCGATTTGCACCCAATTTAGCACAGGAGTACGAAGCATCAATGTATTAAGTTTCAGTGTTAAGTTTCTGCAAATTTAATGAAAATCAGCAGCTGGGGAAGGAGACACTTAAATTAATGGACCCTCATGGAAAAAGGCTATAAGAGTGAACAAAACGTTATCTGTTCCATATGGTCTGCACCGTGGCCAGCTTAGCCATGGCATATTTCCACCCATTCCACAGCCCTAGGTGGGAATTCACAATGGAGCAGTGGGTACTATACAATGTGTTGGATGGAAACTAGACAAAGCAATGGCAACCTGGGGAAGGCATGGAGTTAGTGCTGTGGGAGACAGTAAAGAACGGAGTGTACCGCAGTGGGATGGATAATGTGGGGGAATGGGATGGAATAGAGAGAGATCTGTGCAGGAAATCTGGCCTCCTTAGCTCTTTGTAACAGCTCAGTGCAATAAAGACAAAGTTAACCTCTTTCAAGAGTAAAAAGAGTAGAAGAAAATAGTGTTGAAAGGAGATGGGAAGAAAAGCAAAATAAAAGGTAGTTGTGGCATAATGGAGAAGGTAAGCAGTCTGTAGAGTAAGACAGTTCCAGAGATGCATTTCTGTACTATCTGAGGAAAAAAAATAAATAAAAAAATAAGCCTGGAAATTTAAGTGGATAGAAAAGTGCTTAAAAGACAAACTCTTCCTGATAGAATTTTCTCAGCTGCAAAGCTTTTGCACTACTTTGTGACAATTTTGGGGATAACAGAAACTAAAATACCAACTGAAATAACAATCCTCCCTCACATTTTCTTGCTCAGTAGCTGCCAGTACAAATGGCTTCAGCAGTGTGAAACATAACTACCTATCCATCTATCAGACGATGATATAAGCTAAAATATCTCTCAAGATCAACTTCCAAATTCCAAATCTTCTACACTGCCCTGGTTTCAGCTAAGATAGAGTTAATTTTCCTCCTAGTAACTGGTATGGTGCTGTGTTTGGGATTTCAGATGAGAATAATGTTGATGACACACCGATGTTTTAGTTGTTGCAGAGCAGGGCTTACACAGAGCCAAGGACTTTTCAGTTTCTCTCTCTGCCCTGCCAGCGAGGAGGCTGGGGGTGCAGCAGGAGCTGGGAGGGGACAGACCCAGGACAGCTGACCCAAACTGGCCAAAGGGATATCCCATACCATTATGGCACCATGCTGAGCAATTAATATGGGGTGTCAGCCCATGTAGCCAGGAGGAGGGATGGGGGACAGGTGGGAGATGGACAGACACCACAGCTCAGGAATGAGCTTGGCATCAATTACTGGGTGGTGAGCATTGTGCGTTGCTTGCTTTGTACGTCTTATTATCATTAATAATAATTATTATTATTTCTCTTTCTCTTCTGTCCTACTAAACTGTCTTTATCTCAACCCATGAGCTTTCGCTTTTTTTTCTCTCTCGATTCTCTCCCCCATCCCATGGCACAGGTTGGGGGAGCAAAGAGCTGTGTGGTGCTTAGCTGCCTGCTGGGTTAAACCACAACATACACTAATAGAAATTATTAGAAAAATGATTTTGTACTGAAAAAACAACTTTAACATTTCAGAAATTGCTTTCATTCAAACGGGGACAATTAGAAATTCTCACAGAGAAACAATTACAAAAATATTACAGTTAGAAATATGAAAACTTAATAATTTGGAATTATTCTGGTATTAAAAACAAGAAATAAACTTAGCCTAGAATAAGACAGGGACACACGCTGCTTCATCTGCAAGGCCCTCCGTAACAGCAAGATGGGTCTACTTTGGCTACCATTTTCCTGTACCTTGTCATAGGTGTCAGATAAACAAATAACTGCAGCCTGGTTTGTTAAGGAAGATGAAAAACATAAAAATGGGTGAGATGAAAAGAAGGCCCAATTAAAAGACTGCATTAAATGTATGTGACACAAATCTTTCCATAACTAGTGAAGACTTATGTTGTGGCACAAAAGAAGCAAAATAGGGGAGAGGGGCTATAATAATCAACTAGAACTCGGATTTCATAATGGACTGCAAAACAATTCAATATAAACTAATTAAAAGTCCAAGCTTCCAGTTTCTGTGTAATTGCTGCACATTTGTGGCACGCTGTATTTGTTGGATTTTTGTTCCTATATTGGATAAGTGCTTAAAGCTTTAGTCATAAATATCAAAAACAAAGACTAAGGTCCTGATGCACCAAAACTGGTGATGCAGTACTACTCATTGGAAAAAACAATCCTTTCTGCTTTTCATGTTAATGTGTTAAACAAGCGAGTCAAAAATAATTTTGAAAATCTTCCTAAATAATATTTTTCTTTGATTGTTTTATGTATACCAAAATATTTTAAAGTGTGTGGCTTGCAATGACATTATTTGAATGCCTTAAAGACATCCGATTACTGAAGCAGTAGCTCTCCGATCGCTGACAATGAAAACAACTTTACTAGTGTTGGCCGATACATATTATCGATACGTATTATTGTGATGACAAAAATCATCACAGCAAAAGTGGGGTTTTCTCTGTTCATAATTTTTGTTTATTTCTCGCACCTTTACTCAGCTTTCACCCAATTTAGCATTTTTGTTCTTAATTTTCTATGCTTTTCTCTCTCTTAATAGCCTCAAAAGTTTGTCCTCTGGTCTTCATTCTTCTTCCTTTTCTACCAGTTTGGGACTGTTTGTACGCAGTGGTTGATACATTTTCTGTTCCATCTGAACTACTCTTCTCCCCATCAGCGTGCTCTGTGTTCTTTCTTTCCTTGCCTGTCACTTTGTGACACGTTGCTCAGGCAACGTATTCAAAGGGTTAAAATATTCAACGGATTAGTTCAGCTAGTCCTATTAAGGACTGGAGACACCACTGCTGTACTTTCCAATCATTGTGATGATACAATAATCTTCATTAAACATGGACAAAAATACTAGTGTGGATCGGATATATACAGTATGTTTTCACATTGCAACCATTTTCACCTCTTTTAATTTGACCTAACATATATCTGTTGTATAGATATAAAAATGTTTTCAGTAAAAGCATCCTTGGAAACTACAACATTTATTAATATTAAAATCCCTTAGAGAAATAAGTTTAGTTTAAATTTGAACTAGCCTTTGTGATAATTTTAAGACATTATAAACAAGAAAATATCTATCAGAGATTACTAAGCAACAAGGTTATCAAAAATGAATTGCATTACATGTGGCCCCGAGACTTAGTGCTAATGTACAGTGCTAATATACTACTTCCAAAAACCTAGTGCTCTCATTCATTAATTATGAGACAAAATAATTCTTTGCCAATACAAACAGAGTCACAATGGCCAATATAAAAAGAGGCAGAATGATGTTATGAAAAGAAGGTGCTCATGTTAAATCGGGAGTTGCAATCTTACGACATAAAAACTTGTCCCTTAGGATTCACATTAAAACTACCAATCTAATTTCAGGAGACCTCACCTTCGACGTAAACCTCATTGCAAGACATAAAATGTCCCTGGTTTATCCTCTAAGTAATCCAGACCCATCAGGAAACTGGATAGTAGTTTTAATAAAATAGGACTCATAAGTTTTTATTACTTTTATAATGAATGCTCTTTGGTTTTATTGGCTCTTAGAAGGAGTAATTTAGCGTCTCTATTTAAACATGACTTTTTATCCTTCACAACTTGCAGGTTTCAATTTTATGTTTCTAACATTATAAATAAAAATGCAGATACTGAGGTTTTAATAAAGATAAGAAGTTCTTCTCTGTGATATATACAGTGCAAGACTGAAAATCATAGGAAAGGAAAAAAAAGATTTAATCTTTTTTCTAGTCTGATACATATAGCACCATTTTTGAGAATATAAGCTGTACAAAGTGGTTATCAGTGGTCACACAGATAATATATGCTGTTATGCATCAATTGGGGTGTTTTGCTTCTCTTCATATTTCCCTGTAAAAAAAAATCTAATATATTTTCAACTTATTAATATCATGCCTGAGAGTAAAATTCCTTTAAACACACAAACCATACCTGTTTGTTTAAACTACATTATTGAGTTTGGACATCTCTGAATTATTAATCAGTGCTGAGCTATTCAATGTATAAAAAGATATGACATAGATATATCTTTATATCAATACATCTGCAGTTGTATTTATAGAAATAGCTACTTATAATTTCTTAACAAAATTGTCATTGCTGTTAATGCACATTCTGCACTATTACAGCTCTAATATTGTCAGTGCTTTTCCTTTTGACAAATACATGGTCTACTTAATATTATATCTACAGACCCTATTAGTCTAAAGAGTAACTTTATAAATTACTGATTTTATTTGTTACAGAGGAAATTGAAAGAGAACAACGTGTTTTCACAGTCTGTTTTTAGAATAGTGAAGAATCTTTAATCAGCAGTGGAATTCAGCATCACTAGACACATCCTAGTAAACAACAGACTGGAGTACACTGGCAACCTGAAATTCTACTCATTAATTTACAGAAGGCAAAGCTGTCAGGTATAGTCTTCTGGTATAAAAAACAGGAAATTTTACTTTTTCCCCTCGCTCTTTCCTGTATAACTGAATGGAATGATGTCAGTAAAGTGTTCACAGTGAGCTGAAGAAATGTTTACAAACGGCTTAATGTTTAGCTGTAAAAAGTAAATAAGAGATAAATTTTGTTGTAACTAAAGGAGACGTGACACAATAAAACAGCAGTTTTCAAAAACTGCATACATCCCACTATTTCTGCAATGCTAAGGTTGCAGTAGACTGGCTAGTTAAAGACAAATTTAGAGAGGCTTTCAAAGCTACACAATCTGTAAGAAGAGCTGACAATGGGAGCTGATGCGTTCATGCCTGCCACCTCTAAAAGCAGTTAGTAGCACATGCAAACTCCATACAACACATCAGAAGAATGCTTTGGCATTCACATCACACGTGTCACACAAGAGCAGAGGGTCATTTATAAAGCACTCATTAGCTGATTATGAAATTTCCAAGATTATAGAAAAAAAAAGAAGAAGAAGAAACGTAGAAACATAGAAAACTATTAAAATTAAAATTTAGTAAAGCTTCAGTCTACTGGTCTTCATGAGGAAATCTTGATTTCATGTTTTTCTTTTTTTCTTTTTTAATCATAGCTGGCTATAGTAACTCAAATTTAGAGGTTGCTAATATGTTATCATTACTCAAATAATTAAGCTTGGGAGCAATAGATTTTTTTTAATTGGCTATCTCAACGCAAGTAACATTATAATCATCTAATTATCGTTTGAGGCAGTTTTATGCATAAATGCTTTAAATATTCGTTGCCTTACTACTGGGGGCCATGCCTCAATTTATATACTCTAGAAGAAAATAAAATTAGTGTTATGCACCGATGAACATGTGTTAACAGAAAATATCAAAATGCCAAATGCTGCAATTTTAAGTCTAAGCCTTTTTACAAGAATTTCTAAGGTTTAAAGAGATAAACCAAACTGTCCACTGAAATTAAATATTAAAAAATACATTAGTTCTGTTCTTCTGTTTGATTTATGTCATTTATACTGTCTACACCTGTTACTTCTCCGTCAACCTGGAATAATAACACTTCTAAAATGACTGAGCTGTACAACCATTAATGAGTAGGCTTTAGGATTTTCATATACATCTTACATTTAATAAACTAGTCTGTCATCAAAGCTGCTTTTGACAAAGCCTCTTAGCAATTTTTAAGAATTATTGGTGTATCTTCTCAGCAAAAGGAACGTTGAGATGGGTAGCACAACCCATGGGTAGCAGGATGGGTAAGCACAACCTAGCTAGAGGGTTTATCAGCAGCAGTGAAAATGCAGAAACATACATTAGTAGCAAGCCTCCTGCAGACGAAGCAGAGGCTGGGGATACTGGCTAATAACAAAGCATGTGCCAACATGTTTTTATTGCTACTGTTATTTTCAGTAAGTACAGGAAAAGCTAAAAGGAATCTGTTCATTGGTACGGTAATAGGACATTCATATTGCTTTATACATTTCCTAAAAGGGCAAGTTTTACTTGGTTTCATTTCACTTGATGAAGACTTAACATTCTAGGTACATAACATGGTTCCTGTTTCAAATTGATAACATAAGTTAAGCCAACTAAGTATTTGAGCACTATATTTGTATTTTTAAGGACTATATCTAGTAATATCTGTATGAACCTGTAATTTCACATAGCATGACCATTTCTCTATCTTAAATACTAATTAGATAGATAATAAATTTGCAGTGCTATCACTGCATATCTTTATAAATCCTTCATACATTTTAAAACCTCCTGGAACTGACATACCAGTAAACAAAAAATTAGAATCATTTAAGTATTATGTTTTTAAGATCAATCATTAGACCCATTATCACTGTTTTTGATTAAAATGTCATCTAAATAGCAGAATTAGCTTTAGTGTACTTCCGAACTTCCAGTCAAGTCTTCCTAAATAAGAGATACATTAATCTGTATATTTTCTTCTCAGATCACCCTCATTAGACTTCAGCTTTGCTCACAAAGTATTTGTATTTTTTCTTCTTTCTTTACTTTTCACTGAGATCCTTCTAATGAATATTCCTTCCTCACTCCTTGAATTTTGACAGAACTAATTCCTACTTCTGAAATCCACATTCTTTTGCAACCAAAATGCCTCAGCTACATTTTCTATAAATACGACTCTTTTGTCATAATGCTAAAGCTTTTTTTTTTTTTAAATGCTATAGGGTACTAGCTACCCCTCCCAGTCTGGTAATCAAACCTAGGCAGCTACTTTTCTTACTGTCTGCTCTATCTATTAAAAGATAGAACAGGAAAAGTCTGGTCCAAAAGATAATTTCCAAAAATGTCAGCACAATCAGGCTATGAAGACCATAAGCAAAAAATAATGTCTATTAATTTCCTACCTGATATCCTCCTGAACTTTAACTCTGAGGACAGAAAAATAATCCTAGATTTATTAATTTCCATGTAACAACTCTAGAAATAAAAAAGACAGAATTATTTGTGAACTACACCTGACAAAAAAAATACATTAAAATATGTTTTTACTATAAATGTCTGTTCTGACTAATACCAGTTCAATTTAATATATTCTACATTAAAGGAAGGTGATCACTTCACCGGAATCAAAGAACATCTCAAATAATATAAGCTTATCAAAAAAAAAGTTACTCAGAGAAGAGGTAATTCAGCTTCAGAATGCTTAGTTTCAACATCTGATATCCAACCATTTAAATATGAAATTTGAAACTACATATGGAGTCCATCAAGTAATGCATGGTTTTCTGTTTATTTTGTAGAGAGAAAAATATATATTTTACTTAATAGAGACCAATTTATTCCCTTGTTATTTATAAAAGTTCTTTATAATATCAATAAACAGGTCTAAAGAAATTGCAGAGAGGCAACTAAAGCAAGCGAAAACTCCAAAACTACTTACTGAAAGTTATTCTTGTATGATGAATATGTAATTATTGTATTAGTTTAGAGCAAGAAAATGGTGCACAGAATTTCAAAGTACTAATCTGATAAAAATATTTCCTCACAAATTTAGCATAGCACCAGAAAAAACAATCTGCATCTATTCCATCAACAAACAAGTCTGCTCTTGATTCTATCTGACAATATTTAAAAAAAAAAAAAAACATAGTTTGGATATAGCAGGAACATGTTGTTGACACTTTCTGTCCCTGGATGTTCAAATAGAATAACAAAGTAAAATCAATAATAAACTGTTCTTTGTTCAAGAGCCCAAGCTGTAGAAAATATGGCTAGAAAAAGGAGAGGACAAAAGGAAGTCATACCACCGTTCAATTTAATTTTAAAGGATTTGTTAAAAACAAAATAATAATCCAAATAATCTACCAGCATCTGAAGTTTGATTTTTTTTTTCTTAAAACAACAATCAAAAAAAAACAACTTTTTTCAGGTGATACTTATTTCAGATATGTAAGCAAACCAGATATTCTTAAAGTTTATATCTCTATAGCTTCTCTTCTTCATGAAATAAATAAATGTCCAAAAGCACAATTTTTTCAGTGTTCTGTCATGTCTCTAGTTTAATAAAGAATTTTTTAAAATCCAGTATTCTCTTATGCTTCAATTACCCAGCAGAAAGCAGAAAGTATTTATGCACATCCTTTTACATTCAATACATATAATAGTCAAAGTTGTTCATGAAAATAAATGTATTCTTCATAAGAGAAATGCAGATCTGTTAAGGATGTATCTGTAAGGTGTATTTTCTAAATGCTGAGAAACACTAAAATTGTGACTATTGTGAAAATAAAACAGAAATGTTTTTCTTCAACAACTTACAACAATTTTACAAAACACTGTATCTATATACTCAGCTACTATTTTTTTTAGTTCTTACTTTAAAATACATATTTAAAAGAGATACAAATAATAATAATAAAAAGAAACTGAATTATGTTTTTAAGTTATTTGCACAATGCCCACACAATGCACGCTGAAGAGATTAGTTTGTTGCTAAAGGTCAAATACAGGTAACTGAAACAGCTATGAACACCAAAATTTATCACGGGTTTCCCTGGACTGAAGAGCAGCTTCTGACTGTAAACTAGCTCTTTTTACAGTAAGCCTGTCATTTTTCTTGCTTACCTAAACTGGGAAAGTATATTGGAAGTTGTTTAAAACCTCCTATCTCAGATATCTATTCCAGGACGGGATAAATTGACCTTTGGGTGAGTCCTTCCCCCTTATAAAGCAAACCTGGATGATTTTCTGAGATTACTTCAGCTACTAATATATATTCAACCGGGTAAGACTAGGTATGTCTGAATTATTTGGCTACTAATTAAGCACACTGACGAGCTGCTGTTATATGAATGGTATTTTTGTTACAATGCAAAAACAAGCACCAGGGTCCCACGCGGACCCAGAGGCCCTGCTATCTCATTCCCTCCATGGGGGTTTGGCTGCCCTTGCCCACAGCCAGCTCTGAGGTGGTGCAGCCATGTCACCATGGGTCCTGCAGATGGGGGAAGCCTTGAGGGGTCCCCCCTCATCAGCACAGGGACCCCGCGCACCTGGGCCTGGGCCTGGCCTTGTGCCTCACAGGTCTGTCCCTGCCTGGGCTTCCCACCAGGGCCTCGGATCCACCTAACAGCTACTGACCAACCCAGGCCCTTTGGACTGCTCAAGTGGCCCAGTAGTCTCCTGTGATCGTCAACACAATACTAATTGCTATTAACGGGATTCCTCACATGCTTACATTTATGCATATGTTAAGAATTTTACTGGATAAGCACCCTCTGAGCAAGGTTCAAGCAAGATTTGAGGCCAGAGCACAACCTACAACTCATTAAGCAAACCACAAGATTGATTTTGTTCTTTTATAAGTTTATCTGTTTTCCTCCTTTCATTTCACTGTTAAGAATTTTATGTAAACCTGCCATTGTACTTCAGTGATTTGTTCTGTCTCCACTAAATCCATATGAATCACCCAATTACCCAACTTCCTACTATTCGTCAAAGCAGTCCCAACTAATTTACAGCTTTTGTGCAAGCAGTATGTGCCCCTGGTAGCTTTATATTTCATGAGGCAGAGGTTGTCCTTATCAGCCTCCCTGAGATTATCTACAAACTGAGGGCTATTTGTGTCACCAGCACACCACAGGTTAACATTGACAACCACCACTAACACTCTCCTGATGGATCATTTGGGACCTCCTTGAGAGAGCCAAGGGCAAGCTGACAGATAAAAATCTGTAGCAATTGATTTCCAGCAGAATCCTGAAAATCAGAGACATACATCTCACTTGTCTCTTCAGATACACAGACTACGTTTGTCCTAGAGTGCACTGCAAAAGAAAATATCCATGAAGAACTGGTGGATTCACTCAAAACTTAAAGAACCATGAACAGCTATATTTTATCTTTGAAAACAGTGGCATGTAACCAGCTGTTTCAACCCACCAGTATGAACCCGAACTACTGTAACTGAAGGTTGCAACATATTAGAGGTTTGACCTTTGGAAACTGAGTATTTCAAGTTAGTAAGGGATTATTCATGCCACCTACTTTATATACTTCACTTGCATACATATCCCAGGCTTCCTAGACGGCCATTAGAGCACAGCTGCTTCTGTTTTGAAGTAGCACAATCACATTCATTATCAAGACGTATCTATTGGACCCTTATACAGGTGTGGAGGCAGAACAGGAAAAGCTACCTGTGAATGCAATGGCATGTCTGTATTGCCCTGAAGACAGTAATGTCAAAGCAGAAGCTGACAAACTTGCAGCATTATCTCCATACAAGCAGCATGGCGAGGTAGAAGACATATGTTTCATTAAGGGGTACTCAGCAAAAATTAGGTTTTAGAAATTGCAATGCTAGAGAATGTTCCCAATAAGATGTTGCCTTGTACTAAATTACTACCATGTGCCTCAATGGCATAATTTAGACATTAAAAATGAGACTGGTGATTCTATCAAAAACAGAAGTACTGCAGGGAAAAAAAAAAAAAGTTACGCCTGCCTATGTACTTGCAATTTTCCTAAGTAACCCAGGCCATTTTTCAGCTTGTTTCATAGCAACTGTAGTAGTCTAACAAGCAACCACTGTTCTGTGGATTTAAAACATCTTCTCTAGTAACTGTTGAGGCTGTTAAAAATACTAATAACACCCACTCAGTAGACAAAACTCGACCTACTTGTAAAGCCCAGAAAGGAATTCTCACATGTTCTTCAAAACTGAAAGTGATAGTAGCATAGACAAGAAAGAAGGTTCTTTTCTGCCTTTAAATGTATACATGGCTTTAAATTGAAAGACACGCTAACAAGATAAACCCCTATACAAATACATATTTGCAGAAACTCTCACTTGACATGTCCCACAAACTATGCCATGATCATTGTGACAGGTCTGTCACATGCCAAGGTAGCCTCCAAAGGCCTGACAGATGAAGCATGTTCAGCACTGTGGTCTGTATCATCCAATGAGCAATGCTCATTGCATTAGGAAGGTTGGTTAGTGGATTAAGAAGGTTGGTTACTACAACAGTGAGAAGCCTTCATAACGTTGATTTCTCAGTGGGAAGTGTCCAGGACTGACTGCTTTGTTACCATGTTTAGGAAATTAGATGGATTATGAGGTTTCTATTATTGTGGCCCCAGTGTGGATATTAAGCAATTTCAAAAATCTAAGCTTAAATTTGTACCATAGTAAAGAATGCAGATCACTATATAAAGAGCATGGTTTATACAACATAAACCTGTCTAAAATGTAACATAATACACTACATTACAATAGAAGAATGTATTTATGGCAGCAAATAAATATGTGAATGCTATTAATGTCAACATAAGCCTATTCACTAACAGATATTCAGTGTGAGATACCAACAAAATTTTTGCTACTATTGCCATATTTCTTAAGTCAGCTGCATTGAGAAGAAAAATCCTTCCATTAAAATAACATTATTGCTTAAGGGATCACAGGTCTCCACCTTTCATATTCTTAAAAAATTATTAGAATACTGAATCTCCGTAATAAAATATATCAACACAATATGAAGCTTTCATCTATCAAGTTACTATTTCTCAACCCCATGTAGGAGACTTGGAAAAAAATAAGAAAACTAAAATGATGGAGAAAGCACAGAGGATTTTGAAAAGATGTTTACACCTAATTAGTATAAAATGGCCAGAGAACTATATAGCACAAAGCAAGGTTGGCCAGTCAGCATGCAAGTAAAGCTCAACAACATATGGAAAGTATAATTCTAAAGAAATCACTCAAAAATCTTCATAATTAAGTTTTGCATTTATTGAGTTTGCTTGATATTTGTACTCTACATCTTACTTGTACAGTTAAAAAGTGTACATTTGTAGAATATTTCAGTAAACCTAAAGTTCCATAAATGCAACGTTACATAGCCAAAAAAAAAAAGAGAGATTGAGAGAGAGAGAGAGAGAGAGAGAGAGAGAGAGAAACACTCAACCAGACATCAATCTCCTTGCAATGTGTTGTTTTGGGGGTAACTGTTAATTAATCTTTTAAAGAAATTTGTGTTCAAGGAGTTTATGGCAAAAAGTGAAATTGAAGATACCACTTTTTATTGGGGAACAGGGTTAAATACTGTATACTTGGTATACAGTCTGCACATACATTCTCTAAAGCACGGGAGGAGATAGAAGTATGAATTGCATTCTAGAACAGTGACAGGAAAAGATGAACAGATATGCAGAAACACAAAGATAAAGACATTAGATAGGAGAATATTGGTTCTTCACAGGACAATATTTACATTATATTAATTTCATGTGACAGAGGCTAAAAAAAAAACTGGCAGAATAATCTTGTTCTATTATGGAAGAAGAAATGTTAGAGCAAATGAAGCATAATTGCTTAAGTTACTTGAGCTGCTCAAAAGAGGTTTCACACTTAGAGAAAATTCTTGCAAGACATCCAGGTAATTTGAGGGAAAAATATCATAGTCTCACAGTGAAGGTATGATAACCATCAATTGAAGAATTTTAGGAGTTTTGCTGAGAATACATTAAAACATGTTATGGTTTGATTCATAAAACAGTCTCCTTTCCTCACTCATTAAATAGGTAAACCTGAAAAGAAATGATTCCAGTTCTTCATTCTTTTCTGATAATAAGGCATTTAGCTGTTTCAAGGTACTTTCCAAGAGAGACATATGATAACAGAGAGCAATAACCACAAGAGAACCCCGTATCACAGTAGGAGAAATGAGCAAGCTACTGTGTTTTTTTTAGCCTTATGAAATTTAAATAAAATATAGTAATGTGAACCTATCTGAGAAAAGATGGCAAGCTTCTCAGATCAATTGACTCAAATGCTTATTAAAATTAAGTCAGTCTTAGTCAGCTGTCACTGTCTATATTGTACAGCTGAAGAAACTGAAGCAAAATATTAGTTGTCTCTACAGCTTCGTAATGACATTATGGGAGAAAGGAAAACCAACACTCAGAACGTACTGGCCTCCAGCCCTACTCCTACAGAACCACCCACCCATCCCTTCTAACCACACAGAAGAGTCAAAAACCTTTACTCTATATTCAAATACATTCAAAAAATATCCACCTAGGAAAATAAGTGTGATAACTTCTGTGTATTTATTACCCATGATATCCAGTGCAAGGTAAGTAACTGTCACTGCCTTCAGTGAGCAATGTAAGAACCATGGATTCCAAGGAGAAAATAAGAGCATATGTTGTTCAGTACAATTTCTGATTTCTTTTTTTAAATACAGAAATAGCCATAACTACACACAAAAATCTAGCAAGGCAGTAACACTAATAAAATTAAAAGAATGTTTCTAATGCATAATTGAAACACACACAAAAAAAAACAACACCCACACCTTTTGTACCGCAGGTATGTAACACAGCAATCCCTTTTAAAAAGTTCAGTTGGTTTTTTTAAACTATCCTGTGTCCTTTTTCACAATAATAGAAAGATTTTTTCTTTATGTAACGTATTTACCTAATTAATAATGTGTACTGTGGAGCATTTTATGAGCCTATGAACAATCCACTACACAATTCCTCTGAAAGCCTCTACCTTGGTTTCTCTATTTTCCATTGAAGTCTAACATCACACTGAGAGCAAAATGGACGGCTGCTTGCCAATTACACTAAAGCACCCTGACTGGAACCCATCATTACTTGAAGTCCACTTTTCATGAAGGAATAATTCAATCATATTTTGTAGAGCTATGAACCAATTCAAATATGCACTAAGAACAGCTTTAAAATGCATTTTCCTTCAATTAGGAAGAAAGAAACTTTATTTACAATCTTCCTTACACTACCACTGAAGTAATAGACCTGTACGAACTCAGTTGGATAAAAAAAATATTCCCACTAGTTTCCTGTCATGCTTCAAACAAGAAGATACAACCTTTAGTAAGAGAGCCATAAATACAGAAAAGTTATTGGTATTCTGTTCCAAAAAATATTTTTTCTTCTGATATAATGATGATAAAGCAGAGCTTGGGCCTCGACCCCTGCTCTTCTCACTCTGCAGTGACTGTGAACACTTTTTTCCACTCACATAGCTTATAAAGCTATCTACTGATGACTCAAAAACCCACCTGTCACAATAACTTATCTCCTATGCCCAGCTAATCTCTCTTCTTAGGCCTGCCTCTGCCACCTTAAACAGATGGTTCTCCCATCTTCACTTTCAAATCCCTTCTGCTCCTTTTTCTAGCACTATCACTACTATTAGTCTCCTATTCTTTGAGGACCATGTGCTATATTTTTGCCTTTTCTTTCTTCTCTGTTATCCCATCATCAGTTATCCAAAATCTCTCTCTAGTATCTATCATTTCATCTCCATGTCTCAGCAAGCATTGCCTTTCTGCTGCTCATCATTTCTCTTCTGTTATTAGGGTCTTGTTCTGGTCCTGAGCTATTCTCCTGCCAATCCTTTCTGTCTCTGTGGCAATTTTTGTGCAACGTTGTTGTTAAACCACATGGTTTTGAATCCCTCTGGCGAGTCCTTCTTTGCTACCACTTGAAAACTTGAATTTATTGCTACCCTAAAATTTTCTAAAACACCATGTTCAGCCTATTTTGCTGTGCCCAGTCCCCACCCCATACCTCCAATCCACCACAGATTAGCCACACAACCTTCAAACCCCTTTTTGTTAGGCTTCTCCATCAGAGGCCTGTTCCTTTTTGCCTTCAAGTTGCTCTGCTGATAATATCTCCTTTCAGCCTACATACCAAGCAGCCAGCTGATTCATTCTGACAAGTATATGCACGTACGCCCAAGTCTACTTATTCACAGCCATGTGCAACGTGACACAACTGGTGAGGTGGCTTATATCAGAAATGCAACCTGAGCTATACAAAGTGCAATACGGCAGAAGAAAGAAAAATGATATATACTGCTTATTAGCTAATTTATAGTACGTTCACATGGTTTGTAGTGATGAGAGTATTTGCCCATTCTTACACCCACGTTCACATATGATGCATGACAGAACTTCACTTCCCCTAAACTATTAAAATACTATAATATAAATTGATTCTGATACGCAATGCCTGAAACCACTGGGTAATGTGGGAAAAGTACCATTTCATGGCACTAGCTACCACACTGCCTGTACTCATCCCCTGTCTATCAATTGGATTGATATTAATGGCTTTCTTGGTTATTTTTTCTTAAATGCTATTCTGCAGCGAAGAGACTTGGTTTTGTGAATTAAAAGCCCACATTTGCATCTCTCCAACATCACATCACATACCTGAACAGATTTACTGGTGGGTTTGAGACAGAGAGAAACCATTTATTGTTAGCTTTCTAAATGACCCCACATATATCAAAAATCAGCTCATTCACCAATGAGTGATACTGCTATTCTGTTATTTTAGTATTTTACATAAGACTTAAATATTATACTATTATTCACTATCCTTCTACATATTGCTTTTCTGGCAGATGAGAAACAGATCAAATGCAAAGACACTCCAAGTCTGAACATACCAGCTATCAAACATGCACAATCTCCTATTTATATATCAAGATTTAAAGATTGCTGTCTTGCGGGAATTGTTCAGTTTTAGTTGTGGTGGTTACATAAATTAATCTAAGCAAAGTATAACTCCGACTGTTCAGCGGAATTGGCTGTGTGCAGAAATGGTAGATCAGAACTATCACACTTTAGCAGATGTTGCTCGACCCATTACACAACCTGCAAAAGGTAGCCTGGGTAAAGGCAGAGATTACATTATCACACTGCCTGCACCACAGACTTCCCAGCCACAGAGTTAAGGAGTTTCATTTTGCTTTTGAGAAAAAAGAGGGAAAAGGGTACACTGAAGTGGAAAGCAAACTTACAACAAAGCCAAATAAATAAGTGTAAAAA
This sequence comes from Cygnus olor, assembly GCF_009769625.2. Taxonomy (NCBI): domain Eukaryota; kingdom Metazoa; phylum Chordata; class Aves; order Anseriformes; family Anatidae; genus Cygnus; species Cygnus olor. Next base: position 29,567,296 of record NC_049169.1, on the reverse strand, counting down.
TTATAAATGAAATTTTAAAGATGTTTCCTGCAGCTAATAAAGACATGCTGCTAAATTTCAAAGTGGTCTACTGCTAAATGTGAAATACGAGTATGAGATGACCTGACCATGGAAAATGCCCTTAACCAATCTATGAAATGGCTTTTCTCTCCAGATCATGAGGAAATATGTGCCAAAAGAGCAGTGTATCATGGAGGTGAATAAGAAAAGATTGGGACAAAGAGTGAAAAAAAAAACTAGAAAATGGACTAGTACTTTCTCTTACCATAAACCTTGCTGAACATGCTTTAGGGAAATAAACACGGCTACAACACAAGAGAACAAGGACAGGTGCCTGCTGTTCAGTGATCATTCAGCTGAGCAATAACTCAGTGCCTTTAAGAAGCTATGAGTTTAACGTACGGCTGAAGTACATCAGCAAGGAGAGAAATCCAATCTCCTCAGAGATTATTTATGACAGAGTGCACCTGACTGAGGCCCAATTTGTTTGTAGAATTGCAGTCATTCTATTTCAACTAAACAACAAATGAATCTGCCTTTCACAGGATTGGTTCAGGGCATAAAAGAAAACAAGGGAGAGAGCAGATACAACACTTCATTTACACACCAATCTACAGGCTCACTTACAGAAATGATTGATAAAGCAGCTGCTTAGAAGCTGAGAACTATGTGAAGTGGTGAAACAGAAGGGCTCTGAATCACATCTAAAAGTTCCATTTGTAGAACGAGCATTTCTTATTATGGATTATTAATATACACTCATTGGCTTAAAGATCATATTTCATCTCATTATTTTACTGTTTCCCAATTTATTTTACGTGGTTAAATTGCAAGTTTCATCAAACTAAGAAAACTAGCATCATTCTTGTTTTATATACAAGGAAAACACACTCTAGGATTAAATTTTAAGAAGGGAAAAAAAGCCAGGGTGCTGTGTGGGCTGGCAGCTCCCCACAGGCAGCAGTGGCAGGGACTCCCCAGAGGTCCTCAGGGCAGAGCCATACAACCAGGGCTCATCCCACCACCCCCAGCTGGGAGAGGGGCAGCTGGGGGAACAGCTGGGGGCAGCCCCAGTCCCTGGCTTCAGGCACCTCCATGAGGTGTTTTTCTAATTAATTTGATTTAAATTTTATTATATATGCTATTTGAAGGCACTCTACTTGAAAAAAAAAACTTCACTTTTCATATTGGAATTCCTGTAAAAACACTAAAATCACATAACATCAGGTAAGAAGAAAATACAAATACTTTATCACATAGTGTGATTATACTGAAAATTAACTCTAAATACATTCACTGAAATTTAATAATGGAAAATGAATTTCGGTTGGCAATAACAATGTTGGGTTAATTTCCGTTCCTTTTCATAACATCCTTATCATCTACTCCAAAGTTTTTCATGCTTTTCATTTCTCCATGCCAAAGATCATGTGAGCGTTTCTCCAGTCACTAAAAATGACCCCACATCAAACAGCGAGTCAAAATGTTCAGAGATAATCTGTACAACACTGGCAAACGGGTAGTACTGCAGTCTTGAAACTAGGGTTAGGAAACCCTGAAAACTTTCAGAAATGGTAACTAATGGGTCCATGAAGACCCCAGAGGTCTACAGAAAAAGTGTAGAAAAATAGTCAGTGTTCAACAATTAAAGGCAAAGCTATAACTCTCCATGTACTTAAAATGAATTATCAAATCCCAGGTCATACAAATTACCAAAAAATGGAAAAGAAGCAATGCACATGAGATCTGCTGCTCGAAAGTATTGAAAAATACTTCTTAAATGAAAAAAAAAATACTAAAAATACAATTCAATATATATTTCCAAGCGGAAGAGGCAGCAGTTATGGCAAGCATTCAAATAGAAGAGACGCAAAAGGTCAAAAGCAGAGTACTAGACAATTTAGAGATCTGTATTTGAAATTGGATAAATTAGCACCTAGTGAAGAACAGAATGATTTACAAAAAATATATACAAAATGCCTGGTAATCAGGCTCTGCTTGTCCAAATGCTGAACATGAAAATTGAGAAAAAAAAAATTCTCAAATGTGCTTTTTTTTTTTTTTTTTTTTTTTTAAAGAACTTCCAAACTGTAAAAGACATACAGTGATAACTGAACCTTGGCAAAAAAGAAGGGAGTCTTTTGTGCTAACAATACAACAATGAAAGTGGAAAGCTGTATGGAAAGATAGTTAAATGAAGCCAAAGAAGAGACAGAACTCTCAAGATTGACCAGGAGATGAGAAATGTCTTATCTGTTTGTATCCATATTGTTAGTATTGTGATACTTATCAAACTACCTGCTTTATAAGCAATGCAAATAAAATCAGAGACTCATAGAATATCCCAACTTGGAAGGGACTTGCAAGCATCATCGAAGTCCAACTCCTGGCTCCACACAAGACCACCCAGAAATCAGACCCTATGTCTGTGTCACCTAAACCATCCTTGAACTCCAGCAGGCTCAATAACACGACCACTTCCCAGGAACCTGTCCCAGTGCCCAACCACTCCCCTCTCAGTGAATACCCTTTTCCTAGCATCCAGACTGAACCTCCCCTGTCACAGACTTCTCCTTTTGAAGGTTCCCTCGTGTCCTCCCGTCTTGTTCTCCAGAGCAGAGAGATGAGCATGTGCACTTCTCTCTCTCCTCAAAATTGTACCTGGCTGGCCCGTACGGGGATCGAACCCGCGACCTTGGCGTTATTAGCACCACGCTCTAACCAACTGAGCTAACCGGCCCTGCTGCTGCTTGTCTCCTCCTCCTCTGTTACTCGTGTATATCTTCTATTGAGATTTTAAGTATCACAAGTGTTTGGGTTGCTTGGAAGAAATTATTAAATGCTCTACTTGGGGAATAATATACTTCATAGAGAATTGTTTGTCTTTTATATACCTGTAAGACATCACATGATCCTTTGTATTACAGTATCAAAAAACACTCATGAAAATTATGCAAATATTCACTGAAAGTATATATAAGATTTGAAGATGCAAAACATTTTAAAAGAATCTTTTAAGGGCAAGAGACAGGTTAAACATTTCTAGATCTGAATACAAATGAACTTCAGAGATATTTGATAAACATATCCCTACCTGGATCAAAAGTTTCCAGGGACAGAACTTCTATTAAGACGGAAAAAATACTGTTTCTAGTCACAATGTTTCTATTTCAAACAATCAAAAGTTGTATTTCTATCCAAAGTTTGCAGATCAATATTACTTACACTGGCTATACATACAGACTACGTTCTCTGGCTATACATACAGACTGGGGGCCAAGAGGCTGGAGAGCAGCCCTGCAGAGAGGGATCTGGGGATTGTGGTTGACAGCAAGCTGAATATGAGCCAGCACTGTGCTCCAGCAGCCAAAAGGGCCAACCATACCCCGGGGTGCATCAAGCATGGCATTGCTAGATGGTTGAGGGAAGTGTTTGTACCGCTCTGCTCTGCGCTGGTGAGGCCTCACCACGAGTACTGTGTGCAGTTTTGGACACCACAGTATTAAAAACAAACAAAAAAAAGACATAAAACTACCAGAGTTTCCAAAGAAGGGCTAGAAAGATGGTGAAAGCTCTAGAGGGGAAGACATAAGAGGAGCAGCTGCGGTCCCTTGGTTTGCTCAGACCAGAGCAGAGCAGGCTGAGGGGAGGCCTCATGGCGGCCTGCAGCTCCCTCACGAAGCCTTCCCTCACAAGGGAAGTGGAGGGGCAGGCGCTGAGCTCTGCTCTCTGGGGACGGCACTGAGCCTGCTGGAGTTCAAGAAGTGTTTGGACAATGTTCTCAGACATAGAGTCCGATTTTGGAGTGGTCCTGTGCTGACCCAGAGGTTGGACTTGATGATCCTTGTGAGTCCCTTCCAATCTGGGATATTCTGTGATTCTGTGACACCACAAAACTTAAAACAGTGCAAGTAACAACAGAGCAACTGATGTCAGAAAAGGTGAGGATGCAAAGAACCCAACTATAAATTTAAGTAACAATATGAAAGATGGTTTGACTTAATACTTCCTTGTTTCTCCAATAATGCAAAATCCTTTGACTGTGTGATTATGAAATACTGTGAGAAGTGATGTGTGAAATGGGATTTCCTAGACATATCATAGACTGATAGGCAATATATGTTAGCCGTAGGGAAAATATCAATAGATGTGACAGGACAGTTTAAACTGAGCAATGTATTTGCCAAAGATGTGTACAGTTGCCTTTGGTTTAAATATATATGTCATGTCTACTTAATAATATGAGACTCACTGGAGGACTTTTGGTCAAGGAATGAAAATCAGAGTTGTCATATAATCAAATTATAGAATATAATTGACATGTGCACAGGAGAAATGAAACTTTACTAAATAAGACCTAACAATAAAATAAAAACATTAGCAATTAATGATGACCATTGTCCCTATATAATGCATTTACTGAACTATCAAACAAACATTAAAAAGAGTTGATAAATTCAGAATATTTTGGATATGTCATAAACACTAAGGAAAGATGTAAGTTTGGATGCTGCATGCTGTTCCGAGCAGGAGGTTGGATGATACTATATACATTCTTTAAATGTTTCTGTATAAAGGTTTGCGAAGCTCACTAGCTGTGAGCTCACGCTGGGAAACTATTAGTTTGCTTTGAAGCTGACTGTTCTTCTGAGTAACTTCTAATTTTGAAGATGGGTTTTAAAAGCTCATTGATAGGGTGGAGGCTTTCAGAATCGAGATCCCTATAGATATCTCAGCACATAAGGAGAATGGTTATTTCTGAATATTATTGTAATCTTACTTTACAAAACATACTCTAAAAAAGAATTCAATCTTAAGAAAAATTGAGGAAAATTGGAGTGCTCAGAGGTTATCTCCTTTGGCCTCAGGAAAGGTAAATAAAGGTATTTTGAGACTGTATTTGCTTGTATATGTGACATCCAGCTCAATGGTAGAAAATTAAGAGCCATTCTGAGTGGCATTAGCTGTCACTTTGTAGCTATACGATTCAAAAAGTCACATGCAAATGTCATGATCTCCAATAAGCAAGAATATACTCATTTAGTAGCATGGAAGATTCAGCCAAGAAAATAATTTGTACTATCAGAAAAAAAAAAAAAAAAAGAAAAGAAACACAGAAATACTGCCTCAATAATGTGCAGAAAATAATAAGATCCTTGATGAAACATACGACATAGCATTTTACCTCCAGCAACGCAAGGTAATCACTTTACCTGTGTTGTGGTTTAACTCAGCTGGCAGCTCAGCACCACACAGCTATTTGCTCACCCTCCCCCGCAGTGGGATGAGGAAGAGAATCACAAAAAAAAAAAATGAAAGCTTGATGAAAGCTTGTGGGTTGAGATAAAGACAGTTTATTAAGACAGAAAAGAAAGAAAAATAGTAAGAAGAATGATAATAGTACTACTACTAACAATGTGTAAAAACCAAGTGATGCACAATGCAATTGTTCACCACCTGCTGACCAGCCCATCCCTGAGCAGCAGTCCACCCCCCACCCCAGCCAGCCCCCCCTATTAATTGTTCAGCATGACGCCACATGGTATGGGATATCCTTTTGGCCAGTTTGGGTCAGCTGTCCTGGGTCTGTCCCCTCCCAGCTCCTGCTGCACCCCCAGCCTGCCTGCTGGTAGGACAGTGAGAAGCTGAAAAGTCCTTGGCTTAGTGTAAGCACTGCTCTGCAACAATTAAAACAGTGTTTTATCAACATTATTCTCATCCTAAACCCAAAACACAGCACCATACCATTTTACTAGGAGGAAAATTAACTCTATCCTAGCTGAAACCAGGACAACCTGACAGTGTATTTTTGTGCTGCTATCTCCTCACCTATACTCTAACCAAACACATTAACTTTCAACTTCATCAAGAAAATACTGCACATTTGATTTTTTTTTTTTTTTTAACTTACTATGTATTAGTGCATGAATTTCAAAGGGATCAGTACTTCTGTCTCTCTTGGTGAACACTAAAAATGGAGATGCTCAAGAGACTCCTATCAGAAATGACAGTTCTTTGAAGATCTGCTACAAACAGCCTTTCTACATGTCCTTTTATACTCTTTTTCTTCTTCCTTCCCCCTCCCAAGGCTTCCTTTCATCTTACATTGCCTCTAAATTAAGGATGATTTTTATTTATTTATTTAATATACTAAGCATCACAATTAGGTTGTTTATGAAACCAACTTCCATGGGAAAATATAAGACCCATAAATGTTCTTCTGTCACTAACTTGCCCATATTCTTTATCAGACACCGTAAATTTGCCCAGTAGTAATGTTCTTGAAAGTGTGAGAGCAGTGAAGGCTTCTTGACAGCCATTTTAGGATCAAACTATAAAGCAATACATCTAAACAGGATAGGAAGCAAGAGTCAAGAAATTTACTCACTTTACTGGTTAGTATATGGTTTATCTACTCCCCATGTATACCAAAAAAGGGGCTTACCCACTTTTAGTTTGGAGTGTATGGTTCAGCTGTCACGGGCAACTTTTTGCAGTACTGTTCTGCTGAGAGTTACTTCAGTTTTAGTTTTATCAGCTAAACTATGGCAATTACTTATGCGTGTCTCATCTTTCCTGAGTTGCAGACTAGAAAAAAATTGGATGCACTCTGGGTTATTTTTGCCAAAAAAAGATCAAAACCTAACAGATTCTTAAAATAAAATTAGCTGGTAACTTCTTTGTGAAGCTGTAAATTTGGCATCTTTGGAAAAGTACTGCAAATACTGCTAAGGGCATTCAGTTGACTAAGCTGGTAAGCATATGCAGGGTTGCTTTGCATTTCTCTGGCCATATTATTATTGATGCCACGTAGTTAAAGCACAAAGTCATCATAATTCAACTTTGCAGTAGCAAGTATCTTCAAAACGGGGTAACTCCATAAGGAATCTATTGCCTCTCCATTACACTCACAAGTAATTCCAAATGTACCCACTAAAACCCAGTTGTAAATCTAGTTATGACCTGAGATTTCTACAATACTTTAATTTCAGTACTAGTGCATATAGTCCATAGTGATAGTTTATTGTTTTTTAGTCATTACTGTGTTGGATTACAACAATGATATCTGAGGAAGTGGTGGTGGCATCCATAGACATTCCTAGTGTACTCATGCCTTTCTAGGAACAACATTGGCTGTACAACTCCATTAAAAGTCTAAAAACTGTTAATGAGGGAAAAGCAGGTAGGATCCTGCATACATCAACAACAGAAGGTGAATTTAACACTGAACACCTTAGATTTTTAAAAATACAGTTTTGTACAGTATTGCAGTACCAACACATGCTTACAGTCACATGCACAGAAATCAAGGACTTACAAGGTTTATCTTGAAACAAAGAATAACAAAGTTGCATACCATTTTGCTGTTACTTATTGCAGTTCCATCCATATCAGGACACTGTTTCAAAAAACATCTATTTTGTAGCACGTAGGAAGTTAATGTATATTGTATTGAAATCTTCTATTACACACTGATTTTCATACATACTATCACCAAGGTCCTCTCAATGCTCCAGTTTTAGATGCATTCTTAAAGTTTGCAGTATTTGAACTCCCTACTGCTTGATTTTGAAAAAGTCTTATAGAATATGACTGATTTAGTATGTTTTCCTTCGGTTACTATGAAGTTATGTATTATTTGCTTCCCACAACATCAATCAAATTTACGTTTTGAAGTAATGACAATTCCCAACAAAGACAATTTTCACTTCTGTTGCTAACTTGTCCTTTTGCCTGAGATCTACGTCAGAAGCATAAAAGGGTTTCCAAAATGCCCTTTTGTCAGAGCTCTGAATGTATTCTCCCCAGGAGTGTACATTTCCTCCCATTATTTCCTTTCTCTGGAGTCCTTCTGTTCTGCTTTTCATCCATGTTTATCTAGCTCAAAACAGCCTTTCACTCCACTTGTCACTTATTCTTGACCAGCAGTCTTTGCTCTTTGGCTGCATTTATGACACACCTAATTCCTTATCCTTTGCACTTGTTTTTTTCCTTGGCATCTCAAATGTCCTGAGAGACTCTGTTTCAAGCCATAAGCTATGCAGACTGTAGTCAGTCTGTAGACCGCTAATCCCAATATTCTTTTTGTTTGGTAGCACTCATATTTATACAGCTGACACAACATGATAGAAAAGTTAAAAGAATATTCACAGATAAAATTTCACAGATAAAATTTCACAGATAAAATTTCAGTTAAATACAAATTTACAGTATATGGTATCTTCTAGAGACCCTAACTTAACAAACCAGAGCTTTAACAAACAAACAAACAAAAAAAAATCACCCTTAGCCCAGTACAGATTTTATTAGTATTTCTTGATATTCAAAGCACAGCAAAAATAAACAGATCTGACACTGATAGGACTGAATATAGTTGCTTGTCAGATTTGTATCTCCTGTCTCTTTTTAGTTATCTTAAACTGTAAAGCTATCTTTTCTAGTGGGATTATTACCTCAGACCAATAATGAGTATTTTTAACTTGAAATGATATTTAACAATGCGTTGTTTTTTTCCTAAAAGTTAATTCTAAATCTTTTATCGTTAGTTCATATTTAGAACCAACTACACATACAGATGAAATGTACTGCAAGACAGTATTAAGCAGGATACTGTTGAATAAGTACATTGCTGAACTTTGTGATAGACTGCTTTAATGTCTTTTCAGGTTACAGCACTTAAAAGGCTCATAATACTCAACTACAGGATATGAAATATTCCTTTTGGAAACCACAGCTTAAAAGACTTTTAATCATTTGATTTTCTTCTTGATACATATTCTTTTTTAACTACTCTTACTAATTGTCTCTCCTATGCAGTTTGAGGATGGCAAAATATAGCAAAAACTACATGAAAAAGCTATTTCACAGATGACAACATTCTTTGAAGCAACTGCTACAGAGGCAGCTTATTGTTGTATGCAAAGTAAAACAAATCTGTCTTCACGGAGGACTGTCAGAATACACAATAACTTACTGATTAGATAGCTGATGACTCTAACATATTGACATTTTGTAGCAACCACATAAATCACATTGTGCTCATCTAGAAATTGGCTAGTTCTGTATCAATGAAAACTTTTCATCTCATCTGGTGTTTTATAAATTGGTTGTGGATTCTTCAAATCAGAAGATACATCTTCCATTCAAAGAAAAGTAAAAATAATCTGAGGCATTTTTTCAGTAGTTTTGTAAAAGAGATATGCTCCAATTATTACAAATACATGAAAGTTTAAAATCATTTAATGCATCTACCGCTCTTAAAACCACCTCTTTCTTACACAATTTTTCCCTGTACAGCTCCTATTGAGAGTAAGAACTGACAAAGGTAGTTTTAGTGTAACAAAATGGCTTCACTATGGCCATGACTGTAGCCGCACAGTGTTATAAACCCTTCTGCACGGAGAGCCCAGGAGCCAGAACGCATCAGGTAATAAGGAGAGTGCTGAGTACTAAAACATCTCTATGGCTCTGATAACAGCTCCTCTGAGAAACTTATGAATTACCTCAAATACACTTATTCCAGCACTCCTGGCCCAGGACGACACGTAGTACTGCTGCTCCTCTGATGACCACAACACTATTAGCACACACTGCTTAAGCCAGGAGGAGGTGAAGTTCTCTATAATGGAAAGGAAATGGAGCAGACATGGCCCATTCTTCATTAAGCAAGCCTCTGGTTAGGAGTATGCTTGACACCTGTTGGATAAATGTAGGAAATACTCTCTGGCAAGCACATCTCAGTGTGTCTCTGAGAGGATGCTGTGCTACCACCTAAAAGTGAAAGTTAGTCACTTCCTTTACAGCTTTGAGGGGAAAATATGCATAATGCACTTGATTTAGCTTTCTTCTTGATCCCCTGAATCATCAGCATTTGGTACTTAAATAGTAATTAATGAAACAAATGCTAACAATAACACTAAGCTTCATCCTTTCAGCAAAGCTGTGAGAGAGATTTTTCTTTTTAATTTTCTTACAAGACATTAAGATAGCCTATTAGTAGACAAACACACGGAGCTTATTCCAAAGGGTAAAATAAGTATGTAATGATGAAAAAGAAAAGAGCAGAATGCACAGACGATAAAGACAAAATTGATTTAAAATATATTTAAAAAATAAGTTAATGAAATATATAGTGCTTTGTATTTTCTTGGAACTCGTTTGCAATTAGCCAATGTACCCCCAAAATAAAAATCAAAGACAAAACCAATTTAGGATGAGAAATTGCCTAAGACATTGATCAAGAGTCCTTCAAGTGGAAAAAAATACCAGAAGATTGGCAAACAAGTATTTCTCCAAGAATTTCAATGTTCAAATCTTCAAAGAGAAAAAAAATCGTCTTTAAATGATAAAACACTTACACTTTGAACTTCCAGTAAAATTCTGTTTTCATATGGCAAAATCAGAGCAACACTTCATTTTTTGTTCATTCAAGAAGACCACCGCATGTAAACATAAAACGTTGTCTATTTTAAAGAATTCCAAACATATATTTTAAAACTCTGAGCCCAAATATGAGGAGAAATGCTTTGATTCAAAATATTTTCTTCTCCTCAGCATCTGATGAAAATAATGAAAGGCCTGCACCATAAATGGGATATAGAGTTCACAGACTGCTGAAGGGTATCAAGGATGAGAACACAAGATAGAGAATGTGAAGTACTGAAACCTGTGAACAGATCTAGTGGAGATCTGTGTTCAGAAAGGCCTAAGAAAATGTAAACTGCCAGTCACAAACCTTAAGTGTTCAATAAAAGGAACTAAATAAAGAGGAAAAAGTGATAGAGTACACTAGAAAATTGTGCCATGAATCAAGAATATGGCTGAACATGTCAAACATAGCACGAAATCTGTACAGATGAGGAAAGAAAGGAAAGGTTGGACCATGTCAAAAAAAAAGAGCTTCACATTTATAGAGACAAAACAGTGATTATGAAAGGTTTTTGGGATACAGTGATTATCCGTTACGCTCTTGTTCTTTAATTCCAAAGTAATTCTTTCTGGTTGGCAAGTCCCCAGAATAGCATTCTTTAACCCAACTGAACAGAGTGATTTATTGACTAACATCACATGTTTATCTACATTTCTGCCTATGTTTTCAGTAGTCTTTCATTTGTGCTAAATTTTTGCTCTTAATGGTTATATGTTTTTTTTCAGGTAATAGATGCAGAAGCTAACGTAGTGGAGACCTAAGACCATTAACTCTAAAGCCACTAGAGACATTTGCAGAGACTAAATAAAGGTTTAAAAACCCTGTTCCTGATTACATGAACATGATCTAACACATCAAACCAATACCCACTGAGATGTGCTGTTTTTTTCAGTGAACAACATAAAAGGAATTTGCTGTAATAGCTATTAAATTATTTTTAAGTAAAAATTAATGAAAAAGGCATGTCGTTCTGCAAAACAGACTGATTTAGGTCACGTATAAATTACACGTTGCCACTTTCACAGCATCTCACAAAATACGATAATGCAAATTTAAATAACCCAGTGCATTTATTTGCACAGTCACCCATTTTGTTATTGTTTATAGCAACCTGATTTGATTCACAGTAATTCAGGCAGCACAGATTTCAAATTACTCAGAAATATTCAGTTTTAATACACTCACATTCTTTTGCCCAGCAAAAGCTTGCTCTTTGGGGATTTTACTGAAGCAATTCTGAAGTTATTCTACAAGGCAAATTCTTTAAAGTTTGTTATCTCCTTTTCACCCCACTGATCTACTTCTTCCTGAATTAAAAACACATTATGTCTTTGTTTATACCAGTTCATGCATTTCCATAAAAAGCTAAATGAGTACAGTGAGAACAAAATGCACATGTACTCATTTTTTCCAGATTATTTTCCTGCTCATCAAACCACACTTAACCCCCATTTTTCTAACTAACACTTTTAAAATGCTCTGCATTTTTAAAAGAATGCAGATAAATGGATTGCTTCAGTGGTAATATGCACCAAATCCAAACAAACCAAACAGATAGCCTCATTTAAAAATCAGAAAACAGAAGCTACTATTCAGCTGGTTTACTCACCACTTTGGAGGCAGAATTACATTGAGTTTTACTGTAAAAAAATGGAAATCACTACATCTCTAAAACTCTCCTTTCTTAAAATTTCTTCAATTGCTAAAAGGGCTCTTCATAAACCAAGAAAGAGAGAAAGAGAAAAAGAAAGAGAGAGAGAAAGAGAGAGAGGAAGGAAGGAAGGAAGGAAGGAAGGAAGGAAGGAAGGAAGATGGGAAAATAAATTCAATTCTTCTTCCAGTGAATCTGCATGACTGTTGTTTCCTTGTTGCTTCTTCTGCCAGTTTAAAAGCTTTGAAATCTGTGTGGCCTACTTTCCTTGCCACTTCAGGCAAGATTCATGTCATGTACTTTGGCCATGTCCGTATCTCAGCTAGTCCCTTTGTGCTTTCTTTATACTGAACAAAAAGAAAACGGTCACTTTTAGGACCTAATTAGTGTAAATCATTTTAGATTCCAGTTTCATCTGGGAGTGCCCATTCCTCTCCACTGACTGTAACAGAAGTCGAAACAACAAGCTTAGCTTTAGATACCTCCTTTTGGCCAAATGAATCGTGGGCTTCCAATCCTTCCAGATGCCCAGCTATATGTATTCTTGTTTAACAAAACCCCGTTTACTGACATAGCTGCACGGAGCTGCTCAGTGCAGTAACATGCTTCCAAATACTGTACAGGATGGGAACAGTCCAACAGTGGCATGGTTTGCTTTGTCCTGCCTGTACGTTGTGGTTTCTGCTATTACATCAGATAGACTGACTTCCAACAAAATTCGGATAGACCTAGGGCTAGCACTTTCATCTCCTTATTTCTTCTGTTTCCAGAATTTGATTAAAAGCTGGTGTGTTATTGATTTGATGCCTTTTTTGACACCCTCTTTAAAAGGCAACCTGTTTTGTTTCCCTTTTGATTAGTTCCACTCTCTGAGCTATCCTGCACTTAGGCTAGAGAATCCGCAAACGCAGGAATGTCACCCGGAGCCACATGCTCTTCTGTGCCTGTTAGCTTTTCTTACAGCTCCACAGTTCAAAAACTTTCCTGCAGTATTCTTGATTTGAAGTGCCAACAGCTTGGTTTCTGTGTGATTTAAATGAGGTCCCCCTTTCTCTTACATATGTGCCCTTTATTTAGGACAGTCCTTCACAAAATGTTTCCTTCACAAAATGTTAAAAACCCTGGGTTTATGAGTTTAAACACTGGGTTCATGAGTAGAGTTAACAGCCAAAAGCAGTATCTTCATATTTCTTTCCAAATCTCTAGACTTTTTTTTTTTTTTTTTTTTTGGATGGGCTGCTTTTGGACTCATTTACAATAAAACAATTATTTAATTCCCAAGGCCGCATTTTCTAATCCCTTTGCAGGACATAGAAGGTTATCTACTACCCCTCAGAGACTGTAAGACTGTTACTAACAAGCATTTCAAATTAAAATTGCTGTTATTTTGCAATTAATAAACTGAAATAAATTACCAATACCTCTAATTCCCAGAACCCAGAGATGAGGATGTTCAAGCACACTGCAGCACTTGTTTTCTGAACATCTCTTTGGTAACACTGGATTCAAAGACCAGCTTTAAAACAAACAAATATTTCTTCCCAGAGCCAGGAACAAAAATAGAAGAGCTTTTTTTTTTTTGCCTAATTCCCAATAGAGATGGTACAGCTATAATTGTTTAAAGTATTAATGCTTCACAGAGATTAAAGACACCACCTTCTCTCCATCAGTATGTAAAGCACTTGCACACTATCATTTGCAGCTTTGTCTGCTTGACATCTAGTTTCAGACACCGAAAACACAAAACCAAGGGACAAAATCTTTGTTTGCACTGATATTCTAAGCTTGAGGTGCATCAAAAATAAACCTGGCATTCTTCCAGTTTATTTCAATCTGATTACACTAGGGAAAATGGGCTTGGTTTTTAGCATCCTAATAATTCCCAGAAGAATAAAAAAAAAAAAAATCTCTCTAAATGAATTGCTGCTAACAAAAGTCACTACGCAAGGTCAAAAAATATTGCTGACCACATATGGAAACTCTGTAAGAAGATTCACAAAGAAAGTGACCCTGATGATATTTTTCACTTTCCTGGTTTGAGAAATCCCTTTGGAGGATCAGACTGTAAGTATCTAGAATTATTCTACCTGCACACTGAAATATACGTAATGCATTGATTTCAGCCAAGTTGCGTGGAACAAATGATCTGTTACTTTCTTTCTACACACACACCATTGCATTTCTATCCTAACTTATATACATTAACTCCAGTGTTAGACCTTTCTTGAGTATAAAGTGTCAATAAGCAACAGGGGGTGGACTGTATTATTTTCTTCCTAAGTTGTTTCTGGAGAGAAGCCATAGATTTCCCGGAAAGAAAGCTCAACTTCACTGTAGGAAGACCCAACACTACAAACCCAGAACATACATAATCTTTGCAAACAGAAGTGAGCCTAAGAGAGTGACTGTGATGACCTATTCATGATAGCATGGGTTAGGCAGCTTTAACTTCCATTATTACCCATCCCTAATCCTTTTATACATAAAACTTCTGGAGTTTCTTCCAGCCAGAGGTTAAATAGAAGAACATGGCTTCTACAATACAATAGTCTTTCTCTCACATATAAATTTGAAACAAGCCCTACTGCAGCTGTTGGCCAATTTCTTGTTAAATTTTTGTTAAATTAAGAAGTTGTTAATTTCTTGTTAAGTTCTTGTTAAATTACAGGCATCAAAATAAAACTGACATTGGAAGCTGTAACTTCTCACTCGTCCATTGCCTGTCATGGAAAGAAGTGTGTATCCAGGGCTTCCTATGCTCACCTCAGAGGCTGTGATCCCTTCTTGAGCAGCTAATGGATGTTACACGTGACTTTTCTCTGGAACTGGCAGAGATCTTTCAGAAACCCATGGTACATGCAAAAGCTTTCAAGAATCATCATACTGTTTCTTTTTTTTTTTTTTTTTTCTCCAAAGAACAGAGGCTGGTCCATGGCCACACAGTCCTAGTAAATACCTACTAGAAAGGAATCCTTTGGTCTCCTAAACCTGCACTGCCGAGATGGCAGTATTTTGAGAAAGCAGCAACATGCATTTTATGTAAGAAATGCAACCGTTCAGTGAGCAAAATATGTAAAAGGCTGTTGCTGGAGAACAATCTCTCTTCTCATTTAACACTAAAAAGGTCTTCGGGAGAATCTAAATGCAATGTCTTCTGTTGCCCTTTGATTTTAACAATAGCTTGTGACCTGTTGTGATGGCTGATTATTTAAGTCATGCATTTTTGGTTAATGTTCTTTATTCAGTTTAGTTCCTATGAGCTAATACATGATGTTCTATTCTCTAGTTCCATTTCTTTACACCCCTTCATAATTTAGTTGCTTCATATGCTGTGGAAAATTCAACAGGCTGGAAAAAACATCATGAATATTTCTAGGCTACAGAGCAATATGCCTAATGAGAAACTTAAATTGCAGTTTCTCAAAAACTAACATATGTAGAACTAAAAGTCCCTGTCAGTGTGTAGCTATAATTGTACTCTGCTCACTTATAGAGCTGCCTAATTAGTCATTAATCACATTGGCAAAATGTATCCCCTATCTCTCAGAATCAAATATGACACAGCAAAATATTTTAGGTTTGTGTTGCTAACTATACATTTTTGACATATTGAGTATTCCAGGAATACAGCCATCAGAGACCAAGAAATTCTGGTCTAATTTGAAATCTTCTGGCAAGATGGAAAACTTCAGAATGAATCTTTTTCTTGTCTCCCATCCATATTAACTGATAAAAATCTCCAGCAAAGTTGAGCTCAGACTGTTCACAATTAGAAACAGGATTTCTACATGCTATTTCTTTTCTTTGGATACTAAATAGCATAATGAAGAAATCAGCATGAATGCTTATGTCTGGTATCTAGCAGGGCTAAGTAATTTGGGGAGTACGGGGAAGTGGAGACTGGCTGATGGGTTTAATTTGGACTTGTTTTTACACTAATTTAAAGTAAATTTAGCTAAATTGTTTTGACACAAATCTAAATGTTTCATTTTCAAAATGTTTATTTTTTTTTTCAGAACCTCTTACTGTTTTGGTATAAACTGTTACACAAATAAAGATTCACACATCATATCAATTTCCTGAAAGATGCAATTCTAATGAATAAAATCCTTGTCCAGTAGCTCTTCGTTTTGAAGAAGTATGATTTATAGACTAAGCCTGTGAAGTTCTGAATAATTTAGATATGTGACAGAACCCAAGCTTCCAGTAAATGGTGGCCAAGAAGCTCTTTGCCGTGAGATATAAATCATAACACCTTATTTACAACAGTGCTTCCAGTACTGCCAAATCTCCTGTACTTTCAGGGTCCCACGTACAGTCAGGATTTTTCATACATCTGTACTAGGCACATGAGAGGTAGTAATACTTGCGAAAAGCATAGTCCCTGTAGATTTAGTAGACAGTAAAAGGGATCCTACTCCAAAAGCTTTCCCTTGGCTTCCCACAGACCAGTGGTATGCATTTACCACATGCAAATGTCCTTCTCTTCCGTATAGGCCACCTAATTGGTAAGCTTTGCCAACAGTCTAAGCCTGAAGTCCCACTCCCTTCACACAGCTTGAATAGCATTAAAAGAGCAGAACAAGGATGACAGTCTTCTCCATACATACTTTTACTTGCATGAAACATTTAAAAGACTTGTCAGGCTAGAATTCTAGTTATTTGTGATGATTTTTGAATACATTTGTGGGAAAATAATTTTTTACAGACTTTTAAAAAAGACATAATACCTCTTACTGCAGATATGCATATATGGATTATTACATACAAGAAAAATCAAGAGTCACAACAGAATCAGCACTGGTTATATGATGTGATGTGTGTTTGTGCTAACAGCTAACTGATGCAGACAAGTCAAAAGGCCTCTCAGATGTTATCTTACAGACCTGTGAAAGGTCCATGAAGTTATCACAGAATCATAAACATTGGAAAAGACCTCCAAGATCATCTGGTCCAACCGTCCCCCTACCACCACTGTCACCCACTAAACCATGTCCCTTAAGAACCAGGTCCAACCTTTCCTTAAACACCCCCAGGGACGGTGACTCCACCACCTCCCTGTAACACGGAAAGGATAAATAAGGACCAACTGTTCCCTCTCTTTTTTAGAGTAAAGAATGAGAAAGCATCAAATGAACCTGAGACAAAGCCAAATTCAAAACAGACAAATCAACAGTGTTTCTTTCTGTCAGGTTTACAACCCCTTGTCTAAATATAACTCAATATTTATCTAAAGATAACTTAATGTTTATATTTTTTCAATGGGAAATGGACATGGTAATGGAAAGTAATCTATTGAGGAGTCCAGACAGGAACCACATGCAGCACAGGAAACACCTAAACTGCAGTTAATTGCAGGGCAAATACTGGCAGAGAGTATCACCAAAGAACAGCAAAACATCCATGCTGAGTCAGACCAACAGGATCTGACCCATCATGCTGTCTCCAGGATTTATTTTCCCAAGATGCTTTTGGAAAAACTATAAGAACAGGGGAAAGAGAGCATTTGACAATATGCTTTTGCCCACTGGTTTACCTCAAAATCAGCATTTTTACATATTTGACTATATTCTTTTGAAGTACAGTAAATAAAAGCGTAGGCAGTAGATGCAGAAAAAACATGGATTTACACAATCTTACAAGGATGTTCTCTGTCTGATTCTCTGTTCTTTTGCTGAGAATTCATAACACTTGCTTTGCCTTTATGACTGCTGTTGAGCATCAAGTTTTCAAAGAATTACATGTCATAATCCCAAAGTTTCACTGCCATGTGATAATCATCAACTTGAACCCCATCATTTTATATATGGAGCTAAGATTCGTTTTTTCCCAAAGTATACCATTTTATATTTACCAATAATGATCTTCATTTGCTGTTTTATTTGCCAGATATTCAATTCAATAAAGTACTCTGGCAAATTCTCACTGTCGTTGCCATCTTAGTCACCTTAATTTATTTATTAGTAAGTCAACAGCAAATTGCTCACTTTTTTTTTTCCATATGATTTGTGAATATTTTGAAAAATCTACATTGAATAAAGGTCTTACAAACTTCACTGGAAACCAAACCATCATGCATGATTTTTAATCAAGTATTTATGGATGTTTCTTTCACAACAGCCACGCTTGCTTTTCCAAAAACATATTGCACTTATCCATTCATTCATTGATTCTATTATCCATTCAGTTTTCACTAATTTGGCCATGTAAGTACTTCTCCTGGTCATCTCTGAAACCATGCTTGCTTTCTTTTTCAAACTGCAGCCACATTTGCTTCTCGCAGTCCTCAAATTGTAAAGTAGTTTCAAGAAAGACTAATCCTCACTGAAGACCATCAGAAAAATGAGTACTGTGCATTCCAACCCCAACTTCAAATGCATTCATACGGTAAGAGTTTTTGTTTTGCAATCATTGATTAAACAAAATGAAGGAGGCTATCGAATGTTTTCCTCAGAATTACAGAAACAGGACAGATAGATCCAAAAAGTGGCTTATTTTCATACTCAATTTCCTCACTCTGTATTTCTGCCCAAAGATTATGTCAGACATTTGTAATAACTGCATAAAAGCTGTGCATTAATGAGCAGCCTTTTCAGTCATTTATAGGACAGCTAATATTTTAGCCTATGAAATCATTATGTAAATTAAACTAATTTCCACTGCAGCCATTCGACTTCAAACAGCTGTGCAGAACAGGATTTTCCTTTTTATAAAGAAATCTGCATGCCATTGCACTTTGTATCACAGTTTTACAGCACCAGCACTGTCCTTACCTGGAACAAGACAGACCTTCAAGCCTTGGTCCATATTTTAGGTGCTGCTGTGATGCTCACCTTACCATCTGTTCACATTAATCTCATGAACAAATCTGCTCAAAAGCATGCCAAGTACAGACAGTTTTGCAGTAAAAACATATTCATAATTAGGGGCAGAAAGAAGCACCTGATCAACAGAAATCATGCAGTTCTGTATACATCTAGAGTCAGTCACCTTTAAGCTTGTAAATGAGTCTTTCTTCTTTTGAAAATACCTGCTCAACAAATAATTACTTTGCTCCATTAGCACAGTGAGTACTCTGATCAAATTCCTCTGCAGAGGCAGAGCCAGGTTCCGTCTCTCTGTTTCCTTCTCCTCCTCAACATCCACTACAGAACAAGCTACATTTTGGGAAGGAATATTACAATACTATTATTTAATGGATACAATGGAAATAAACATAAGGAAGCAGGGGGATTCTCCACACCAAAACAATGGAGGACAAAGGGATTTGAGCAGCACAGAAGAGAGGGAATGGTGAAAAAGAGGGCTCCTGTCCTTCCAGCCCTTTAGAAGCCACAGTCCTTCTTGCCCCCCAAACATCCTTAAGATTTACCCTTCCTAGACTTCCTTTTCTCCTACCCAGGATCCACTCAGAAAATGTTAAAAAAGTGATTTTTATCTATGTCTCAAAACTCTTGAATCTCTTCTAACTATACATATTCGGTGGCTACAAAAATTGTCTTTATAGATGAAAAATGGGGAGAAATAGGTAATTTTATGAATATACCCAAGTTGAAAGATAAGCAGGAACCAAAAAGCTCAGTGAAAGATGACTCATTTTTCATCTAACAACATTATTAGTCTATTAACTTTAAAAAAACAAAGTCATTTTAAATTGAAAATCAAGACATATGGTAGAAAAATATGACTAAGCAGACACCCATATATGGGCACAAGCATGTGTTAAATATTGGTTATATTTGGCAGAGGCATAGATTTCAGCACCTTGCATTCAGCCAGATGGATGAACACAAACAGGTGCAAATTAGAAAGCAGGACAATATAATGCCCAAGCCACATCCAGAGACCATATGAATAGGCACAATGGAAATTCTCTATCTTCAGCTGAAAAATCACCTCTCAGCATTTATTATTAAATGTCATATTTTGTATTAATTCTGATGGATTCTCAAAACTTTGTAGCACCTTAATTTTTTAATTACAGAACAACAGAATGACAAGCATATTTGACAGGAAAAAGGACTTCTTAAAACACAAAGTGCATATATATACAAAGAGGCTAAATCTCCGTGCTAATCATGATTAGAAATAAGGCTGAAATTTTACTACATGTGCAGATTATGTTGTTCTTCAGAACAGTGATTTAGCTGACCTTCATTTTGAACAGTATGACCAGCTTGTAGTTTCTGAAAATATGTAATGGCAATCAAATGCAGACACTCAGGAAACTCACCTGTTCTCTCACACAGACAAAAATCACCTCTTCTCTTTCTCATAGTTGGTCTCAAAAAGGAGGAAAAAATAAAATAAAATCAGTTTTAGCATCTGGCATTTTCTGGGATTTTTACAAAGACTTTTTGGAGAAACGTCCTAATTTTCTGGGTATCCACTGGAGAAAAACAGCTCTTGAAACTCAAAGGCATGAAAAACATCTTCAGAAAAAGTAGGTAAATAAATGGCTCCTCCACAGCCTTACAGTTAGTTTCAAATGCTATAGCAAGCACATACAACAACAATTACAACAAAAAAAAAACATAATAAGATGTAAAGGATAAAGACTCACTCATTCCATTAGGTTCCATTAAGAAACAAATCATTCAAAAGCAATAAATGGCATTTAGGAAATATAGCTATTAAAGGGGATCTAATAATCAGAAACTAGATTATTACCCTAAATTAAAGAATTAAGAGGATGCAAATAATGTTAACAGAATTACTTTTCTTAAAATGTTAATCCACTATTTCATTCATGAGATCAGATATTAGTATTCCATATTAAAATGAATTTAATGGAGACAAAAGGACTGAGACAATTTTTTAGAGTGGAAAATGGCTCCATAATATATCACAACATTTTTTTCCAACCCAGATGTTAAATTTGCACCTATGATGGTGCAACAGATTGCTAAATAATAGTGCACTATGCACCTCACCAACAAAATCCGGAGATGATGATGAGTGGCAAGCACACACTTCAGGCCGCTGCCTCCTAGGTTCATTTTGCATAGCGGAGAAAATCATTTCGTTTTGGAAAAGACAATATTACTTACAACACTATTAATTAAAACACTTCAATGGAGAAAAAGAAGCCTCTAATTCAATAAGTTACTTGTGGACTATGACAAGATATGTTGCACAGGTAAGACAAATGAAGAAGACTAATAAAAACACAATAAATTAAGCAAAGTCCTCGTAGTAAAAAGACCATTCTAGTTGGTGCATGGCATTGCTTTCTTGAGATCTTGTATAGAGAGATAAGTCTTTCACTCAACCCTGATCGTTGCTTGGTAAGCAACAAGTGCCCTTCACCTGTATGTTCTGTCCTGTTTTTGGAAAGAAACAAAGGAGTCAAACCTAGTAAAAAGGAAAGAGTTTCTTATCCAACACCTCAAAACGTTTTGACAGCAAAATACACATTTGCAACTATGAACAGAGACAATATTAAGACAAAAATCACCCTGACATTTATCAGTTGGGAAAGGGTAAAAGGTGGTGTGATTTTAAAATATTGTACTTGGATTTGAAGTTAGTTTAAATTGCATCAGTGCCAGTGGAAAAAAAAAAAATTAAGCAACACAAGCATTGAAATTATGTTCATCTATTTTTCTTTCTCAGTGAACAGTAATAGCCTGTACTCACAATCAACAATTTCAAAACTTCTTTTCAGAAATAAGAAAAACTTAGATTTCATACCACAGCTGTACAGCCATGCCAAAAAGGATGGCACATTTGCTGTAGGTTTTAAGGCACCCTACAGTCCTGAAAAGAGCTCTCTAATTCATGTTCTTGAAATGAATGCTGCCTAACATATTTCTAAAACAGGCCTATGCTCATTGTGGGTCTCAAATAGGTCAACAGACAAGGCCACATTAAAACTACTTCCACATCATCTATCTTTATCCATTTGGCCAGCAAACTCAATCACAGTTCAGAAGGATGATGACTCAAAATATTTCATTTAGAAATAGCACTCACTCCAAATCATTTTAGAAAGTAATCAATACAATAAAAATAAAGGTCAAATGCCAATTACTATTACATGCAATTTATAACGTTATATTTTAAAAGAAGGGACTAAAATAGATTCGATTTATTTGTGATAACTTTTCTCAATATGCATGAATAGAAGGATAATTGTAATCAGCAGCACCAGGCCCCAAAAGGGCCACTGTGAAAAGCCCTGTACAACAGCAGGAACATCTCTGTCCAGAGAGTTTGTAACACAAATGCTGTTTTTCTTTGTGAATGAAATATAGTGAAGAAGGGGGAAAAAAAGGAAAAAAAAAATAGGATTTAGATTGCTATGATCACTCTTGGCTAAAGATGCTTTAAATATCCCCTGGTAGTTTCTAGAAACAGCAAGCTCAAATTGATTCAATCTAGCACCTGTCAGTGAAGGTATTTCACTCCTAAGTGAGTCCATGAAAGAGACTACAATGATTCAAATATTTGTTTGATCTGTGTCCAAAATTATGTCCCCATGTATGTGTGGTTGACAGCGTTTTACTCTTCAAGCCCAGCAAGCAGGATACAAGTGATTAACTGAAGTTATTAATCTAGATTTGTCACTGTCTCTTTTAAATGTCCTGCTCCACACCGATGTGAGAAGTTATCTGAAGCTCTACCACGCTCCCATTCGCTGCTGCAAAGGGACTATAATTAGCTTGTAAATTGTTTTAATTTGTTTGATTAGCCTCAACAAAAAGCAGGTCATCTGAAATATTTCTTCTCTGTTTGATACCTAAATTACTTTCTCCTTAGGACCATTAGAGACAGCATGTACAGTGACACCTATTGCCTAATTGTAAAATCCAGCCTTTATAGCCTCCACCATTCAGGCTAGAATTTTGCATGTCGGTTGTCCATTAAAAGATGATTTTTTCTTCTTAAGTTTCCAATCACAATTGCTCAACTATTGCTGAAAAACAAGTAGAAGTAGAATATATTATTCTGGCAATACTACAAAGCTCTTACAACTATTTCATTGAGAGGTTTTAATGACACTTTTTTTTGAACCAGAATCTTCGAGTTTGTCAGGAGATTAAATTTCTATGAAGTGATACCTCCTTCTGAGCCAACAAAAGACTGTTTAAATTCTGGAAATGGATAAACCTTTGAAGACTGCTTTTTGTTTGTAGTCTGTTGAGGTCATCTACATTATTCTATGACAAGCTGGTTTATACTGAGCAGATTCAATCCTCCCATAGAGCTAGCAAATTTCATCTGCCCCCAAAGGAAAACTGGGCATGTTTACCAGCTTGTCTCATCTCCTAATTAAGCCAACCATGCCAGAAACTGACTAGAAGTTTCAATATTTTCTGTGAATCCTACACTGAATGCAGCGTGTAGCATGCTAGGCAATTGGTATCATGATCTGTTTCAGAGCTATCAAGCATGCAAGCTTCTTCCTGCAATCGCTCCCCATGCCTGGTATTATGCAGATGATGATGCAGACGTTCGTTATGAGAACTTCAATTGAGTAGACTGTCTCTCCTGTACTTTCAATAGCTCTACCAAAGGCATTTAGGGAAGTCAGAGAAAATAGAACTAGCTGGTCTTGCTGGGAGCTGAAAACAAAAGCAGACTAAGTAATAATCTAGGGCAACGGAGGGGAGATAACAGAAAAACAGGATGAGACGGACACAGAAAATTGTCTTTGCAACTCTGCGTATTGCTTTTTGGAACAGAACTTGTGTTTGAAGACTATAAAAACTAGCCTTATGTCACAATTTCCAGTGCAAGCTGCTAGCAAAGTTGATGTCTCATCCCTCTGTACTGCTGGCTATATAGAGCCTAATGCTAGCTTACCATTACTAAATAGTTTGGTATTCCTCAAACACAAGAAAAAACAGTAACTAAAACATCAGCTTGTATTTGCATACGTTTTCCATTACTCCCGTTATTTCATAATCCTTTAATACACAGTAACATTGCAACAGTTGTTTTGCTCTCCTCGTTATTTATCTGTGCTCTCGAAAATAAACAGAATACATAACAAATATCAAAGAGGCACATCACTGTGTCTCCCTATTATTTCAAACAATAATGTCAATTTGCTTAACTGATCAGCACATTTGTCATTTGTTTAGACAATTAGGGTAGCAAAATACTTCTTTATAAAGAATGTCTTTTTCATTTAAATAATGAAAGCATTGTAATTCTGAGTCTCTTTCTTAACCACATCCAGCTTCTTTTAGTCTTCGATGCTACCTGATTTTGCTGAAATGTCTGTTTCCCAAAGAGACTTCATCTTTATTTCTTTCCCAGACCAATCTGAAGCTTATGTCTTTCTAAACTATCCTGCATCTTTGCATCACTTCAGAGGCTTCTGCTTATTGAAAAATGCAATGCCCCAGTAATTTCATTCTAAGTTTTGAGGGAGTATTCCCACATCTCCAGCCTTTCCCGTTATCATTGTAAGGCTGTTTTGCAGACCTACATTTTCAGGATGTATCTGTTCAGGATGATGATATGTCAAGATTAATCCAGAGCTGTAGTACTAAGTACACACACTATCTGTAAAGGATTTTGTTATCTTTTGAAAAGATCACACTTGCTTGCTTGCAGGTCTGATTGATGGGAGGTTTGTTTCCTTTTACAGGGAAAATAATAATCAGATCTTGGACTAGGAACAACCACTGCTCGTATCAGAGGCACTTCATTGGCCTATGTTCCAGAAAATTGAGATGAAAGTTAATTTATGTCAGGGGAATACTGAGACGGTGTGACCAAATCAAAGTTTTTTTCAGCTTTCACTGTTCCAACAAGAAATTATTGAAATACACTTACTTTGTACTGATACCATATTGTATTGAAATTGTCAAAAAGAAAAATAGAACGGATTGTTTCTGGAGCTTAGAGGGACTTTGTCACAGGGAGTTTTCTGAGAACAAGTTAAATCAGTGCTGACTGTGCTAATTCTACTTTGACAAACACCTGAGGGACACAGGGATGAGATGCTATCACTGTAGCCAGGAAAAAGCTGGGCACCCAGAATTACATGCTTCTACAACATGGAGTACTATCAGTGTGTGTTTGCTCAATCTACGTGCCCAACAGAAGTCCAGAAACATCCAGAGAACGGAGTTTTACTGCCCCCGCTTATCAAACTGGACACAAAGCTGCCGACTGCTCATCCTTCCTTCTGCACGTAGGACTCTTGCACTGCATCCCCAGTGGCCCAATTTCACAGCTTAGATGAAGGATTCTCCCCATAGCAGTGGTTAGAGCACTCGGATGAGTTACACAAAGCCACTTTAGTTAAATAAAGCAGAGTTTGCCTCCTGGGCAACTATGCTAACAAATAAGCTACTATGCTGAAGCAGTTAAAACCTCCTCTTCCAGCTACATACTACTACAGAAGATGTCAGGTTCTTTGCAGTGCAATCACCCAGTTATAGTGATCTCCACATGAAGTAAACATGCTCAACGTTTCAAATAATTTATGAGTCTTCTGTGATTTCATACCATTCTCGCTCTGAAGTCCCAGCCTTTCTTAGAATGTTAATGACTTCGAATCACCTACCTTTCATGCTACAGCTCTTAATTCTTTTCGTAACAAAAATGAGAGACCCTTATTGAAGGAAATTGAACTCCATCAGTACCGTGGTCCCAGTTTTTTCTTTCTTTTAGTATTCCTCATTGTCCGCCACCAGCAGTTTGCCTAAGAGCATTATGCCTTTTTATCTTATTTTTTTAAAGGAATGGAGACTGGCTCACAGAAGCATTCAAGAAAAAAAACTGCAATAAGATGAATTCAGCTAGTAGTGCAGTTACATAGTTAGCCAGTGTTATGTGTTACTACCAGTTTCTGATGCTAGTCTGATTGCTCCTGCGATTCAACTATATTTTGTTTGAGTGATTGTAATTTCAGGACTGATAGACATTTCTAATAACTATTGAGGATGTCTTGCCTTGCAGCTATCTAAATGAATTTCTATTGCAATCATGCTGCTGTAAGTCAGCCTTGCTAGAGCACCTCCCGGCCTTCCAAATCTAAGTAGCCGAAATGACATTGCGTCTTCTGCAAATTTGCTCTCTCTCTGCACATCTTCCATTTTCTAGCTAATAATAGCACATTAAGCAATGTGAGTCTTAGCAAAGAACTGAAGTACACTGCACAACTAATATAAAACTCGAACATATATTCCTGCCACCTGCTTTCCTTCTGTCAGAGACTGCCCAATTGAGAAACCTTGCTTCTTCCCTATGATCTTTGATTCTATCAAGCCTTTTCTATAGAAAAGCAGGAAAAAATACTAAAATATAGTAACAGACATCCTTCGTGCAAATTTCCTCATCTCCTTTCCAACTCATTTTGGAACTGATTAAATGTTTTGTTTCTGACATTTCTTTCCAGCTATTATAGCAGTAAACACGAGAAACACTACTGACAGCTTAATTATTACTGAACAGCTTGATTTTCTTGGAATAGCTGTTAAGATAAGCCTTCCTCCTTATCATAGACCTTCTCACCACTCAAGCCTGCTTACAGCAAAAAAATCTCCTAGACTGTTCCCATAAAGCTAAGATATAGTGTGCAAGTTTAAAAATGTGAAGAAAAGAAGCTCTGAAGTTTCAGAATCCTCCTGGAGCCACAGAATTTTAGGACACAGTGAATAGTTTTAACAATGTTTTTTAAACTATAGAAATGTAAATTTAACTCTCCCCAGGACAAAGATTGTAATCTTATCAGGGATCTTACATACATAATATCATTCACTGTTAATATGCTTTTTATTATTTAGTACTCTTGGGTAAAGTTTTAAATTCTCACAACTGGAAACAGAATCTGATAAATATAATAATGTGTATCTCTGCCTTTAGAGTTTACTCTCTATGCCAGACTAATACCAGTAAGGTCAAAAATAAAACTGTGGTTATAGCTGTGAGGATTTAAGGATGTAAACAAGTCAGAGTTTGGAGGAAGAAGTACTATCTTTTTTCAAACAAGATCGTATAGCTGTGCTGTTTGCATTTAAGACCTGGGTTTGTGTACCCAAAAGCCTGCCTGCCTCTTTTTTTTTTCTAGCTGACAAAACTTATTACCACTCTTTATAAATCTTGCCTTCCTGATAGGGAAAAAAAAAAAGAGAGAGAGAGAGAGAGAGAGAGAGAGAGAGAGAGAGAGAGAACAAGACTTGGAGCACAGTTCAGAAGAGTTTAGGTTCAGAAAACTCCACAAACTACTAACACACTTCTGAATGTATTTGCTCCCAGTTGCTTTAAGAGAATAAGCCTGTGTTCCTTGTTAAATGAACAGTGAAAGTCGGGAAACAGAGGTTCCTTACATCCCTTTCTTATAAATCATGGTGGAAGTAGAAAATCTTCCAACACTTAAAATATAAAATTTTGATATAATTATCTTTTTAAAATATTATTGGTATACTAGGGGTTTTACAGGCTCAAAAGGATGTAAAGAAACTGCAAGACCAGTAAGAGATAGTATTCAGAGTGGAAGAAAGAACATTAAAATGTTGTGTTAACTCAGACATGTAAATGGACTTAAAATTTATACCCACAGGTGACAATTTTGTAAATTATTCATATGCATCAGAAAATTTACAGTAGGGATCTGAAGGTACGGAACAAAACTGCTTTGCAGATAGACTGAAAAACATACATAAAAGAGTAGGAAAGAAGATACGGAACATCAGGACTAATAAATGCTAACCTTGAAAATGAATGTCTAGGAAATGACGGCACTCAGGAGCTTGTACAGAGGGTTGCTTGCCTTCACTAAAATATGAGCAACGAGACAAGATGGAGAACAGGGTAACTGAAATAAAGCAACTGGTAAGAAATACTTTTTTAGATGAAGAAGAAAAAAGAACAAAATCAGTTAAAAATTGGCTGAGGCAATGTGTTTTTCAGACACAATATACCCATGGCACTTAACAACTCAGTATAATTTACTGTTGCAAAGATTACTTTCTTGAAGTAACTATTTTGTAATTTCATATCATTTGAATCTCTGTGGGTTTTCTTATTTCTTACAGGAAAGAGTGTACTTAACTGTAAAAAAATAACATTATTATGGCTGTTTAGCTGTAGTGCCGTACAAATAGATGAGCAAAATCTGACAAAACTGTTCTACAGATTTGGTTTCTACTGTATTGTAAGCAGTCATGTCCCTTTATAGCATGTCGAGCAGGAATGGGCTCCAGTGACTTACAATAGAAACTCTTATTTTGATTACACTGGTATTAATTATACAACACTATAGCTCCTCTGAGATCAATAGAATTATTCTAGCTTGGTAAAATATTTGACTATCTTTCACTGCTGAGAAGCATTGCAGAAGTGTAATAATTAAATTAACAAATTGGAAGGACTGCCAAGTACTTAGCATGATCTATGTTTATGGATAAGAGTGAATGAAATGATAAGATTAAAAAGTAATTTCCCTTTTTAATCTGAGACCTTCTGTCATACATGCAAACAAGAACATGTTTGAAAATTCAATCCCAGTCTGAGCAAGTCACAACGTTGCAGTTTTTGCTGTTGTAAACACAAGGTAATTTCCACCCACCATCCTTCCCTATTTCATTACTGTCTGGGTATTATTGTGGACACACTTTGCCTCTTATTGCTGTCAAATCTAAATCACTTCTTCATAACTAAAATTCATGTTAGGAAAGGGAAAAAGACGCAGTCCTAAAATATTGTACCTCAAAGCTGCTGAAAATAAACTTGTTCTTAAAAATACTTTGACTGCAATGCTTTTTCGCTTTTTTGTCATTTTGCAGTTACACATTTGTTTTGACTATATATATGTTTTGATCTTCTTTTCTTCTCGTGTTTTCATAAATGATTAAAATGCAGTAGTAGTGAACTGTGACCAATGTTGTAAGAATTCAGTTAATTGGGAAGTTTAAAATGACACAATGCAAAGTGTTAACGGTGGGCTTTTGTTTTTCGTTTGTCTTCGGTAGAGTATCAAAGCAAAGAAAACACCTACAGACTCAAAAATATGCCTTTGGGCAACTTGGCGTACAATCTCTCCTACCTCCTCTGCCAAGCTTTCTGGGACACGTTCTCATCTGCAGTCTTTGAAAGCAGAGCAAGCAGAGCAGCACTCACATCTAGCAAGTAATGCCTTGCTTAGGTAAGGCTGTGCAACATCTTAAATGCAAACAAAAAGTATGTGCAGTATGAGGAACATGCGGTGGAAACACCTCAAGAAGCAAAAGCAAAATCTATCCACTAGTGAACGGAGGGACTTGTGATGATTGGGATTCTGAGAAAAACTTGTTAAGCCTGGGATCCAAAGTAGGTCACTTAAGACTGTGCATGAGAAAAGTTGAGCAAAGTAGAGTAATTTGATGAAGATGGAACATATTTACTGTTACCTTATAGAAGTAAAAAAACACTGACATTTTGGGGCATAACTGATGGAGTTTGGGGAAATACATCTGGTGTTCTCTATTTTTGTATTTCTCAGTTGAACAATTTGTTTCCATCCTTCCAGTATATTTGGTGAATAAGCTACAGTGTACTGCTGCAAGTGGAGATGCCACAAAGTTGTGAATTTTAAAATCTTGCAAACTGACACCATAACCAGCACTTCTCTCATTTTTCCCCATTTAATACAACATAAGCATTCTAGTATTTTGTGCCTGTTTTTGTCCCCAAAGATCTTCTCCTAACCCTTCATATACAGGGCATTAATAATTTCCAGGGCCAGGGAACAGCTTATGACCTTACCATCAAAAAGCAAACTATAAGCATGTAGTGGTTTTTCTCCCTCACAGCTCTAATGAGAATACAAAGACCTTTGATTCCAATGAGTTACTCTTGGTCCCAGTCCTGCAGCCCTTTCCCTAGTACCTCAACCTTGCTTTGGACAAATACAAGCTTCCTATCTGTTTTGAAAGTGAAATAGAATAGAAATAGAATGTTTTCTTCTTCTCTTTCCTACATTTTTCAGGACAGAATATTGTGGCTTTTGCAACAGCAATGATGGAAAAACTCATTACTCAAAAGATAATCCCTTGCCTCCATTTCTAATACTCTTTCCCAGTGAGCAGATCCAGTGTATGTTATCCTTGTCATACTTCTATTTGGTGACAGAGATTTAATTCCCATTTAATTTCATCCATTTCCAAAGATCTTTGCAGAGACAAAACTGTGACATCACCTGTTATATCACTGTCCATTTAGTAGATATTTTCTGCCAGAATAAAGAAGTTACTACGTTAGTAAGTGCTACTTAAGTAACACTTGTTGAACAGGCACTTCTATTCAACAGGGAGCAAATAACCGTGCTTCTCAATTTTTAATTACAAGTAAAGGAGTTCAAAGCTGTGTATCTAATACACTGTGTAACTGTTTATGATGTTAAACACCTCAAAAATGATACCCTTTCAAGTAAAATTGAATTATTGCAATCAATTATCCCAGAAAGAAGAAATAAAGTTGCACAACTAGAATTTCCTTCTGAGAATTGTCCTAGAAAATTCCATATTGGCTCCTGACTTTAAGTGATGATATTTCACTTCACAAATGAAAAGAATTACAAAGCAAATAAAGGCTTTATCTTTTTAGAGTGTCGATCACAGAAATCCATCAAGAATGACCACAGCTATTCCACTGAATCACGTTTTACATTAAAGAGAAAAAGCTCTTTGAAAACATAGGTTATTTTTCTATCTCAAAACGTTTCCCTATTTTATGAGTAAGCAGCATTATACAGTACCAATTACAAAAGCGTCAATAGGAGTAGTAAACAAGAAGTCATCCAGTCCCAGTTTCCAATAATCCTGAAATACTGACCTAATAGAAAAGGGTGAAGTTAAATCTGTATTAAGTGCTTGATGTTTTGAAAAATGAAAGATAAACTGTCCTGTTATCTCCACACGGAGATGAAGGATGTAAACATATAGAGGCTATTCCAGTTTGCTCCCCGTTATAACACTTGAAACAACAAAGTCATATTACAATCAGAACACATTAAAGAAAAAGGTTGTCCATGACCCTGGAGGCATTTTCATACCTGTATTGATCTTTTCTACCAATTTCAATGACTCTGGGCAGCAGTTGCTGCAAATTATATCCTTATCTAGACCACCACAAAGGTAGCTTAAGGTATTTCCCCTTGTACAAGGGCGTTTCCTGCTTTGATATCTACCTGATTAGCATGACCATTTCTGTATTTCACTAACTACGTGAAACACGCTGAATATAAAAATCACTTGGAATATTTGGAAACAACAGTCTCTGATATCTTGGTCTGAATTATTTTATGAACAAACTTCAGAAGACGAGTATAGTATCTCGATGTAATAAAAGTATTAGAAATGGAGACTAAAACTAATTAACATTTCACAGGAGAAAAACCCAACAATCAATTATTGAATGCAGTGGGACTAGATTAACACAGAAACTGCCCCCTATCTTCTTCAGTCTCCCAGAAAAGAAGTGTCCCACAGTCTATACGACAAAGCAGCTGGGTAAATGAAGGTTTAGCTTCCACATAGAAATCTGGATATGACTGAGCTCAAAACAAGAAATGGAAAGTAAATTTTCCATTACAGTTGACTCCCTTTAAGAAATCAAAAAGCAGCAATTCTTGGTGTTTATACATGTGCATACCCTTCATTTTCTCCCTACTGTTTTTAAAAGTAATATGAACAAAGTCAGGCTCTTCTTTGTGTACAAAGACAAGTTTTGTTAATAGTTTCTACAGACTTTGAGATTGGCATTAACACCATTGGACTGATGCTCCTATACTGCTAACAACTGCTCACTGATTTAAGACGTCTACAATATTCAGGTAAACAAAAGTGCATCACATTGTTAGCCTTACATGTTAACTCTAAGAGCTTTGTTTGATTCACATAAAATTAAGTCTGAGAAGGCTATCACTGCACTTTAAAATGTATTAGGTGGGAAGATAGTAGGAAAGAACTATTTCAGCTGAAAGACAGTAGTAACAGCAGAATAAATAAATATGCACAGCCTCTATGTATGTATGTATGAAAGTCAACTGGTCATTGATATATTTAGGCTAAAATTACAGATTCTTATCCTGGAAGAGATGAGATTCTGGAACAGCCTTCCAGTTAAACCACTGGGTAAACAAAGTTATAAAAAATACTATCGTGTGTGACAGTTTGTAATGGGAGGTTACTGGATGAAGCAACGCAGGAATTATTGATTTCTTCTTTCCTCTCTTAATAGTCATACTGTTTACTGCAGAAAATGAAGAGAAAACTCCTTTAATTCTAGATTTCATCAGGATTTTAAAGAAAAGCATATTTTGAATTATTCAAAAAAAAAAAGATTAGTAGTACTTTTCAATAAAGCCAACTTTCAGGTAAAAGAATCTTCAAAAATACACTGGAAATGTTGACTATAAATTCACTACTTTCTAAATTAATAGAATACCTAAGAAACTTCCAAGTGAAATCAGAGTCTCAGCTTCAATAGAAGGAGAGTTTCTTTCCCGGAGGAAACAGTGTGTCAAAAGAAAAAGAAAAAAATATACTTTACAGAAGGAATACATGTAGAAATAAGATGTACTTATTGAGGAAGTGCACATTTGTTCTTAGATTGATTCCAAACTAATGAGATCCAACACGTAAAATGCTTTAAAATGTTAGAATTCCTCCAGCTTAAAACATTCATGACATAAAATGTCAGTCTGAAAGCTTCTATTGTATTCTATTCTTCAATATAGATTTTTTTACAAATTTTAACTAAAAATATTATGTAATAACAAAAATCAGTTCCAAGATCCTATTGCTGGACATCACCTATTCTGGCTACTGACTGCAAGACTAGGTTTTAGATTATCATAGCATGTTAATCAGTAATTGGTATAAGGCAGAATGCAGTCTTCACATCTAAGTTTACAGTCTAAATATTGCCACATAATTTTTTTTTCTATGAAATTACTTCACAGGGGAAGAACAATTTACTCATACACGAAGCACTTAGTATGATGCTTTATACTAGATAATGTGACACTGCTGCCATTCCAAAACCACATAAACAATCTCTAAAACATACCCCATAGGACAGTCAATGTCCTCTCAGGAGCCAGAAACATGACTAGGTTCTAAAATCTTGACTGCTTTTTTTACATTCCACAGAAGACTTTTCCAAATCTAGTCAAAAAAAAAAAAAGCAAATGGACTATAGGCCAAAATTTCTGTATATCTATATTTAATTCATTTTAGTTTCCAGTTATCAATTTTTCTATATTTAAGCTCTCTTTCTATTTGAAGATATATTTTTCTCCAATCTCATTACTTTTTTGGCAGGAACATTGCCTAGAGCATTCTGGAGTTCTGCAGATTCTTAACACCACAATTCCTTGCAAAATCTCTACATAGCAGATACAATTCTAGCAGAAAAAAATGCAAAAGAAAAATCAGTAAAAAAAGAAAAATCTCCTCTTGACTTTTCCAAAACCAATGTTCTTTGAGCTTACTTTGTCCCGTTTGGCCAAAAGTGGAAGTTTGTAATGAGGCTCAAAGGTACACTTTTCATTGGAAAAAAAATGTGGAGTTTCAGCAGCCAATTGCTTCAGTTACTTTTTCATGTAACAAGATCCTTTGAGGAAAAAATAAATTAAAAAAAAAAAAACCAACAACAACTAGAAAAAGTCATTTAAAAGTTACAGAATTTATATACATGGGTGATGAAACAGTAAGAGAAGGAAACTTTAGTTATAATCCTTCTTCTCCCCAAACTCAACTCCAACGCATGGAAAACTAACAAGCATTATAGAAAATTAAACACCAGAGGCAGGGAATAGGAAAGTTTATGTTAAACTGCAAAGAATTGCAAAGGATTTGTTAAAGAACATATGAAAAGAATTTGAAATATGCTCTCTTGATATCACTTCCACTGTACAAAAGAAAATGGTATTATGAATCACCAGCATGGAGAATGAGTGAATGAATGAACTACTTCTGATTTCTCTCAACTAATCTTCTTATAATATCATCCCACAAAAAGAAAATTACTTAGTATTCATGAGAAAAGAACATCATAAACACTGTACGTTATAACTTCATAAAAGAACTTCACAAAGCCAAAATAAGTTCTTCAATAGTAATAAAAAAGTATTCTTAAAAAAATATATTCTTCATTTCTGCAAATTGTTTTGCAGAGACAACAGAACGTCATTCCAGAGAAAGCCTAATTTGTAAACAGCATTGGAGAGAATAAGGGACTTCAAGAGGTCTACAAATTAATACTTATGCTCCAAAACAGGTGCAACTTTACCTATAGTGTTCTTGATAAATGAATTCTTATACACCCCCAAAGACAGAGGATCTTTAATGTCCTTAGTCAATATAAACCAGTGTTTTACTTTACTGTAAAAAATGTTATTCTAGTTTTGTTTTTCTCCCTGATATCCACCCTAAAAATCCCTTACTCTTATCTAAATATACAGTTTGAAAAGCAACCATAACTGAGATAATTATGCTTGAGTTCACTGATTATAAATGGGTGTATTGTTAATTAAGAATTTAAAAAAAAACAGTTAATAGATCATTCTCACAGTTTCATCTGCAAATTATCCTAGATAGTAACGTCTCATTTCTTTGTGAGATTTTCTTAAATTTAGCACCAAAGCATTACAAGAAAATATCATAAATTATTTCCTAGTTATAACACACTGCATGTATATACATTACCTCTAAGAAACCATTACATACAAGAATTACAGAATTCAAACCTTCTTTAAAAAGAATAATTATTAACATCCAAAGAAAGTATAGTTAACAGAAAGAATAGGTAAACTCTTGAAAGAAAAAAAAAAAAATACTCTGAGTATCATATTATATATTTTGTGGACCAAGAACAAATTACAAAATATTTTTAAAAATTACAATGAATATAAAGTAATTTAACTTATTTACCACAGAGAAAGTTATTTTGGATGCAAAGGAAGAGATGCATATGATGTAATGATTCCTAGAAATATCACAGCCATTTGAGGTACCAGTACAGAATTCAGTCCATTCAATCCAGAGCCTGTGGAGGTCACAGGAGCTCCTAAACAAGAATATAGTTTGATCCCTGACAATGGCAAAGAATGGGCTGAAAAGACCTAAGTTTCTGTGATGCAAAGAAGAAGGTGACCAAAGCTAAGATCCTGCTAAAGACACTCAGTGAACAGAGAGAGAGGTCTGGATGTGAGAACAAGGACTACTACATTTGCTACTATTAACCTATTGCTATTATATTCAAAGAATGAAGACTTGGATTACAGAATTTGCAAATAAACATGATGGCATACAAAATATGCAGAACTAATTTGATCAATTCCTCCACCTTCTGGAAAGAAGCCAAAAAGGCTCTAAATATCATCTCACGTCTGCAGGACAAAAATACATTGAAATCACTTTAAACCTTGAAAAAATACAAGGTTTGTTGTTGATGATGTTGTTTTTTTCTAGAAAGCTTTTGAATAAGCTTTAAATACCACAAAATACTTTTTAATGAATGGCCCTTCCTACTGGATTCAGTTGGATGAGCATTTATTGAAGCACTAATTGTCACCACTATTTTCAGATTTCCATCAGTTCTCATTAATGTCCATATGTTCTCTGGTTAAAACCCGCAGCTTAATGACAAAGGAAAGTGCAAGCCAATTTATCATCCTTCCTTAACCTTTTGAAAAATAAATTAGTTTTTATGAGAAACAATCGCTGTAAATAAAGTAAAAAGCACTTCAACTCTATCATCGTATGGTGTCACTTTACATTAAACCTTAATGTAATCACTTTACTTTAAAATGATTTAAATCAACGATTATTTTATTTTTTTGGCCTGACCTAAGTGCTGAATATCTGTAGAAGAGCAGAGATACAGACTAACTTCACAAATAACTGTATATATTTAAGATGTGACTACACACCAGGCGTTTATACATCCCCTTCAGCTGAGCCAGAGTTGTACAGTACAACCTCTACTTTCAACATATTAATACTAGTAAAAAAATCCATTATGCTACAGGGATTCATCTTCCTCTTAAATACTTACTCTGATGTAAAGGATCCTAACCAGTATAACTGAATCCACACTAGAGGGTGCTACTATTTTAATTGTAAAAGGTTTTTACAGTTAACATTGCAGCTTCAAAGCAGTACGTCTTGTATAGATAATGTTTCAGCAACGCTTTGTCGCTATCTGGAACAACGTATTGCTACCAAATGGGAAATAAAAGTACGATCGCAGACTTGGTTTTGTACAGAAGTTTGGTCATGTTCTCCTAGCCAACTGCACATAAAAGAAATAAGCTACCAACTCCGCACAGTACCTGTAATTAATGTGACAATTAAAATATTCTATATTCAAAAGAACAAAGCCAGAGAGCTCATAATAAATACTGGAGAGCCTTTTTATTCCCCACTCACCTCACTACAGACCACCAGACACATGGCTAGTACACATCAACTGGCATTCCAAATCTAGAAATAAGTTGTTTATTTTTTGCTATCTTCATTGCACATCAGCACTTGTATTACACATTTGACTAACCTCATTAAAAAGACGAAGCACCAGAAAGCCAGTTTATAAACTGAATACTGATAGACTTGCAACTATCCCAAACTGTACCAACTCTTCTGAAACAAGATCTACTTTTCACTGAGTGCATTTTTCCCGAAAGGGGAATAATTAGCTTCTACTAAATACATAAACTAAGGTTTCAATCCTCAACAGCCTTTGAGTAAAAGTAATCGCTATCGTAAACACATCTCTCTACTCCTTTAAAAACAGATTATAAGTGTTATGGAGTGTCACTTGTCACTTGTTGTGCCACTCACAAGCGGAAAAATACCTAAATGAGTATCACTTGAACCTATGAAAAAGTTCTTTTCTCAAAAAACGTTTTTGTACTTTGCAGTTTCATTTGCTATGTGATGGTCACTGCTATTCGAATAAAAGTGTTAGGTACTTTCTCATAAGTTTCCTTCGCTTTTGAAAGTCTTGTTTTGTTTAGTACTTAGTTATTGAAGCACAAATAAATGAAAAAGAAAGAACAAAGCAATGCAGGGAAAAAAAAGATTAAAAAGGAAAGGCAACTTTACAAAATATATACAACTTGAAAGCTTCAAACAGAATTTTGCCTCAGGCTGCAGAATAGCTTCTGCAGGAGCTGGCTTCCATACCAATAACTCTCCATCTTCCTCGACCCACATGAAGCAACATTAAGTAATGTGCTGCCTCATATCCGATCTCCCTACTCACATTTTGAACTTTCTGTGAACGTGGAAGGCCTGAAGTGTGTTATGTCAGGGCCCATTTGTCCTGGTAAGGCAAAGGCAAAGATTTTGGCCTATTATGTGGCAAAGAACAGTCTGACAGGCATCGTGCCACTGAAAGATCCTGTGAGAAAATGCTCTGCTAGCTTGGGGTGATCTGAGCTGGACTGAA
Source organism: Cygnus olor (assembly GCF_009769625.2). Taxonomy (NCBI): domain Eukaryota; kingdom Metazoa; phylum Chordata; class Aves; order Anseriformes; family Anatidae; genus Cygnus; species Cygnus olor. The sequence continues at coordinate 29,529,818 of NC_049169.1, read as the reverse complement.
AGAAAAGTGGGATTTTACTCTAGTGCTAGTTCTTCAGGAAAAAAAAAAAAAAAAAAACTAGGAAGTAGGAGAGTGCACAGGTGAAAAACATCTCAGCTGAATGAAATGCACAAATAAGTAAACCTCAGAAAATTATAATGAACACATACACAGTAATTAAGGGGTGCTATGTATAGTACAAACTAAAATGTTATACAGCTTTAAAAAAAAGGAAAAATTTTATAAATTTGAAACATCCCTGTGCCTACTTGATTTCTCTTCTCTTTCCCTTCTTGCCATTCTTCTCTCTCCCCTTTCTTTTTCTCTCCCACTTCCATGCTTTTCCCCTCTTCCTCTTGTCTCCTTCTCCCTCTCTCTTACTAGGCAAAATCAGACAAGGAAAGTGTTTCGAGCCATCGGAAGGATATAAGCATTATTTGAAATTTAGCTTAGTTCACTCATCCAAGGAAGAAGCCATTAGGTAAAACTTAAAAGTAACAAATAGCAAGTATTCATATCAGAATAGTGAATAAATCATTTACAATAGAAACCACTCCTTTCAATGATGCATTGAGAATTTAAAACAAACTTGCATAAAAATAACGTGCTTTGTTCACTGTTAATTCTGTAATTAATTAACAGTGAACAAATATACAGAACAAATATACACAAAGACAATGTAGTCTTTTCATGACTATCTATTGTGAATTGCTTGAACAACTGCAGGGACATCTGTAATGGTTCAAACTTTTTCTCTGATTTTTTTTAGGATATTTTAAAAAGAGGATATTTTCATATGCGATATAAAGACCATCTCAAAAACAAGGTAACCTCAAACAAGTGCTTTCCTTTAACACTGTACTGTCTCCCATGGAGTTGATGGGAAGTTTGAGGGTTTTTTCTATGTACAAATTTAAACCTTGATTTTTAAGAAAATCTATCATTGAATAAAGATTGTTATGTAACTATTTACAAGATAAGCAAATATGTTTTACCATTACATGGCAATTCAAATGACATTCCTACAAAAGACTTTTGAAACCTTAGGTACTTCAGCAGTTATCTCTGCCACTTAACCAGAAGACCTATAATAATACTGTAAAATGTTTATTAATTAATATTAATTAATTTACTATGCATAATATTACTAATGTATAATCTGTACCACCCAAGGCATTCTCCCTCTCCTGCAAGAGTAATGCTATAGATAGTAAAAACAGCTGCATAAAACATATTTGCATGCAGAAATGAACAATTACATGATCGAGGTGAAAACAGCCTTGTGAACAGCTCATTTCATTACTGACATCTTTTCCTCTGAATCTGCTTTTAACAAAGTGGGAAGAACGATGTTCTTCAAAACCTGCTCTGTTTATTTATGACCAAACACATTTGTAACTGCTACTTCTAACCTGTTGTTCTGAAATTTGCCGTTAACTTTTCCCCCAACACTTGAAACTTCTACCTGTGCAACCTTGTTCAGGTTTGGTTAATTCGGACAGCTTTCTGTGATCCATCAGTCCTGTTCATTTCACGTGATCCATTTGCACAGTTTCATATACACAGATCTAGGTGAATGATAAGGCTGGGAAAAGGAGGGGAAGTTTCCAAACTGCTGATACAAAAACAACTGGTGTAGGTACAACAACCAATTCTCTACAGCTGTAAATACGGTTTTGGTACAGTATATATCTCAACATTGAGGTATATAATGCCATTTTTATACAAGAAAGATATTCCCTGTCTATAGTAATGGAAAGAAGACAACACAAAGTTGGATAACACTTTTAGGATAAAAAGGATAATGCTTCTGGGGAGGGGATGCTGAGCTAAGCAGGCTGTGCTGTCAGCCAGCACAGGGGAAAAGGTCAGGTCCATGCACACACACAAAAAATACAGTAAGGATAAATAAAGAAAGAATGCCTCAAAAAAAGGCTTAAAATGTGCAAGATATGCACATACATACGGAATTACATACTTTAAAGTATGAAGCCTGAATTTTTTTTCCTTTCCCTAGTCATGATAGCCATTGCCAAGATATTTCCAAAGAATTCTGTGCATACTATTTATTAAGCCACAAATTTTGACCAAGGATGTAATAATTCAAATACTAGTATCTGATTACAGCTACATTAGGGCCACTTGCTCCTCACCACGTGGAAAACTACCTTCCCTGGAAAAGGGACGCTCAAGGAAAGCCATCTGTAGGGGTACTGCCATAAGTTTTCACTTTCTGTGCACGTTGCCCCTGCCCTTAGCAGCAAATCACTCCGAACATTCAGGAGAAACTTCTGAAAGCAGTCCACACTGGTAAAAATATGTTGAAATACAGTAATATTTCTTTAGATTTAGTGAGCTTCCGTTTCTTCATTCCCAAAGCTGAGACCCGCAGTGACACCGCCTCAGCGCTGGCCCTGGCCACAGGCAGCTAAACCCTGGCAGGGTGGTGGGTGGCAGGGCTTGCCCAGGCTCCCTCACAGATATTTTTGACAATGGTGACTGCAAAAATGTAAGTTGGCTGAATGAAGCTAGAAGCTATTATTCACGTGATGTCAAAGAGGCCAGAAACATGAAAAAAAAAAAATCTTATTTTCTTCATTCTACCCATGCAGAAAGGAAAGAAAAAAAAATAAAGAAAAGAAATCTAACTTTAGGTAACACCTTGTTACCTAAAATTTGTTTAATTTACATCTTTATGCATGTTGCACTGAATTGAGATTTTGTTTAGCTTGGAAATTGTATTTTACTGCCTAAAAATATTGAGAAGTGTAGGCAGTTAGAGCTAGTGAAAGATGCAGCCATCAGCTCCTAACCATCCCACTCAAACACATGCAGGTTGGCACTGTAAACAGCTACGTGAAACTGCGATCGTGCCTTCTGGGGAGCCAGGAACACGCAATATGCGTAAACCCTCAGCACAGGCAGGAGCTGGAGGAATCAGGAGATACTCTTTGTTTCCCAAACACACCCTGGTGCATTACATTTAGCAACTTCTTTAAAGCCCTTTTGTTTGCATCAGTTTAACAGCATTACTAAATATTCATACTGAAAGTTGCCTAATACACTCTCTTTGCCTACATTTTTTCAAAAACATTTAGCTTTTTGTTTATTTTTATTTCAGCCCAGCTATGAAAAATTACCCAGTGTTTCTTTTTTTTGAAGAAGTTCTAAAAGTCAAAGTCAATAAGAAGATATAGCACAGAGCACACAAATGATGTGCAGTAAAAAGAAATGAGAACTGAAGTCTTCTGAGATTCCAGGGGGAGAAGTTTATTGCCAGAATTAAAAAAAAAAAAAAGAGATATTTTGCATACAAAATAATATACAGACACAGACATTGTAGCTTCTTCTTCCTTGCAAACATTACTGCTAAGCACATTCTCACATTACCCCTACTCACACTGTCAACAGTGGACATTTTCTGCAATGTTTCTCCCACAAAGGCTCACAACTACATACGAGCAGGATATTTCTCTTCCAAGGTCTAGGATTACATGTCAGCAAGTATTTGACTAGTCGTGCAATGCTAATACGCTCATTAAGACAATATATCGATTTCAAAGTTACCAGCGTGCATTAGTGGGGTTTTTTAATTGTTATTTTTTATCATCTTAGAAGTTTTTGAGATTTTCTGGAGAATTTCTATGCAGCTTTACCACTTAGCTAGTGCAGCACAAGAGCTTCTAAAACAGCATTTTCTCCAGACATACTCTATCTTCTGTTCTATATTGACCCTCCAGCAGAGGAGCATCTAAGAAAGCTAATTCTTGTGATAAGAGACCTGGGTTCAGGAGAGGGCTGATACAACTGAGCTGAAGGAAAGCAGCTAGCACATGATGCCATGGCATGTTCTCTGCCTGTGTTTGTAGGAGCCATCAAATAGAAACAGAAACTTTCAATATCAAAGTAGGTGCTATAGTATAGGATGAAAGCACACAAAATCCACTGAAAATTTTCATCTCTGCAACCTAAAATAAGTATTGTATACACAGAAATGCATGTTTCATATTAGTGTCCAACTCTACACAACTAGCTTTATTTTCTATTTATTGGTATTGTCATAATATGAAAAATAAATACCATTTGTTATGAAAGCAGCCGTTGCACAAAATTAGCAGACATATTCTGCTTCAGGGCATGCATACAAGAAAATTGTCAGACATTAATAATGTAGACAAAGCATTTTCCTGGGAAAATGAGGATCCATTGGAACAACAGATAAATCATACCCAACTGCTCACTGTTTGTTGTGTCACAATCTGTTGTATTTTATCGAATATGACTAGTACAAGTCTGTTACAGCCATAAAAAAACATTAGTGGAAATTAATATGTAAATTACTGTGGTGCTTGTGTGGGATGCCATTTCATTAATTTGAATTCACTGACATGACTGTGTAATCTAAATTTATGAGTTTTTCAACTGCCACTCCATGGAGAATACAGCATTTATTGAATTTTGCTTTAGAAGTATTTTATGCATTAAATAATATTTGCATGGCAGAAATGTACACGAAGGGCTTGGAATTTAATATATATAATATATACCAGGCATTTTGACTAGGAGAAGATATATAACCTACAGTGTTATAAATGATATCTTGGTATTTCCTTTTTAAACATTTCTAGACAGCAATGAAAACAAATCATTGGAAGAAGGAACAAAATCAGTTTTTCAAGTTCTCAGTAATGTAGATATTGCTCGTTATTATTTTGTTGAAACAAAAGCAATTCTTCTTCTTTTTAATAAAATAGGTTTATGATGCACAGAACATCTTGTGTCACCCTCCAGAGTTTAAGAAGAAAAAAAGCACCATCAAAAAAGTACCCAAATTTGAAAAAGAAGCTTTATGAACATAAAGGCTGGCTTGAAGCTTTTCACTTCAATGCCAAGATTTGGAAAAGGCCAGCAAGAAAAGAAATGATAAAATTTGTTACTATTCAACACTTTTCCTTAACTAAGACCGGGACGCAAAGATAGCAAATACGTTGCATAGTATTGGCTGTCTTGGTTTTAATATCCTCCAGTTTCCTATGTGTAAAATGGGGTACCCAAAGAACATAATACTATCAAAAGGTTTCTGAAATAAATACTTGCAAATGTTCACCTCCTGAAGAAAACACGGCAAATACTACAGAAGAGAAATAAAACTTACTAAATATACAACAAAACATTTGGTCAATTATGAAAATCTATTTTTAGATGTGGGAAAACTTCAGGGTTAAAAAATATTTCTATTGTTAAAAATGTTTATTTTTACTTGTTAACTACAAGGTAATGTGCTTCCCTTCTCCCTCCCCTCCCCATTCCAGCCCATGACTCTAAATGTTCTGGCATCACCTATTTGCTGGTAGGGCATGCTGTTGGGCTGACAATTTCGCTTACCTATAACTCTATTAAGAAATACAATTGTTTCATTACTATGGCTCATCAAAGTATTTATCTTATAATGTCCATGGTTCAGTTTTACCCCTAGACAGGTTTTTTCACATCAAGAATTGTATCCACAAACAAAATGTTTTGTGTTTTTTTTTTTATGTACCACCTAGCCTTTGAATGTAGAAACCCACTTTGAAACAAGGCTTTTGGGGGTGAAGAAAGAGAGAATTTGCTATCAGATTTGTTTTACCATGACACAATGAGGAATGTATTCCCAGCCAGTAGCGAATGTTTCGCACTTGTCAAATCCTCCTGTCAGCATCCCCTACAGCTCTGCTGACTACTAGGAACACCTGCCTGCTCCAAGGTCACGCTGACTCAATGTCACCTTGCAGGGAACATGCTCAGACACAATCAGGATTTCGGCATCATCTTGCAGGGAATTCTGATCTCTGTCATTTTCCCTGCTAGTGATGAGTAGGTAATTATACTTTGTGAATTTGTGAATTTTATAGATTAAGACCTTGAATTAGTTTGCCAGGCTGACAAAGAGGCATGAACAGACATGACAAAAAACACAAACATGTACAGACACAAGTATCTGTTAGATGAAATGGCTACCATTCATTTGTTTATATTGACCGTGTGGAGACAACATATTCGTGTTTCATTCCACTGGTTTCTTACTAAAGAAATATTTTTTTCAAACTGAGGTAGAGATATACTTTATAGTGAAAACACCATCTATTTTTTGCCTCATAAAACATTTCCACCTACTTACTATTTAGGAAGCTACCTATTTAAAGAAAAATACCACAGTCTTAAAAAATTATGCAATATTTCCTAATACTTGAATACACATACAAATTAATCAGCCATCATACGCCCACAGACCTGTATTCTTTCATTATAAAAGCATGAAAGAACTACAACAACAGGCTTTGTTCTGACTTGACCTTGGCATTAAAATGTGGATAATATGTAGCTTTGTTCTGTTCCCCTGAGGAACTGTAACTTTTATTAGAATTCTATCCTCCGGTTTTTCTAAGATTGAGACCTCCTCTTGTCTGTAACTATCATTTTCTCCCTCATAAGTTTTGCAATACATAGCAAGCAATTGCCAGGAGATGCACGTTCCTCAGCAGCACTCAACCTACTTACCAGCCACCTCTTCCCACACTGAAGTCTTCCTCATAAACATTTCCTTTCTGCTATCTCATTTTAAACTCTTCTTTTCTCCTAACCAAAAATGGAATAACAGATTTCATAGGTCAGAAAAGAAAAGGGGAATGCTTCAGCTCTTCAAATGACCAGAGGAATACCAATGCTATTGCTGTCCCTCATGGAAAAAAAAAAAAAAAAAAAAAAGAAACATTTGTCACTGCAGAAATCAGTGCAGAATTTTTAAAGAACCACACATCATGGATCTTGTAAAACTCTTCTCCCAGTTTCTCTAAGCATTGTCTGTACATACATATGTAAAGACAAGTATGTTTCTACTGAAAAATGTCAAGGTTTTCTGTTGGAAAAGGAATAAACACATGCATAGTATTTTCAGCGAAAACACAGCTAAAATGATACCTCAAGCACAAAAATCTGCTAAACTTTTCCCATGCATTATCTGGACTTCTGACTGCTTTCATAGTACTGGTTAGATGTTTAGCTACTGATAGTCAATACCAGTTGGGGTTAATAAGAGTCCAGATACCAAAAGTCATCAACAAAGACCAGTCGTGGCAGGTATTGGCTGCCGCGACTCTAAGATGCCTTCCAGGTAGTCCTTTGGAAAGGGACATTTGATGTCTTGCTGCCAGGGCTGGCTGCCTTATGTCCACAGCTTTGACCTAGAAGGGATACCTAGTTACAGGCTCCACTGAGTGGAGTTATTTCAGTTTACAAGTGGTCAAGTAGATGGGTATACAATGTCAGGTCTTTCTCAAGTACCCTTAATGATCATTCGGTAGTCACCACCCAATTTTGCTCTTGGCAATCTGCCTATACTTTTCATTTAAAGTATCATAGCTTGTTAAATTTTCCACTGTATAGTCTGAAACATATGTCAAAAGTTATTATTGTTCCCTGGATGTAAATGGATAAGGGAAGGGAAGGGAAGGGAAGGGAAGGGAAGGGAAGGGAAGGGAAGGGAAGGGAAGGGAAGGGAAGGGAAGGGAAGGGAAGGGAAGGGAAGGGAAGGGAGGGAAGGGAAGGGAAGGGAAGGGGAAGGGAAGGGAAGGGAAGGGAAGGGAAGGGAAGGGAAGGGAAGGGAAGGGAAGGGAAGGGAAGGGAAGGGAAGGGAAGGGAAGGGAAGGGAAGGGAAGGGAAGGGAAGGGAAGGGAAGGGAAGGGAAGGGAAGGGAAGGGAAGGGAAGGGAAGGGAAGGGAAGGGAGGGAAGGGAAGGGAAGGGAAGGGAAGGGGGGAAGGGAAGGGAAGGGAAGGGAAGGGAAGGGAAGGGAAGGGAAGGGAAGGGAAGGGAAGGGAAGGGAAGGGAAGGGAAGGGAAGGGAAGGGAAGGGAAGGGAAGGGCAATCCCAGGAATTACATATTTTGCATGTCTCACAGTTACTTTCCCGTCCAGTTGGAATCATAAATGTGAAGATTTGAACAGGTCATCTTTCAGGTACACTACTGCATCTTCGTATTTGATCTCTCTCCTCCTAAGCTCCTCTTTGGTCTATTGATTTCATGACCACAGCCAAGGACTTTATAGATTTTCTTCAGAAGGAGAAAAGTTGTGGTGATGGCACTTTTTGCTCGTGAGTTCAACACTGATTCTCCTGCTGAAGTCAATAGAAATATGTGATCTTGTAATTATAAACTGCAGCAACCACTGATTGACCCCACCTATTGCCAGGTCTTAAAAAAGACTGCATCCTGCTTCACATTATTCGGCAACGATATCAAATCCCATCCTTACTAGTTCCTGGAAAAACTATACAATCTGAACTGACACCCTTGCATTTTAAAACCACAACGAAGGAAATCCTAACCCATTTGTATTACATACAAGATAATGCTTACTGAAGAATCAGGAGAATTCACATAAACCATCACCAAACCTCCAACTGCTCAATAGGTTAGTTCTCTGGGAAGCATAGCAGATTTCTTACATGTACACACACACACACATAAAAAGAAAGCACCACTACCTTGGCCCATTTCACAACAGCAAATCATTGTCTGTCTTCAGTAAGAACAAGACCAATACCCAGATTTCCTGCCTAACCTTAACTTGATTCCATTCTCACCCACAACTACATTACCTGCCAATACTGACTGATCCTCAGTTTGCCAAGTTACAAATCAGACACTAAATGTAGCACCATTTTATTTTGCACACGAAATACACAGAGAAGATTCTGAACAGTTAACTCCTGGACTCCCTCAATTTTTTTATGACAAGATTTAATAACCATCAAACTGAATCTCAAATACATCGACAGCACTATCAATTTCTTGCCCACTGTACTCAACACAAAAAGAAAACCTACAAACTACTACACATAAAAAACGTGCAAAATATCATATCCAGCATCGAACTAGGTGTTTCCCAAAACAAAGAAGGCTGTAAAATAGAGTAAGCCCTCAGACACCACTAACATTCCTTGTGTATCACACTCTGCTGATGCCCAGCTCAGCAATGTAAGACCTTTAACTGAATAAACGCACCACTCTAGAGAAGTCTATCCATGCTTTCACAGAATCTTCTAAACTTCCCAGTTTTGACTCTGATAGGGATTCACAAAGCCCAGATCATTCAGAGAGCTGGAACAAAAACTCCAAAGAACACTAAAAAACACAGAAAGCATATTAGGTTCTGGTGCATTATAACTGTCCCTCATATCTAACCTCATGCTTCATATTCCTCTCGATCTCCCTGCCTGAAAGGACTTAATGACTGTATTGTCGTTTCTGTGGATAATATCCTTTCTCCTTCCTCCACCTCTGTTCTACAGATATCCACTATGTTATCTTTCAGATGGTGCAGCACAGTAAACAAGTTAAACTCATAACAGCTTACAGTAGCCCTGCAAGAGCCCTCTATATAAGACCTGAAGAAGTTCACATGCTCAAAAGGAGGTCTATTTTCTGTTATTTCAATTAGTCTACCTCCTCCTAAAATAATAAAAAAAAAAGTGCAATGCTTTTATCCTTATAAAACCATAGTTACAAAGCTGTGAGTGCATTAAAGCATTTGTTGTTAGCATAAAGGCTTTTTAGTGCTAATGTGTATGGAGACAAATAAAATAAAACCATGTAGGGTTTCAAGAAGCCTGATTACAATGTTCTTTTGTCTAGAGCAGAAAAAGTATTTCTACACTGCACATAAAATTCAGATAATTATCTAGTAGTTTAATTTAAGGAAGAGCATACAGGCTTCTTACTGCAGTAACGAGCAATTACTTTTGGGGTAAGTTAAATATTAGATTTGAAATGTTTTCAAACCAAATATAATAATGTTTTAGCAGCAGTTTACTCAAAAAAAAAAGGCAGTGTCCTCATATATTTGCAAATTTCATTTCTACTGTGCTAAAACATATCAGGCACTGCACTGTATGTTAAGCAGCAGTTAAGAGGTGCACTAAGTATAGAAAGAGTTATATTACCATCTATACCATAATGAGGTATAATTTACATATGTACAGAGAATAATTGGTGGTGAGGTATAAAAGCAATCTATATAGCGAAACAATGAGAGTGAGAATAGCTTTTTTGAAATCTGGTCTGTTATTGTCTTCTATACTCGTTTTCATTAAGTAAAAGTTACTACAAGTGTGGTAACCAACTATTGAGATTAGCTCATTAGATTTTTGTAGTTTTGAGTAAGATTTCATTTATCTTATTATGCAAGCAGTGTTTTTCATAGTTTAATAATTTTCATTTGATTATTTACAAGGTCAGAACCAATTAAGTAACAAGCCTACTGACTTGTCCTGTTTTTATGTAAGAGATCTCAACCTTATGAAAAATTGCAAAGTATGCAAACAATCCTGGTTGAATGGAATACTACCATGAGACGTTTGACCTACATGCCAGCCACGTCCCTTGAAATACTGCTTTTTTTTCCCCAAAAATAGAACAAGCAACACTAATTCAGTAACATGACAAAAGCTCTGTCCGTATGAGTTTCTGCAACAGTTGCTACCAAGATTTAATTTGAATATACAAAACCTACACAAAGTTGCAAATGTAGCTTTATCCATATTATAATAAATAATAAAAAATATTTAATGCAGGGAAATTGAGAGATTTTCTAATATTAGACCACACCCTCTCATAAACTGTATACTTTTTACACATTTATGCAAAATGTTAAAAAAAGGGGTCTTTACCTATTTCAGACATCTTAGTCATCAGCTAATATTCAGTATCATTTTCCCATTTTAGTTTCCATGTTTTGGTCATAACAATTCAGGTTGTGCTGGGTCTGGCTGGGATGTTAACTTTCCCTGCAGCAGCCCATACAGTGCTGCGCTCTGCACTTGTAGCTAGAACAGCAGTGGTATCACACCAGTGCTTTGTCTATTGCTGAGCAGTGCTGGCGCTGCATCAGGACTCCTTCCAACACCCCAGAGCCAGCAGGCTGGGAGTGGGCAAGAGGTGGGGAGGGGACATCACTGGGGCAGCAGACCAAAACCAACCAAAGGGATATTCCATGCCATATGGTGTCACACTCAATAAAATGTGGGAAGGAGGAAGGAGAAGGGAGGGCTCTCCTTATGAAGACGTCTGACTTCTCAGACAACCGCTATGTGTGTTGGGGCCCTGCTTCCCAGGATGTGGCTGAACATGGCCCATGGAGAATAATTGCTTTCTCTCTTTACTTCCATGCATTTTTTTTCCCTCTTCCTTTTCCCTTTAATTAAATTCATCTCGGCCCATGAGCCTTTTTCTTTCCCATCATACCTTCTGCCCACCTTCTCCCTTTCTGCCCAGCAGGGTGGAACCACCACAAGGCCGATGTCCGCATACTGTTCAAAACCCTTCTCTTGGAGAGCTACAGCAAACTGAAGTTTGAAGGGGAGGAATCAGCTTGGGTTTTACGCTCATTTACTTTAAAAACAACAACTACAGAAAAACTTAAGTTACTGTTTTCAAAGTCCTTGTTATGCCTTCTAGAATTCTCCACAGACCATTAAGTCCTTAACGTGGATTATTGCCCTTGGGTATTAAAAACAAAACATTAAAAAATGCCATTTTATTTATTAGGGTGGAACCCACACTGGTTTTCTTTGTTGCAGATTTCACAAGATTTTTGGTATGTCATTTTACTTTTTCTTAAGTGCTAGATTATCCTGATAAACCTAAAAACCCAGAGCCAGCCACCACACTCCAGTACCTCGATAATTATCCATGAAACAAAACACACTGATTCAATGGAATATAACTCATTACGATCTGCTAAATTCAGCAGGGGATAAATCCACACACTGACAAAGATAGCATAAATGCCCTAAAAAGTAAGATAATGTGGATAAACAGATTTTCAAAGGAAAGGCACAAAGAGATTATCTGGAACTGAAGCTACTGTCTCAAATAAGGCTTTCCTCACTGTCCAAAGCAAACAAGTTCATTTGTTAAAATACTTGGGAAAACTATTGGCGTTAGTTGGAAAATCTAATTGTTCTTACACATTCAGATGCACTGTTGGATCTCGTGGGATATTCTACCCAAAACTGGCCAGTATTTTAACCAGTATGCGACTGCGAGTATCTGACTCACTATGCACCTGTATCACAGAGGCCAGGGTAGGTAACTTGTATTACAAATTATTAAACCACACCTCATAGCCTTTGAATGTTATTCTCTGAAAATTAAAGGCTTTTCATTAAAACAACTTAGTATATTGATTTTTGGGGGGAGAGAGCTAAGTACGTTGTTTGGTTTTACTATTACAAATTCACAGAATAGGTGCAAGGTAATTTCTGAAGGTAACAGCTGGATAAAGACTGGATATAAGCCCGCCAAAGTTGTCATAGCAGCAGTATACACTATAAATTGTAGTTTCTGGAAGCAGCACATGATCTTGTACTGCAACAGAGACTCACAGCTGCAAAGGGCTGCACTTGAAGCTCTGTCACTCTCCAGCAATTCTCTATTTGCTCTGTTCGAGTTTCACACAGACTACCCAGAATCACACCTCACACAGCATTCCTGTGGCCCTTTTCTTCTCTGTAAATAGGTAGCACCTGCTTTGCATATGTCAGAAGAGCTTCTTGGCAGAGATTACAATACCAGGCTATATCTGTGGTAGCAAGGATCCTGAAATTCCTGGGGTTTCACTGGATATAAAGTTGTTTATCTGAAATTCAGCTTTTAATCCACTAGATTTATGCTGAATATTTAAATTCAGCAACATTTAGTTCTTAGTCATAATATATTCACCGAGTAACAAAACAATTTCTCTTCTAAGACAAAAACATTCTCTTCTAAGAAAAATGTTCTTCCAGCAGTATGACTTTTAAATTGCAAGAAAGAAGCTGATTTCTGTGATAATTTTTATCCTTATTCTACACATTACTCAATACCATTTAACCTCATGTAGCCATATACATTTTAGTTAGTTTACAAACAGGTCAAAAAGCTATGATGGTACACCTCTAATGTATTTTTAAGGTGGTCTACAAATAAAAGAACAATTCCAATGAATTTTACCAAATAGGTAAGGCATTACTGTATTACAAGATATTCGGAGTTTTCAAAGATTTAAAAGACTGCCCTAAGTATGGGGATAATATTTAAGTTTTCTCAGTAAAATAAAATAAATTAAAGTCAAAGAAGACTTCTACAAATTTTCATGTTATTCTCCCAACAGTGACAGAAATAGAATCATAGATTGTTCTTAAATGTACTTCCTCCATAATTTGAAAGTACAGCAACTGAACTGACATTTTCAGGTACTGATCAATACCTCAAAGATGCAAACTGCTCTGTTCCTCATTTCTCAGCCATTTCCTTTACCTACTTCAACACAAGCAAGCATATCTAAAACAAGCTACACCTAAAATAAACTCCCTTGCTATTTTAAAATATTTATATTTAAAATATCATAAAATATTTTAAAACCTTTCCCCCCATGTGTTACTTTCATTAAGAAAATATTTCTAATAGAGGAAGATAAAATAGAACAGTTTAGAACAAATTACAGGAAAACTTTAGATTTAGATTAGAAACATTCAGACGAAACTTTTTGCATGGTATTGACCATGATCACTCCTTTCAAGTAGTTCCTGGTTAAAGTGAGAGACAGAAAAAGAAGAAAGTACAATTTGACAGGCTTTTCAGATAACGCTTGGTGCTGCTGAACAGAGAGGACAAAAAGATCTCTTTCACTCTAACAAGAGGCAGTACAACACCCTTTAGCTAGTGAGGATCTCAACAATACATGTGTAGAGCTTAAGATATTTTACCTGTGACTTCCTGACTGTAAATGTGCTATAAAGAGACCACTCAGCAAATTAAAAGGGAAAGTCATCTTCAGGAACATAGTTCAAAGAGCACTGACTACTGCATCAGCAATCTGAACGAGAGAAAGTGAGCCTTTTTGCACACAGTTAACATCATCCTCAAAATACCTGGAAGCAACAAACCAAATCTACAGCTTGTATAAATCAGTAGTGCTCCATTAATTTCAGTGGTAACAGGCCAATTTGCATGAATTGAGAACGTGGTGCAAATCTGTTAGTTTTTCAAGCTACAGTATTTGACAGATAACCAGCTCTCACAGGATATGACATGCGAATTGACTCAAATATACCATTTGTAAAGGCAGATGTCTGTTAAAAGTCCACAAACATGAAAATAGTTTTACACTATGGTTCTACAATCATCAGTTTAAAGATTGTACAGTAACTAGTTACAAAATACAAACCCATCAAAATTCACAGGTGTGAATTTTGGAAAAAACACTGTGGAAAAAAAGGTTTGCATTTTTTAAAAGTAACAGCAATTTGTATATAACTTCATATGTAACTTCATATTTCTTTGTGTATTTACATGAAGTGAAATTTAAATTAGAAGCATGGAAAACATGGCACCTCACCAACATTTAAGATTTTTGATGTTCACAAACACTGCAGGCACCTCAGTGCCTATGATTAAGCTCCTAAAGCTTGCAGAAGAAAAGATAACTTTATCCCGGAGTATCCTATGGCGCTGTGGGCACAGCATATTCCTGAGTGTGCAATCTCCTCCATCAGAGGAAGCGTGAGCCACAGCCAACCACAGGGCATGGAGCCCTTTTTGAAAGGGGAAAGCTGTCCTACCTACCTCCCTTTTCTTCCATTTTTGAAATATAGATTTTTCTTTAAAAAAAAAAAGGAAAGAAAGGTCTAAGGCCAAATTTTAGGATCGTGAGATGACACAGATGCAACATTGCTATTTAGCCAAGATGCCCAAATTCCTAGGAGTTAAAAGGTTATGCCATTATAGTTTAAATACTCAATAGAATCATAGAATATCCCAAGTTGGAAGGGACCCATAAGGATCATCGAGTCCAACTCCTGGCACCACACAGGTCTACCCAAAAATTCAGACCATGTGACTAAGAGCACAGTCCAAACGCTTCTTAAACTCCAACAGGCTTGGTGCAGTGACTACTTCCCTGGGGAGCCTGTTCCAGTGTGTGACAACCCTCTCAGTGAAGAACCTCTTCCTGATGTCCAGCCTAAACCTCCCCTGTCGCAGCTTGACACCATTCCTGCAGGTCCTATCACTGGTGACTGAAGAGAATAGATCGGCGCCTGCCCCTCCACTCCCCCTCGTGAGTAAGCTGTAGACCGTGATGAGGTCTCCACTCAGCCTCCTCTTCTCCAGGCTGAACAGGCCAAGTGACCTCAGCCGCTCCTCATACGTCTTCCCCTCTAGGCCCTTCACCATCTTTGTAGCCCTCTTGCCTGCTTACTGTGCCAGAATTTTCTATCTCAATCCTGGTCCTTCTTTACATACACTGTGTATAAAAATTGGATATGTAATTTCATGTTTCAGGTACCTAAAGAATATAATTTAGATGTTCACTATAACACTTCAATCTTTGTCTGAATCTCAGTAAGTCTTGCAAAGATCTGAATATAGAGTTGAACATTCTGGAAAATATTCTTTTTCTAATTGACATGCTCCCCTGGCCTTTTTAGAAAAACCTGTATTTGGAATTCCCTATTGAAATGGAATTTAATGACAGTGCACACTTCTATGACTTACACTGGTGATGAGATTATTAACCTAAAATATTAATCAGAAAGCAGTACCTCATAGTTCTTTTGACAAGTCAGAGTCTCAGATTGAGCCTCCTATCTCAAGCAGGAATTGAAAAATTGATGAAGCATTTACATGTCTCAAAAGCAATTCAAAACCCAGGGATGAGGCAAAGCCTTCCCAACACCCTGCCCTACCCCTTTAAATCCCAAGCAAACAAAAAGCCCAAAGAAAACTACAAGCAACACTGCATTTATCTATGACCTGTGTCTTGAACCGATATGTATTAATTAGAAGTATAATGCTTCTTGGATTATATTACAGTCAGATTTTGGAGAGAATTCATGTGTGAGTTTGTGGGTAGATTCTACATATTACTGAAAGGCCAAAACAAGATGTATAGCTTGGGAAGTGATGTGCGTAAGTGTTTGCCATTAAACAGTGGAGAAGCTACTGCATCCTATTCCAAAACAACAGTTCCATATGCAACTTTAACACGCCCATCAACTTGCTTTACTTATACATTTATCCAAGATGAAATCTCCAAAATGGAAAAAACAAATGGTGCACAGAAACCTGTCCACTGATTCTTCATGACAGATTCGGTGATGTCACAAGTGGTAGTGCATGTTATACCTCAAGCAGAGAACAGAATGAAGTTTAGAAATTACCCAATTACCTGGATTTATGAATTTAACAAACAGGAAGAAATCAGAGATCAGTATCAAAGGGAGACAGCACTTAAAGATTTCCTTAATTTCCTGTGGCACTAAGGCAAATTATATTTCAGTGTCTGTTTTAATCAAGAGAAACATAAATATTTTCAAGTAATTTGATGTGCATAATTTGTTTTATGTCTTGATTATGAGGCAGCACAAATCCAGTCAAAACTATAACCAAAGTGTCACTTTAAACAGAATTAGAAGGATTCAGTATATCGGTCAGGAATAGAACTCCAAAGCATATTGCTTCACATCCAGTCTCTAGTAAATGTTTAGCTATGACTCACATCATTTTCTGTGATTTTCATTTCATTATACTCACAAGATAATGAAGACAGTGCATTTGTAAAAGGACTAATGTAACGGTTCTATGTGAAATCTTTTATTCTCACATTTTTTGGGGTATATGATAAGCTCTTAAAAAATCAGTCTTCATTATCACTCCTTACTGGTAAGCAAAGCAGAAGATAAAAGATATACTGCCAGGAGCAACAGTAAACAAGTTTCACCTCCTCAGAAGCTCTCTTGAGTCCAAGTTCCTATTTCTTTACTTCTTGTGAAATAAGTTCTCAGTGATGAGCAAGCATTGTATACAAAATTATCCTGTAACTTTTTTTTTAATGAACATACTGTTTTAATTGTTAGACGCATTCTTGAAAAACAGCTTATTTAGGACCCATCATCATTTCTTGTTCACTGCAATGAATTTCACTAGCTAATGTGAATTTAAAACTGGAGATGATAATGGTATCTAATTGAGTGAACTTTCTGAATAAATCCATACACAGATCTCTCATGATCAGAATACTCCCAAAATATATAGAGAAGATACTATTGCCCTAAACTGGGACATATAACATTGCATATTCTTCAGAAGTTTCCATTGTAGTACTGGCAGTAAATAAAAATATTCAGAAAATTTATTTGCACGTGACATTGCTATATACATATAAATCCATAATCCATCTTCAAAAAAGTGAATATAAATTTGATCTCAATAGAGAGGTTTATTCTATATCTAATCTGGCTTCATGCATGTTTTGTAAACAACAACTTCTAAACCATGCAGGGATTTACCTCATCTGACCTTACACATCTGAAATCAGCATGCAGTTTAAGCTAGAGATCTAAATCCCCTCTTTAGTCAGTGAAGAGAAAGAGATATTTTAAACAGATTCATGCAGCTTTACTTGGCAGTCTTACAGGCTGATGAACTAACCCCTGAAGGTGGTATTTCCTCTCTGTCGATGACTGCTTAGACATCTAGAGCTACTTAAGACGGATCCCACCTTTAATGATATAAATGTCATTGCCTCTAATGCATCAGGTAAGAAAAGCTTCTAAATATTTGAATACTGATTGCCACTGGCAACATTTGCTCTGAAAGGGCTCAGCAAATTAAATAACGTAGAATGATTTATCTGGTGCTCCAGTAATGCCTGGAAACACACAATTTATACTGTGAGAAATATGTTTATGAGTTTGTTTCTTTCAAATCATACTTTCAAGATCTTTGATATCTACAGTCACTTTTTCAGTATAGTATTGTGGAAATGTTAAAGTATAAACTCTGTTTTACAGATGAGTGGGTCTACTATCAGAGATTAGAAATGTTTTCTTCCATTTAAGTAGAAATGCTATTTCTCTCTGCAGTGGGAAAACACAAAGAACTTGGGCCAAAGAGTTTTACAAACTATGTAAGTCAACTATGTCATCTTCTTTTAAATGAAAAATATGATCTCTGAACAGGGATATTTTATATTTCAGGACATACCGGGGAAAAAACAACAAAATTCTGGGCTCTAATTGCTCAGAGAGTTGACAGACATCATAAATAAAAGGTAAACCATGTGAAACCATAGTGATAATCAAAGAAAGAACTGAAGAAAACTCCAGAATGTACCACACGGTAACACATTCATTACATATCATGTCAAACTTGTTAGAAGCAAGGTGCCTTCCCTGTTTAAATTTAGAAAAGTAGTATACTACTAGCAGTAATCATTCCTATCAGTAGTAAAGCCTGAGTATGACCATCAATTATCCGTCTTCCCAGTGGGAACAGACATTTTCCTTTAAGATTACATATAATGCATGGAGCAATTTTGCCACTGTGTTCAGTATTACTAAGTACTTGGGTGAAATATTGTGTCCTACTTTGGATAGTATAATCCTAGAGAAACATGGACATGGACTAACTGCAAAGAATCCGGAAGTCCAGAAAAGTGTACTAAGAACAAACACAAGTCTATAAAAAATTATCTAAAAAAAATATGGAGAGTTGAGTTTGTTTAATATAACGAGATGATTGAAGTAAAGACTTAAAGTCTTCAAATAAACATGAAGGTACTGTAAAGAGGAGGGTAAGAACATTCTACATTTCCATTATGGATGGGACAAAAAGCAACGGCCCTAAATGACAGCAGTGGACAGTAAGATAGGAAACTGATGGAAATAATTATATCTGTAATGACAAGAAAATCAAAGTAATTTAAAACAGTAATTTACAAACCAGAATAAGCACTGTCCAAGTCAAATCACCTTATGTCATTCCATTGTCTCATATCATTCTGTATCCCTTCCTGCTGCTTCCTGAAACTTCCTATCAGTTTCACTGATGAGGTGATCTCTCTTTCCAACACACCTTGTTGCTGAAAGTTGAAGAAAACAGATTTTCCTCAAATATGCAGCTTATCTACTGAACTTTATATTCAAACCTTCCATACAAATTCTGAAAGCATCTGTAATACGTCATATAAAATTGCAGGCCTCTTCAGGCCATCAGTATAGAAGTCTGTTTATATTTTCAAGACTTTTACTAACTGCCAGAGCTTCCTACATTTGGGTTAATTAAATTAATTCTTTCATATTAAGATCAAAAAACTTTCACAACCGTTCTTTATCTTCATTATATGCTTGTCTTCATTTATGCAGATCCTTAATTGTGAATAAATGATTACATTATTATATGAAGCAAATACCTAATTCTAGAAACATCCAAGTAGTCATATTTATAGTTTACTTTATCTTGAGACTGCTTATTTAGGGAATTTCATTACTCAACTGCTTACAGACGATTCATTCCAAATCACACACAATGCCACTAACAGTAGTTCAGATAAGAATCAGACTCAGAGTTTTAGTAAGACATTCTTCTAAGTATTGCTAGAAACACATAAAATGCTTAACTGTGGAAAAAAAAAAAAAAAGCTTATTTGAAGAATATAGACCTAGGGAAGTGACCAATTGTTAGAATTAAGCTTTTTGTTTTTCCAGCAGGGAACAGAAGCTCTGCCCACGAGGTAAAGCAGTCAGAAGCCTCCTTTTAGTCTTGGCTATGGTCTCAAATAAAGGGACAAAGACAATTTCTGAAAGAAATACTCCTAGGAAGTTGGCTTAAACACCATCAAGCTGAGGAGTGCCTATGACTCTCAAACTAAGTAGATCATCAACTTTCAAGCTACTATACAAAAGACCATCTCTGCTTACATTTTAGATCCGAGAAAAAATTACAAGTTTATTTACTAAATTTTAACGGAAAATCTGAACTGCAAGAAATACATACAATTGCTATATGATAATGATTTCAACATATGCAAAAATCTAAGCACATTTTTGAGTTGGTTTAGCACTAAGATATAAAAACACTGCTATAAATTTGTGAGATTAATATAAGGTATCACGTAGTTTACAAGTTGAAGGACATCTTGGCTTGGTCAAGCTAAAATCTTACAAAACTGCTCAGAGGATTTGTCTTATCCATTATTAAAACATGATGATGATGACTAAACAGACAGTCTTACTAATCTGTCATAAATATGGAAATGTTTCTTTCCTGAAAACTGAACTACTGTATGCTCTATATTCACAATATTGCCTACTTCTTACTACAAATTGCATTTTACCTAATGTTACCCTATGCTTCAGAGGGCTCATATATGAAAGAAAATACAACTCCTGCTTCAAAGAATTGATACAGATGTTCTATGACTGCATCTAATTTCTGTACTGTACTGGAATATTGAGTAACTAATTCATTTTCTTGTTGATTCTTTGAAGTTAGGAAGTGGTAACAGTTCATTCAGTCATCATGCCTCAAATTCAAACTTCCTGCATGCAGACCCACAAGTTCAAGAGCTTCTTGTATCTTTAAACAGCCCTACCTTGCTCCAGTTGGTAAAACTATATGAGTCCCCTGCACCTGCACAACCACCTTCAAGGTGATCAGTTTAAAGCGTGTTAAGCACTTACAGGTAGCTTAGCAAAGAAAATCCAAGAGCTGATGATGGGCAACTGCAGATCAGCGGCTAAGCTACAAACAGAGATTTAAAACAAACAAAAAATGTTGTTCTTTGTGGACACAGTTCAACTTAGTGGATTGGAAAAGCGGAAAAAATAAATCACAAGATGTCATCCCCCTGCTGAAGCCAAGTCACAGAAGACTGCACTTTATTTATTGTAGACGTTTCATCCAGCAGGATGTTCAATCTAGTAGGAAACACAAATGTAACTTTTTTCAACTTCTTGTCTCTTTCTACTTGAAATAAAGAAACACAAAGAGACACATGTGATACCGTTAATATTAAAATAAATACATTACAGCACAGAAGTTCAATACTTTCCCCAGTGAAGAGTTTATGGTGTCTTTATAATGAAGAGAATTGAAAGACTGATACACTTATTTAAAATGAATTATCAGCAGTTGCTGTTGCTACTTGAAACCACTTTAATTTCTTGTAAAAGATGAAAGTTTAACTGAAAAGGCTTCCCTCTGCCTTTCACATCCACAGTATCTGTCAGGTTGAAAAAGTTCTGCACAAATTAAGTATATGCCTGAGTTAGTACACTAAACCAGAAAAGCCCAGGCCTGTACCTCCTACTACAGAGCTGTTGCCTTGCACTCTGTACTAACCTCTTGTTTCTGTGTACAGTCAACACCATCAGCTGCAAAAGATTACTATGAGACAATGCTTCGAAGCACAGCTCTTCCTTCCAGGTGCCATTCAAAGAGAGAGGGATGTGCTTCTGAGATTTATCCATGCCTCAGGACTCCCTGGATGTGCCTGCAGCCTCCAGGGGCCATAACAACCAAACCGGTCTTGTTTTCCAACAGCTTTACTGGCCCTGGTGGGCTAGTTCCATACATCACCAGAAGCAGGCAAAAAAAAAAAAAAAAACCAACAAAGATTAATTATATCTTTTCCTCTCAATGGAGACTGAAAGTGTTATCATAGATTAAAAAGAAGTTCATTAAGTTCATTACACTTAAAAGATTAAACAGTATTAGTAATATTCTTTAATTGATGTGCTACTACATTATACACTTTTTTTTTTTGGGGGGGGGGGAGGGTTGAATCTTTTTCAAGGGGAGGAATATTTTTCTATTTTTTTTCTCTCATCATTTCACTGATGTTACAGGTACCACTGATCCAAAATATTGGCCTTGGATAAAATAGCACATGTATTGACCCAGTATGGCAGCACTTCACATTTACCACTAGCTGCAAAGGCATTCTCTAAGTTTGAATATCCTGGCTGTTTTACAAGCACAGAGGTACAAAAAAGCTGAAGCACATAGTAAGCGATCTGTAGAGATTTGTAAACAAAATGTTAATACTAATATGAATGGAGAGTTAAAAGGAATGCAGGGGAGTAGAAGGAAATAACAAAAAGGAATGACAGAAGCATGAATGCATGTATTGATGAAAACAATAGGTCTTAAAGACTGCAGCACGTCCACCAACAGCTTCAAAAATTAGAAAAACAAAGAACAGCCTAAAACAAGGGACAGTCTACTGTGGACTTAACGACCTACAGACTCAAACCACTTAAGCATGATGGTGGAAAGTAAAGAACAGGGTTTGAGTCACCCATGTAAGGAGAGGCAAGACAGTGAGTACACCTCCAAGAGGTGGCACAGGACAGAGAGTCAAAAGATCTTAATCACTGTCAGCTCCTAAAGAGTACAAAATGCAAATCCAAAATCAGTAGATGGGCACCAAGCTAAGAAGCAGCAGCAGCAGACATGGTAAGAACTCAGTAGTTACTGCCAGTGTTACTATAAATATGACTACAGTGCAGGTCTGCCATAGCTAAATGGAAAAGCATTAAAGAAAAAACAAACAGTATTTACAGTTTAAAACATTTGTTCACTTCTCCTGTCAGCCAGTGACTAATGTCTTAGGAATCCACATTCACCAAATATTCATCTTTATTTTTCTTACTGTCTCTCTCTATATATGACCTTTTAAAACAGTATGCAGTGTATACTTCTTTCAAAGAGGTACACAGACGTTTTATGCTGGTGTTACAGACTGCATATAAATCATTTAACTTGAAACAAAACCTTCAGGTTGAATTTCCTAGTCCTGAACTCTTTTTATGTTACTAATAAAAGCATCATACTAATAAAAACAACTTTTAAAATACCTACAGCATATCTCTGGCCAAACCTCTTATTCATTTTAAACCTGTAATGCTAAAGAATGTTTATAGCAAGAGATACCTGCTTTTATATTATGTTTCATTTTCAATTCAAGTCTGAAAGTTGGTAGATGGATGGGTGGAAGAAGAGAAAGTAACACAGTGCCCAGTCAGTCCTAGGGTTTGCTTCTGAGTTTATACTTGGGACAACTCCGAAGCAAGCCAAACCTGTAATTCTGCATTCAGTCTTCCCATGAGAACCATTTTGCTCCATTCCTCCTGGCAGAAAGGCTGAATCCCCAGGTGGAAACACCCCTGTTCACCCAGTGAACTCTTAGTAGATCCAATTGCATTTTTCATCCTGCTAGAGGTTCCCATTATGGCGCACATCAATGCTGTCAAATGGCTATGGTAGACAACAGGTTTGGGATTAAGAAAAAACACTTCTGTATTTTCTAACACAAGGAAGAGATAAAAGATTCAGATTCCAGAAGATATTTAACTGTAACTTTTGCATTTCTTTACAAATTCTGGCTTACTGTGCTATACAGTTCTGGAGAAAACAAACTGCACTTCACCTGTTACTTCCATACAGCATTACCAGTTTACAAATCATTCTCCCAAAAATACTTTGTGGTGTTACACCTGCACTTCATAAAGCTGTTTGATTCCTATCTCCAGGAACGTCAGTGCTAGAATTTCCTCAGTACATTTACATTTCAAATCAGGAAGTAAACAAAGGCATTTTCTGACCCTTTTCATCTACATTTCCTCTGACAGGAATTACCCATCAGAACAAGGGCATCCCATTGAACCAACTGTTCATGCTTGAACAAATGAGAGAAACACGGATTGCTTTCAATACATGATTAGAACTATAAACTAAATTCCACAGACAAGATGTGCAGCAAGGATACATTGCCTAAACACAAAATAAGAAATTTTCATACCTAGAACACAACTGTGTATCAGTGTAACAGCTGTCCAGCATGTTTAAAAGACACAAAAGGAAAGTTAAAAAAAAAAAAAATCTATTTCACAACTAAGCAAAACCAAGAATGTACAACTCTTCATACAATCATTTTACATCATTTTTCTCTTAAATAATTCAAAACATAAGAGCTGCCAGACTGAACCTGATCAAAGATCTCATCTAGCCTGGTATTCCATTTCTGACAGCAGGTAGAAAAAGAGCTGCATCCAAAAGTATGTGACAGGGAACAAGTATATCATCCTTCCCTCCCCCTTGATGCCATATTCTCCCAGCATCCAACTATTTCCATCTCAGTGAATTTCAGAGCCAGGTTTGGTTTTCCTAAAACTCCATTCAATCTGTAAAACATTAAAATAGTGTGGTGTTTCTTCACGCTAATATGTTGTCATACTGATTTCATCCTTGATCTCAGAAGATGGAATACTTTCACTGTCTAAAACCAAACAATCAGGGAAAAAAGAAAAAAAAAGCTATTTAATATTTTTTATTGTTTTTTTTTAAGAATTCGTAACAGCAATTTTCATCTAGCGAGATAGGCTGTTAGTTGTCAGAATTAACAGCTTTACTTAGCATTAACCTGACAGAAAATTACCAGTTTCTATCTGAAACTAAAAACTGAAGCAGTTCTATTTTTCAATAGGTGATCACAATAAATAAACAAAGCAAGGATGACTCAGGATTTAATTGTTTCCTTTGCATAACTAGCAGTAATTATAGCCTTAAAATAAATAATTTATGTATAAAGGTATATTAAAAAAATCACTGATGAGATCCACAATTGCAGTGAAGTATTTTGGTTGCATTTCATTCAGAGTCAAGCCTAGAGTGAAGCACCTTTCAGCCTGCACGGGATCATTTTATACATGGACATCAGAAGCATATTCTGTCAATAACTGCTCTGCAATAAAGAGGAGTTTTAATACACCCTATGCTACAGATAACATTAAACTTGTCATCTGGGATTTACAGGACATTGGTTCCTAATGAGCAAATTTAGTACTGTGGCAAAATACAGAATGTGTGAGATAGTACACATAGAAAATAATGTAAAAGACCGTGATTATCCATGCATCTCTAACTATACTTAACATTTCTTTTGAACTAAAACTACACCAAGAAGCATATATTATAAGTAAGTGTTACTCAGTATTATGAATTGTACAATGTATATATTATGCACTCATTATGTATAAAGGAGAAAATAAAGCATGTTGGCTACTCTAAAGTAGGTATTTCTTAGATAAAAAAAACTTGTAAAATCTCGTATGTAATTCACTTTATGGTCATAAAGTTAAAATTAAATATGGGTAAGACGATCAGGAAAGAGAAAACTAAGCTTTTTAGATGAGTATAGGGTCCTGTAATACTTTGTATAGTAAGAAAACACCCGAATCTCCGAGCTTGGAGTGATGTTTACAGCCACCTGAGCCACGTGCGAGAAATGGCACAGGTTCATTTGGCCTTCCCCAAAATCCTGTCATGCAGTCCCTTAGACTTTTTCCAGCATGCAGCACCAGGGATACATCCAGAAGTGACTTCATGTTTTAGCATGTGTCTCACAACGGTATTCAGAGGGCTTTATGGGTTTTCTGCAACAGTATGAAAGCCAGTTTTAGTTTTTGTTTATCTGAATCAGAACTGTAACAGGAATTTAATGTTATTAAGATTTATAAACAAATGTTTTCAAGGCCACACCACTAAATAAATGGCTTAAGAAGCCTTTTTTATATTATTCTGGACTGCAACCAACAGGTATGACAGAGAATAATATGCAAATACAGACTGCACCACAGATCCAGAACGCATAACCAGCATCCATTATCATAAAAATAACTTTTCTAACTGTGGGCATAAAAAATCTTTTACAAAACCTATAAATTCTTATTTGTTAAATGGGTTCATGAAATTCAAATAGGAAAGTGAGTGACTTCTATATCAACAGAATAAAAGCACATTGAAGTCTAATATAGAGTTATGTCAACAGTATTTTAGCTGATTCATTCAATATTTAATTAATTTCTTTTGCTATATAGTCTAATCGAGTAAAGAATGACAACTCTATCTCATATTTGTCAGAAATGTACCATACATCCATTATACACCATTTCATACTTTGGAGGTTTATGTCTTTCAAGAAAGCTGTTACACAGCTCCTCAGTATATCCCATTTGATTTATTAATATAAAGCAGAATGTGATTAGACTACCACATCTCAATGAAATAATGTTCAGGTACATTAACACTAGTTTCATTTCAATAAAATGAATGTTGACATGACAGCTTTCCTTCTGTCATGTCAGGAAAAAAATGTCTTTTATATCTGCACATATTACTGTTCTATGCCTTCACCTACTACATCTGTAAAGCACTCTCTGTATCGCTTTTCTGCATGGATCCAAGCCCTTGCAAGTGTGATTAATGTGAATGCAGCATGCAAGACTGGCTACAGTCATTTGTGTGCCAGTATCACTGCCAGGATAGAGCAACTCTGTATTCTAGACATCCAAGGGTACTCTGATTAGATTTGAGTTCGGAAAATCTGTTGTTAAAATCTAAATTTATCTAGCCTTTTTTCACCTAGATAATACTAAGAAACTTCACAATGTTCTAAACAGTGAGGACCGCTGTAACATAAATATCCTACGGTGGGAGTTCAGCAAAGAATGTCATTGCATTGGTATAATTAAGTTGTAAACTAGTGCACAGGGTTGCAACAGGGAACTAAAACTGAAAATGAGGACACATCTACCTATTTCTCTTTATCTAAAATTCTAAATTCACATCAAACCCCCTCCTACTCTGGTGGGAAAAAATATATTGACATTCAGTCTATTCAGAAAAGTCCCAGTAACTCTCCAAAGGGAAACAAGTTCTTTTTCCTTCAGATTTGCTCTTAAAGACTACAGTCAATTAGATTCAGAGTCCAGTCAGGAGCTCAAGACATTACATTTGGTTGGGAAATACTTCCAGCGCACCACCAAATGAATATTCATTGCTACCTGATTTCAGACCTCACTGTTCTGAACTCATATCCACAGTTTAACAGTATGTGAAAGTAAGAGGAAATATTCAGAGGAAACGAGGAGATATCACTAAAGGAGGCTGTGGATTCTGGGCTAACAGAATCACTTCAGGACAACACAGAGTATTTTTAATCGTATGGGAGAAACAGCACTTTTTTAAAGCAGGGTTATATCATTTAAATGCATTGGACTGAAAACATTTAAAACATATATAAGGATGACTGCAGCAAACAGATGAAGGACGATTTATAACAGCTGGGCTGGAGCTGGTGAGAAGCATTCTTTCTGTAGGCACATTTACCGTGTCTGTAGATAACAGTACTCTTTGTTTCTGTTGGATCTTCTGATTCACATAATTTTCTGATGCAGTTCAGTAGCCTATTTTTTTGCTGCCTGAAATGGAGTTCTCAGTGAGAGATTAGCTCCACAAAAGAGCAAAAGGATATTTATATACTTGCAAAAGTAATTAGATAAAGCAGCAGTTCTAAGAGCCGTATGCTGATGCTTGTTATTCCTGTAAACAATGCAGGTGTCTTTCTGTATCCAAGATACCTTCTGGCTCTCTGGAAAGCATTGCAGACAAAACTGTTTTAATTACTTCCATGGAAAAAGGCAACTGAAAATCAGATATGGACCATTAAGCACGCGTGCGCGCGCACAATATTTTTGTCACTTCAAGGTTACGCTGCCTGTTTTTTAAAGCCATGAAGAATTTGCCACTAACTTGCAAACAGACTACAGAACACATTAAATGCTGTTAATTGATTTCCTGACTAATTCCTTTCCTGATAAAACATTGCTTTAAACTGTGTTGTTCTGAACTGCTTTTAGCTAACCCTCCAGGCCTTTCATGAGACTTTGGTCCAACCACAGCCATCTGTTGCAATCACCTCATAGACCAGGACTTTTAACCCTCTAGAAAGCCTAATCATGGGAAGTTTCTGGCTTAGTACTAATTTTGCAGGGTATTCAAA
Source organism: Cygnus olor (assembly GCF_009769625.2). NCBI lineage: Eukaryota > Metazoa > Chordata > Aves > Anseriformes > Anatidae > Cygnus > Cygnus olor. The sequence goes on along the minus strand of NC_049169.1, from coordinate 29,502,134 downwards.
AGGATACTTACAGTTCAAGATACTCACATAAACAAAATAACAGGAGAGGGAAAAAGATTTAAGGAAAAAGTATTTGTGAGTGCCATAATGGTACATAACATTACAATATTTTTACGTTATTCAAATGGTTATGCAGAAAATACCTTTGATTAAACACTACGCTTCTGTTTCAGAAGACTGGCTATTCCTTTTTGCCTTTCCAAGGGCACATAATAGATTGTCCTTTGGTTATCAAAAAAATTGCACAATTGAAAGTTGAATTGATGATTTATTTCTATTGAACTACTGTCAAGGCTTTCTGTTAGTTTTTAACAAGTGCTACCTACCTTCCTCCTGATCCATCGAGTCCTCAGATCTCATCACTTCCCATCTTGTTCATGGCTTCCTTAGCATAGCACAGTGTAGCCTATCCTTGCTTAGAATTAGTGACTAGAAATCGATTGCCCTGATCTGGTACTTCACCCAGGACATGAACCCGCTATGTACTTCTCATAGAAAAATGGTAATTGAATCATTAGGAATAACTATAATCAAGTTTAAACTCTGCACACATTTTCATGCTACAGGTATCACGGTAGAAATATTAGTAGAAATATTAATTTGACAACAGTTTCATATACATTCATATTTTCATTGTTCCCTTGCAATCTTCTGAGTCAAAAATTAAGATTTTAGAATCATACAATGATACTGGTTGGAAAGGACCTCAGGAGGTCTCTGCTCACAGCAGGCTCTGCCAGAAAGGTCAGATTGTTCAGGGTTTTACCATGCACGTCTCTGGGCAACCTGCTCCAATGCTCACCTTTCCTACTGATGAAAAACGTTTCTTGTTACTGCATTGTCAGGTCACCATAGCCCCTGTTTCACTTCTCTCAAGAAAAGTTACTTGTCTTAATTCTAATGAATCTCAGACACCCTTAAAAAATCCTCAGCTCCTGGAGCTCTCACTCATTCATGTGTATAAATTAATCTCCCAAATTTGCAGCAGTTGATTATCTTGGCAGAGCCTCCTACTAAGCCTATCCTGAGGTAGAACATAATACAGCGTCTGTGCCCTCTGAGGTTTACCTAAGGCTCCTACCAGCTCCTTGCATTTGCTATTGATTTATTTTGCAGATGCCCCATGTAGCTTTCTGAGAAAGAAGCAATTAATATCACAACAGCATTAAGGAAAAAAATAAAAATAAAAATAAATAATTAAATTGAAAAACACACAGGAAACCCACCTCAATTTACCCTACTAGAAAATTCTCAGGATGGAAACGTGACTAGTGCAAAAAGACTTGTTCTTAGGCACTTTAAGAGAGATCTATCTCCATATAGTATATTCTGTAAGTTTTGATGCCTTTCTTCAACTGAATTATGACAAGCATAAAAGAGGACTGGAAGCAGAATGCTTTTACTGAAGAGTTTTCACTTTTGAACTGCTACTGCAAACTTGGGTAATGTGAAAGGTTAAGCACTCTACAGATGTGAAGAGATGCTTTTTAAATAAGGAGGCTTAACTGAATTTTGTATAGGACCTAAAGATAATATGATATGCACTTAATTAAACCTATTTTCAATTTTTATTCATCTCAGTAAGGGATGCCTACCTAGCAAATAATAGAAATGGAAAAACATCCTAAAAATAGCACACCATGTGTTTATTAAAATAATGTGAGAAGACACTAGAAAATGCCTAAATTCCAAGGTTAGCATACAGTAGCTTGACAGAACACTGAAAATGACTAAAAACATTTGAAATTTGTAAAAAGCAATGATTTAAGACAAATAATTCTACATACTTGGGACACTTTCTTTGAAGAAGTAGTCATCTGTTCACAGGATTTTTAGTGAGTTCTTCCATTTATTTCAGCAAAAATTGACACAGCATGAAGTATCATTTCATAGTAACCAACAACAAAGAAGAGCTATCTATCCATAATTGACAGTGAAATTCAGTCATCCATATCAACCTGTGATGACCACAAGTGCTATTAAAAACTTGCTAATTCATGCAGCTTCTAACCATGTTTAATTGCAACATCAGAATAGCAAAATACATTCAGTTTGAACAGCAGAACATGAAAAAAACGTTGCCTGTTTTACCCCATGTTTTCAAAAGACATTTTTCAACTCTACTTTATGTGTGATAGAGCTAAACTCTTTGGTACCAGAGGCTGATTTGTATACCGACAAAATTTAAATCAATTAGCATAATCAAGTCCTTTCAAGTGTTTTCTACCAAGATGAATTATGCCTTTTTTTCTTTTTGCTTACCCTTGAGCTATTGTAATGAATAAACTAATCTCAGTAGCGATAGATAAAATTTTGAGTTCTGACGAAGAACCTTAACAATTTCACTGAATTAGGAATGATCATAAATGCAACTTATAAAACAGTCATACTTCTTCATGAGATACTTGGCCTTCTAGAGTACCCTGATTATATAAAAAGTTTATCATTTTTTCACCAGATAGCATTATTTTCAACTCTTATTTTTCCAGATGTCTTTAAATTTCAAAGCAAGATAATCACTTCATTTTCTATTCTCCTACTACATTGACACACAGTAGAAATGTTCATAATGAAAATGAGCAGTACCCACTGCAGTATGTAAAGAACGTGCAAGACATCTTCCCTTTCCCAAAGAAAATATCATGGCTACTCAAAAATTGTGCTGATTGTTATGCTGTTGCTGACAGTGCCAAAAATAAAAATAAAAATAAATCAATGGAGTTTTTATGACAAGGGAACTTTCAAAAACTGAACGCAACGTGATACTAAAGTGGAAATTAAATTCAGTAAGTCTAAAATAAAATCTATACTGAGAGTAGAAATTTTGATATTTCAATGGGAGAAATATATATTACAATGATTAAATTGCACTTATAAATTGAAGATGAAGCAGCAAATTAAATAAATCAGCTAGAAGAAATCCATGAGACATGGAGTGAAGTTGAAAATATCAAAAATAGAGTTACAACTTTTCGCAAAATTAATAGTTAACACAATGCATTAAAGAGTCTATGAATTTTGTTTGTGTGCCTTTCATTTCTATTTTAATACTAGGAAAAAAAGAAATACTTTTATAGCTCATTTTATCATTAATTTTTCTAATACTCTGCTGATCATAGAAGCTCAAAAAGGAAGCAGTTTCTTGTTGAGAAATACAGTAATGTGGTGTTTTTAACAGAGAAAAACTTTTGAAAACTTTAATGGAAATACAAATCACAGTGTAAGCTTTTAGCTACTGATTTACATGAACCATGTCTAAACTGCAGAACGTATTCTCTAGAAGAAAGATTAAATACTAATCCAAGTTAATTGGATGAGGAAAAAAAGACTGAGCAACATTTTCTGGAAGATAATCCAGTGCATTTGTTGTAACCAATATCAACAGATCTTGAGCAAGAAATCCAGTATCAACTATACCTAAGACCTTATGTGAGTAGATTTATGGGTAACCAGTACTTATCTGAGCTCCGGCTTAAAAATCAAGTCTAAAGGAACACATCAAGCTGAAGACTTTACTGCAAAATTAAAATATTTTCTCACTTGTGTTGGAGAAGCCTATACAGAAATGCATGAGCTTGCATCACATAGCATATGCACAGTAAACTCCATATTCTCAGCAAGTACTTAACACCTACACACAGATACACACACACTTGCCATTTGAAATGCAGCAGACTTGTCCTATGATTTTAAGGACAGACTAAACAAATGTCACCAAGCACTGCATCAAATGAAGGAATTACTCTCCTCACCCTCCAGCTCCTGGTCTTCACCTTCCACTCCCTCAATGCTCCACCCCAACCACGACAGATCGTTTGTGAATCTACCAAAGACCTGAATTGTGGAATTGAACTGGTTTACAACTTTCTCGGAAAAAAATAATCAATACACAAACAAACAAACAGAATAAGACTTTCCAAATGACTACTAGTTGTCTCCTTCATCCATATGATTTACTGGGCGCTTCTGTGTACAGCAAGGAGGATGCCCCTTCAGCAGCAACACCAACTGTTCAGGAAAGTGCAGTGTTGTAGGTAAGCACAGTGTTACCACACACAACAGAGCTGACACATCTGAAAAGTACCGATGTATTGCACAGGTATGACATGACTATGTATCACATGCTAGCTGTCCATACTTTACTCACCAAATCCTACATTAGCACAGAAAGCTTTAAAAGTCCAATCTGCAAACTGTTGCAGATGTGTATGGGAAAACCAGATTTACAGAAGACTGCATGCTGATTAAAACAGAAAGATAAATTGATTCTGAATAGAAATGTTTGAACCTCAGTGTATGAATTTGACAGAGAATTTAAGTGAAAAAATGATTTAGATAGTTTGGGGAAAAAATTGCATCCATGTTTTACAGGAAAACACCGGCGATAATACAAATTAAGGACGATGATTTTAATTATACTGTGAAGTAAGTATATGACTTTCAAAGATGGTATGAATCCCTGTATTGGGTTTACATGGCAGGGTTTTGGTAGCAGGGGCTGCAGGGGTGGCCTCTCTGAGAAAAGTCCAGAAGTTGCCCCATGTCAGATAAGGGTTAGTTGCAGCCGGCTCCAAAGGGACCTGCCGCTGCCAAGAACCAAGTCAACGAGCAAAGTTGTTTGTGCCTCTGTGAGAGCAGATTTAAGAAAGGGAAAAAAAACTACTGCACAACAGCAGCTGGGAGAGTGAGGAGTGAGAACCAGCCCTGCAGACCCCAAGGTCAGTGCAGCAGGAGGGCAGGAGGTGCTCCAGGCACACAGCACAAGTTCCCCTGCGGCCTGTGGAGAGGCCCCTGGTGGAGCAGGCTGTCCCCCTGCAGCCCATGGGTCCCACATGGAGCAGATCTCCACGCTGCAGCCCGTGGAGGAGCCCCCGGTGGAGCAGGTGGATGTGGCCTGGAGGAGGCTGCGGCCCATGGAGAGCCCCCGCAGGAGCAGGCCCCGGGCCGGAGCTGCAGCCCATGGAGAGGAGCCCCCGCAGGAGCAGGGGGTCTGGGGGGAGCTGCCGCCCGTGGGGGACCCGTGCTGGGGCAGTTTGCTCCTGGGGGATGGACCCCGTGGTACGAAGCCAGGTGGGAGCAGTTCTTGAAGAGCTGCTGCCTGTGGGCAGCCCCCGCAGGCTCAGTTGGGGAAGGACGGCATCCCGTGGGAGGGACCCCAGGTGGAGCAGGGGCAGAGAGGGACCGTGAAGGAGCAAGGAGCAAGGTGAAACCACCACAGTCCCTTGCAGGGCAAGTGAAAAAGCCGAAAGCTATGTAGAATGCATTTCTTTACTCTCAATCTATCAAAGCAAGAGAAAAACATGGCAGTTACCCCGACAAATTAAAATCCTTGTCAAATCTGAAGCACTGTTTTGAATATAAAGACTCAGTCAAATTACCAAGTTTTAGAAGCTTTAGAAGAGAGCCGCTCTCTTATTCTGTTAAATCAAAAAGGTGTTCACTACACTCCAACACGTTACAGCATCCATTGCAGTAATTCAACAATCCTTCTGTTTGATATAATCCCCATTCCTGTGCACTTCACATTCTGAAGCAATATTCCTTTCATTGATGTTGTGCTGAACAGAGACAAATGAAAATTGTTTGACTAATTAACCACAGATGTTCTCTTTGCAACTTGTTGACTTGTCACTTCGGCTTAAAGTGCCTAACAGAAGATGTTACAGGAAACCCAAACAATTACTCTTGAAAAAAGCCATCAAAATACATTATTTAAAGCTAGCTAATTATAAAACACCCCAGTAAGAGCAGAAGGTTCAGCATCCTCTCTCAAATACTAATTCGACTACATAACTTTTCAACAAAAGAATAAAGATGTTTGGCAAAGGTTGTTTTGTTTTGTTGAGAGAAAGACTAAGACACTTCAGTTCCAAGTTCACAAACCTGAATTTAGGTGCCTAGGTATATGCATCCATCTGCTTTCTAGATGGTATTGACTAGATCTCCACTGTGTATCACAGTACCTAATTTGCTGGATACCTACATGTAGATATTTACATTTAAGCACTGGTCTCCCAACAGAATTCCAACCTTTAACTACTAAGCAAAACCAGGTTTTCATTAAGTTCCAACTGATTGCCAGCAAAGAACTTTTTTTTCTTTAAGATAAAAAAATATACAGTAACAAAAGCTATATTTTCTACTATTTTCTAGCACAAGTGACAACGTTCAGATAAAAGTAGGCTGTTCCAGAATCTTTACAAGGAAGATACTTGAGGATTTCTTTGAAGTTACCCTAGGAATTTCTTAAGATGTAAAAGCAGACTACCACCAGAGAAGTCTGATTTGTCTAACCATATTTATTAGTTCTCTTGACTCTCATTGTCACTGTTACAGCACAGCAGTCACTTCAGTGAGTTCATCTGAATGATTAGATCAACACAGCATGGAAATTAAAAAGGCCCAGAGACTAGTTCCTGAAGCAACATGCATAACAATTTTATTTTAGTAGCTGTTACAATAATCAATATTGCAAGACCAAGCATCCAGAATATAAAGAAAAAAACCCATGCAATTACAGAAGCTGACATTTCTCTCATAGTGACACAGATGATGATGTTAAAAATAAATTAAATAATTAATAAAATTTATGAAGGCTTTATATGAAGAAGCTAGTTAACTTCTAAATATTTTTGTACCCTACTTTGCCCAAATAGACTTGCAATTAGCCTTCTGAAAAAGCATCTGCATTTCTCCCCTATGTTCCTGTATCCTAATTCCTGTGTAATTAATTCAACTATCACCCTAAATCTGTATCACTTTAAAAGGATGTTGCCACTGAAATTATAAATGCATTGCAATATATCTTGTGGTATCCCTTTGCCATATACCTAGCTCAGAAAACACATGCATCACTTTTCTACAGTCCATGCTTTATTTCACATGAAGAATTTATGTTCTAAATATATATTGCAAGATAGAATAGAATAGAAACATTAAAGCTGGAAAAGACCTTCAAGATCATCTGGCCCAACCATCCCCCTACTATTAATGTCACCCACTAAACCGTGTCCCTAAGCACCACATCCAACCTTTCCTTGAACACCCCCAGGGACGGTGACTCCACCACCAACCTGGGCAACCCGTTCCAATGCCTGACTGCTCTTTCTGAGAAGAAATGTCTCCTAATTTCCAACCTGAACCCCCCTCCGGTACAGCTTGAGGCCATTCCCTCTAGTCCTACTAGTTATCTGCAAGAAGAGGCCGACCCCCAGCTCCCCTCAACTTCCTTTCAGGTAGTTGTAGAAAGCAATAAGGTCTCCCCTGAGCCTCCTCTTCAAAAGACAGAGATAGATCCTCTTGAAGAGTAAGATATCTTACTCTTACTAATACACGTTCCTACTTCCTACAAGAAAATAAGCAGATAGTTTTGCATAACTAGGAACTCTGTCTTACTTTCAGACTTAGAAAATGCTGTTAACTATTTTTAGGTTTTTCATCCAGTAATCTTACTTGCACATGTGAAAAAGCCTTGTATTGGCAATATCCAAAGTGCTGGGTCAGCTCCCAAGAAGGCTGTAAGAAGTTCCTCTTACCACCACTAGAAGACTATATAAAGTTTAAACATCTGATAGATCTGGTGAAAAACCTGAAAATCTCTGACAGTCACTAGTTATAGTGATTTTAGTTCCACAGAAATAGAGGGTATTGTCTAAGAAACAAAGGTCATATTATGAGAAAATCGTCAACAACCTTCCTCAGACTTGAACTAGCACAGCTGCTGACTCCTTCATAAGATTCCATTTACAGGTTCCATTCTGCAACCTGTAAATGACGACAGAAGTCTACTAGGCCTTCCATTCATTTTTTGAAACAAGGACATAGTCCCTGACAAGCCCTTTTCCTTTGGAAATAACTCACTCCTTCTTCCAAAAAGAGAGTCGAGAGGGAAGCTGAAGGATAGAAGAAAGAACATACATGTATCATATTAGTCATTAATATAAATTTTGAGGCATGAATTGAATCCCTTTTACAGCAACTATTAAATTGTTATTAAATTGGTAGTGTTGATTCCCTTTCTCTATGTGTACATATATATGAATATTTCCCTATTGAGGCTCAGAGACTCGGAAGTCTGAACAAGAGCACCGCTCCTCCATAAGCCCCTCTCAAATGAGCCACAGGATCTAGACATCTATATATTTTCGTAAAAGGGAAGAGAAAACTCACAGAAGACAAGCATCACCTTTGAAAATACCTAAATGCTTGGAAGCTGTAACCTGAAAATCATACGGTGCTTGAATTAAGAAGCACCAACATGTGGTGCCATGTCAGCAGAACAGTCCAATGGCCCCAAGATGGACAGGTTGTTGGTTAGAACAACAGATACTGGGTAGTCAAACTCTTTCTTATCCTACTTAGGACTGCAGCAGCAGATCACAGTCTCCGTCCTAAAGGGGACTTCCCTTCCACCTCTCCCATTCCCTGACAGCTGACAGCTGAGCAGAGCTATTAGCTGAGATAATCCTCTCTGAAGCCACCACTATCACAAATCAACCTCAAAACAGGGTAAGAGCAAATCAGCTGCTGGAGGGGGATTCTGATAACAATGATTTAATGTTATCAGTGTGAAACTCCACAGAAAGGAGTACTCCGGATGAAACAAGCTCGTTCCAAAGTTTCTGTTTTAACTGACAAGACCTTGTAAAATTGAATATGCAGCTACCCCACGCTGTTTTAACAATAAAAGAGGTTCAAAGTAACAGGAGGTCTGACACCACGCAAACAAAACATTGATATATACCTTAAGCCAGGGGGGAGAGGGGAAGGACACAGACACACAACAGAATTTAAGACTATGGTAGCTTTAAAAAAAAATCCATATTTAACAGAAGATTACTGTTTTAGCAATCTAAGCTAAAGTTACAATCTTGCAAGTGAACACTAAATTAGTAGCTCTTTAAGTAAAAGGAAGTATGTATTCATTTCTTAATCAATCCTTTAATCAGTAAGATCTATTTAAGATTACAACTTGTTCTTTTTTATTAAAATAACGTTTTAAATTAGATTTGGTATTAAATTAATGGCATGCATATCTATCAATCAATCATACTGTGGTAATTTACTCAGATGTAGGGAAAGCGGTTGCTAATAAAATTCTTCAGATTTTCAAACAATGATATGAGTTTCATGAAATACTTCATCTACTGGAAAGTTTTCTATGCTTCTCAATTTCAGCAGTCCTACAATATTGTTTTATTCTGTACTCTTTGAAGGTTATCACCTATCTTTCCCATAAAGTTACTCATTTCACACTACACAACAGATACTGCTGGGTTTCATAGACCTTAACAGCCAATCCTAATAAAAGTAACAGAAGGACATAGACAAAACTGAAGGGAGATAGGCAATACAGAACTGACACATCATGTTCTAAACTGCGCCTTAGAAGTCCAAATGTAGATTTGTGGACATCCCTACCTAAAGAGCATGAAAACATACATTGATGACCAAAAATAATAAAGCACCACTCAATTTGAAATGTGATTAATAACAACAAATTTAAGGCTTTAATGGTCTTTGTCCAATACGATTCAGATTCTTCATCTACACCTAAGCGATTCTGACAAATTCTATAAGGATGGTGTGAAAAGTAGAAGAAGATTGTATTTTGTCTTTTTAAATTTTGTTGAAAATGTAATGGTATCATTTTTAAAATCTAGATGCAGCTAAGCAAGTAAACATCTAAGGGTTTGATTGACAATCACATTGTAGATCTCTAGGCAGTCAGGGAATATATTTAAAACAGATTACTCTCACTATATTCTCTTCTTAGAACAGCAAGTGTGCCTCATTTATACCAGTAAGCAGTTGAATACACGCATATATTTTCATTAAAGACCAATAGTTTTTCATATGCAATCCAAGGGAAAAGTTGTTCAAGGCTGAAAGTGTATTGTACCAAAACACAGAATTTAGTGGAAATACTTTTCACATTGACATTATTATTCTTTAAAGTCTCTCATGTAATTTTTTTTCCTCCTGGAAAATTGATTTCAGAAGAATAATTGTACACATCTAATCTTTAATGCAAATTTTACTCTATCCACACTAATCACTGACACATTTACTGATCCCAAAAACTACTTACACACTGTCTATTTGTACTCCTGAGGTTAGATATAAACCCACTGGAACTTCTGTTCTATCCGAGAGATTACTGTAACCTCCTGCAAACAATTCTGTGGCATCTTAGGTTTCCCAGTATTGAAAAGCCGCTGCTTCTCATAAATTGAAACTATATTTTAGTTTCATCTTTGATCATCCTGTAATTGAGAAAAGAACAGGTATGCTGCCTTTGAGCCTGCATCTGCAATGACTACATGTAAAGCAGAGAGGAAGCATGACAATGTAGCTCATCATTCATGCACTTTATTCTCTGATTCAAGGCACAGTCAACGCCTCACATCTAAAGGGAAAGTCCAAAGCAGGTAGGGCGGCTTCCATATTCCCTTCTTTCTTTGGTACAGTGAGCATTGCTGTAATCACTACACCAGAATATTCACTGTTCTGGATATTATGTAACTCCACAATAGAAACAAAGACACTAATGAAAGCACTAACTATTCAAAACTAGGGAAATAATGAATTACAAATCTCAACTACGACCCAGCGGACTTTCATCTGTAGATAACACTATGTTTAAAGACGTGAGTTTCACTCAGTAGAATCTCACACATCAAAAAGAGCTTTATGTACTCTTATCTTTCAAAAGTGCATAAAATGAGGTGCAGAAATGTCGATACACAATTGCAGTGGAACTCAACTGCTTGAATACTTTCACAAATCAAAGCAATTTGCCTCAAGTTCCTAATTCCTGTACTCAAAAATAATGGAAAATAAATAAATAAAAAGAACCTGAACACAAATATATGTTCAAAAGATGAGTTAAAGACGCTTATTCTAACTGTGAGGTATGAGGATTTTAAGGGGTGGGAGGGGAGAACAGCAAACTGGGCTAGTATCAGGATTAAAAGGAACATTGTCAACAGACCTAAATCTCCCTTGAAATATATAATTGAAAGAATTATTGATAAAAATGCAGAATAAACAGAGGCGTGCAACATCTATGTTCCCCTCCAGAACAGCTGTCTCTCCACAACATGTAATAACTGTCTAGAAGCAGGAAACAGCGAAAGCGTGCAGGATTTCTGACCCGAAATCGCACAGTGGATAAGGAGATGTTACTGAAACACTTAAGAAGACAGCATGCTAAGCAAAATACAATGAAGGCAATGATAGGCCTCCTCACTCAAATTCTAGGCCCTGGACAAACGTGTTACTGAAAAATCATTGTTATGCATTTTCTAAGTGTGGGACACTGCAGACAAAAATTATTTAAAATTCTATGAAATAAGCTGAGGTGTTGTATACCTGATGAGAAAAAGGTAAACCAACAATTTCTGGGAATATAAACTTCTATTAGGCCACTTCGCCATCCCTCATTAAGTGAGTTTTTTTTCCTTTTAAAGTATATGCATATAAAAAATCTGGACAAGGAAACGTTTACTTTCCTCCCACCTGTTTAATCCCCCTTTGTACAAAGTCAAGGTAAAGCCTGACATACTAATTACCAAGCCTTCTCTATGTATACCTTAGAAGTAGATACGGTAGGTAATGAAAGCCTTAATAGAAACTCTGCATTTGGCTTACTCACAACGTATTGTCAAAACAACAATTCATATAATAGAATGACTGTAGTTATTGCCTTCTCCCATCAAAGTAAGTTTCATTCGCATACAGCTCTACTACGCTTCCACCCCCCTCCCCTTTGTGTTTTCTTTCTCTTCTCACCTTCTACTTTTGTTTTCCATCTGCTTTAAGTAAGTACCTCCCCACTTACTCCTTAGTAGTAGGGCAGCGTTGTACCTTCTTATAGGCCACTACGAAGCAAGTAAGCCATTCCAGCACACAAAAGCAATCAAGACTGTGGTATAAGCAGAACACAGAACAAAACACAAAGATTACTGAATACAGAAATATTGATAAAATCCTGCTATCAACACAATGAACCTCTTACAGCCTTGTTTCACTTTGTCCTTCGTTATTATTATATTATTTGAATTTATTGGGAACATAAGGTCTACAAATACCAACAGATTGACCATTAATGCCGCAAAATTACTGATGGATCAATTTTTATGGAAATAAATGCATTTTTTTCACTTCTTGGCCTATTTGATACTTCTAGAAGTATTTAGCATATTAGGCCTATTTGATCTTCTAGAAGTATCAAATACCTCATTTGATATCAGTTTATCACAAAATTCCATCCCAGCAGGAACTACTCAGTGTCTTGCAATGGAAGATTCTAAACATATGTGCTTTAAAAATTAACAGGTAAAGATTACTGGTTGTTTTAAAAGAGCTATGTAGCAACTTTTCTGAACTATTAATGTGAACTTGATTCAGACATGCTGAGAACAGAAATGTATTCCTATGTATTAGGAATCAACAAGACCCTTCAAGTTAATGTTATTCTCATGTCTTGGTGAAATCTTTTGAAATTTCTAATTTATTTTACATATGATTTATGGTCTCTATGGTTTTTGCATGCAACTACCTACATACAGTTCTCCTACTTTCAGACTGTTGAGAGACTGTTGAGAGTTTATGATTTCATTAACAAAAGCTTACATCCTTTAGACTAAATGGGTGGTTCACTGTAAGTTTGCAGTACCTCATAGTACCCTGTGTGTCAAATTCATCACACTTTACTTCAGCTACCTAAAAGATAGATTTGTCTAAGCTACTCATCCAGAACCTCCATTCAATTTATTGGGAAAGACAAGCACCAAAGGAAGGCAATTCATCCCAAATATATCTGATGTCTTTTAAAATAGGATAAACTGTTCTCTGGAGGTGTCTGCTTGCCCTGTCAATTACGAAGGAGGTCTAGATGACTAAGTTTTATCAGAAATCTCATTTTCAGAGAGAGAGATTTAAATAAGATACAATACAGACGTTACATGGCATCAGAAGGAATAGTTTTGACAGTAGAGGTACTTCACCTCCTCAGAATGACACAGACCAAGCAGGTAAAAGGTACTGTCTGTCTGCTGACCCAAATTCAGACAGAGTTTTCTCTTAGCTAGTTTGCTGTTTTCCTGCCATGCTGGCAAAATTCCATACGACAGGCTTGGCCTGGAATGCAGCTACAACAAAGATGAGTCAATAAATTAATAAACATATTAGTTGAATATTATAAAAGTTCCCAGGCACAATTATTGAGATATGGAAGAATCCTGCTGGATATTACTACACCCAGGTCTGGGTAGTGTGGAAGAATGGTAGCGAAAAAATAGAAAAACTAAATTTTCCTGTGAATTTGAACTTGTTTCATAAAGCCAGACCTTTAGTTCTGAAGTGAAAGCAAAGAAAACAGATTTTGATGGCAGCTTAACTACTTGTTTGTGATTTGACATTAGACATTTTGGCTTTACCAAATGCAAATCCAATCCATAATACATACATAATCATAGCAGGTATATTCATGCCTATTACAAAGAGGCTCATCTGTTTAACCAAAATAGCAAGAACAATAAAAAAATACATTTGAAGCTGATTCTTATCAGACAAACAGCATGAAAAAATAAAAATAAAAAATAAACTTATGCCCTGTTCTGCCTACTGGACTCATAAACACTGCTTTTTCTTGCTTCTTCTCAAGTGTGTGATCAAAAGGCAGAACACTCTTGGCAATAATACATTTAAGATTAAAGAAAAAAATAAGACGACAACGAAGAAGCTTGGAACAGAATTGTTGCTGTGTAGTCAGTATCATTTTTATTAAAATTTTTCTTTCTAAGGAATGTATGTTCCTAACTGGAAAATAAAAGTTCAAGAGAAAGTAAAATATTTTATTCTAATTCTCAGGTACAAGGAAAGGAATTTGAAATGAAACTACAGCTATAAATCTTATATGCAACTCTCAAGCTTTGTTAGTGCCATATAGTACTAAGTCTTCAAAAAGAGTAAAAGTCTCTTTTCTTGTTTTGCTCACCTCACATTCAGATTAAAAACTAGAGTGTTTGAGTGTTTATCTTGTACTTCTTCTAATCACGGTGGGTGGGGTTTTTTTGTGTGTTTTTAGGGGGTCAGAGGTTGTGCTGTTTTTTGTTGTTTTTTTATTTCCAAAAATATTTTTTGCTGTGTTTTTGAACTTCTGTTTCCTGCTATTTATAAACAGTTATAAATAGGTTGAGTTAGAGGATTTAGAAACATTCCCGACATGCATGCAATTTCCAGAAAGATGGTACAAACACCCAGTTCATGCCATTGGTTCATACATGATGGTTTGATTTTTTTGTTGGTGTTGTTTGTTTTTATACCTAGAGCTCTAGCTTATATCTCATATATAAAATAGGCACAGCTTTAAAAATATCATATAGAGAATGGATTTATAAATGTTGTTTTGTTAACTTTCATTCTTAGCACAGGCCTGGAAAAACACATGCCACCAAGAACGTAATTAAAATATGTATACTGAAAATTCAGATTTTTCTCAGTAAAAAGTGGTAATTTAATAGCTTGTTCTTTCTGTGGCCAAGGCATGTATGCAATTCCTGCTTTGGTACCATTAAGAGTTATATACAAGCTTCAAATATTAATGAACATGAGAAACATCCCTTCTTTTTCTGTCAGCTACATTAATAGATCTTAGATTTACAAATAATGTAAGATAAAGTGAATAAAATATTAAAATAGTTTTCTCATAACCATGACAAAGGCTGTAGTCTGAGTTCAGAGTAAGATGCATCAGGACATGTAAAACATTTGAACAAGGATTGGTATTAAGATACAAATGTGTTCTTCACATCCGATTTGAAATACTTTAAGTCTAGTAAGTGGCAGACACCTGGCTAGTATATGTAGCTGATTTTTAAATTTGTACACTATTTATGTAAATTGCTGTACATTTCCACAGCTAGACAGTTGAACATGAACAGCTTTGCACATTTGCAGTCACCATACAGACTAAACATTTTGGGTTTTACTTCATTTTATTACACTGCTCCAGGCAAGTAGATCTGCATGAAGCAACAAAGAATACGTTTAAGCATTATTTCTAAAAGTGAAAGATGCAAGAGGACATCTGCCTTGGTAATATTGGAAAATAATTTTTACCACAAAATCTAAAAATGCAGATTTAATGTGTTGATGCGTTGGGTTTACGTGGCAAGGTTTTGGTAGCAGGGGGCTGCAGTGGTGGCCTCTGTGAGAAGACACCAGGGACAGTTATAGCCGGCTCCAAAAGGCCCTGATGCTGGCCAGAGCCGAGTCAATAAGCAAAGTTGTTTGTGCCTCTGGGAGAGCAGATTTAAGAAAGGGAAAAAAACGGCTGCACAACAGCAGCTGGGAGAGTGAGGAGTGAGAACCAGCCCTGCAGACCCCAAGGTCAGTGCAGCAGGAGGGCAGGAGGTGCTCCAGGCACACAGCACAAGTTCCCCTGCGGCCTGTGGAGAGGCCCCTGGTGGAGCAGGCTGTCCCCCTGCAGCCCATGGGTCCCACATGGAGCAGATCTCCACGCTGCAGTCCGTGGAGGAGCCCCTGGTGGAGCAGGTGGATGTGGCCTGGAGGAGGCTGCGGCCCATGGAGAGCCCCCGCAGGAGCAGGCCCGGGCCAGAGCTGCAGCCCGTGGAGAGGAGCCCCCGCAGGAGCAGGGGGTCTGGGGGGAGCTGCCGCCCACCCGTGGGGGACCCGTGCTGGGGCAGTTTGCTCCGGGGGGATGGACCCCGTGGTACGGAGCCAGGTGGAAACAGTTCTTCCTGTTCACCTTTAATCTCTCCAGTCTATAAATGTTAAACAGCATGAGTTTTCCACTTTCTCAGTATTAAATGTGCAAGGAGGATTAAAAAAAAAAGTAAATCAATCCTCCATTATCTGCATACATTTGAATAAACTTACATAGTGATATGAGGCCATTTGGTTTCTTCTAAATTTTATTTCCAGTATTGTCTACTTTTTTCATACTTACGCTAACAACAGCATCTCCTCTCCACAGTCCTATGAACAAAGATGACATTAACTTTCTAAATATTTTTCTTCCAGTTTTTCTTCATGACATACCAGTTCAATAGAGCCCAGATTCTACAGTGACTTCTTTTCTGTAATCATGGAAAAAGAATTCTGACCAAAACCTTAAGAAAAATAAGAACACTATCTGGAAAATAAAACTTGTTCAGCTGTCAGCAAATTGGATAGGTAGGAGAAGACAGAGCATATATAGCCTCTGCATTTTACAAACCATCTCAGAGAAATGCGATGCAGATTCTTTTATACAGGAAACTACCTCATGGTTTTTCATTGACCTTTTTGGTAAAGAGAATATACATTTAACAAGAACAAGAAAAACTGAAAATCAGTTTGTAAAAAATATTTAATATTCTTATTCTCCTGCACCACTACAGAGACACATACTAGATATAAGATGCACATTACAAATAGTAAGCTTGTTTTAACATACAGTACTAGCACTCATTCTATCTTTCCCAGTGCAAGTTATAACAATGTATACCAAATACGCATGACATATAGCTGACTATACTGCATATGGCAGAAGGTAAAAACACATCTGAGACACACAAAAATTAGCAGGAAGCATCATTAATTTAGATTAGTTAGATTTAGTTAAGAAGATTTCACAACTGAAGTGGCAGTGTTTAGCTTCTTTCTGAATAAGATTACCATTACATAACAAAAGTTTTTTCAAGGAGAACATATAATCCAGAATGATTTTCTCCATTACTTCACCTGCTTTTGTATTCACTTATTTTTTCATTTTCATGGAAATAATAAATCAATTGTTTCTAAATCAGCATGATAACACCCTAAATCTGATTTTGCCACTTGCGATGTGCAGAACTACAGAATTGATCTTTTCACTGCTACAGCAAGGAAGAATTCAATATATTCAGACTGGCTGGCTGTGGATCTCAAAAATAACAATACCACAATGGTATGGATTTCAATCTGTATTTTGGGAGTTTTGCTACTGACAGATCTATGTCCAGCTCCCACTGTATATGATGACATTACTACAGTAGTGTGGTAAGATTATAGCTCAATTCCACTTTAATTTAAACAGTTTCTTAAGAAGTGGATAATAAAACAGTTTTCAATATCGGAACTAAACTAATGCAATATACTTTGTATGACGATGGACAGTAAAAACACTACCGGGGGGAGTATGGCAAACTGATACAACATTCATTTATTCAAATTTCTACAGCAAGCTTGTCAGACTATAAACTCTCTAGTTAGTTCAGAAAACAGACCATACTGCCCACAAAAAGCAGCTTTGGATTTTGAAGGAATTTCTCGAACTGTCATAACATTTGACAATATTAGGGCCAAGAATCATCCTCACCTGCCTGTTTGATATAATTTATGCCTACTTTCAGAGAAAATATTGGTAAGTTCCTTTTATGGCATTTAATTGTTACCTCATTGTCAAATGTATGATTGTTTTAATAGTCACCTAGGCTCGTATTTTATTATTTTTTCACTCAGTACTCTAACTTTGCAACACATGAAAAAAACAGGATTTATACACTCACAGACATCTACAATATTTCAAAAGAAAATGCACTCATAATGCTAATACTTCCATTTAAATCAGGGATTGGGGTATGAAAGAAAGCTGTTTGACAAAAACCTATGAAAACCAAAATTAAACTGTGGATGCTGGTAGAATTTAACAGGAACACAAAAAAAAATCCATGAAGAACTGGGAGAGACAGCTAGAATGCTACAAAAACACATGGTTCTGCTCCTTGTCTGCAGGGTCTTACACTTTTTTTTTTTAAAT
Organism: Cygnus olor; assembly: GCF_009769625.2. Classification (NCBI taxonomy): domain Eukaryota; kingdom Metazoa; phylum Chordata; class Aves; order Anseriformes; family Anatidae; genus Cygnus; species Cygnus olor. Next base: position 29,484,325 of record NC_049169.1, on the reverse strand, counting down.
AAATGCTCTTACACATGACATAGAAAATTAAAATACTTAGAATATTTACTAATCATATTGCAAGAGAAATGTTACTGACTCACTTCATCAAACAAAATTCAGTACCTTTTTCTGTAACTGAGGCAGTAACTGACCTTAAATAGTCATTTTTTTGATAGAGGAACATAAGGTTAGGAGATGTGATGTTTTATAATTCCACGAACAGGGTGATAGCCTTCTATTTGTTAAATACTATTCTTTATAAATGTGCAATAAAGAAGATAACTATATATGAGTGACCTAATCTTGAGTTTGTGGAAACGTAGCTTCTTTAACCACTATTCAGCTAGACAGGTTAAGTATTAACAGAAGACTTGACATCACAACCATCGCAAACAGACATTTTATGCTTTTTTTAAACATAAGTATGGAAACCCAATAAAGAGGAAATAATCCAGCAGATATTCAGCAACATAATGACTACCTTTAAGGTGCCTCAGTCAGAGAACAGAATCCAAAACACAAAGTCAGCACTATAGTCAGGCATAGAAATTCCTTTCATGTTCATGCTCATAAATAAATTTTTTTTTCCACAAACGCAGTCCAAAAATCGACATTTCTTACTGTTCCAATGACAAAGCAAAAATGAAAAATACCCAATTAATTGGATAATTAAGTGATGTCCTGGAACAAATTATCTTCTGTACCTACTGGATATTTTAACAACTTATATGTCAGTGTTCATGAGTATAAGAGAGAATGATTATGGCTTTAACGTACAGGAGGACAAAAAGCAAATTCGAATTGAGAAGTCAATTAAGAGCCTTCAATTTTTTAACAATTGCGTTTATACATGTAATTTTTTTTTTAGTTTCCCAATTTAGACAGAATAATCTGTAAACACATGAAGGCATTTATGAGGTCCCAAACAAAATGAAAGAAGTTGCAGTCTTAATAATATTTGCAAACATACAAATTTCAATAAATTTCATCATTTGTTATGATTTCTGTCTCAAAATTCCATTTGTACCTAAATGTTCCAAGTATCTTACCTGTTGTGAGGCAAACTTCAAAAAAGGAAGGAAGGAAAGCATCAAGAAAATAAACTTATTGACCTTTCAGTTCCAAGGCGCTATGCAAAAGCAATGCTTGAAATGGAGAAATCATCAGATATTCAGTAACTTCATGCAGATATTTCATAAATGGATATTCAGTAATTACACGCACATGTAATCTAGCCACTGAACGGATTCTGATTCTGTATTTGTTTTTAAAATTTCAGTGAAAACTACAAACAAATCAAGTTTACAGAACACACATACCAGTATCTGGAATAATGACTACCAGATCAGATCAGACCTGCAACTATCTTTATCATCTCGAAATGGAAATATTATCACCTTGATTTCTTTCTATTTTATAGATGGGCAGAGACCTCAGATTTCAAGATATTTCATGCATTATTAATACAGAAAAAGAAAGTCACTCCTGTGAATAAACAACATAATTTGAAGAAAAGGGATAGAGGTGTATTTTGCAATATGGTAAACTAGGCTTTCAGGAAAATGCTATTAAGACTGTGAAAACAATCGAGCATTGAAAAATTGTTACAACTCATACACTAACTCTGAACCCAATCTGCCAGGTATGGCATTTGTTAAAAAGGCTAAAACTTTGTACAGATGGGACCACTTAGTCACAACATACTTCAGGAATTAGACCAGATACTATTAGAATTCATGTTATCTGTCAACAGCTTTCAAAATGAATGACAGCAAGTGATTCTGTGATTCTGTGAAAACTATATGCACATTTTAAAGCAAGTCACAGCTGATGGTTTAAAATGTGTGTCACATTAGTATTAAACCAAAGATATGACCCCCACAAAACTATGAACTCTGTAAGTAAAAATGTGCACGCTATCACCCTATTTTCCAATACTTAATGCTATCACTCCCTAAACTCTCAGCAACTGCCTATCCTGAGAACTCAAGGTGCTATGCAGCTTGTAAGAGCAGTAAGAGCTACCCGACACACTGCTGCCTTGAAGTAGCAGTCTTTCTTCAGTCACATTGGCAAACGAATGATTTTTTTAATGATACAGGAGGTAATGGATACAATCTACAGTCTACACCAAGTAGAATGAGATTTTCTTGCTAGGTTTTGCTGATCATGCTTACAGCTTAAAGTGTCAGCCTTCAGATTTCACAAGATTATACAAAAATGAATTCTACACCTTCTCCTAATGTAGTCCTCAGCATTTTCTCCAAAGGGGACAGAACCAATCAAGCCAAGAAATCATGCTACCTCCCACAGCAGCTCTGTCTGAAGGGAAAAAACAAAACAAAACCACCTTCACACAATCATACAAAAGCAAACTTTAATGCAATCATTGAATGGTTTGGGTAGGAAGGGACCTCAAAGACCACCCAGTTCCAACCCCCTGCCATGGGCAGGGATGCCACCGACTAGAACAGTTTGCTCAAAGCCCCATCCAGCCTGGCCTTGAACACCTCCAGGGATGGGACATCCACAGCTCCTCTGGGCAACCTGTGTCAGTGCCTCAGCACCCTCTGAGTGAAGAATTTCCTCCTGATAGCAAATCTAAACTACCCTTTTTTGGTTTAAAACTGCTACCCCATGTCCTATCACTACACTCCCTGATAAAGAATCTTTCCATGTCTTTCTTGTAGTCCCCCTTTAAGTACTGAAATGCCTCTATAAGGTCTCCTCAGAGCCTTCACTTCTCTAGGCTGAACATCCCCAGCTCTCAGCCTTTCTTCATAGGAGAGGTGCTCCGGCCCTCTGATCATCGTTGTGTCCCTCATCTGGACCCTCCTCGTGGACCCTAACAGGTCATCTAAGAGGAATCAGCTCCTTCAAGCTACATAATTTGAATCAAGAAAGGTTCAGGCAGAATACAAGGAGAGATTTTTTCCCAATAAGGACACACAGCCTGCCAGACAGGGCCACTTTTGGTGGTTTTCAAGACCCAACTGGATAAAGTCAAGAGGAAGCTGGTCTGACATCACAGTTGACCCTATTTTGAGTAAAAGGCTGGACCTCCTAAGGTCCCTTCCAACCTGAATTATCCTATGATTTACGATGTGATGCAACAACCACAGATCTTCAGGTTTAGTAAAGACATAGATATTTGTCTTAACAAAATGGCCAACTTTTTTAGATTGCTTATGTGTCAGAAATACTCAAAATTTGGAGTGGTTTGAGTCATTTCCATTAACTACAGTAAAATGGATGGTCAAAGAAGCTGCTGCTCTTCCCATTGCTTTGTCTCAACCTCAACCCTAGTACAAGTAAAAACTGTCTGCAAAATTGCTCTGTTTTCAACAGCTGGACAGGCTGTCTGAAATATATGGCAAATAAGTCTCAAGGCATCATTCTCTAGACATAAAAGGCAGATCCATCCTTTTAGTCTGTATCTCAAAAGAAGAAAGATAAAGAAGCCAGTTCAAAAAATTTGCATCTGTGGGGAATTCTTTCATAGTAGGCATATCACCAAGAATGCTGATAAAATTCTCATGTAAATTCACTGTGCAGTCTGAACAATATAAAGAAACCATTTCCCTCCTTCCCTCTTCTTCCTTCAACTGATGTTATGCTTTTAACCCATTTTAACCATGTAACCCAAAAAAACATATAAAACAGCGCTTAAAGTTTAGCACAGTTTGTGGTATCCTTGGCATGCTATTAAAAGCTTCACTTGCAGTGACAAGCTACGAAATCAAACAAAAATAGTTGAATTAAGTCTGAAGAAAAAGAAGAAAAATTAAAATGAAAGATGCATTATTAATATGACCTCTCACTGGAGAATGCCAAAAAGAATTCTGCTTATTCAAGGATATAATCATTCCAATTGGAGATGGGAATTGGAAAATAAACCCAATATATTATATTATCTTTATTCCTGTTGCCAAAATTATATATGCTGTATCACATATTATCTAGTGTTTTATCCTACCTAATTAAAAATAAATTAACTGTTTTTCTTAGTCTATTTCCTGTAACTAAGGCGTGGATTCTCAATTCAAGAGTTATGACTCACGAACATCACAGACAAGTTTCAGAGGGTCACAATCACTCCACGCTGACTATATTAAATAGAAACAGTCCTACTGTAAATAAAGAAGCACACCTACAGGGAAAAAAAAAGTGCTATTGAAAAGATTAGAACAATATGTATGAACACATACAATTGTGCTTCAAGAAACTCAGTATTTTCACAGTAAGTGATATGTCAATTCTGGAAACTTCTGTATTTGACCTAAAGAAGTTGTAACAGTCATGTTGACAAGATGATGTTGGAGGGTTTCTATAGGGGAGGATGGGCCAAAGACAGCAACCTTGCTTTGCACAACTATAAAAAATAAAAATTACCATTTTTATAAACTTCAGCAGATGCGGAATCGAAAAAACTAACAAACCATTAAGTGCCACGCTCCTTGGTATGGTTATAAGTAAACCTCATTTTATTGGATAATGATTATCTTTCATATACAGTGTTCTATTTTTGACTATTTGACAAAAACAAAATGCATGCCATATGTCAGCAAGATATAACAAACACCAGTAACATCCACAGACCTTTCCAATCAAAAAATCATTCACTCAAATAGCCCTTGATAGCTGGTTTTTGTCTATTACTCTTCATGCATTTTGTGTCCCATATCTGTGCTGAACTAAGCAGTTGTGTCCATTATTGCTACTCTAATTTCCATTTTGGGTTATGCAAAACACAACAATCAACAGCAGTTGTGAAGTTTGCTGCCAGAAGTAAGGAAACAAAACCCAGTTTTCTCCTGAGTTTTAAATATGTAATGAGAGTGAAGATCTCTAGAAAGCCTGCTATTTCCACCTATTAAGATTTAAATGCTCAAAAGGCATCACCTGATCCATGTTAAGTTGTTTCTGTACTGCAAATGAGTTCCCTTCTAAAACGCTGAATTTCCACATTTGTGCTAGAACATAATATGAGGCTGCAACTTACAACTCCCTAAGGGAATGATGTCAACTGGCATTTTAAAAATGAATTCAATGACCTACAATAATACAAGTTTCATATGCACAGTATTTCTCAGTAGGCAACATGGGAAGTTCAGAACTCGTTTAGAGAGCCCAAGCTTTATAAAGGCAAGCGAAAATATTCTTGAACTATTTCCCTTAGCTTAATAGGTGTCTTACGGTGAATGACTGACTGTAATATCAAACGAAGGAAAAACTAACAATATGAAAGGGATCTGCAAGCAGTAGGGTTAATATTCAAAAGAAGAAGGAAAGAGGAAAAAAATCCAGGCAGCGTATGCCCATTTGGCTCCATTATTGACCTGATAAGAAATTCAAAGCTTGTGGAAATTTTGCAAATCTTCAAACTGTAGAATGGTAGGTCTCGTATGTGCTCACACAGCTCAGTTTTAGTCACTACAAAGAAAACCTGCAACCATAAGGTCTTTGGGACAGAAGGCCCCATCTAAAAAAGGTTTAATATCCAGTTCTGCCAGCGCTCCCTCCTTCTGGTGTTACATCCTACAAATATGTAGAGGCAGCACTCCACTGAATGGCCTATGTAAATGAACCAAGCAGAAAGGGTTGCCTATTGTTTCCCAGGTTTTTTTGCTGTAGTAAGTACAAGCTGTCTTTAGAAACAGCTTTTTCAAGTGATTCCTGCTGTTTCATGAAGGATTTTACACTATGCCCATGACTTTCGTTTATCAATAAGACAGGGTTAGAGTGGGAGGGAGTTAGGGTTTAGCTATGAATATATGAAACTGAACACTTTCTAAGCAAGGACAAAATACTGATACAATTACAATGCATCTAAATACTGGAATATTCAATATTCTCAACATTTACGATGAAACTAAAACATGATAATCCTATGAAGACAGAAGCAGAGTAGCCACTACGAAAAGCTTAAAAAGGTTTGATTTTGAACTCTGAAACCCTGCTTATAAAGCCACTCCTAAACATTTGAATCACGCAAAGACCAATGCTTTTTATTATAAAAACATAATAACTAAATCTGAACGGACTATCTATGTTAAATGAAGTACCAACAAAAGCAACCTGAAAGTAGTGATTAATTCCATGAAAGGAGAATACATGTTGTCAACTTTCATGTTTTATCAGAGAGCCTGAGGCAACAAACAGTTCAGAAAGTACTTCACATGTCCTTCAAGACATTTGTCCTTCAAGAAGGATCAACAGTAACAAAAATATTTTAAATGATAGACAGAAATTATTTTTAATTCCTATGCATCATTTATTAACCATGCATACATATCACCAGGCAAATATAACACTTTCTTCCTCAAGGAGACAAGTACAAAGCTTCCTCACACAAACAGCATCCTCCACTTTTTTCCCTACTATTCATATAGTTTTCAACCAAAGAGCCTTTGCCATTACACACCATATCTCTACATGACACCAGTTTTCATTTTGTCGAATATATAACACTGGATTAATATTTTAAAGAAATTAACATTCACAGTAGCATTAAAATATTTAAATTGAATACATTACTTCAAATACAGTAAAAAGTACAGCAAAATGGCCACTATCATAGAACAAAGAGCTTAAACCAAAAAATAATAATACGGTAAGACAGGAAAAAATACAAAGGAATTCATTTCCTAACTAAGGATAGATTTTTGTTTATAATATGTTCTTTACTTAACAGTCCAGTTCTGGCTATACAGACTATTTCACTCAAGAAGAGTAGTACTGTATCAGCCATAACATTTGTTTCAGCACAGTTACTGTCACTTTCTGTTTTATAGGCAGTCACACTAACATAAGTATTTTCAGACATGTGAACGGATCCTTTTTGAGCAACTAGCAGGGAAAATTAAACTAGGATATGGTCAGGTGCAGCATCTCGCTACATCACAGACTCCCCGGCAGTAGGCTTGAACTTTAGTAACACTTGCGATTTTAACATTTCCTCTACTCTCCTATTAAAAAAAAAAAAAATCACAGCACTATGTAACACCAATTGGGAACTCATACAAGATTATGTGATCTTCATTAATGAAGACACTCAAAATGTCTAGTTAAGTCTCTACACAGTTAGATCTAACATTAGCTCTGCTTTAAACAGGTGTTTGGACCATGTAACTCAAAAGTTACAGAATTATAACTCTATAGTAAAGAACTGAACTATTTTATGATTATCAGAAGAAAACAGTAAGGAAGACAGACACTTAAGAACGAGAGAGCAAAAACTTGAAGTGCTGTAACTAAAGGCCAGTAACAAGTCAAAACAAGTGTTAGACTGATGAATGGCGGGAAGAAAATGCATATAAGTCCACAGGGCCTGATGGGATTCACCCCAGAGTACTCAGAGAGCTGGCTGATGTCATCATGGGACCTCTCTCAAATTATTTTTCTGTGGTCTTGGGAATCTGGAGAGGTCCCGGTTGACTGAAAGCTGGCAAATGTGGTCCAAATTTTCAAGAATGGCAAGAAAGAAGGAAAATCCTGGCAACGACAAGCCTGTCAGTCTCAAGTCAGTGCCTGGTAAAATTATGGAGAAGATTATTCTGGGAGTTATTAAAAAACACCTAAAAGACAACACAGACATTGGTCAGAGCCACATGGGTTCACTAGGGAGGGTCATATCTAACAAACTTAATTTCCTTCTACAACAAGATCACCCACCTAGTTGTCTAAAGGAAGCTAGTCAATGTAGTATTTCTGGATTTCAGTAAAAGTTTTGAGGTCGAGGGAAGCGATTGTCCCGCTCTACTCTGCGCTGGTGCGGCCTCACATTGAGTAATGTGTGCAGTTCTGGGCACCACAGTACAAAAAGGATGTGAAACTATCAGAGAGAGTCCAAAGGAGGGCAACGAAGATGGTAAAGGGTCTAGAGGGGAAGACACATGAGGAACGGCTGAAGTCACTTGGTTTGTTCAGCCCAGAGCAGAGCAGGCTGAGGGGAGGCCTCATGGCGGCCTGCAGCTCCCTCCCGAGGGGGAGCAGAGGGGCAGGCGCTGAGCTCTGCTCTCTGGAGACAGCGACAGGACCCGAGGGAACGGCATGGAGCTGGGACAGGGGAGGGTCAGGCTGGGTGTTAGGGAAAGGTTCTGCACCCAGAGGGTGGTCGGGCACTGGGACAAGCTCCCCAGGGCAGTGGTCACAGCACCGAGCCTGCTGGAGTTCAAGAAGCATTTGGACAATGCTCTCAGACATCGGGTCTGATTTTGTTGTTGTTTTGGGTGGCCCTTTGGGGACCCAGGGATTGGACTTGATGATCCTTTTGGGTCCCTTCCCACTCGGGTATTCCAACTGGGATGTTCTATGATAAAATCAAATAAGTATCTGGCATCTCTATGGGAGAGGCTGGATACACGTGGTAAATTTTTGAAAATAAATTTCACTGATAACTACTATTTTGTTTTTGCTGGACCTGTAACTACTGATCAGTTAACAAGTTTCCAAACAGAGCCAGGTTGACAGTGCAAGCTCTGAGCTGAAATTGCAGTAATGCTGCAACCCTCAAAAGAGAGACTTTTGAAAGACTGCAGATGAAACTGCAAAAAGTGAAAGAATTCCTTGAAGAATCTTTTATTCATTTTAAACTAATAAGTCAGGCTTATAATTAAGGCACTTGGCAGATTTCATTATAACAGATCAGATATTAACTCAGTTCTGATACCCAAAGCTGCAGGGTGGAGGGCGAGGGGCAAGGAACTAATGAACGATATGATTTCACACTTGGAAAAGAGTGGTATGTGACGTGGCAGGGCTGCAGAAATCACTCAGGACAAAAAGAAAATGCCCAGAAGAAAGAACAATACAAAGATACTTAGTTTAACTACAGACAAAAAGCAAAAACATAAGAGTACAAAGTAAAAACTTAGAAGAACCCTCACAAAGGAAATACTGCCAGAAACAGCATAAAACAAGAACCATATAAGATGTAGGGCCATGTATTGCATTTGCAAAACAATGTACAACTGCAGGTGATGCAGCCAAGAGCTGCCAACTCAGAGCAGCAGAAGGAAGTAACATCTAGCAAGCATACATATGTACAGTGCATCAAAAAAGCACCAGATATAACAACACTGCGAATCCGCACAGGGGAAATGCCTGCAAGATCTAACCTGAAAACAGACACTTCTTAGAAATAAAAGAAAGCTCTTGTGAATTTAGAGTGGGATTCAGACAACCTCTGATAAATGTTATTTCTGAAACCACTTTAAAAACATACCTAGGAAAAAAAAACACTTATCAAAGCATTGATATAAAAGAAGCTAAAATTTAGAGCTTAGAATAAAGAATTAATGTTAAGGCTTATGACTCTAAATTAAGATGGCTAAAACAGAACTAGGTAAGTGCTGCTTTTCCAGTGTCATGATGAACAAAGAGAGAACATGTAATTAAAAAAAATAAAAATAAAGCTTTAAATGTTGTTCAGTTAATACCAGTAGAGAAGAATACAGAAGTAAGAACTTGCATTGATACAGAATCAAAGAATGGTTCCAGCTGAAAGAGATCATAAAGACCACCCAGTTCGTACCCCCCTGCCATGGGCAGAGACACCTCCCACTAGACCAGATTGCCCAAAGCCCCATCCAGTCTGGCCCATCCAACACCTCCAGGGATGGGGCATCCACAGCTTCTCCGGGCAACCTATGCCACTGCCTCACCACTCTCCAACTGAAAAAATCCTTCCTAATGTCTAATAGATCAAGATTGGATCAACCCTTCATTTTAAAACACGTTTCCCTAAAAACTAGTGTGATACTTTCTACCGCTTCCACCTCTAGAAGAGAGGGATAAATTGGGATGAAATGCATCAATATGAGTTGAAGGGTATGAGAAACTCCAGAAAAATTCCATCTTTTCTTTCCTGGAGAGTAGTGTAGTATCTCAGTTTTTAATTATAGCATGCAAGTAAGACTAAAGACTGCAACCCGTTCTTCCACTGGCCATCTCTTTAAATCTAGGCTTGGTTGTCCTGACACGTCCTCACTTAAGGTAATGGTGAGCTGAGAAGGAACTCAAATTTAGGAACTCCTTGACAGTTTTGAAAAGTAGTTTGCCTAAAAGTAGGAAAACAGTAGCATCACCTTTCTTCTCAGTAACCGGCATGCCCTCTTCCAACAGAGGGAATTGTTTGGTTCTGTTTTTATTTTTAATTCGATTTGTTGATCATCATCAGTATTTTTTCCCTACAGAAATGAAAGACTTTGCATGTGTAAAGATATGACGTTTGGTACTAGGAACTTCTATACCTGCAACTCCTGCAATTGTTTCCCAACTGAAATATGTCTCTTCTAGGTATAAAAACCTTCCCATGTAGTCATCCAAGTAGAAGGATGAAAGCTGAATCTTCCTTCCTTCCCAATGCTCAAATTCTTTGGGACATCCTAAATCCTGGGTCACAGAATAATACCAGACATCTGAGTCAAAGTGTCACATTTCATTTCATTGTCATCATCTTTGTGTGTCACATCAGTGTCACATGATCAAAGAGGTAATGGGACTACATTCCCATAAACGGTTCTTTTGACTGTTGCTTAGAAGTGTATTTGAATCACAGCATAATAGTGCCTGTCCTGCCTTATAAATACTCCTGTCAACCACTGGTTGGTGAGCCTGAGCTAACAGATCCATCATACATAGCAACACAGATGGTGTTGCAAGAAAAATGCACAGGAAAGGCAGGAAAGTACGGATAGGACCAGAAGAGCATGTGCATGGACCCAGTCAGACAGGTTTGTGTTACCTGAATATCTGAATTATTCACCATATGATCCTGACTATTACCCACACTGAATTATTTGGTGAGTTTTCTGTGGCACATACCTCATCTTCCCAATTTCTGTAAAACACTACAATTTCTACAGTAAAATGTAAAAAAAAAAGCACCATTTTTCAGAAGAAAAAATGATTGTTTATTTCTTCAGGAGTTACTACTTATCTTCAGAAAATTCATTATATATACAAAGATATGCACGTGTATTTCCAACAACATCCTAGAAATCTGTTTAGTTGAGTTCTGCAGCCACAGGTATCCTGAATAATTCTGAAAGCTACCAAGGAGGAGACTGTTGGGCACACAGCTTTAACCCAGAAGCTATATCATAAGTTGACAACAGCTTCCTTTATTTTAGAGTAGATATACAATTTCAGTTACAAATGTACATAGTAGCAGAGCAATTAAATGAAAATTTCACATGTAAAACAAAAACTAGATGGATGTGGTGTTCCAGACAGCAAAGCTTTGACACTAAATGAGACTACACTTGAGAAATAATATTTACAGAAAAATGTTTCCTTTATAGACAAGAAGGATACACATTACTTCACTTGTCAACTGAAAGTTTATAGTAAATGGTTCTAAAGGAAAAAACAGGACCTGAAATCCTCCAGGATACAACTCCCTCAGATGAGGGATTATCCTAGTTCATTAAACTTTACACAGCACATTCTTCAGTGCAGAAGTAACACATAGAAAGAAGAGAGGGGGGGGAAAAAAAAAGAGTGCATGGGGAACAGGGAAAAGAGAGAGAGGCAAAGGGGAGAGAGCAAGTTTTTAAATTCTGAACCACGATGTAATTCCAAATATAAATTAAGTTGAAATCACACAGCGAAGTTTTCCTTATTCTGTCAGCACAGATTGCTTCTTTCCTCCTTTACTTGTTGTACAAGTATCATGAAAATGCTAAAACAGCAGCCGGTTTTCACAGTGAAATTAAGCAGACTTGCTTGGCTGCTTACCTGCTGATTACGAGAAACTACTTTAGTTTGTAGAAGATGTTGCTCTGAGTCTTAGTGAAGCAGCCTCCTTCCAAATTTCACAAAGACCCTTCGTGGCACATAGCTGATAAACAACCACTGTTTAATTTGTTTTTCCACATAAAGGTGTGTTGTTTTTTTTTTGTTTTGTTTTTTAATCTTTTATGGTACTTATGAGCATATGAGTCTGCTAACTCATGCAATATTCACTTCAGTACTTAACACAAGCTAAAACCACAAAAGTATATCTTGATAGTATGTTATATTACCAGAACAGAGAGAGAGCCGAAGCAGTCAAAAATATGGTAGGTATGTTTCTGACAACTGAAATCCAACTAGCAGAAAGGATTAAAGATATTTTTCATTCAGAAAGGTATCTTTCCATATCTATATGCAAATCTATAATAAAAAAACACATTTTGTATATGCAACATTTACAATATATCCATTTTCATACAGAGATTCCGGTTTCCATTTATTAGACTTTAAACTGAAATGTGTCTTATTTAGCAGGAAATCAATTCTTACCTTTAATTCTATCAAAGTATGAGTTGTCTGCCTAGAAAGCAATACATCAACTGTAAATTTATGGCTCAGTATGGATACCAGCCCACAGCTAAAAATTTGCAGATCTATATAACCAAGCACATTAAACAGTCCTCCTGGGTAACGTATAATCAGAAGTAACTCTCATAATTCAGCACACACTATGGGAAGAGCTATTACGACCACGTCTGTTCACCTTTTTTGGTCCAATCCATTTTCGAAAGAAGCTGTGCATATTGTCAACATAATGAATGAAATCACAAGACTCCTCATAAATTTTAAATGGCCTAAGGGGTTTCTTCACCTTCATGTGAGATCTGAGTACTGTATGCTTAAACTGAAGTGTTTTATTTTTAAAATTAAATTACACATTTTGATGAATGTGCCCTTTTATTGGCTACATCAGCATTCTGCAGAATGCCTTAAAGTGAAAAGATTCAGCAATATTATAGCTGCGTTTTCTTAGATTAGTCCTCTTTTACTGTATAATCTCTTCAAACTGCACTGTTTTTCTTTAGAGTAGAAACTCTTCCCATATATCTTCCATCATGCCTTAGAGATTCTGTATTTATTTTAGTACGAAGAACACTACAAAAAGAAAATATACTTTTAAATGTACCATGAAATTCCTTAAGGAAGGGTTTTTGAGACCATTCTAAAAAAAAATAATATCCGAGTTCTAGTAACAGAGAAGGAGCATCACTTCATTGTATATACAGGATAAGAATACTGCACATCGCCTGTTCTGTCAAATATAGTAACACTGAATATATTTTGTTCTTGGTAAAGCAAATGTTCCCTAGAATAATCCTTTTATAGAAAGAAGCTCTGCTGGGCTACTTTTATAACTGAACTAGAAAGCAACCAAGCGAGTATGTTAGTGTTGGTCAGTTTGGTATATTTAGTAAAACAAAATCTTTGTTCCTATTATATGACAGTATTCATTATTGTGATGACATCCATTCAACAGTAAAAGTAGTGAAAATACTTGAAAGCTTGTGTATTTTTAAGGCTAAACCAGTAACTGTGAAAAAGGAGCGCACTGTATGACAAGCAGTACAAAACCAGATTTACTTAAGTTTAAAGACTATCATTTTCTTCAATACACTTTGCTGCTCTCCCTAAACCATTACTGTTTACACCAACTTTAATGCACAGCAGCAAAATCTCTGTCAAGGAGTTTTAAGCTGAATACAACAGCAATCCCTTACAACCCTTTACCATATTTAATGGAACAAAAGCCTTATGCAAATCCATGAGGCGTCTCTACTGATAAGTATTTATGAAGATTTATAATTTCATGAAGGTTTTTCAAGTTTCTTGCCTCAATTAGCCTTCAATTTATCATTTCTTATGCTTTCATGTCTAAAAACTTTTGCTTAGAAGACCACAGACCAGTACTGCCTGTTATTTTCAGTAAAGCTTATGAAATAAAAAAAGGTATAAAACAGTGCTTAGCAGATTTACAACCAGGTTGCTTATTAACAGAGACAGGTAGCCTAAGGAAAGACAGGCCTAGGAAAGAAACACAAAGAAATTAAAAGGTATTATCTGCTCCAACAGATTCAGAGTTAATTGATTATCCTAATAACCTCACTCACTTATGTAATTGTTCCATAAAGCACATTAAATGCGAGTATCAATAAAGGAACTAAGGGTCTGAAGTTCCCATTACAGTCAATCCCATCAATGGAGCCTGAATTTTGACATCCAACTGCTAATGTGTCTATTTAAGTAGAGCTGAATCTCTGTCATACTAATACGCCCAGTGTTAATGCAGTACACTATTATTTAAGGATGGAGTTTGTGCCTGTCCAGTGGCCAAATATCTGTGGAAAAGTTCAAAAGCCTAAACACTAAGTATTTAGTTAAGTATATATATTTTTAAATGAAAATGTTTATTTCAATTCATCATCCCTGTGAGAACTTCAGCATTCTCCTTTAAACCGTTGTCATAAAACACTGCTTGAAAATCCTCTTAGATCAATGTGGTGAGAATCTAATTAAATCAAGTTACTGAACTGTATCAATAAACAGTGGTTTTAATTCTGTCAACTTAGTATCACTAATGCCGTCCATAAATTTTGTCATGTTTACAAAGAAACCATGAAAAAGTCACAGTTTAGCTACATAATAAGTTATGCTCTCTTGTGTGACTTTAATGGGCTCTGCTAGGATAACAGCAGCTAGCCAATTTAAAATTTTCAGGCTTCATTTTGTCAGCATCTGTGATCCAAGGGGTCATCCATTAAATTATGACTTTTTCCTTCTGTGTGGTTTAACTGCCAGTGAGAAAGGAAGGAAAAAAATATTGATGCAAATACAAGAAAAATAAGGAAGACCCTCAACAATATCAGTTAATTAGCTGCAAGTGTAACTCACAGGATGAAAATTTACTGCAACATTTAAGACCCTTGTTGGCATACTCAGCTACTATTATAATCTCAAAAAGATGCTCCAAGATGTGTACAGTGAAGAGCAAGAGGCATTACGATGAAATTAAAGATGTGATGTAGAAAAATATTATTTCAGGGTAAGTAAATTCTGCATAAAGAATCCATACAATTGTTTGGAGAAAAAAATCAAGTAATTTCAATACTATTAGGGCATCTAGTTTAGGAACAGCAGTGGAAAATCCATATAGAACAATGGTTTTACTCTAAATTAAAATCCATGATATTTATTTGGCCCATTATTTAAAGTGAAATGTCTAAGGATAATTAATAAAAATTCATTTTTGGAAGTACTCATTTTTCTCCATTGACTACAGAGAAATTCTGGTGAGTCTTGATTTACAGTATCTAACTATGAAAACAATAAAGATGATTGAAGGAAGTCTAATGCAGAACCCCCGTCCTTGAGGCAACGAACAAATCTATGTGGAGCTTCTTGAACAATGAAACTCTTGTCCAAAAGCAGCACCCTTAGGCATGACAAAATATAATGAAGAATTAAATAATAGCCTAGAGGCTTTGTTTTTAAGGCTTAATTAGAGATTTATAAAATGAAAAAAAGAGGAAAAAAAGTCAAAATATGCCACAAAGAGAGGAGACATTTGCTTATGAGACAAACTAACAGATGAACTAGTCTGTTGCAAGCATTGTAACAAAGTATCAATGTAACCTATTTATTGAAGTAAGTCTGCATAGACAAAAATAAAAAATAAAAAAATAAGATCAGAAGTAAAATGAAGATGGCACAATTCCTTCTCTAGAATCTCAATTCAGTAGAGATTCTCCATCAAAATTCCGCTGGGAACAACAAAAACAGAAGCATCTCACAAGGTGTCAATCATGTACCTTTGTTCTCCACCACAGGTCTGTTCTCATCTTCCTTGTTTTCTCTCTCATGTTTCTGGATTTGTTATTAGGACAGGTTGAAAGTAGTGTGACTGACATCCCAAGATTTATCCACTCAAATGGAGTAGAGAGTTGAAAATCATCCCATAGCACAACACCTGTGGCTTGGGCAGGACCTTAGACCCAGACACAATCTGATCATCAGAAACCATGACTTACAGACAAAACCCAAATATATGCTTCTAGAGCACTCTTCTATATAATCTCATAATCACATTTGTTGCTGTGCTACAGGTTTGCTTCAGCTTATTAGTATCCTCCTTAATATCCTAACTGAGATAGCCAGAAAGCTTTATAGAGAAATCTCATTTGCCTGTAAATACATGCCAGAATTAGTTTTGTTTTAAATGGACCCTAAATTGAAACATCCCCCACATATCTTTCCTGCTCATTACTAAGAAACTGAATAATTCCATATCTGACCAGCAGCTTGCCATTCTGGGTGGAGGCCCTTTAGTTGCTGCATGCACCTTCAGTACAATAGAAAACCAGGGATGTTATTTTCAAATAAAACACTGTCATTCTAGGATCTAAAAATTGTATATAATATAGAACAAAAGAGTGTAGATATCCTTTTTATGTTTTGATTTTTTTTAAACTGTA
Source organism: Cygnus olor (assembly GCF_009769625.2). Lineage (NCBI taxonomy): Eukaryota > Metazoa > Chordata > Aves > Anseriformes > Anatidae > Cygnus > Cygnus olor. The sequence continues at coordinate 29,468,075 of NC_049169.1, read as the reverse complement.
AAATAAATGAATTTAACATATTCCGTTTTACTGGAAGTCTGATTTTCTGAACTGCTTTAAAATATATAGTAGATTTTGACCCTAAGGATAAAAAGTTGACGAGTAATCTTCTGGGCTGTAAATTGGAAGAGCAAGGAGGGGATTACAGTGTCTCTTCTCCCAGGCAACATGAGCTTCATACACTCAAAGAATTATGACAACAGGGATTCCAAATCCTTTCACGGTCTGGATTCTCAACAGCACCAAACATCACTTCTGTTCCAAATCACTCAAGGAAAAGAGAAAATGACCAACTTTCAAAAACAACATACACCTTTACGAACTTCCACGGTGGAAATGAGTGATATGTTCCATTCATCCTGCTACTGAATGCCAGCTGTTCCAAAATATGACCTCTCGTTGCCCATAATGAATACTTCACAAATAGATTATACAATATGAAATTAGACAACTATTACATACATATGATGAGCACTATTAAATTAGTATGCAAGCCTCTTATTTGTCAGCAAGAATATGATCAATACTTTTTTTAAGCAAATCTCACCAATTAACACCCATTCATATTTTTGCTCTTACAGTTCACAAATTCCTAGTGTGGCTCATTTACTTCCAATGTTAAAGATCACTTTGAATATCAGCTATTATACCAGTCTACATTTGTTCATCTTTATACTTGGATTAAACTTAGACAGCAATTTCCAAAACCACCTTATTCTTCGAAAGCACGTGGGAGACCTATCAGGAATTTATGAATATAGGAATCATAAAACTGTTGTTGTGTTCAAGGTTCATGTTTGTGTGTGTGTTGTTTTTTTTTTCAAAATGAAATCTCATGACACGAGCCTCATGACAAAACAGTATTGATCTGTTTTATTTGTTCACTTTGTCAACTGCAAGTATGAGACAAAGAAAAACATTAGTACCTTTTCTGAGCCCATTCCAGTATCAGCAACATTAGTATTAACATATCATAAAGTAAAAATATAACTGGTAGATTAGATACCAAAATGGATTATTTCTAGCCTGGAGTAACGCTTTGTGCTAATAAGACTAAATGCTCTGCATATGTTGCCTGAACACCAGGGGCTGACACGTTTGCTAGCCCTGCCACTACCACCTAGAGAATATACTTGTTGCTGCAATATAATACTTCATGAGCTTTAGGAAACAGTATACAGCAGGTGAAACAAGCCCCACGGTACAGCTAAACATAGGTGCTAGCAGAAATTTCTGGAACAGCACAGGAGAGCTTTTGCAAATCAGGACATGAAGTGTCCCTTGAAATTTAAATTTCCCTTGGCAGTTAACTGCTGCTGCATTAGCAAATCCTGTGAACTGAAAAACCCTGCTGAGTTGCCTTGCATATAGTTAAAACATCACAGAAATCCTAAATACAACTGTTAAAAGAGTCTTTGAGAGATCTAAGTGTTTTCAAATAGATCAGCTCATTCACATATGGACTACTATGTAATGCTATGTAATACCTGATTAATAAGTATAATAAGTAATACCTGATTAATAAGTACGCGTAAAAGCTAATTAAAACATGCATTAAAACAAACAAAAATGCTAAGTGTTATAAAGGAGAAGACTGGAAACCGTATTTGGAATGAGACAGCTGGAACAATAAGGGCAGACTTCAGAAAAGCAGGCAACTTAGAGCAGACCACAATCATCCAGGCAACACAACACAGCACCAACTACTGCCCTGTCTAAATACTTAGATAAACCTCAACTCACTTTATGCAAACTCTTCAACATCAGTTGTCAATTTCTAATCATGGGATTAGAAAATGACAACTGTCCAGAAGATTAAATCTGGAAGACCGGTTACTCAAAATTCTCACACAGATGACCACTGAGACAATGTTTCAAAAAGGAAGCATGAAAAGAAAAAGAAAGAGGAGTAAAGATCCTATATGAAAGTGCTTAGCTGTTTTAATTATCAGAACTAAGAAGCATGAAGACAGAGTTTCAGATGTTGATATATGCTTTTATTTTCTGCTAAATTCGTGCTTGGACATTCAGAGGTCCTTTGTTTTGCTAAATCAAGTTTAACTTAGTGTTAGTTATAATTTTCAAAGATTTCTCCCAGTAAAGACTCCTCCTAACACCATACCTTTTCATCATCAGTTTTAAAACATATGGAATGCGGTGCCCTCTTCCTCAGTTAAGCTGTAGTTAGTACTGCAGTCCTGCTGATGCACAAGAAGCAGTGTCTCACAACACGCAAACATAAGGTTTCATGCAGTAAGGGTGACAAACGTTAAGTCAACTCATTTAAAAATCTAGCTAGCGCTCAATATTACAGTCCAGATATCATGGGAAAATGTAAAGGTCAAGCATTATCTTAGAAGGCCACAAGAGGCCCATGAAAGACTATTGTTCCTACAAATTCTGGCTTTGCAAGGTATTTTGAATATGTTACAATAAATACACACCAACATCCCCCTTCAACTCCTAAAGGTATGTATGCTGTTCCTGTGAAGCAATGGTCATACCAACCTAGAACAATCTGTTTTTCACCGAACTTAGAGAGAAATCACAGCTTACAGCAGAGAAAATGTAGTTTCAACCAAGTCAGCAATTCACATTCCATGGACACTCTTCCTATATTAATCAGAGATCTGAAACCATCCCTTCCTAAACCGTCCAGAACAATGAAACTAAGAGTCTGCCTCATGCATTCAGCTAAGCTATTATTTGATTAAGGATATGGAATATAATTTGTAATTAAGGTTTCCCTTTTAATGTTAAACAGATAAGCCTTTGAACTCCGGGAAACTGCAAACTAATACAAATCCGCTGTAGAAAAATTACTACTATCGGTGTCCTATAGGACTGAATAACACACTGTGCATGATCACGCATTTCAATATCTTCCAACAGTATCTCCTTACTAAGGTCAAACTCAGCACTAGTTTAAAAATAGACTGTTCTGAGGGCAAAGGGGATCTTACGCAGACGCAAACATCATAGCAGGCCTTCTGGGTGTACAGGACGTTATTATCTTTTGCTTGCTTGACAATATACTTCCTTTTATATGGCAAGACCACACTTCTCTCGTTATAGTTGCCCTAGTTATTGGAACATCAAAGTTATTGTTCTAAGAATGCCACTAATTCATCCCTTAAAGCAGACATATGAAACAACACATAACACGAGAAATATGTTCAATAGGTACCTCTTTTTTAATGATCTGTATTTGAAGGTATATGAGAAAGATGTTCATTGAAAACCTTGATCATCTCCTGGGTTTTTTATTTGTCTGTTTTTAAACAGGCTTGGGGAAATCAACTTACTATTCAAAGTCATCCATATTTTTCCCCATAGAATCCATATTATGCATAAAGAAAAAATTAAAAAGGAGCTTTCATATGCTACGTTTTTCCATTTCATAAAAGGTAGCTATAAAAGAAGATATCTACAGTACCAGGGAGAATATAAGCTGAATGGCTAAAAAGTAGCAGACTGTATCTATTCTGCTGTATGTTGGCAGAGGAGATAGGTCAAGTTCAAATCAATTTAAGTTCTATCTATGAGATAAGTGAAAAAGATTCTTGTAGATTCTTCCTGCATCGAGTCATTAAATTACAGCCACGATGCTAAATTTTTCAAGTAACCCCTCTCTTTGCAACTGAACTGCTTTCATTTTTCTATCATATTAAATTGTTTGCCTTCATTTTAGGTGTCTTTTATATTTTATTCCTGACATATTTCTCTCCGATTTACAGTCAAAATGTTGACCCTGCCTCTTACGAATGAATCCAGTCAGACTTAATTGAAAATTTAACAAGTGAGCAAACAATTACTTGTGTACTTTTCCAGGCTCCTCTTCTCACTTGGGAACTGCTCTCCACACACATTTGCAGAGGAGTTTCCTTTACTATAGTATGTTAAACATGACCCAACGTTTAGCTGTCTGCATGCAGATTGCCACCCACCACACTGATTGTTTCGTTATATGCATCTGCCTGAATCTGCTCATTGCTTCTGCTTTATAAAATTTACAGTCTAGTTATCAAACCAAATGCAATCTTACCATTTTCTGTACCTTCACCTATTAACACAACGGGCTTTCTAAGCACGACTGGGTCTTCTAGATGCTACTGTAAGACAAATACCACAGACACATCTACAGATGAGGTTTTTACAAGCTGCACTTCTGCATTATAAAACCAATTAAAAGCAACATAATGAATAATCTAAACACTAACTGGTACTGCTGACTTCTAACTTTGAAGGGTTTAGCAATTGTCTCATATCTTAAAAGTTCAATTGCTGAAATTCCATTTGATGTAGAGAAACAGAATAATTCAGGTTCAAAGCAACCTCTGGGAGTCATCCACTTCAACCACCTGGCCCAAACAGACTCAGCTTCAAAGGTAGGTCAGGGTGCTCAGGTTTAGGCTCATCAAGTTTTGAATGTCTCCAAGGAGGGAGATTTCACAGTCTCTCTGGAGAATGACTTAGCCATTATAATTGTGCAATATTTGTCTTCAATCTGGTCAGATTTTCCTTGTTAAAACTGTGGCCATTGTATCTCATCACGTTTCTGTGCACCTCTGAGAAGAGTTTGACTCCATTTCTCTGAAACTAATCAACAACGCAGCTGACAACTGCAGTAAGGTCCCCTCTCAACAGAACAAATATATATGTATGTATTTAAGGCTAAATTTTGTTCAACTGCACTTTCCAGGAGCAGCTGATTGCACATAAAAGACTAACGTTACATTCATGAATGCAGCCTAATATAATTTCCCTAGAAAATACAGTGATGATAAGGTTAATTATCATTTTAAACATGATAATTTGCCATTCCCTTGTTTTTACCTTTGCTAACAGGCTATTTTAAAAAAAGAAAGAAAGAAAGAAAGAAAACAGAAAACAAGGCCAAGACTCTGCTTATTATATGCAAAAATATTCATGTCCACAATATACTCAGCACAGGTCAAGACCCTTGGTTTTTCTTCCAACTTCACCAATTAGATCAGAAATAAATGTTTTTGATAGGTATGCAGAACCCACTTTGTCAGCATATGCATAGTGCATTGAAAGATTCCTAGAAGTAGCGTTCTGCAGTTAATATTTATGGTTGCTCATAACACAACTGGCTTAGGGGAAGTTATTACTAAAAGATATGAAGACAGTTGTGGCAGTATTTAAACTATAATTTGTCCAAGAACAAATAGTATGAAATATCCTGCATAATAAAATATCAGTTCAGTATTTCCCAGATTGTACACAAAAGAGAAGCTGCCCTAACTGCATGAAGGGGTAAAATATATTTAGATTTCTTTTTGTACACTCAAAAAGCTATGGAAACAATTTAATTTGTTTAGCAGCTTATATAGAGGACATCAGTCCCTCTGTTTTCTCAAAAAAAATCAAGTTTCATTGCTGAAGAGAAATTACTGCATTCTAGGTTTTCAAGCATTGCTGAATCACATTATAACATCTTATGTACACATCTTTGTTAAAGCTTTCACACTACTGCAGGCAACAATTTAGCAATGGAGTATTAAAGCGCTGATGTTAAGGAACTGGACATCTTTGAAACAGAATGGTTTCATATGGAAAAGAAAGAAAAAGCTGATATTTGGAGTTGTTCTACAAAAAGATTTTTCATTTCTTCCCCTCCAGGAATAGGACTTGTTCATAACAGAAGTTGATACAACGTCTTTAAGACCTAAAATTTGTATTACGTTTGAATCCTTCCAGATTCAAGTAAAGCTGTATGAAAGCTAAGATTTAATCCAACCAGAAGGTTCTTTTAAATTGAGTCTGGTATTTCATCAATTTAGCCCTCAGCATTTCATCAGTTCAGTGGAACCTAAGTTTAAGTATTTGATACACATCTTTAGGAATCATGGTTGGTCCATTAGCTTCCCCACAAGACCTTTACTTTCAAGGGAAGGAAATTACTTTCCTAAGCTATCAGTTTATTTACAGTTTACCAGTCCTCTGAATTTTTAAGCTAGTACTCATCAAGTTGATCCTTGTGGGTCCCTTCCAACTCAGGATATTCTGTGATTCTGTATTGAGAACACATTTGAATATTACAATCCATCTACACATATCATCATCAACAATACACTTCAGACTTTTGTGCAAGGATAACCATACAAATACCCATGACATTTTTTATCATACACCATCAAAGATGTTCAGTCTGAATTTACTTAAGGAAGTTTCTAAATGAACAACCTACACAGGATATAATTGTATGAAATGAAATGATTGTATTTCCTGCTACTTCCAACAATGAGAGTATGTAGACTATTCCAATGCCTTTTCTAGCTCTAGGCACCTACAAGCAATGCCAGTCAGAGGTAATCAACAATTACTTCTCAGCAACTGGAAACGCACTGTGAAAAAACGTATCAAATACTCCCCTCTCATAGTTGTCAAACTTTCTAAGGTTAAACAAAAAAAAAAAAAAAAAGTTTAGGAAAAATATATTGTTACCTTTCTGTACCTGTAACACAGATGGCTTTTATATCATCAGATTCTGCTGAAACCAAAGCAAGTTCCTAGCATCTAAATTATAAATATTTCAAAAGGAAAAAGTGATATTTTTCTAAAACAAGGCAGCTTTCAAGCTCCTTTTGCTCAACATGACCTTCACAGGGCAGTCAGGCATCATGCTGTAAGTCAGGCAGTTACAGGACCACAGACAGCTTTCCAGCCAATCACATGGTGGCTGTAATTTCTGCAATATTTCACGCAGCTGTCCGCTTATACCCAGTATCTCCAAAATACTGCGACTGCCCATGATCAAGAACAGTAGAAAAGCCTATTCTATACCGTTTCCTTTTCTATTGAATAGAGGCAGGTAAAAGTTACTTCATTTGTTAGAAAGGTGTTTTGTCTTTTGTTTTTGCTTTTTTTCTCCTCCTCATCGCTAGCCTGATTACTAAAAAGCAAAGTAAAAATAAAGGAATCAATTAATCAAATGAATAAATAAATTAATTAATTCTGTTTTGAGATTGCAAATTACTGTTAACAGTTCTCCTTCAGCACGTCCCCCTTATCTACTAATTAGCTGCTAACACCTTGTCTGATCATCTTACAATTTAAAGATAACAACACAACCAGTTTTCCTCCCACCTTCCTTGCCTTCCAAAGAATTAGAAACATATATATTTGGTTGAAACTTCAAATGCACCTTGTTTTTACTATTCTCATCCTAATCTGACTGAGGTGCTACAGAGCCATATCTTTCAGAAATTCCAGGGTGAACAGAGATGGGCCAAGAAGCAAAATACTTGAAACAAGGAATGTAGATCTGCAGGTGATGCTGTATAGAACAGCTTTAATGCTGAGGCTATTGAATTGGTACTGCGGTTGCTAAGATCGTAACTACCCTTCATTTCACTAGAGTATATCTTTGTGGAAGCTTATGTTACTTGTCTCAACAGTAAATTCAAGCAAACATCACAGTCAGTATATCTGTTTTTAATTTCTTTGTCAACTCCCTCAATGTTGCATTTGAAATGGAAAGCAAATACTATATGCAGTAAATTAAAATGATCAAGCCAACAGCAAAAGGCACGGTAATAGTGATTTATGTTTCTCCAACTCAGCCTCTATATAGCAATACCTCAGATAAAAACTGATGGAACTGTCTCATTAGCAGTCATGAAGATTAAGCTATTTTCCAACTAACGGGAATTCACATTTTAAACAGAATTTATGACAACCACACTGATGTCCATAAATTTATTCAAAGGTATATTAACTAGAACAAAAAACTGATCCTGTTATTACAAAATCCTGTTATTACAAAAACTGTTATTTATATATGATCCTGTTATTACAAAAACTGAACAAAAATTTACAAAAACTGATCCTGTTATTACATCTTGACATTTGCTTTTAGAGTAGGATTTACTGATGTTATGGCAAGGTTCTAGATCCACTTTTATCCTATCAAATACCTTATGTAGACTTAATACTACCTGATATATTCCTGTGATAGAATGATAATTTCATCTTTTATCATTAACGGTTTTGTTTTGTCCTGTTAGCTTAACTCACTAATCAATGTAGTGGCTTTAGTAAACTTGCAGTGTAGGATTCTGATGGATACAGTAAGCAATATTCTCAAAAAGCAGTAATTTTTTTCTTCATTCAATAGCAAGGTACTATCATTAGGCTGACAAAACCAAAATCAACCAGAATATGAAGTTCTCACTGACACCATTTATAAGAATACAAGACTCTTCCCTATCAACTAACACCTCTTTTACAAAGAGACCCAACCATTTAATTGACTTCCACATCATTAACTTTTTAGAAAACAGAAGATATTTCTTTTTAATTATCATAGTTGCAAATTGGCCACTAAGGAATTCTAAAGTCATAAAATCATATCTGTTACTTTTTGGTCCAAATAATCTATCTAGACTCTCTACAGCAATGATTGTTGCAACCAAATCTTGTAAACTTCCTACTTGTATCAATAGACTTTAAATTCAATAACCATAGCTGTAAATACAACAAATTCTTCCCTCCACAACTGCTCAGTTTCCACAGTACTACAATAACTGCCCACTTAAACTCATCCTAAGCACTTCATTAAAAATCCTGGGATTACATATAGTATCTAAAAACATTCTTTAAAAAGTGCATTTTATTTACTTTGTAAATAAAAAACATTTTTTTCTTTCAACAACAGTATTAACGCACTCATATATAGTATGATATCTAGACTGTAACACAGATAATAATAGTAGAACTACATATTTGATTTTTATCAGGAAAAGACATGAGTTTTTTTCTTCCAGCCAAAGGGACAGAATGGGAAAAGATTTCCTGAGGTCACTGAGGCCCAGAAAGTAAAGTGATTATTTAGCTTCTATGTCAGCACAACCTCTTTTGCAGTGTCCTGCCTGCCAGAAGATAGATGACTTGGTACAGGGACCTAAGTACAAACAAAAAGAGAATAGAAATTGGAAGACTTAAGAAGGTCAAGCGGAGGTATTCTTAAAAGGCAGTTCAATATTTTAGCCACAAAAAACCTTCGTAAAATTTATGCGAGAACCAGTAAATATTCAGTCATGCTACATCTATCAGAATTTTGTACTAAGTCTTTTTATAATTACAGCTACTGATTCAAATTCAAGGCAGTTCATTCAATAAGTACATTCTTACTGATTTTTATTTTACTAGGCTAGTCTCATTAATGAAATTCCAGTTAGCAATGTTTTATGAAGAGTATGTATTGAATTTACACCATGTGAGAATTCTTTTGTTTCCATCATACGAACAGGACCACATTCCTTCAAAATGTGGATTATTCAGATTTGTGTGAATAGACTGAAATTTGTTGAACTGCCAAATAAAATCATCATGGCAACTACCTTTTCCCATTTCCATTTCTGAATAGCTAACAGTGAGGGATACCACAGCAGAGACAATCTTGCATGTAGTACTTTGATTCTTCCTCCAGAATGTTGATTTGTACTGTATTTTCCAAAGTTCAAATACACATATAAACTCACATAACAACATCTAGCAGTTATCTAAAGGTAGCTTACCAAAAGGCCTGAAAACAATCTTAGAGTCAAAGGTAGCAGTTACAGAAGCTACTTAATATTCTTCATCAGAACAGGAGATACAATGTAAGTTGTTTTTTTTTTTTAAACATCAATAAATCTTCCATGTAGAACATTGGTTTTGTATTAAAGCAATTATGCTTTTATTTGAGAACTCACAAGAAGCTGACAAAATATACATTTTTTTCCTTATTATTATTGCTGTCCTTTAAAAATATGTTTTTAAATACACTGCCTGTTTTCATTTAGCTATTATAGTTAAAAACTTCAGAAACATTTTACCATTCAGAACACACAGAACAAATTGCATTGGTCCTCAACCTTTCCCAGATTACATTAGCATAGATATTTCTATTTAACTCATAAAAATACATTCTAATTTAGAAATGGAGGGACACCTGGCAACCTACAAAGTCCCTGTTCTCGGTCACACCTTGCAGAAGGTACTGTATTACGGATACTCCTATTACACAGAAGTATCTGTGTTACACAAGCGCAGCTTCCAAAAGCTAAAATTTGTATCTGCGAATAGTTACAGTCTTGAACTTTCATCATTCAAAATCTAACAATCCTTTTTATACTACAATTGTTGAACCTACTCCTTTGTTAAAAAATCTATTAACCAAGCAAAGAATTCGACAATGTCCAAACTTTTAAAATGTTTTTTCAGACAGGTAAATCTGAGCTAATACTGTTGTCTTCATTTCAAAAGCTTACTTAAAATTTGTCATTTCCATTAAAAAAAAATCACAACCGTACATATACATACTAATTTTGCCATTTTCTACGTCTTGCAACACCTTTTTGCTACATTAAGACAGGAATTTTGAAATAAAAAGAGGAGAAGAGTTTATACTCAGGATACAAGGTTTTCAGTAGAGACTGAAGGATAGCGGAGAGTAGGATATAAGGGATTTTTGCAGTAGAGAAAAGAATTCTAGAGCTATAAAACATTCTTTAGCAACATCTTTTTACCACAGCCTGTATTTGTACACTGTAGAAACCAAGCTACGTGTAGGTAAATTGGCAAAAATGTCCATTAATACACAATAGAAGAGTACAATCTCCATTAGCACTGCAAAGTGCAGTTGCAGCGTATATGCCCAAGGACCTGCTTGAGCTGTACAGCCCACACTGTGATGTGGACTGCTACAACTACAATGCAGTTGACACTCAAAACTTCTGGAGTAAAACCAACTAGGATCCCATAACCCACTCTGCAATATCTGATAAAGTTCATCATAAATGTTGGCATCTACCTCAGCACAGCTGTTGCAAAATAAATGCCTATTTCACCACAAAAAGTACCAAAAGATCAAGGTCTGTCTGCTAGAAATAATCATTCATTTATCTTTTAAAGATAAACCCATGCGCCACATGATGTTCTCCAAGCAAAATGTGAAGATAAGTAAACATTGTCAAAACAAAGAAAATAACACACTTTCCTTGCATCTGTTTAAGCGATGGAAAGGCGTATTATGCAACATATAATAATGGAAATTATTTAATTTATTGGAATAATAGTCCTGGTTTAATTTTTGATATAAGTCCCAGTAATACAGTAATGTCAAAATTAAGCATTGAAGCAAGTGATCAAATTAAGGATGATGATATTCATTTCCAAATAAATTTAAAATTGTGAGTTCAAAAGTTGTAACATATAACATTGAGCTCCCTTAATTCTGGTATCAGTAAGTATGATTTAAGCTAAAATTAAAAACGTTAACTTAGAACAGCTTCTAAAAAGCTGGGATAAGATTTAGCTACTTCTAAAACATTACACTGAAAGTAAAGAAATCATCCTCTGCTACCAACTTATTCTCTCCATTTGTTTTATCTGACTCTAATTTTATAATTTTAAGGAGTCATGCCATTCTAAATATTATGCCTAAAAATAGCTACATGCACATGCGTACACACAGTGACTAACTGCACAGCCATGGTTGTGATGCACAGTTACAGCTACATCAGGTCAGCTCAGATGCAAAGTCAGGGATGACAGACATGACATGTTTCCATAAAGATGGTCTTCATTTAATTCTTAAACCTGACATAAATTCCACCAAATGCTTGGGGGACAGGGTGCTCATTTGTAATTCAAGTCAGCAGATAACAAAAATACAAACTTTTGGATCTGCAAGCAATATTGCAAGCATAACCACAGGCTGACTGTTGCTTTCTTTGGGCATCCAAAGCCAACAAGATTAATTCATCTCTTTGCTTCAAGGTTTGGCTCTTGGCCATCTACTTACGCTGGGTATCTACCCATCTTGGCCATCTACTTACGCTTTGCCAGTTGGGATCTCAATAATCCCTTTTAAGAGCTGTGGTAAAAACAGCACCCATCCAGAATGACACATTTCTGATGGTATGAAGAAGGCAAAGAATTTGGACGGCTCTGGTCAAGCTGTCACAAGGAATATTCAACCTAAGTTCTTATCCTGCAAAAGACCACCCTCCCACAACCTCTTTGCTAGTTTGTACTATGACTTGGCAAAGAGAAAACAAATGCTAAATGTTAAGCAGCCAAGTAGGATATGAAAGAAGTTTTACATCTCCATCTCCCTGCTTCCATCACGCCATCACCTTCTCATTTGAATTTCTAACAGAAGCAGGAAAAGCAGCAGCAAATTACTGGGAAACTGGCCTTCCCTGTTCATGTCTCACCCAAATCTCCCAAATCTACTATATGAAGACCACTTAGTAAAATTCATGAATATTCATAGCATATCTATTCACTTCTGAGTTAGAGAAATCATAGGTAAACAATCAAAACGAAAAGGATAAAAATATTCACTTAATATATTTAAAACTTGTTAATAAAAACCTCATGTACAAAAGGTTAAGTTTCGAACAACCCACATAGGTACATAACCACATCCAGGTACTGCATCCTTCAAGTCACAGAATTATAGAATGGTTTGGGTTACAAGGGACCTCACAGATCATCTAATTCCAACCCCCATGCCATGGGCAGGGACACCTCCCACCAGACCAGGTTGCTCAAAGCCCCATCCAGCCTGGCCTTGAACACCTCCAGGGATGGGGCATCCACAGCCTCTCTGGGCAGCCTGTTCCAGGGCCTCACCACCCTCAGAGTAAAGAACTTCTTCCTTACATCTAACCTAAATCTACCCTCATTTACTTTAAAGACCCTTGTTCTATCACTACACTCCCTGACAAACAGTCCCTCTCCAGCTTTCTTGTAGGCCCCCTTCACTGGAAGAAGTCTTCGCAACAACAGTGAAAACTTCCAAATTACAGTAAGCTTTTAAACCCAACTAGCAGGCCAAAGATGCTTCTAACAAATCTGTATCGTGAAGTAATCTAAAAGCTGTTACTGATACATAAAATATACCTCACTTTTTAGCAAAAAATATTCAATATATTAGTTTTGCATTGTTTGTATTGTCCTTAAAGTGTATTATGAATTCCCTAGCCTAACTATTCAGGGTACTTCTCAAATGTTTAAGAAAAACTTCAGTACAACACTCAAATACAATGTGACTTCTTCCACATGGATGTACATAAGCTCAATCAACAGTAAGTGAACTTTTCAAAACATACCAAAAAAAAGAATAAAAACACCCACAATATCTAAAATATTAGTCATCATGTCTGAACGTAGAGCAAAGTGAAAGCAATCAAGGCAGCTGGTTCAGACAGTACCACAAACCTTGAAGAAGTATAAGAATGAAACTATTCGTTCTGTTTTCTGATCGGAAAACAAGCTGTTCAGTCAATTAATTAGTAACCAGGTACATCCAGTATTTTAAACCGTTACTAGAGCGTGACTTGGGCAGCGGGACACATACACAGGTAAAATCAAATTCTGCAAGTAGTCATTACGTGACTTCAAACTGGAGTTCTTCTGTAATATTTGGTGTTGCAAACATGAATAAATTTGTATTTGTAGCTAGACCGTTTACAGATAATTTTACATGCCAGACAACAAGAAAGAACATAAATTTTAGGTTTCTAACAAAACAACACTACATGAGGGTAGCAGTTTGCTCTAAGAGCTGGTAGTAAAAACTGTTATATGAATTACCTGTACAATGAAGAAGTAGAATAAAATGAGACAATTAGAAGAGATGGCTGACAAAAAGGAAGCCAGACAATGTAGCTTTAAAGACAATTCTTCTGCTGTAATCTACATATTGTGCATTTCACACTTACAAAACTAGATACCCTAAGCTTAAACTATCCGAGCATGTACTACAAGTATTATATCATTGTGTCAGTTATGCACATTTTGGCACTCCATTTCTATCTTACATTAAAGCTGAAATGGAGTTTCTGTCTCGTTAGTCTTGAATATTTTCAACAGCGAAACACTGCCACCTTTTGGCTTGATACACAGACCTCCCCCTTGTAATGGTAAAACTTTTTTTTTTTTTGGGGGGGGGGGGGTACTTTAGTCCTTTTTGAAGAAGGTTGAACTCTTGTAACATTATTTAAAATTTGATTCAGTAGGAAGATTTCTCCAGAAAAAAATAATGTTAATTTGTAAGAAAACGCTATTTTTCTCATAAATATGAATGCATAGACAAACAAATTAAAACCTGTACTCCATTTAGCCATATGTTTTTTCTGTTTTTTTCTCTTTATATCACAGCTCTTTTTTCTTGGCCATTTCTGTACACAGATATTACTGTATCACATAGTATTTTACACTGCACTCCTTTCAAGTAAAAAACTGATAATACATTCTTTGACCTTCTCCTGACTTTTGCAAACTCATTATAGGACTAACTATAATGCATTACTAACAAATGATGTTCCTTGTTCATACATATACCTGCAGTATGCCAGAGATAAAACACAAAATACTCAATAAATAAATATTAAATAGCTGAACATTTATATGAATAAATATTGAAATATATGTAAGATTACTTACACCAATGACACAATGTCCCCACGTTGTACATCATAATTTCGAATGCTCCAGTGGTTTAAGAGCACTACATCAGATGCTTGTCTTCCCCCAGGATTCAAAGAAGGCTTAGGGAGAGCAAAAGAACAGATTTAAGTCTACACTGCCTCTATGAATCCTCCATCTAACTCTCATACTATCAATGGGTCAAATCCTGAAGCCATTAGAAACAGTAAAACCATACCCAATTACTTTAAAAGGACCAAGAATCTGTTTTATTCTAGTAAATATATTTCTTTACTAAATGCTATGTTAAATGTCATAAATTTATGGTAAAAAGTAGTTCACATCTTTCGATACACTACTATATGCAAATTAATTACATAGAATACATATTTTTGATGAGCTTCATGAAAAATTGTGTTTGCCTTTGCTGCCTATCATCTAAGATTACAAACGAAGGAGAACCAAGAATGCCAATTCCCAGAAATTACAGACTTTCTGCAGGCATTTTACTGTTTATACAAGGATAACGCACCAAAAACGAAATACATACTTGCAACAATACTAATCTCAATGCTCGTTGCAAAGGAAAGAAAACAAACACAAAACCAAACCAAAACAAAAACCCTACACCTACAGCATATACCACTAAATGGAGGCCTTCCATAACAGGATCCAAAGAAGCATGAACTTTCACAGGAATATACATTGAAATGAGTCTATTGACTAACCTCAACAGTTAGAAACAACTGAATAAGTAATTAGCAATGAGTATGAGGAGATATTCAGAACCATACATAATTATTTTGTATGATGCAGTACAAAACTATGGTACCTGATTAACCCTGGTTCTGAGTTAACCCATCAGAAACAGTAGAGGAAGTAAGCAGCCAATATTAGTACTGTCTTCATTGATGTTTTAGGGATTATTACAATACATATAATTCTTTTACTACACAGAAAGTATCTAACAGTAATCCAGACTAAAGTCTGTTGGCAGCATATTTTTCAATATGCTTTCTAAGACTCTGCAAATAAAATTATGTTGTATTCACACTGGCCAGCAATGGTCTCTAATTTAGACTCTAGAGCTATTTGAAATATTTAATAAAGCAAATTACTGGAACAGGCTCCCCAGGGATGTAATCACGGCAGCAAGTCTGTCAGAGATTAAGAAGCAGTTGGACTGTGCTCTCAGTCATATGGTCTGAATTTTTGGGCAGACCTGTATGGAGCTATGAGTTGGACTTGATGATCCTCGTGGGTCCCTTCCAACTCGGGATATTCTATGATTCTATGATTATAGCCCCATGCAGCACCAAATCTGACGAAGTATTGAGACTACACAGCTCCTCATTTATTGACATGACAGTGACAATATTTGCTGAAATTTGGTATTTTTATAGAAGAGGTTTTCAGTGTTTGCCTTACAGCGTAAGGACATTATTGTAAGGACATTAACATAAATTAATGTTAATGTCCTTACTGTAAGGACATTAACATTCATCATTATTTTATTTAGTGGAGTCTATTCATTGCAAGAGCCAGTAAAATGAAAACCAGATGCAGATAGTGGGTTATTATTCTTTTAATAAGGATTTTCCAAAATGATTTTCCAATTTTACAGCAAGCATCTTCAACAAAATAATAGTATTTTTACATAAAAATTCACAAACAATTCATAATCGTACTTATTTAACCAAAAGAAGGCATTCTTTGGTCCAGAAGCTAACAACTGTATTAAACATTAGACAAAGAGGCTAAGCTAAAAAAGTGAGAATCATGCATATGGTATATTCCCACAAAATAAACTGTGGTATTTACCTTAAAAGGCAGAAAGAGAAAGTCAAGGCAAATGGTAATTTTAAACACATTGATCCAAAAGCTAATGCATTTCACAGCTAATACATAGCAAAGATTTGTATGAATGTTCATAAACTTGTCCTTGCAACGAAAATTGTATCAACTTCATCTAACAGACAAACATACCATGTAGTTACAGCATTGCCCTAGTCAACTCCTACTGTTTTCTGTATTTAAACAAAGGAAATGTTTCACAGTTTAAATACAGTTAGGTATTTCATAATCCTTTTAACTCAAAGCACTCTAAATGTAATGCCATATGGCTTTCTGTTTTTAACAATACATCACTCATAGTTTTGATTTACAGAGTGGATATCCAATTCCTGACTTCCTAGATTTATATTTGAGAGAAATATGACAACGTGGATTTTTTTTTTCTTTCACACAAAGTAACGTATTCAAAATGCAGGCATACAAATACAAAAATATTTCAGTAGAAGAAGGTATGAAAGAAAAACTAGGAGACAACTTTCACTTTATATCAACAATACAATCTTCTGTAAAAAATCATCCAAATCATTCAGTAAATGTTTCTCTCTAAGGTAAATAATATAAAGTATAAGAGACAACTTGTTCTCCTCAACATTTTTACTGCTAGTAGGATCTCAGATCTAGCAAAACAAAAATACAGTTTCTGAAAAAGCAGTCAACAGACTCACGAGAGTTCTTTACTTTTATAAGAAACAAAATAATACAGGAGCTTCTTTCTTTCTGGAGCTTGAAGCATTATAACTTGTTTACCCAAGTTCTTGGCATAACAGCCTACTACAAATGAGACACATAGGTCTTAATTTAGAACTATGGTGCGGAAGTCACAAAACATTCGCTCTTTCCAATTACCAGCTAATCTAAAGCTAAAAGCATGCAAATTGAGATCCCCAGCCATATGATGAAGCCTCACAGGACATGAGGTTCTGTAAGTAACAGGGTAAAAGCATGCCCTTTTACTATAAATAATGATTAACTTTATAGTTGTTATGCTACTAGTGAATACCAGAAGGTCACAACTTACTTGCTTTTAGCTTGGGGAACAGAAAGAATATTCACATAAGCTTCCAGGCTTAGGTACAGTAATCCTAATAATGTTAGGAGAAACTGCAACAGAATAATTACAACTGCCATTATGCATAATGGCACTGAACATTCAATAATATTTGCTGCTGAAACAACTGGGCTTTGTCAGAGATCACTGGTCAGGCAACTTGCTCTAATTCTTGGTATTGAACTGGTTGTGACAGAAACATCCATATAGAGC
This sequence comes from Cygnus olor, assembly GCF_009769625.2. Classification (NCBI taxonomy): domain Eukaryota; kingdom Metazoa; phylum Chordata; class Aves; order Anseriformes; family Anatidae; genus Cygnus; species Cygnus olor. Next base: position 29,450,512 of record NC_049169.1, on the reverse strand, counting down.
TGCACATAAATTGTCATCTTTCATCTCACTTGAAAACAGTCCATTTGATTTAATGAATTTAAGAATTTATATATCCATAAGGGTTTCCTTTTTCCACACCATTATATATGAGAAGTTCATAATACCAGACAAGCAATGTATGTAACACAAGACAAAACATGTTGAAGTACACATCCAGCATTACAAGAGTAGTCCCAAAAAATCCACAACATTGAATTAAGAAATCATAATACCAATTATTTGTGTCACGTATGTTCAATGCTGTAATTCACTTGAAACCCACTATTAAAGCAATGCTAGATGAGAACATCAATCTGTAAAATTCTAAGCAACTGAGAACACCTCACGTGAGGATTAAAAAACAGTAATTTTGGAAAGAAAAAAGAAGGCAATGAAGCAACTAAAAATGCTGAAATTATAAGCTTCAATACTTCAGTATTATTCCCTATACTTCAAAGTTAATACTCATATACACTGTAGTAGCAAAAGTGAAAGAATTATGCTGTAGAAACACTGAACCAGCTTGAGAAAATGAAATGCATCGTTGTCTTAATTGATTGGGAATAAATCATAAAATATGTACTTTAATTAGAACCTCAATGCAGTATGCTTGCCAGAATGTGAAAAAGTACTACCAACTACCAATATCAATAACTATGAAGCAGCAGTATGGCTGGTCCAAACAAAAACTGAAAGGGGACAAAGCAGGAGAGAGTGAGAGATTTATTCCCTGCTTCTTGTCAGAACTTTTAATTTCAGACTAAGCAGGAGCAACAACAATGAGAACACAAAGTCAGCTAGACATTTTAGAGGACTGTTACAAATCAAATTGTTGGAAATCGTATCACGATATCTTCACATTGAGACAATACGGTATCATTGGAAACATGCAGTTGATGGATATATGACTACATGCTGACTGGGCTTCACCCTCCCTCCTACCCGTAAGCTTTCAGATACATTCAACATAGATCACTCTTCAGGGAACACTGTAAACAGATAGAATTCCAAAGCAATGACCTGTACTCCTTCAAGCTATTCTGCAAAAGAGGGATATGTTCCTCATAATTATGTTCCTGCCAGACTTACTTAGGTGTCTAATAAATCTTGGCAAGGAAATTAGTATCTTATTAAAAGCACCAGGAAGATTTTTTGTAGTCTGAAAACATCCATGCACGCAGAATCATGTTAGTTTAAAACAAACTTCTACCTCACTGCTACAGTCCAGAATAAAACCAGAGAGGGAATTTTACAGACACTGAAATGCCATTAAAATTAGTAAAATTAGTAAATTGAATATATATCACTCTCCCTTGCCACTATGAAGACTGCATACCCTTTTTTGTTAGGTTGGATAAATCTAAGCACATAACTGTAGTGTTTTTCACATTTTCCAAAGATAAATGACAGTTAACCATATGCCCTTTCACATGAGCACAGAAACAACACTCCAGAACAATACCAGAGTGTTCCCGAACACTTGAGACTTTGACTTCAAAGGGAAACATAAAACTGAGGTCTTGACCATTCAAAAGGCTTGTGGACTAGGGAAATTTAGAACATTTCTTTCCAGCTACTGAGTTAAAACTATCCCAACAAGAATGGTTGGGAAATAGAATATTATGCCAGAGACTGAAAGAAAAAAAGAAAAAAGAAGAAAAAAATAATAAAAAATGAAATTAAATTAAATGAACAGAGAATGAAACTGTTTTTCCTGTTTTCCCATTCCTCTACTCATTTCTAGAGCAAATTTCTGGCTCTGCAACTGTAAGCCGTCCTGAGACTTTCATATATTTGATACTCATATATTTGATACATCAATGATACTCAGAATAACGCTTATGAAAAGGGAAAAAATAATGCATGTTACACCTAACTTCTGTTCTTGGACTGTAGAATTACTGGAGTATGATTATTTTACTTCAGTCCCCGTTCTTGAGGTGAGAGCTGCCTTCCAGACTAGCTGAGGTTTCTTGACAGAAGTTGAACACCAGGGTACAGGCTACTGCAAAAGGCACTATGCCACCCTCCAGCCCACCCTAGGCTTTTCTGTGGCATTACACACAAATCAGTCAAGCCCAGGCTCTAAACCAAGTTTTGCCTGAGTGAATGTTGTACACTTCAAACTCCAACAGTTGGTCTTGATTCTTATATAACCTGTCTTCAAGGTTCTGAACTTACTCTGATAATCAGAAAAGAGAGCTCAGCATCCATGAATCAAATCTTTAGTCTCTGCTAATTGGAATGTTACGATATTAAAACAAAATACATTACAAGTATCAGTAGTGATGCACTGCAGTATACAGGGCATATGATTTAGAAAGCAAGGTAACAATATAAAAATTGGCTAACTACATTGCAACATATATTTTTCAAGTCCTAATAACAGGAAGCAAAGTAGCTGTTCATTATCAAGAGTATTTATCTTTCAAACATTACAAACATATTTGAATTGATATGCTTACACCAATGTATAAGCATCCTGTATAAGCAAAGTAAAAAAAGTTAACTTATATTTATTCCCTAATAAGCATAGGTATTAATATCAGGTTCATGCCGTTTGCAGCATTCTTCACTGAAATAGTGCTACATTTGTTCAATAGGAAGAGCAACTATGGCCAGAAGTGGTTTTGCCTTGTGCCCTGCAATTATTATAACACAGCAAATAAAACAAACAAACAAAAAGCTTCTTTGTGAGTCATCAAGTGGTGCATCAAGACAAAAGGTAATGCTCAAAAAAAAAAATCTTGATTTCTAAATGACTAGGAGGATAAAAACCAACACTTTTACCACTACTTATCTATATATTTTGCTTTTACATACCATTTTGGGAAGTTTTGTTCTCAAAAGCTTTTATTTTCATATCACAAAATTATTTGTGTAACAAACTAAAAATTCAACTATTCCATACTATAATTATGATCACTTGGTAACAATTGAGAAAAAAGATTTTCTTCCATTTTGCTGTTGTCAGTGGACAGCCAGTTTATAACTTCCAGACACACAAAAGATGTTTTCAACCATACCTGCATGGATGCTCCTTCCACTCTTGCTACACAGGCAACTCTATCTAGGAAAGTCACTGTCACAGGAACAGCAACAAAGAAACCTTTAAAGAAGGCTTTAATGTATCTTCTCCCAAAACCTTGAGTGTGTGCCATAATCTGAAAAAGATTTAAAAAAAAAACAGGGAAAAAAAGTCATTATGAAGCAATTATTAAGTAATAATCATTGGAGTGAGGAGGAGTTAAGAATAGATTTCTTATCTGTTATACTGTTATCTCAATATCTACAGTGAAAAAATGAATGTACACATAAGAATGAAAAAGAACAGAAATATTCATCAAAATTTAAAAGTCAACTGTACAGAAGAAAATGTGATACCTGACATTTACTCTTTACATAATTTGACCATTTCTAGTGATCCTCTGCTAGCGGCAGTACTTGATAAAAATGCCTGGACAACAATTCGGCTAAACAAGAAGCAAACTGATATAACCACACAAAATTCAACTATGTATTTCTGAAAAAATATATAGATAGATGTATCAGCTATATGGTAATAACCAATTTCAGAACATTCAACTGGAGTTCAAAACTAAAATGCCGCAAGTAATTTTCTCCCCATAAACTAGTAGTTATAAATTCATGAGCCCGAAAGATAGATTGTGTTATGTAAAGGAAAAGCTGACCATTTACAATACATTAGCAGTTCTTTATTAAACAGTTTCACACACACAAGTCGTGTGTCATTTCTACCCTTGTGGTAACTGCAAACATCAGTCTGAATCGTCACTTGGGTACTGCTGCAAAGGTGCAAGCCTACTTTACCGAACCGCCATTTCCTTGCCTGCCCGCCGGCCAGCCACCAAGCAGCCCGCGCTCCCGGCTCCGCTGCAGCAGGCCCTTCTGGTGAGTTGGTCATGACCTGGGTGGGCTTGGAAGGAAATGATCTAAAAAGGTGAGATCCTGCAGCGTAATTTACAAAGCTGTCAAACTTCAGGATTTTTTTTTTTTTTAAGATTTCACTCGTTGACGTGATGTTAATTAACCTCTCAGTTCGAGAAGAGGGTGTGACAGACTGTTAGGCTGTGGAAGCCATGTGGGAGACAATGCCTGAACAGTACTGCACGGAGAAGTGGTTGAGCAGCCCCAGAAGTTCAATTCAATAAACCTCTTTTAGCAGAAAGACAAGATTCCTAAGTAGTGTATTATAAGAAATACAGTTCTTCTCCTATCGGCAAATCCAATTTAAACCTTTGTTTCTGTCTAATGAGTACCTGGTGGAGCCTGTACAAGATCAGTTTGCGAAGTCCCTGCTCCTTCTATCACATCGTAACTCTGGCAGACAGGAATAGAAGATGAGAACAGACTCTGCCCTGAACTTTCGAGTCCTTCAGTATGTTTATATTCAAGGACAAAGAATTATTTTTCAACAAAAATACACAGTTTGTTTCCATGCTCTTAACAGTACATTCAGACTTCCACAATATTTTTTTGTTGTTGCATTTTCAGAAATATGGAGGTGATGAACTATTTGTATGCAAAGCACAACCTCAAATAACTCTGATGAAATAATACTGAAAGCAGTATTTCTGTCACAGATATGGCTACTTAATTCTATAATGCATTATAATTACGAGAGGAAACCCAGTTCTACAAAATATACCGTCAGCATATTCTTCACTTGAATTCTTTATGGATATTAATAGCTTTGCAATGACAAAATCTATCTTCAAAAAGACTGCAACATCTTTACCATCAATTCTGGCATTCACCTTCACAAGGTTTTTAATCCCTTTTACTTTTTTTTTTCTTAAATGTGGAAATATTTCACCATCACCTATAACTTTTGCACACAACTGAAGCCTACCTAGCAAAAAGAGTAAATATATTTAATGTTTGTAATACAATTATATTTTCTTCCTGTACATTTCATTTAAAAAAATAATCCAATTTGCATCAACAGCTTTCACAAAGAATCTGGAATAGGCTGTGAAACAGAACAAAAAACTCACCGATTCAAAACAAACGTTAAAATGCTTTATTTCCATCTTACTGTGTAAGAACTCATTACTGGAACCAATCGATCAAAAGATACTATTGCCTCAATCAGCACAGATTTACCTTTAGAAGTATTCCACATAAAAAGAGAAGCCCTAGGAATCAGCTTTTTGTCTACTGTTTAACAACCTATACAATCTCATGCACATTAACACCCTTCCCTCAGTCCCCTGAATCTGAACCTCACTTCTCCAGTTTTCTGGCTGGAACATACTCCTCGACTGCCAGGTCTGCTGTATCTCAGACCTCTCGACTCTTACAGAAATGGTAGTCTCAAAACGCAGTTTTTGGACATCGCCCTCAACAGCCTCCTCCACTTTCTATGTACAGTTGCTCTTTGAGTTTAAAGACTCTGCCTGACAAATGTAATAGAATATGACTAAATTAGGATTTTTTTTTGCAAACTTTAAGAAATTAGACAAACTTGCTCATTAAATTCCTCATAGTCCAACCTATTTTCATGAATAGCAAAGTATAAATGTTGACCCCATCCCTTTTACCAAATCCATCCACAGATCTTGCTGTAATTTTCTTGCAAAAGACCCATGCTGGTATCTACAGAAAATTCCAATATCTGAAGAAAAGTAATTGGCCAGGCAATCCACAGGAGACCGACCATATGCTCTTGGAGCTACAAGCCAATTAACAGTGACACACAATCTAGCAACCAGGTTAAAAAAGGTATGATAAAATGCTGTGTTCTCGGTACATCACTTGGCCATGGAAATATCAGGAGTATTAGGCAGCTCCGGGCAAAGCCTGGACTTCAGGTCCTACTTTTGTGGGTTTGGACATATACAGCATTACAAGGCACAGCCAAACACCAACACCACCCCTGCAGGCAACTGATTTTCAAAGCCACCAAAGCCAGCAAGAGCTGAGGAATTTCTCTACTTGCCCTGAATTTTCCTTTCTTCCTTCCTTTCCTCTTCTTTCCTTGCACAACTGAGCAAACCACTGGCTTTATCTTTTATACTGTCATAGATAAATCCATCATTTCTACTCATGCACCACATTCTAGAAGTTTCCTGGCTCCCCATACCCCACAGGAAAGGACAGCTTTCTCCTGGACACAAACTGAGCAAACCTGTAGATTACTCTACTCTACTGTACAAGTCCCTCTTCCCAAACATAATAAATATATGCATGCATATTTCAATAGTTTGAGAAGAATTACTTACAAAGAAATCTGTCTTTAACCTTAAGTCCTTCTATATAATAAAAAGTTCCTACCAGAAGGGTAAGAAATACCTCTGTGAACTTACATTATTTAATGATATTGAGTGAACTCATTGTATGTAAAATTTAAAAGATTTCTAAACTAACTGTAGATTTTATGAGCATCACAGTTCCAGAGTGAAATTCTGAAATCCACTGCTGTGTCTGTTCTATGCTGACAGCTAAATACTTAGCAGGTTTACATGTGTGCCAATGGAGCAAGAAAAGGACTCTTTGCTTAAAAAATAAATAAATAAATAAATAAAAAGAAGGACTCTCAATAAGTTCATCAACACATATTTCTGGATCTCTGCCCAGTCAGCGACACCTTGAATAAAATTAACAAATCCTAACACTTAAAAGATGGTGTAAAAGAAACAAACAAGCAAAACACAGAAAAATATTTTACAGATGAATACACTTTACACTGTTTATAAATTACACTTGTTTTAGGAAAAAAAAATAATAACTGAGTAATTCAATAGAACTGACAAACTTCAAAGTATCAATCTTGAAAACTTGTTTGAAATGACAACACGGACAAGAAAAATCCAAGATCAAAAATGCCAGCATACAGCAGGTCAAAGCATTAAGAATTTCACATTGTGCAGCTCAGAGATTAAGGCAGATGGAGCACAGCATTATCTGGACTGAAGTATTTGGTGCACAAAAGGTCCAGGGATTATAATGAGCCTCTCGTGAGTACTACAACATATGGAGCTGAGATGCTATTTAGATAGCTCTCTATGTATAAAATGTTTATTTTTCTTATACTTGCCTGCACATTAGAAGACACTGTTTATCAAACAGCCTGCAGAAAGTCATCAAGTAATATTCAGAAAGCCCCAGGTTACAATATATTTGCAAATCTAAGTACTTAAAAATTACCCACAGAAGTATGATAGGAAAAATAGCTGTAAAAACAAGGCATTAGCAGTCATCCACAAAGGAAAGAAATTGGCCCCTGAAGTGTTTCTACAAGAAGGTATGTGAGAAACAGGAAGGAAGGAATTACAACCTGTATGCAAAACAACTACCCAGCCAAGACTATGTTAGTATGAAACGACCTACTTAATCTCGTTCAGGAATGAGTAACTGTACAAATATATACTACTGTAACTCCAGGTTCCACTGAAATAACCAACTTTCCTGCCTTGGCATGTATTTTTCTACAAACCAATGACATCATATATCCAGGTATATATGGTTTGAAAACAAGGCAGACCGCTGTAACAACGTACCAACACATGAGCCAAATTCTGATCCATCGTATGAAATACAAAATTCAGCAAGAAACAAGAGCTCTTGTTTTAAGCAAGACTGGTACAACTTGATGACAAGGCTATACCTAGTTTAACAACCATAATGAATCGGATGCTGCTCAGTATCAGAATTTGTGTGACCTTCTTCACATGTGCCTCTTCTGCAGTCTTTCCCGAAACAAGGCCAGCGTAATAGTGCCATGCAGCCTGACACTCATTTCCCATTTGTCACACATTTCGGTAACTTTTACACTACAGTAATTTTTGTAAGGGGGAGGGTATGCATGCTTTATAGTAAACTAATTTAATTCATATAAATTTATCCAAGTACAGGCTGATGCACAGAGACAAAATGGTGATGACTGCCACGGAAGAATCAAAATAGATTAGTCTATGTAAAGTTTTCATTTAAAAATAATGTCTCCTTCCAGAAGGAGCTCTCATTTATCCTTTATTATAGACTACTCCATCCTGGTATTATTCCACCATAATGGTGACATTTCTAATCTATTAATGTACTCATGCTCTCCTTACAGGTTTTCAGCAGCATACCTCCGCCATACTAATAACCTCCCTGTGTTCCCTTGGCACACAGGCATGACAGTCATTAAAGAATACTGCTCTATTACAATGTGGGAAATGCAACACCTCAGGGAAGTGACTGCTCCATTACTCTTCGGTAGAGATGCAGCCACAGAAAACGTGATAAACTTATAACCAGGTATGGTCGGGTGACCGTAGGAGCCACATGCAGACGACAGCTAACGTTTAGTATCCAAAACAGAACTTTGACAATAGCCAAGTCTAGGCAGCCAGAAGAGAAAGAAGTTGAGAATAATCAAATTCCAGTTACCTTCCTGCCCGTCAGAAACCAGGCACTTAAAAGGTTCTTCCCTGAAGGTTACGTAGGAAACTAAACCCAAATATCCACTGAACTGAGGAGTTAGCTCATAACTGCGGACTGACACCAAATGTAATACAGAGATTGGACAGAAACGCACTTAACTCTCTGTTTAAGGCCTTTAAGCCATCTGAAGCACCGACAGAGGTTCTGTGGACTTGTATCATACCGACACTGTTCAACTAAACTCACCAGCCAACTCGGTTCTAGATTTTTCTTTCAACTGCAAAGAAAGTTCCCCTTATCTTCAGGTTACATGCCCATAATAGCCCCATCAAAAATAAGTCAAGGCACAACTGGAAACAGGAGCAAAACTTACGCACAGGCTAAGTTAAGCAGCCTGAGGAATATGCAACTTTCAGCACGTCAGTAAGAGTCCAGAAACGTGTCCTCAGGCAGCACTACTGCTCTACTTTAGTTACCATTCTGTCCTGCAAACGTTCCAAATATGTAACAGCAGAGTTTGTTACCTTTAATTCCACTATATACCATTTATTTATGCCTTAGTTTTAATTAAAGCTTAATCTAAGAATATTCATGTGATAGTTCCCATCACTGTGAATTATGAAGAACTTTTTCCATTATACCACAGTGCAGAAAAGCAACAGTAAAAATCAGGTTTAGTAATCTTCTTGGAGATAATAACATCCATAGAAGTTCCTGAAGCAGACGAAGACAAACCAACACAATGACCTTTCAGCTTATAAGCCACATCAAAACAAAAAAGCTTAAAGCACAACAATTAACAACCTGATCTACCACAGAATTATTAGTGGGGGAAAAAATCAGTTTATTGTGGAACTGATTCTTCCTTCGAGCTAATATTACTACCATATCCCATCACTGGGATCTATCTCGTACTGAGGCTCAATCCACATGTTGTTTGTGACTGGAAATAAATAGCTTATTCTTACTAATTAGTTGTATGCGTCAAGGACATGAATTTTACCTTCACGAACAACTGTGTATTTCCAATGAAAACATTTTATTCTTGAAATACAAAGCAAAAGTGGAAAAATATGTAACTGTAGATGACAATTGCTCACAGCAATTCAAGTAGTAATTAGTTCAGAATGGGGAGTAATCAGTCACCTCTCACATCTGACAAGTTACTCAGGATTTGGTTTTGCACATGTAAGCAACCAAGAAAAAGAACAGTAATGCGATCACTCTTACTATTGTCATTGTGATACTAAAACATGATCAGTAATTTTTATAAACCAGATCTTTTCAGAGCATTTGAACTTCAGCTGTAATGCAAAGTCTTCAAGAACTATCCCACAGGCGACTGGCAGAGTACCAGCTGGTCCAACCTGAAAAATACAGTTACTGCTTTTATTTGTGTTTCTGTCTCTTCAAAGAAACTAATAATCATTCATATATATCCCACGTAGAGGAAAGTACTGAATTGCTTCAGTTTTGGAACGCATTTAAGTGATCAACATAAAAAGCATTTATCTTCTTGCACCTGAAAGTTCTGTGTTGCCTTTCAGCTTAAAGATTCAATGCATGCAAAACAAGTGAATTTTATAAATTGATTTGAAGCACCCTTTGCAAACAACTACCAGCTGCTGCCATGTTTTGGTCTCAGGCAGACTGCATAAATGAGGTGCTGCTTCTGAACAGAGTAAATTTCTAAATTATATTTACAGTAAATAACAACATAACCTTTGATTTTTAATTCATTTGCACATTTATCTATGTATTCTTTCAAGTACCACGAAGCTGCCACTGCAGTTAGGTGTGGTCTTTCTGAATCAAACTCTAGGCAAAAAAAAAAAAAAAAACAAGAAAAGAAAAAAAATGTGAACAAGTTTTTTCTATCTGGATTAAGAACAAGTAAGTTTAGTACACAAAACAGGGAAGTTTCTCCTAGCTGAATGCAAAATCAAATGAGTAAATATAAGAAACAAGCTTCTAAGCTACGAATCTTTAAACGACACAAGTATGTATTGGGTATGTAAGGACAAAATAATAAATGACAACATTTAATATAGTACGAGTAAATAATTCCAAAAGAAAGAACAGAGAGAACTTGTTTAGTATTTGAATGATATTTTCCATTTTCAGTGTACTTTACAAAAATAAATAGTTCTCCCACAACTTCTACAAAGAAAGCCTTGCGTTTATTTGCTCAAAACAGCCAGGAATTAGAACTGACTCCAAAATCTACTACTTCCATGAAACCTAGCAACCGCTATCTACTGCCTGTGGCACATTAATAAACTAAATGTACAAACTAACATGCAAAATTATGCCTTTGAAAAATAACTTCCTTTATTTCAACAACTCGGGTTTTATTCTTGAACATTAGAGGTCACTGTGGGGCTTTCTAAGAGGGTATTTTGTGTGCTCTGTAGCAACCTTACACCACCATATTGATTTTGAGCCTGGGATTTATGACAAGTTCAGCTCCCAGCTAAATTTCTCAGCTCTGTAAAACTAAGAGCACAGCTAAAGACAAATAGTTTGAGGAAGACATGATTAATCATTTTACTGAAAAATGAACAGAAGCATCCTACAGCTTAGCTACAGTAGAAAATCAAAAATTTCTTTTAGTATTTGCAGGTTAATTTATTTCTAGCATAAATCAGTAACTTTTGCAAAGCTAGAGAAAAGTTATCCAATGGGTCGTTCCCTCTTTCATGTAGGACTCTAAATAACAGTTCAGGAAAATACCAGTTTAAAAAATAAATAATACTAAAACCCTTCCATAGAAAGAGTAGCATATTATTTATGCAACCCAATATATGTTTTTTTCTAGCAGTTCAGGACTCGCAGGGTACATCCCAGGCAATGGCAATTGGTATTTTTCTCTTAATACATGAAATGGAATCGTATTTCTCATCTTCAAGGACTAAAAATTTAGCTGGAAAAAATAAACATAAGATTGCCACACTTATGTAAAACTAAGAGTGTTCGTTCCACACTGACTGATACTGGTTTTAGGTTTATAACAGGAATTTTGGGGCTTCAGCTTGTCCGATCTTTGTAATACAATATGAACTCTAAAACTTACATTTTTCAGCATGGATCTAGAACTTCAATGACTCTTTTTCAAGTGTTAAAAAACAGTTATTTGCAACAGGAAGAACTCTAACACATAGGAACTAAGATTTCGTTCTTCTTGCAGAGATTTCAATGAGGATAAAAAAAAAACTCTGAAAATGTTATAATATTAATTAATAGAAAAACGCAGGTTTGGGTCACTAATAAGAAGCTGAACTAAAAGCAAAGCATAAGATCCAGGTATTTCAGAAAGAGTTGGTATCTGGGGAACAATGGTCAAATTATAGGTACCTCAACATAAAATTTAGGCTGTGATTGTGAAACCTATTTAAATCTTAAAACTATTGTTCAGCACAATCAAATACCATTCTCTATGATCTGGTTACCACCCACTATTACATAAAGTGCATAGCTCCTTCCCAGCAATTTGGGGAGCAAATTTCTTTTGGTAACCTATTGAAAGTTACACAGAAGAATCTGTAATTTTTGAAGTAAAAGAAATGAACAACTCATAGAAATCTCCCAGTCACAGTGGCTAAAACTGTTATATTTCTGGAAAATGCATGTGGAATCAGTTATAAAACTGCACACTGGACGAAAAAAAAAAAAAGTCTAATTCCAAACTCTGAGAAATAATTTAAGTTAAAAAAAAATATTTATTTTAAATCCCTGAGAGATCTTCCCTTCAACTTATCTTCTGTTGACAATCAATAGCTTTTTTCTTTCCTAACTGTAGTGTTGAGTTGTGGATAACAACTGAACAAGGAACAAATACTTATATGTAGATGCACACATACTGGAGAGAGAAGGGGAAAAAAAAACAACGGTACAAGAAAGTTATCTGAAGAGAGGTGAAGCAGCTTTCCTAGACCACCAACTTCATTTTTTTTTTCAGTATCTCAATGTAATGAATTAATTCCAGTTCAATGTAAGAGCAAGATAAGAAAAAAAATCACAATGAAATATTGGCTAATTAAAAAGATATTATGAGGTTAGAGTCTACTTGGTGTTCTGCTGTTTTTCTATCTATGCTTCCCACTGACTTCCAAAAAACTTAATTTTACTTAAAAAGGATTAAGAACATCATGGAGACATTTCTAGTAACTGGCTCAGTCTCTTTAGCTACAAGAAGGAATTCTTTATTGAAAGGGTCGTTAGGCACTGGAATAGGCTGCCCAGGGAAGTGGTTGAGTCACCATCCCTGGAGATCTTTAAAAGATGTTTAGATTTAGAGCTTAGTGATATGGTTTAGTGGAGGACTTGTTGGTGTTAGGTCAGAGGTTGGATTAGGAGATCTTGGAGGTCTCTTCCAACCTAGATGATTCTGTGAAGAAGTACTGTGGTCTCCATACAGGGAAGCATTAAGCAAAGAATCGAGCGGACAAGCACCAAGCGTGGAAAAGCCGCTGCTTTAAGTGATGTTACAGTAGAGAGTATAAACCAAAATAATCTCTCTCAGATGTTCAGCATGGATGGTAACACAGAAGCCCCTCAATCAGGAGAGAGCTGTTATTAACTGTAGTCCTTATAGAACAAATAGATCATAGAATCATAGAACGGCTTGGGTCGGAAGGGACCTCAGAGATCATCCAGTTCCAACCGCCTGCCATACGCAGGGATGCCACCCACTGGATCAGGTTGCTCAGGACCTCATCCAGCCTGGCCTTGAACACCTCCAGGGATGGGGCAACCACAGCATCTCTGGTCAACCTCTTCCAGTGCCTCACCCCTCCCCCCCCGAGTTAAGAATTTCCTCCTAACTTCTCAACCTCCTCACTGTTTTGTGCAGCGTGTAAAAATAACAGCGAAGCTGACTCAAGTGTCTGACTGTACAGCATGTTGAGAAGGAACAACACCCAGCCCAGGACCAACGAACAGCACCCAGCGATTCCTACACACAGAACACGCAAAAACAACCCGGGCACCTTCAACCCTCCCAGGGACCCGCCCCGCACCGCCCCGCACCGCCCAACGGCCGCTCAGCGGCCGTTGGGCGGTGCGGCGCGGGGCGGGGCAGAGTCGAGCGGCTGGCGCGAGCCGCGCGCGTGCTCGCCGCGGCCGCGCGCCCGCCGCGGCCCCCGCCTGCCTCAGCCCCGCTCTCCCCGCTCCCCCCTCCCCTCCCCGACTCCCCCCTCCCTCCGCCGTTCCCCCGCCGCTCCCTCCCGCCCCGCCGCGCCCCGAGCCCTTCCCGCTTACGTCGCGCTGCTCCGCCTCTCGCCCGCCGCGGTCACGTGGTCACCGCGGCGGGGCCGGGCGCTGCGGGAGGGGGCAGGGGCTGGAGGGGGAGCAGGGGCGCCGGCGCGCTGCAACAAAATGGCGGTTGGGCCGTGGCGCTGGTGTGGTCTGGGGCGTGTCAGGCGTACGGCACGGTGTAAAATCATAGACTCACAGAATCATTAAGACTGGAAAAGACCACCAAGATCATCTGGTCCAACCATCCCCCTACCACCAATGTCACCCGCTAAACCATGTCCCTAAGCACCACGTCCAGCCTTTCCTTGAACACCCCCAGGGACGGTGACTCCATCACCTCCTTGGGCAACCCGTTCCAATGCCTGACTGCTCTTTCTGAGAAGAAATGTCTCCTAATTTCCAACCTGAACCTCCCCTGGAGCAACTTGAGGCCATTCCCTCTAGTCCTATCACTAGTTATCTGTGAGAGGAGGCCGACCCTCCGCCTGACTACTCGTTTCTGAGAAGAAAATATCACAGTGTGTTGTCCTGTGTTCATTTTTAAGTCTACTTGCAGTTCGTCTGAGTCCAGGAAGACTTCAGGCCACTGTTAACAGTGGTCATAAATCCCTTCGGAGAATGTGGAGATTAAAATACATGAAAGTTGCATCTGGTTTTTGCCAGTCAGATAAAATAAACCAATTTGAATATTAACATGTAGCACTAGTGTTTTTAGATATCATTTACTTATAAACCAGTTGTGAACGTATCACGTGTTATAATCCACCCAGAAAAAATAATTTTGTTTAGTTGGTGTTTCTCTTGGTGCGTACCAGATTTCACGTTGACTGATGGCAACCACATGTTCTATGCATCATCATTCACTAAACGGCTGCATTGT